>NC_140943.1:147541275-148141275 GCF_014529385.1 Adiantum capillus-veneris
TACATCACCCATAATGCTCCCAACTATAAAATCATATTTATCTCTCTCTCTCTCTCTCTCTCTCTCTCTCCCCCCACCCCCCCCACACACACACATGACCGCCAATGTATTTTGGCTTTTAAAGAATCCAATGGGTCATGCTTCATACATTACACCACCCATATTGCTCCCAACTATAAAACCATGTTCTTTGCTAAAAAGAAAACCGCACTTGCCTTTATATGTTTAAGCCTATCCCGTTGTTGATGGTACCCACCATCTTAGCCATTTTGCATAGCTCCCACTCCCCCTCGATGCGAGACGCGACACTGAGGCAATGGAAACGATTCACATAAACTATGCAAAATATGTTCATTTCCTCCCACAGCATAGTCCCCCCCCCCCCCCCCCCCCCCCCCCCCCCCCCCCCCCCCCCCCCCCCCCCCCCCCCCCCTCTCTCTCTCCCCCTCTCTCTCTTCCACCAATATATTTTGGCTTCTGAAGAATCTAATGTGTCACGCTTCATACATTACAACATCCATATTGCCCCCAACTATAAAACCACATTTTCTCTAAAAAGAGAAAACACACTTGCCTTTATATGTTTACGCCATCCATATTGCCCCCAACTATAAAACCATGTTCTTCTCCTTTATATGCTAAAAAGAGTGACATCAACTATGCAAGACGGGGCGCTAGGGCAACGGGAGAGAGAGAGAGAGAGAGAGAGAGAGAGAGAGAGAGAGAGAGAGAGAGAGAGAGAGAGAGAGGGGGGACGTTATATAAGAAAGCATGGAGAGAGGTGGAGATGGATAAATGAAGATGATGCACAATACATACAAAGACACACATACTTTTTTGTAAATTGATTTCATTAATTTACTAGTGGGAAACCTGAAAGCAAGGGAAAGAACACATAACTACTCAGCTGTACAATGTAGCTAGAAACATTCATAAGAAAGCCGATGTATCTCTGTAATGATATCACCAACTTCTAAAGCAAACCGTAATGATTGCCTAAGAGAAAGCTTGAAGAGTGGAAACGGGTCTGCATGAGTACAATGGAACATGTAAGCATTACACTGACGCCACAGGGTCCAATAAGCCCAATATCTGACCCACACAAAGAAAACCTCAAAATGTTGTAGTGTCGGTGAGAAAAGGCCGAATGCCCAAAACCTTTTGTGGAAGACAATCCCTGGAAAATGGAGCCGCATATAGGCTGATAATTATGCTAGTGAAGGGTTGCTAATCTTGTATTATTCTAAAACCATGAGTTGTAACAGCCTTCTAATTTATGCAGACATGGCTCAACGGTAATTTCCCCTGTCTGATACTGTATAATTATAACAAAAAATGTTTTTTTAATGTCGTTTGATATCTGGTTTACGGACACCTAATGGAATTCTGCTAATCGATAATATCTTGGAACCTTGGAAATGCATGGCTGGTATGATAGGGTTACCTGAACTTTGCAGGACTTTGTAGGTTTACTTATTTCCAAATAAAAACCATTTGGAAAAAAATACAGAAGTCCAATCGGTGGTGCTGACTAAGGAGATAGCTGATCCAGTTGAGCTAGTGTTGATGAATACTTGACTGATGATGGGCTATGGATACTGTATTGTGTAAGACTAGTCTATACATGTTTCCTTAAATGCACAAGATATCTCCGATGAGAGTATTATAGCAACTGCCTGGGCTGTCTCTTCCTGGAGTAAGACTCCCAATCGCTTGGTTTACTATATTATCTGCTTGTGTTTTATGCACGGCTAATGGGTCTAGGTACATGGACACGTTGTGGCGTATTTCTAAGTTGAATGAGGGGTTGATTTGCCTCCAATTTTCTATTACTACAAGAGGTCAGAGGGATCCATATAAAAAAATTCACGGGACCAGCCCAAGGGAGGGTATGTGTTTATAGTTACAGGTTAGGATGGTACATAACTGTCTCAACAAATCTACTTTAGCTTGTATGATAATTGCGTATAGTTTCTAATTGATGAGGATCAAGAGTTCCTCCGACTTTTGTTGAAATCCGGCATAATACTTGCTGGTGATGTTCACCATAAAGGCAGAACCAGTTTGGTTTTTTTTTTTAATACAAGATAGTGTATATGTGGGTTGCGATACTAATAATTCTCGAAACGGTTTGTCTATTATTACCAAGAAGTACCAAAGTATAAGTTGATTGCACGAATGAGTATTGTTGTTGATCTTATCAAGAGGGCGCAGATCTTGACAAAGCTTAAAGCAGCTAGGGCTGATTATGTGGCCTCATTTGCGGCTAAGAACATGGTGTGGACTAGGAAAAGGGTCTGTGCAAGAATAAGGAGATTAATTATAAATACCTTTAGCACATAAATACTTCTAGTGTTAATCGTGGGCTGTTGTTATGAAACTATTCATCGATAGGCTGTTGAGGTTTTGTTTATGTTGGTGTAATTGTCTATCAAAGTCTCATGTAAATTATCTTTCAATGATAGTTTACTTTCACCAAAAAATTTGTACCTTCGTGACATGGATAACAACTAGGATGCCCATGCATCACCTACATACAAAGCCAATGCTAACTTGTTGTGTTGTTTCTATGGGTGCAGGTGAGGGCTACTCTCTTTGGTTTAGCTTTTTGGTTACTTTACTGTTTGGAAGATCGGCTGCTGGTTTGAAGTTTTGTGAAGGAATTTTTACCGTTTAGGATGGTGACTTGTACCAAGCTAATTTTATTCATTTGTATAAAATTTTGCCATCCATGTTTATTTTGTACAAAAACCTTGTCTTTATCTGGGTCTCTTGGTCTTTGAACATGTAAATGTTCGTTTCTGGGTAATATATGTAGATAACAAAAACATACACAATTGCACTTAGATCTCCTCTTACAAGTGGATCAAGACTAGTCTCCCAGTACTGCGCTAGGTCAGGTTGCTCTAGTGGAACAATCAATCTGAGCTCAAAGGGGCTAGCTTCACACAGTCTTTATGATAGTTTTCTGACCGATTGAAGGTTGAGGCGGCTACCAAACTACTGCACTGTTACACTGTAAACTATACAATATGCTTTCCTTGCCTAGAAAAATTCTTAGATTCAACCTCTCATAAAATATCCTTTCTAGAATTTTAATTATTGAGACAGGTCTAACTATGCCTCTTTCAGGTTGTTACCTTGTATCAAGGATTGGATTTACCGATGGAGCCGCTTTCAAGGGCTTCTCTTTTGGTTCTTAGATGCATACAAGATGCTGAAGTATCAACTCTCATTGTGGCCTCTTCCAATAACCCTAATACCTGCCTGGTTCACACCGTCTCCATTGAAAAATGGGTCAAACTTTGGCTATTTTGGTTAGAAACAGTAAGGAGGCTGTCTCAGTTATTACCGACATAATAGCTACTATCTCGACTATCTCAAAATCTCACAAACAGGACTTGGCTAAGTCCTCTTTGGATGGTGCTGGACTTGCTAATCTTCTCAGGAAGCAATGTGGGCTCAACCCGAGCTTTGTCGCGGCCCCGACTGTTTCAATTCTCCCTCCTACCAGTAGTATTTTTTGTAGAGATGGTCCTCCTATTGAAGCTGTTAAAGAGTTTCAGAAAAAATTATGTTCTCTTAGTGAGACTTCATTTTTGGAATTGGTACCTAAGGTTTCTAGAATTTTCCCCTTTCTACCTATACCACAAGTGGAGGTTGAATCTTTGGGGGTGGAACATAAGCTTTTGAGGTTTTCTGGCTCCTATCTCAATAGAGACCTGGGTATTTTTGGCAAATCTACCATTTGCTACAATGGAGGATTCTCAGCCAAAAGTACTTAAAGGAGTGCAATGTTTGGACAAGGGTGAGCTCATTAAAGCCCCGTTCAACATGAATTTTTTGGATTTTAAGAAATGTAGCTCTAATGCAGGTCTTTATGTGAGAACCAAAGGTCTCATGGAATTTAGTAAGAACAATGCTGATTATTATGATGAATCAGTCTGGAATATTTACAAACCATATCTCAATTGTGCTTGTAGATTTCTTGACCCTAAAGCTTCTTGCGACTTAAGAATTATATGGTTCAACCATGCTGTTTGGTTTGCTCTCAACAATCTGGAATTTATATTCCCAGAGAAACCTACCTCCTTTCATCTTACTCTGATCTGCTCTTGGTTAGGTGGACAAGCCAAGGAGTTGGTTTTGGCACAAACTGCCTTCATACAATTTCGTACTTTTGTGGTAGCCATGCTCAAAGAGCTTGGGGCAAATGAACCTGGGATGCTCCTTACCACTTATGGTTCTTACAAAGGAAATAAAACAATTTTGGGTCATCTGAAGCCTAACTTTGAAGATGATGAGTCCCCTTCTCAAAAAAGACCCAACACGCTTCTAACTCCTAACTCCACGTTTACTTCCTTTCTTACCCCCTCTTCTTTGGTTGACTCTAGTTTTGGAAGAGGAAAATCTAGAAGCTTTACAAGAGGAAGGGATTGTGGGTTGCCTATTAAACATCTTTTGGAAATGTGACTGTGCAGGTAGCGGTCAATGAGATCGAGATGCATTTTTTACCAAGCAAGACTGGGAATTGTAGTGGAAATTTCATTCATTGTCATTTCACCAATAGAATTTTGGATTTCTTTTCACCAAGATCAATTTTTGTTGATGTTGGAATTAGGGTTGCAAGAAAACACACACAACTTGGAGAAGACGAAGGAAGATCAAGGCACACAATAGAGTGTGTATTACTTAGTGTGCAATGGAAAGATAGATAGCCCTAGAATGAATGGGCGTATATACAATGCACAAGGGAAAAAACCTCCTAAAGAGGGGAAAAATGCCCCGACGGTCCTAAGTGTGTCACACACATCACTACCACATGTATATGGTAACAAATCCCCCCTAGAGTGATGCTGTGAACAAGAGCTGGCGCATGAGTAAAGGGAAGTGCCATGCTCTGAGGACATGATCAGTCCACAAAGGGGAGTAAGCCCAAAGCTTCAAACTTCTCACGAGACAATGCCTTTGTGAAAAGATCTGCAAGGTTGTCCTATGTTGGCAGATAAGCCAAGCTGATCTCTCCTGCTAAGAGCATGAAAAATTGGGTTCTTCGCAACTACCAATGCGCTTTGACTGTTAGTGTAGATAGTGTTGGTTGTGTCCTGTCAATGCCCAAATAAGCTATAAGGTGTCTGAGCCATACACATTCAACCGTAGTTGTGAAGACTGCCATGTACTCAGCTTCACAACTAGAAGTGGCCACAATAGGTTGCTTCTTGCTCAACCATGATATACATGAACTGCCAAGCATGAAACAAAAACCACTTATGGACACTCGTGTGTCAAAACAACCAGCCCAATTTGAGTCCGAAAAAGCATGTAAGTCTGGCGGCAATGATCCCCCTTGGGATAAAACAAGCCAAGATGTAAAGTGCCACTCAAGTAGCAAAAAATCCTCTTGAGAGTGTGCCAATGTTAAGACCCTGGGCTATGCATAAATCTGCTGACCTGTGAGACGCGAACTGAATATCTGACCTCGTGTTACATACGTAAATGAGGCATCTATCAACAATTTTGTATCATGAAGACTCAATTTCAAACTTGTTTCCATGGGAGTGGCAATAGGTTTGCAATCCTCAAGTCCAAACTTACATAGCAATGTCTCTATGTAACTTTTCTGACACAAGGCAATACCACCATCACACTGCTTAAATTGTATACTCAAGTAATGATGCAACAACCCCAAATCTTTCATCTTGAATGTAGCATTCAAATCAGTCTTAAATTTAGCAATATGTCTCTCATTTGGTCCAGTGATCATCAAATTATCTACATAAAGAACCACAATGAGAAGTACATCACCCTCACGCTTTACATACAATGTGCTTTCTATTGGACTGTTACGAAAGCCTCATTTGACCAAATGAGTGTCAGCCTTTTCATACCAAGCACGAGGGAATTGCTTCAACCCATACAAAGCTTTGTTACATTTGCACACCTTATCCTCTTGTCCTTTTTTGACAAAAATGTGAGGCTACGTTACATAAACTTCCTCAAAATGTCACCATTCAAGAAAGCAGTAACAATGTCCGATTGATGTACATCCCAACCAAAATGAGCTGCCAATGCACATAGAAAATGCACAGTAGTCATACGACAAGTGGGAGCAAAAGTCTCCTTATAATCTATGCCTTTTTGCTGTGCATAACCGTTTGCAACAAGTCGAGCCTTATAGTGATCAATCTCACCATGCGACTTGCGTTTCAACTTGTAAACCCACTTTGTACCAATGGCCTTTTTGCCAGGAGGCAAATCACATAAAGTCCATGTGTCATTTTCTATAAGTGCATCATATTCTGATTGCATGGGAGCCATCCAATTTTTTGAATTCTGTGCTTCATCAAAAGATAGAGGTTCCTCAACATCATGTAGGCTAGACACAACCAAAGCATAACAATCTGATGCATGGCAAGAACTTGAACAAGTGAGACTAGACAAAGGTGCATCCAATTTACTATCATGCAATGTATGCACCAGCAATTTTGGCATATCTCTAAACTGCTCATTTTCAACCCTTTCCTCAGCATGTACATATACATCAATAATAGGTACATCTGTAACATTTTTTGAAACCCCCATAGGCTGTACATTTGCCTAATTGGAATTTACATTTGTACTTCCACCACTGAAAAGAGGCAACAAAGTGTCATAAATGTCTTGTGAGCTTATATTACGGTCTCTAGTACATGACAACAATGACTGAACAGAATCTTCCACAAACACAACATCCCGTGAAACCAGAATACGCTTTGTTTGTGGATGATACAACCTGTAACCTTTGCTTTCAGCACTATAACCAACAAAAATACATTTGACAGCCTTATCATCCAATTTTCTACGTTGTGTTTGTGGCACCAAAGTATATGCCAAACAACTAGAAACACGCATGTGCTCCATAGAAGGCTTTCTATCATGCCATGCTTAATATGGAGTAATAGATTGCCAAGCTTTCATAGGACACCTATTAAGTACATAAGTGGAACACATGATGGCCTCAAGCCAAAAAGAATGCGACAAAGCTTGACTTTTGACCATACATCGTGCCATTTTTGTAAGTGATCCATTTTTCCTCTTAGCAACACCATTTTGCTGAGGCGTATAAGACACTATACATTGGTGTTTTATCCCACGACTAGCCAAAAATGCATTAAATTCATGAGACATATACTTTCCCCCTCGATCGGAACGGAGGGTGCCCATAGTACATTTTGAGACATTTTCAGCCATAGCCAGAACGGAGGGTGCCCATAGTACATTTTGAGACATTTTCAGCCATAGCCAGAAATTGTTTGAAGCACATAAAAACTTTGGACTTCGCTTTAAGCGGAAATACCCATGCATGCCTGGAGTAATCATCAATGAAAGTCACAAAGTAAAGGTAATTTCCCAAGGACGGATTTTGCATGGGCCCACAAACATCACTATGCACAAGCTGCAACCTACATGTGGCCCTAACTGAACCATCCTTTGGAAACTTAAAACGCTGCATCTTACCCAAAATACAGCCTTCACAAATGTGTTTGACAGGTGCTTCAAGACGCATCAAGGAAGCAACCATATCGGATTTTTGCAAACGCAGCAAACTGGCAAAATTCACATGACCAAAACATGCATGCCAAAGTTTTGAATCTGAAATAGCCTTTGAATCCAAAACTGCATTTGCAAAATTATGTCCATACTTGTCATACAAAGTGAGCTTATACAACCCACGACATAAAATGCCAGATGCAACAATTTCATCACCGAAACTGAGATCATGTACTTTACATCTATTATCCACAAATTTGACTACAAGACCAAGTCTAGCAAGTGCAAATAAAGACAAAAGATTCTTCTTAATCCCAGGTACATAAATTGCATCAACAAGTGTGAAAGAACTGCCATTTGTAGCAATAAGCACAATCTTTCCAACTCCCTGAACTGGATAAGAGGCATTATTGGCACAAGTTACTGAATTCCCATGAGGGGCAGACTCAAGAGATGTGAACAAATCACGATGTGAGGTAATGTGCTTTGTAGCACCACTGTCAAAATACCACACATGTGAATTTGCAGCAACTGACATGCATGTATCATGGACAACAGGATTATAGGTACACTCTGCACTAAAATCCCATTCTGCATCACATCAGCATCACAATCTCCTTTCATGAAAGACTCAACAATAGCTGCATTTGTAGTGGAACCAACATTTGCAGTGAAACCACCCTCTTTCTTATTAGCCTCTTTGGTCCTCAACTTAGGACACTGCTTGATCAAGCGATCATTAGATTTACAAAAATCTCAGCGCATCTTCTTTTTTCCCTTATCACCAGAATTTCCTGACAAATTGCTGCCAATAGAAGCATTAGGAACATGTGATTTTCCACTCGTAGAAGAACCATAAGAAGTGGCTGCATTGCTATTACCACCCTTTCTTTGAGCAACAATAAAAGCCTGTTCAACTGACTAGTCCTGCTTTTTTTGGAAAGTGACTCTTGGAGTATCAATGTGCATAATGCATCAAACTTGACAACTTTAGGATTTCCTTGGGTCATTAGTCTCCAAGTACTAGCAAAAGTATGATAAGAATCTGGTAAGGCATCAGGAACAATCTGCACAAGGGAACTGTCTGAAATGACTTCAGCTGCAGAAATAAGTTGCTCATTGCTATCCTTGACACCAATAAGGAAAGTGTCCACATCATCTTCCTCATGCATAATCTTTGACTTCAGCTCTTTACGCAGCAATGCAATTTTTGTATCATTACAACTTGCATAAAGACCAACTAGAATATCCCAAGCCTGTTTTGCACATTTCATTGAACGAATGTGAGGAGTAATGGTGTGATTCATAGACTATGCAATCAACACATGAGCCTGCGCATCCTTTACATCCCAACAAGCTTGTTCTACTGTAGGCAAAACAACTCTAACAGCAACAATCCTTGCAGCAAGACCTGCAACATCCTCAACATTAGTAAGACCTAAACAAATGTGAGGAGTAATGGTGCGCTTCACAAACAACGCAATCAATGCATGAGCCTGTGCATCCTTTACATCCCAACGAGCTTGTTCTACCGTAGGCAAAACAACTCTAACAACAACAATCCTTGCAACATCCTCAACATGCCTACATCCTCAGAACCAGGGCGTACATCAATGCCCTGCACAATATTCCAAACGCCCTTTGACACAAGAACATGTTGCATCATGTAAGCCCATAGATGGTAATTGTCCCCATCCAACCTGTCCTCAACAACAAACATCTTGAACACATCTGTGTTGTTGTCAGCCATGGTAAATGATGCACCTGATGTGAAAACTGTCCGAAAAGAGGAGAAAGAAGCGAGAACAACACGTGCTATATAGCAAAAACTGTAGAAGACTATAAGGGACCTGTTATGCAGAAAACGACACTGACATAAATTCTACACAAAATGATGAAACAGCCTGTGTGAGCCTGAATCACAAATCTGAGCAGATTGAGGTCTACGAAATCTCCCAAGAATTTTATTGACCTACAAATGCTCACCAAAGCTCATTAAAAGGCGTGTGCTAGAGATGCTAATGACTAAGCCCGAGAGGATGCAACTTATTCTGATACCTATTGTTGGAATTCGGGTTGAAAGAAACACACACAGCTTGGAGAAGACGCAGGAAGATCAAGTCACACAATAGAGAGTGTGTTACTTAGTGTGCAATGGAAAGATAGATAGCCCTAGAATGAATGGGCGTATATACAATGGACGGGGGAAAAAACCTCCTAAATAGGGAAAAAATGCCGCGGCGGCCCTAAGTGTGTTTACACACATCACTACCACATGTATATGGTAACATTTGAATGCTTTGATTTGGTATATGGAAATCATTTTGTGATTGAAAATGTTGTGTTTTGATGGAAATATTCTTACCCTATTAAGGGCTTTGTGTACTCGAATGAATTTTTGAGACATGACCCCAATTTGGGGTGTAAATGTGAGAGTTTTACCTCATACTATAGGGATTCTGGTAAACTTGGATCACATGTTTGTACGACAAACCTAACTATTGTAAAGGTATCTTCTCTTCAAGATTTACTTGGAATGGGTTTGAATCACATACATGTGGAGCCTTTAAATCCTTGAATGGCACTGTCCGCACTATTGGATTGTTTGACTGACTTGGCCTTAAAGCTCCAATTGGAGCAACTGATCCTACAGGATCTTGCTGAAAAGATTAAGACGATCTTTTTTCAAAGGTTATTCTTTTGCCAATTAAATGGCTCAGCATGGATACTACTTGGGTTACTCCAAAAATTATGCAAGAATACCATAATCTGATTCGTGATTGGTTTATAGTTGGCCTCTATAAAACTGCCAACACTGTCTTTGTTATCTGTAAAAAGCTTGTTTATGATGTTGTCTAGGTAAGGTTGCATGGTAATGAATTTGAAAAGGCAAATGAATCACTAACGAATATGCTTTGGCATTACTTAAGGATTTGAACAATATTGGATACGAAGAAACGTCAAGTAAGCTTCCCATGTTGTTCCCTACTTTAAAAAAACAGAAACAAAAGTTCCGTTGGATTTCAGATGCATCGAACGGTATTTTTACTTGTGTTACAAAAGATGTTACTTCCTACCTCAATATAGTCATGATAGAGGTTTGCAATCTTTGTGCTAAACAAAGAACAAACCTTAAAAGATTTAATGGTATTGATTGTTGTACTTTTTGGCTTGCTAAGAATTCATCGAAGGTTTTTATCAACCTACCTACGGACATCTATTGCATCTTCACTGCTGATATTACACAATGTTATGAAAACATTCCTCTCTTAGGTAATGACGGCCTTTGGGAGTAAAAGAGATTGTTTGCACTAAGCAAGGGTGAGCTAGTTAAGGGCTATCTACACATGTAGATATTAAAAAATATTGCAACTCTTATAAGAGCAAGATTGAGAGCAAACCAATAGATACATCCTACACATCAAGCTATACCTCAAAATTTGGCTTGCAATATCTAATGAGTGGTTATCCGACTCAAGCGGAGTCATCTCAACCATTATACACATCTTCTTTGTGCACCATAGTGGGGAATTTCTCCCACAAGTTTGGATCAATGGAGGAATCCATGCAAAACCGGATAGATATGATGACCAACAAACCAACAATAGATTGAATGGGATAAGATTAGACTCAAATTTGTTTGAAGGTCTAGGATTGGGGATATCAAACACCAACAAGAAAGGTTAGACCATGCAAGAGAGGTAAGAGCGGTTGATTTTAAAAAAATGGGTAAAAAGGTATGATGGCACAAGAGATATGAAGGTCTAGGATTGGGGATACCAAACACCAACAAGAATGGGTTAGAGAGGTAAGAGCGGTTGATTTTTAAAAATGGGTGAAAAGGAATGATGGCACAAGAGATCCTCGTGATCACCTAGCAAGATTCCATCAAGTACTTAAAACAAAATGAGTCTATGATTTCCACACACAATATGAGGGTTTTGGAATGACACTAGAGGGCAAGGCGTTACCACGGTTCCAAAATCTTGAATCTAGACCTTCATATTCTAGCACAAAGATTTGTTGCTTTGTTTGCTAAACTGGGAATCAAACACAATGTCTGAAGAGAGAACTTCCTAGATGAGAGAGACTTGTTTTGGTCTTCTCGGGAGGCTTGTCAAATAAAGCATTACACACAAGCTTGTATAGAATGAGACATGCCACATTGGAGACTTGCATACATGATGCTATTGAGCTATGCAAAAATTGTGAGATCTATGAGGAAGATGCCCAAGAAGTAGATAAAGGGAGTGGCAAGACAAAAGATGCTATGCATACACAAGTGAGTCGAACAAAAAATTCCACCATGGAAGATTATAGAGAAGCATTGAGGAAAATGACAATTGATGGATACTCTTTAAAGAAAAAAATTGTTAAGACAGGGGGCTCCCCAAGGGAACAACTTGTGGCTCCAAGGAAACAACTTAGATGGTGTGCCATAGAAGGCAAGTGGACAAACCATGAAACCTATAGGCCAAGGTACAATGGAGATGTAGAATATATACCTATGGAGACACAAGGATAAAAACACTAAACTAGTAGGAATCCAAGTTCCCTTGAGTAGATGCAACCTAAAGAACAAGTGAGAAAACAAGCCATGGTTCTTGTCATGTCCTATGAAGGAAAAAGTACCTCTTTGATGCCAATTAATGGGGACTGGTATATGCAACCACCTCAGATTGAACCAGCTAATCATATGCATATCAAAGTGAATCCAATACATGTGAGTGTAAATGGGCCTAAACCAAGACAAGGTGTTGTCATAATTGTGGATCCCATGATGAATGGAAGAATGAGTGTAAAGAGCTAAGTCAAAACTTGGTACCTAGCAAGAAAGGGCATCACTTTTTAGAGGACTATCCTAGAAACCAAATAGCCATAAAAAATCAACATTGAATGTGGTAGAATGAATTCTATCAGCCTCATCTTAGGGTAAACGAATAGTGCCTATAATTTTTTGATGAGAGCTCAAACAAAGCTCCAAAAACAAAACAATGCTGAGGATGTTGAAGGAAGTAACAAGTCATCAAAAAGAGCAAGAAGGCATAGAATCTCATTGATAAAGCGGAACAAAAAGGTAGAAATTGAAAAAAGGGCTAAAGAATTTCAAGAATAAGGAAAAGAAACAAAAAATTCACATGAGAGTGTCAAGTCTTCAATGGAGACGCAATGAGGAAAGGAAACAACAATTTGAGGCTCAAGTGGAGGCTAAAGCCCAAGAAATCACGGAAAAAGGAGACAAAACTAAGTCTAAAAAGGTATTGGAGCCTTCCACCAAATCAGCAGGATCTGTCTTGGTAGACAAGGTCTATGAGTGAATCAATGCTGCTCTAGAAGCATACCAAGGAGGATTACAAGCGAGGCAAAACATGAAAAACGGATGGAAAAACTATCCACATCCTAAGCTTGAAATAGAGAAACTTGAAGCCTTTCAAAGATTAGTGAAGATAACATAAGAGATTTTGGAAGCCCAAAAACAAGAACTAATAAAGCTCGATCATTCAAAACCAAAGGAGACCATTTCAAAAGAGGAAATAGTCTAGACTCTGGACATGGGTTGGGGAAGGAATTTTGTCTATTGATGAAGATTGGCCTGGAAAACTATGGAAAAGAGTGAGGGTTAGAAACAAAGTGAATTTGGAGAAGCATTCAACTCCTGTTGAAGAATTATTCATGGAGCATCCTCTAATGGAAGTAGATATGTAGTCGTTGTATTGGGATTGTGGGTCAAAACACTTTTGAGGCTTCAAATGCCAATACCCTCAAAACTTTACTCCCATACTTGGGAGGGCATGAACAAGGATTGATAATTTTCAAAACCACCAAGGTATACACAATGAAAGAGACCCTTGATGTGAGCAATTCACATTCTATCCTATCCACTTCAATCAATGCACTATGACTATGGGAGCATGGTTAAAACTCAGACCACACATGTGGAATGATTTGTAAATTTTTTTAGCAAAAATGGGAGTCAAAGTGTTAACCAATTAACATATCAAGCAACTAAACCAAGAAAATTCTTCAGGAAAAATAGTTAAGTTTGTTCATGTGAACAAAGTGGGAGAACATTATGAAGGATAAAAGGGTAATACTACATTGCTTGTTGAGTTAAATCTTTGTCATACTAGACAATGAAGCATGGATTTCCATAAAAGAATAGGTGTGGGAAGCATGGGGAAACCAAAAATTAGGAAAAATGAAACTGCAACTGGTAGACGGACATGAAGAAAGACCCTTAGGATTGTTGGAAGGAGTGATAGTTGACTATGAAATTTCTTTTGCCATTGTAGATTTTGGGGCAAAATGAAACTATGACATCATATTGGGGAGACCACTCGTGAGACAACTTTAAACTATAGATGGTTCAAGATTGGGGCTACAATGCTATATATCTTAGACAATGTGGGGTTATAACAATAGTGAATTTAGTGGACCATTCCTACAGGGATGTATATAGGACCCCCGATAGAAGATTTGGATATTGAGTATTTGGGCTCTAGTAATATAGAGCTACCATCATGGCGCAAAGACGATACACCTATTGTAAGGTTTCCAGTTTCTGAAACGTTAAAGATTGTATAAAGCTTAATCAAATTGATATGATTATTGAAAAAGCAATGTAGAATTGTTCAATCGTGGAAAAAATTGCTATTTTTGGAACCGTAATCATGACTTTACTATGGTTAGAAATTTTCAAACTGAATTCCGATAAAAACTGACATAGTTATGGCCACTGGAAGTTTATAATGTTGATCAAATTAACTAAATAAATTGTAAGGTCTTGGTAATCATTGCTAAAAGACTTTTATCATAAAATCCTCTAGATATTTACAGATATTTTCAAAATTAAGCATGTAATGGGTCAGAAAAATAGCAGGGTCGATTTGGAGCATCTGGGGACTGTGTGGAGCAGTGATGAGCCTTACCACGCCAGATTAAGCAGCAGGAAGCGCTAGGGGGAGGCTAGGGACTGCCTTGAAGTGCAAGAAACTGCCAAACATAGCCTATGAACCCTAAAAATCTATAAATAGGCCCCCCCTCTCCACAATTGAACTCAAACTCGGAGTCTTGGCAGATTTTTCTAACGAATAAGAGAACACCTCACAAAAATTACTTAGAGAGAAAAAGCTCTTTGTAATCAATCGAGGTTATTAGTTTGATTTTAGTTAATTAAAAAATTAGCTTAAGCTTTGATTAATTTTTCTAATTAAACTTTTAAGTATTTTGATGAATAATGATGGCTTTGCAGCCACGGATAAGTTTGTTACCCCCATGAACAATGATTTCTACACCGTGTTATGTCTTGATGTTTCTACATATGTTAGGATACCGTTTTTATCCTAGGGAAGCCGCCCGGTTGTATGGGCAACTGGTTTGGTGTATGGGCACCCCGAACCCTGGGTGGGGGTTTATCCACCCCGGATTGTGAGCAAGGAATGGGTGCCTTTTTTCACCCTTAGGTGATCTTGAGACAAGAAGACTACTCTTCATGGTTATTATGGACAATATTTTTGATTGACAGTACCCTGTCTTAAGTTTAAAGATGTTTGTTTGCTAAAAGAATGCTTTTCAAAGCTGTCTTTAATACTTGATCGAAGGAATCACTGTGACGTAAAGTTAAAAGAAACCATTATTTTAAATGTTAAAACAATGTGATAGTAAGTAGAAAACAAAAGAATCATGTGTGAGTGCGGGGTGGTAAGTGGGGATTGACTAAGGTTATCAATCATGGACGGGTGGACCTGATTAGTCAGGTAACTATCCATCTCTGCGCACTAAAAATGTTTAGAAAATTTCTTCACTTGGAAGAGGAGTCCACCAGCGATTATAATGAAAATGGCATATGAATTTTGAGAGTAGAGGAATTAGGAAATTAGATGAAGCACTTTTGTGAGATTACTTTGTGAGCATAGTGGGTGAACTTAATTGATGGTACCAACATAAACCTGGTACTTAGTTAACTTGGCATGAACAATACTTTTGCAAGCTGAGAGAGAGTTTAGAGAACATGACAATAGTTGAGAACCGGATTCATATAGAGCCGGTCCCCCCTCCAATAGGCATTTGTATTATAGTTTCTCCCATCAAGAGAGGCTTGGTACAATACAATCTTTGTGCTCCTTGTGACCTAGGTGATGCAATGAAGATGGAAAGCTTCATGCATCACAAGCATAACATAAACTTTGCAGAAAGCATTAACTATTCCAAGCCTCAGTCCCAAGGCCTCAAACACCTTCGATAGTGGAAAGAGCTAGCAGGGAATGAGGGTAGGGAAGAGGAAGAATAAACATTCCATAGGAGAAAGAAATAGTTCCTCACTTATCATCACTCTTCTTGCTAGCATACATAATAGCATAGTAATGAAGACGGAGAAGATGGCAAGCTTAAGCATTGAAGCATGGCTCTTGGTTGGATTTACATTCCATAGCCAAAAGTGTTGGTGTAGGCTCTCACTTATCACAAGCTTGGAGAAGGAGGTGGAGTTTCTCTACTTTCACCAAGTGAGAATGAATCCACAAAATGAATGTGTGAGTGGTGTATACCCCCCCCCCCCCCCCCCCAACACACCCCTTGCTTGCTTGGGGCGAGTTCTAAGTTTTGCTCATGCCTCAAGCTCATTGGACCCCTCCCCCCCTAGCCAATCATATGCACCCATGCATTTCAAGTACATGGGTAGTCTTTGGACAAGTGTCCTCCTTACCCCTTAGAGAGAGAGAGCTTGAAAATATCTAAATATTTGTTGAATGGAACTAGAAGTTCATTAAAACCCTCGTTAGCCTAACCAATAGCATTCAAGCACACCATGTGGCTAAGCATAGGGAGAGTCTGACATGTGTCCCATGTGCCCCTTGAGAAAAGGGTGCCCTTTGGGTGAGTGGGAGGTTAAGTCAAAGATTCCCGTAACTTTGGGGCTTTTCCCCTCCTTTGTAGGGTCTCTTTTTGACTCAAGCACCTTACCCCCCATGCATAGGAAGCTTCTCAAGCACCTTCCTCATCAAGCATGACAAGCACCTCAAGCACCTTAGTCATCAAGCACGACAAGCACCTTAGTCATCAAGCACGATAAGCACTTCAAGCACCGTAGTCACCAAGCACGACAAGCACCTCAAGCACCTTATTCAGCAAGCACGACAAGCACCTCAAGCTTAGGTCGGGTTCCCACCTCAAGATCAACCCTAGCTTGCCTAAGGTCAAAGGACTTTCTAACACTAACTATTGGAGGTCTTTAATGAAGCTAACCCTAAGGTCTTTTAAGCTCCATTACATGCATGTTGCTTTTTGATAGACTACCTCCTTTTGGATCCGTATTGAGATGCAACCATCTCTCCTCTTGGTCCCCTGTTGAGATAAGTCTAGAAGCACTTATTGCACATTGCTCTTTGGTAGTCCGTCTCCTTTTGGACCCCAATTGAGATGCAACCATCTCTCCTTTTGGTCCCCTGCTGAGATAGGTCTAGAAGCACATGTCTCTATTCTAACTCTCGTTCCCATTTATTCTCCCACATTAAATGATCAGTTTAATATGAGAAAACCATTTGGGTTAGTGAGATATTAGATTTTATGACAACGATCATGCCCTCACATCTATTAGGGGGAAAAAAGCGTTGGTTGAAGATACCTTAGCCCAACTTGTGGAAGTTATAGGGCCAAAATAGTTTTGGACTTTTGATATGTTGTATCGTTTCTGATGCAAGACATGACTAGGTCTTCTTCTAGGGCTATAGACCCAAGCCATTGTCAATGGTAAAGGTCTATTCCTTGGATTTGTCTTGTTTAAAAACTCTGATTTTTATTAGGCCTAGAAACCTATCAAGGACCCCATCCCAATTTTGGTATTGGTGGGTTGGGGATCTTACAAGTGGTATCAAAGCGTGTGTTAATTAAAATCTTGGACCTAGAGAAAAGTTTAAGGTGTTAGGTTGAAATAAGTGATCTTTGACAAATTCAATTAAAGACGTATTTAATTGAAAAGAGGGAGAGAAAGAAAGATAGAGAGAATTATCCCCATCTTTGTAGGAAGATTTCCATCAGGCCTACCACAAACTCATGGATTTCAACATTAGATTTATGAAGTCTTGCCTATCTCGACACTATTCAATGCCAAAAAGTGTGATGAAATGGATAGATAAGACATTTTCTCCTTCCACTTGGAGGATCAAGTGGTCAGGATTTGGTGGAATTTTCTTCATTAATGCGGGAGAGTTAGAAGGTTTCAAACTAAATATGAAGAGACTCAAATGGGCCGAAGATCTTCAAGTGATTGAAGTATATTGTGACATTTAGTGGCCTAGTAACTTGTGTATAGCGGAAAATAGCATAGACATAGTGAGCATTTCATTAGAATAGATTCCTAATGAGAATAGCAAGAGTGCTTGGATGGAGAGAGAAACAAAAATCATAACACCTAGTTAGTTAGGTATGAACAATACTTCAGAAGATAGATAAATTAAGTATTGACAACAATTGAGGACTTGATTTACGTGGAGCCGGTCCCCCTCCAAAAGGCTTTGTATTATAGGTTTCCCCCATCACAAGGGAGACATTTTACAATACAATACTTTGTGTTCCTTCAATAACTTGATGGCGCAATGAAGATGGAAGGTTCAAGCACCGTGCACACACTTATAAAACACAACATCAATTCCCTCACGGTCTCTGTCCCAAGACCTCACACACCTTCGAAGATGGTGAGAGCTAGTGGGGTATGAGAGTAGATTGAGAGGAAGAAGGAGTAGTCTTACGAGAAAGAAGTATATCTCCTCACATAATCACTCATAAAAGCTTAGCATAGCATAGTAAATAGCATGGTAGAGGAGATGAGAATGCTTTGAAGCTTGGTTCTTGGTTGGATTTGCATCACAAAGCCAAGAGTAGTTGGTGTAGGCCTCCCTTCTCACAAGCTTGGAGTAGATGATGAGCTTTCCATTAAAGCTTGAGAAGGAGAGAGAGAGTCTTCTTGATTCACACATGAGATTGTGCGAGTGTGTGTGTGATAATGCCTTGCCAAAATCAGCCCCCTCTCTCTCTTGGTCGACCCCTCTTGCAATTTACTCTTGCTGGCACCCCATTGGACCCTGCAAAGCTTAGCCAATTATAATTGAGAAGCATAAGTGATAGCCTTGTGACATGTGTCCCCCTTTCCCCTTTTGTGAGAGCTTTAGGTAATTAAATAATGCAACTAAACTCTCATTGTACCCCTTTGCCTTCTAGCCAATAGGAATCAGGCAAGCCATTGGGCTGTTGAATGCTCATTGGACCCCTTGGGAGATTGTCCAATAGTCTTCTAGAGAGCTTAATTCTTATTGGTTCTTTTATCAAGTGTTTTTAAATGAATTAAACTAGATTTACTCTAGCCTAATTCTCATTGGTCCACCTGTATGGCCATCCAATAGGATTTGAGTGCACCTTATGGGCAATTGGGCTAGGGAGATGACATGTGTCCAATATGCCCTTTGTGTAAAGGGGCTTGCATGTGTGTGTGTGTGTGTGTGTGTGTGTGTGTGTGTGTGTGTGTGTTTCTCTCTCATCCCCTACTTACACGGCTCGCCCCCTCCTATATAGGAGTCTTGAAGACTTTTGTGTACACTCACAAAGCATCCAATTTCCCTAAAATTTGACCATTGGACACAACCTTTGAATTTTGGAAGTTTTAATGGGCTGAACCTTAGGGTCTTTAAAGCCCATTGTTGCACATTGCTCTTTTGCGGATGGCCCCCCTTTGGATCCCTATTTTCCCTCCTTTGGATCCCTATTGTGGCCGGTTTGCTAGCCTTACCAATAATCTAGATTTTTCTCCCTTGGTACTTCCCCATATTAAATGATCAGTTTAACATGAGAAAATCATTTAGGAGAATTAGATATTAGTTATTATGACATTACCTCTCTCTTGATATCATAGTCGTCCTTGACTATGGGATAGAGAAGATAAAGCCTATTCATTAGTCCTTTTTCTAGCGGGTAGAGGATCCCTATCTTACCCTACGACATCGTTCCAGAATGGATGACTAATCCATTTGGCGCTTGAGAGCCTAAGGCTGCCGCAAGCATGTCTGCGCATTAGTCCTATCAATCTTCCATAGTAGAGTGACAAGCTCTACTTGGTGTTTGGAAGACGTCGTCTCCACAAACTTGATTCTAAGCATGCATACTACTTAACGTTTGTGCACAAATAACAAAAAGAGAGTCTTATAAGGCAAAAACTTTGTTCATTTTAAACATTTCTACATTTTCTTACTCTAGGGAAGCATTGTAAGCATTGAAAAGGTTTAGTTTATCCTTTAATTGTATACCTTGCATCCATTTAGCATCTTCAAAGGGATAATTCTTAAACTTAATAAGATACCGTCGGATAGTCTTAATGCCTCTTAATACCTTGTTTCATGTCGGAGAACGGACTCGTGCTGCAGCACCACTTCTTGGTCCTCGATCTGCGGTGGGTCTTCAATAGTTGGTTCTCGAGGTGGCTCTCCTTTGTAAGGCTTTAGTAGGCTCACATGGAAAGCATTGTGTATGAGCCAATGGCTGGGCAACTTGAGTTGATAGGCCATCTCATTGATTGGTCGAAGAATCTGGAAGGGACCATAGTACCTTTTTGCTAACCTAGCATAGTACTTTTGGTGTCCCGTAGGATTCTTGCCCGTGGCGTGCCTTAATCAAGCCTTGGGAAATTTAAGCAAGACCCAATCATTTTCTTTAAAGGCTTGGGCTCTTCTGTGCTTATCAACAGCAGCCTTTTGCCTTTGCCGTGAGATAGAGATGGCATCCTTAATCTTTTGGAAAGATTCTTGTAGGTCTTGGCTATACTCATCTGCAGAGCGAAGATGTTGCTTCCCTCTATCAAAAATTTGTCTTTTGGCATACCACACATTTAGAAACATACTCTTGTATGTTTGCTTTCATGGTAGGCCAATAGATATATGTTTCAATCCCTTTTAGGGTAGACTAAATCCCTCTATGCCCCGCATAAGGAGGAGTATGAGATTCATACATTACTTGTTACCATATACATGTGGTAGTGATGTGTGTGAACACACTAGGACCGCCGGGGCATTTTTTCCCTATTTAGGAGGTTTTTCCCCCCGTGCATTGTATATACGCCCATCACTCTAGGGCTATCTATCTTTCCATTGCGCACTAAGTAACACACTCTCTATTGTGTGCCTTGATCTTCCTTCATCTTCTCCAAGCTGTGTGTGTTTCTCTACAATCCTAATTCCAACAATTGGTATCAGAGCAGGTTGCGTCCTCCCGGGCTTAGTCGCCAGCTGTTCCAGTACACGCCTGCTCACTTTCTCCGATTTCAGTGAGCTTTGGCGAGCGTTCGCAGGTCGACAAATACTTTGGGCATGGTCGTAGAGCACGGTCTGCTCAGATTTTCGATTTGGGCTCATTTCGGCCTCCATTTCCACTACAAGCAGTACTGCACATGCTATTTCGTCATTTTGTGCAGAATTTCTGTCAGTGTCATTTTCTGCATAATAGGTGCCTTATAGTCTTCTACATTTTGTGCTATATAGCACGTGTTGTTCCCGCTCCATTTCTCCTATTATAGGGCAGTTTTCACATCAGGTGCAGCATTTAGCATGGCTGACAACAACAACACAGATGTGTTCAAGATGTTTGCTGCTGAGGACAGGTTGGATGGGGACAACTACCCTATGTGGGCTTATATGATGCAACATGTTCTTGTGTCAAAGGGTGTCTGGAACATCGTGTAGGGCATTGATGTACGTCCTAGTTCTGAGGATGTAGGCAATGTTGAGGATGTTGCAAGTCTTGCTGCAAGGATTACAACTGTTAGAGTTGTTTTGCCTATGGCAGAACAAGCTCGTTGGGATGTTAAGGATGCGCAGGCTCATGCATTGATTGCGTTGTCTGTGAAGAGCACAATTGTTCCTCACATCCGTTCAGCAAAATCTACAAAACAGGCTTGGGATATTCTAGCAGGTCTTTATGCAAGCCGCAATGAGGCTAAAATTTCTTTGCTGCGTAAAGAGCTGGAGTCGAAGATTATGCATGAGGAAGATGATATGGACACTTTCCTTGCTAGTGTCAAGGATATCAATGAGCAACTTATTTCTGCAAGTGAAGTTATTTCAGACAGTTCTTGATGCCTTACCAGATTCTTACCAGACTTTTGCTAGTACTTGGAGACTTATGACTCAAGGAAATCTAGAAGTTGTCAAGTTTGATGCATTATGCACATTGCTGTTGCAAGAGTCACTTTCCAGATAAAACAAGACTAGACAGCGTGCAGTTGAACAGGCTTTTATTGCTTCTCAAAAAAAGGGTGGTAACAGCAATGCAGCCACTTCTTATGGTTCTGCTACGAGTGGCACAAATTCTGTTCCTAATGCTTCTGCTAGCAGCAATTCGTCTGTAAATTTTGGTGATAAGGGCAAAAAGAAGATGCGTTGCCATTATTGTAAAGCCAATGATCACTTGATCAAGTCGTGCCCTAAGTTGAAGGCCAAAGAGGCTAAGAAGAAAGAGGGTGGTTCCACTGCAAATGCTGGTTCCACTACAAATGCAGCCATTGTTGAGTCTTTTGTGAAAGGAGACTGTGTTGCTGATGTTGATGCAGAATGGGCTTTTAGCGCAGAGTGCACTTACAATCCTGCTGTCGATGATGCATGCTTGTCAGTTGCTGTAGATTCACATGTGTGGTATTTCGACAGTGGCGCTACAAAGCACATTACCTCACATCGTGAATTGTTTACCTCTCTCGAGTCTGTCCCTCATGGGAATTCAGTCACTTGTGCCAACAATGCCTCTTATCCAGTTCAGGGAGTTGCCTCTTATCCGGTTCAGCAAAATGGTGATGCTGGGCGGAAAAACAGGTCACTGACGGAAATGGCACGATGTATGGTGAAAAGTCAAGCTTTACCGCATTCTTTTTGGCTTGAGGCCATTATGTGTGCCACTTATGTACTTAACAGGTGTCCTACGAAAGCTTTGCAGTCTATTACTCCATATGAAGCATGGCATGATAGAAAACCTTCTATTGAGCACATGCGTGTTTTTGGCTGTTTGGCATATGCTTTGGTGCCACAAGTGCAACGAAGAAAATTGGATGATAAGGCTGTCAAATGTATTTTTGTTGGTTATAGTGCTGAAAGCAAAGGTTACAGGTTGTATCATCCGCAAACAAAACGTATTCTGGTTTCTCGGGATGTAGTGTTTGTGGAAGATTCTGTTCAGCCCTTGCTGTCATGTACTAGAGACAGTAATGTAAGCTCACAGGACATTTATGACACTTTGTTGCCTCTTTTCAATGGTGGAAATACGAATGTAAGTTCCAATGAGGCAAATGTACAGCCTATGGGGGTTTGTGAAAATGTTCTAGATCAGCCTATTACTGATGCAGATGTACATGATGTACTTGATGAGGAAAGGGCTGAAAATGAGCAGGCTAGAGGTATGCCAAAATGGCTGGTGCACACTTTGCGTGACAGTAAATTGGATGCACCTTTTTCTAGTCGTACTCGTTCAGGCTCTCGCCATGCATCTTATGCATCAGATTGTTATGCTTTGGCTGTGTCTAGCTTACATGATGTTGAGGAGCCTCTGTCTTTTGATGAAGCACAAAATTCAGAAAATTGGATGGCTGCCATGCAATCAGAATATGATGCACTTATAGAGAATGACACATGGACTTTATGTGATTTGCCTCCTGGCAAAAAGGCCATTGGTACGAAGTGGGTTTACAAGTTGAAACGCAAGCCGGATGGTGAGATCGATCGCCATAAGGCTCGACTTGTTGCAAAGGGTTATGCACAGCAAAAAGGCATAGATTATGAAGAGACTTTTGCTCCCACTTGTCGAATGACTACTGTGCATTTTCTATGTCCATTGGCAGCTCATTTTGGTTGGGATGTACATCGATCAGACATTGTTACTGCTTTCTTGAATGGTGACATATTTGAGGAAGTTTATGTAACGCAGCCTCGCGGTTTTGTCATAAAAGGACAAGAGGACAAAGTGTGAAGATGTAAGAAGGCTTTGTATGGGTTGAAGCAATCTCCTCGTGCTTGGTATGAGAAAGCTGACACTCATTTGGTCAAACAAGGCTTTCGTAACAGTCCAACAGAAAGCACATTGTATGTAAAGCGTGAGGGTGATGTACTTCTCATTGTGGTTCTTTATGTTGATGATTTGCTGATCACTGGACCAAATGAGAGACATATTTCTGAATTTAAGGCTGATTTGAATGCTACTTTCAAGATGAAAGATTTGGGGCTGTTGCATCATTATTTGGGTATACAGTTTAAGCAATGTGATGGTGGTATTGCCTTGTGTCAGAAAGTTACATAGAGACATTGCTATGTAAGTTTGGACTTGAGGATTGCAAACCTATTGCCACTCCCATGGTAACAGGTTTGAAGTTGAGTCTACATGATGCTGGTGACCCTGCTGATGTCACTCTTTACCAAATTGCTGTTGGCTACCTCATTTATGTATGCTACACAAGGCCGGATATTCAATTTGCAGTCTCACAGGTCAACAGATTTATGCATAGCCCAGGGTCTAAGCATTGGCAGACTGTCAAGAGGATTTTTCGCTACCTTAGTGGCACTTTACATCTTGGCTTTTTTTATCCCAAGGGGGGATCATTGCCTCCAGACTTACATGCTTTTTTGGACTCAGATTGGGCTAGTTGTTTTGACACGCGAGTGTCCACAAATGGTTTTTGTTTCATGCTTGGCAGTTCATGTATATCATGGTTGAGCAAGAAGCAACCTACTGTAGCCACTTCGATTTGTGAGGCTGAGTATAGGGCAGTCTTCATAGCTACGGTTGAGTGTGTATGGCTCAGACGCCTTATGGCTGATTTGGGTGTTGGACAGGACACTGCCAACACTATCTACACTAACAGTCAGAGCGCATTGGCAGTTGCGAGGAACCCAATTTTTCATGCTCGCACAAAGCACATTGAGGTGCATTACCACTATGTCAGGGAGAGGCTCTCAACTGGAGAGATCAGCTTGGCTTATGTGCCAACACAGGACAACCTTGCAGATCTTTTCACAAAGGCATTGTCTCGTGAGAAGCTTGAAGCTTTCCGCAAAGCTTTGGGCTTACTCCCCTTTGTGGACTGATGATGTCCTCAAGGCATGGCACTTCCCTTGACTCATATGCCAGCTCTCGTTCACCGCATCACTCCAGGGGGGATTTGTTACCATATACATGTGGTAGTGATGTGTGTGAACACACTAGGACCGTTGGGGCATTTTTTCCCTCTTTAGGAGATTTTTCCCCCCATGCATTGTATATACGCCCATCACTCTAGGGCTATCTATCTTTCCATTGCACACTAAGTAACACTCTCTCTATTGTGTGCCTTGAGCTTCCTTCGTCTTCTCCAAGCTGTGTGTGTTTCTCTGCAACCCTAATTCCAACATTACTTTCTCACGTAATGGGTTAGTAACACATAGTCTATTGCCATAGAGAAGATAACCATCTTGTAAAGTAAATGGTTCCTCTTTCTTCCCTAATGCAAGGGCTGAAATTACATTTCTAAAATCGAAATCAATAGCGTACTCATCTATCATAGAAGATAGATCATTGTGAGTTGCTATGGAAACCGCATTCACTCTCGGTCATCTTGAGAGTGCATCGGCTACTTGATTATGCTTGCCAACAATGTGAGCAATATGAAAATGAAATTGTGAAAGCAAATTTAACCACCTTATTTGTTTGTTGGAGAGCTTGGTCTGCATCATGAAGTACTTAAGGCTTTGGTGATCCGTCCGTAGAATGAAAGGTGTCCCCAATAAATAGTGCTTCCACAAGTCTAAAGGCATGTAGAAGTGCGAGGAGTTCCTTTTCATATATGCCTAGAGCTTGCTCAATAGGGTCGAGCCTTCTACTTTCATAGGTTATGGCGTGCCCTTCTTGGAGCAAAACAGCTCCAAGGCAATGGTCTTGTCCGTTTAGGAGGTGATGGAGAGCATTTTTCCCGCCGTCTTTGTGGAGCCATCTCCGTCGAGGTGGCAGGATACTCACTTCTTTCTCGTTCTTTTGGTAGGGGCTCTTGAGTTCTCCTTTGGGAAGGAGATGCATCATCAAGAAGTAAATTTTTGAGCCCTTTGTATGGATTCTCTTCTTCTTTTCGAATTGGAGAGATGCCTTTTTTGGAAGTCTCGCAAGGAGGCTTCCTAAGTACTCTCTCGTCATGGTGGGGAGTTTGGAGAATCCCATGAGCACGAAGCTGCCGTTGCACTTCACTTTGGAGGGATGGATTGCATAGGGGCATCATTAACAGCCTGCTCATTAGCAAAATCAAATCTATCAACATTAATTTCACTCACTTTACTATTGTCAGCCATTCTAACAACTTTTAGGTGTAAACTTTTTAAGGTGTACTTTGGCACTTCAAGACCTAGTTGCTACTCCTCTTTACCCCTTTAGAAATGCACTCAAGCTACTGTACCCGTGGCTCAAATATCATTAATTGCAAGGAATAGAAGAGAGGGTCTTTCAACACCAAAAAAGTATAGGTTCCTGTCAAGCTTCTTATAGCTCAATAATGGTTAAGCCGTAGGCAAGCCCCGTAGGACTCCACTATTAAGACCATACCTCTTGACGATGATGCCCCATTATCTGCACGAAGGCAGGCGCACTGCAAGGCTGAAAAATCCCTATTCTACTTACTCAATTGCAATTAATAATACTAACCATTTAGAGCTAGCTTGAGGACCTCTCTTCTTGAGCAAGAAAAGAGAAACCTTGTGCTCTAATACCAATGTAACATTTAATGGCCTAGTAACTTGTGTGTAGCGGAAAATAGCATAGACATAGTGAGCATTTCATTAGAATAGATTCCTAATGAGCATAGCAAGAGTGCTTGGATGGAGAGAGCAAAAAAAAGCATAACGCCTAGTTAGATAGACATGAACAATACTTCAAAAGAGAGAGAAATTAAGCTATTGACAACAGTTGAGGACTGGATTTACATGGAGCCGGTCCCCCCTCCAAAAGGCTTTGTATTATAGGTTTCCCCCATCAAGGGAGACATTTTACAATACAATACTTTGTGTTCCTTCAATAACTTGATGGTGCAATGAAGATGGAAGCTTAAGCACCATGCACACACTTATAAAACACAACATCAATTCCCTCACAGTCTCAGACCCAAGAACTCACACACTTCAAAGATGGTGAGAGCTAGTGGGGTATGAGAGTAGATTGAAAGGAAGAAGGAGTAGTCTTACGAGAAAGAAGTATATCTCCTCACATAATCACTCATAAAATCTTAGCATAGCATAGTAAATAGCATGAAAGAGGAGATAAGCATGCTTTGAAGCTTGGTTCTTGGTTGGATTTGCATCACAAAGCCAATAGTTGTTGGTGTAGGCCTCCCTTCTCACAAGCTTGGAGTAGATGATGAGCTTTCCATTAAAGCTTGAGAAGGAGAGAGAGAGTCTTCTTGCTTCACACATGAGATTGTGTGAGTGTGTGTGTGATAATGCCTTGCCAAAATCACCCCCCCTCTCTCTTGGTCGACCCCTCTTGCAATTTACTCTTGTTGGCACCCCATTGGACCCTGCAAAGCTTAGCCAATCATAATTGAGAAGCATAAGTGATAGCCTTGTGACATGTGTCCCCCTTTCCCCTTTTGTGAGAGCTTTAGGTAATTGAATAATGCAACTAAACTCTCATTGTACCCCTTTGTCTTCTAGCCAATAGGAATCAGGCAAGCCATTGGGCTGCTGAATGCTCATTGGACCCCTTGGGAGACTGTCCAATAGTCTTCTAGAGAGCTTACTTCTTATTGGTTCTTTTATCAAGTGTTTTTTAATGAATTAAACTAGATTTACTCTAGCCTAATTCTCATTGGTCCACCTATATGGCCATCCAATAGGATTTGAGTGCACCTTGTGGGCAATTGGGCTAGGGAGCTGACATGTGTCCACTATGCCCTTTGTGTAAAGGGGCTTGCATGAGTGAGTGAGTGAGTGTGTGTGTGTGTGTGTGTGTGTGTGCATGTTTCTCTCTCAACCCTTACTTACAGGGCTTGCCCCTCCTATGTAGGAGTCTTGAAGACTTTTGTGTACACTCACAAAGCATGCACATTGCTCTTTTGCAGATGCCCCCCCCCCTTTGGATCCCTATTTTCCCTCCTTTGGATCCCTACTGTGGCCGGTCTGCTAGCCTTACCAATAATCTAGCTTTTTCTCCCCTAGTACTTCCCCATATTAAATGGTCAATTTAACATGAGAAAATCATTTAGAAGAATTAGATATTAGTTATTATGACATATAATTTTTCATTGGGACGAAGAATCCAGAGGAAACCTTTGTAATAGATGATGTCCAAGTATCACAAAATCAATGGGTGTTTGATCAGGTGTCGAAAGTAATCTACCCAGGTAGAATTAGGCCCATAAGTGAAGGCCCTAGTTTATTGGACCAAAAGATGTTGCATATTTTGGTCCTATACTGATCGACCCAAAGTCCACAAAATGTTAGTATAGGATTGTCCTCACCTTTGTACATATTAGGATCTTCATGGATTGTATTAACTTTTGTACATACTATGGTTCTCATGGGTATGCTATAAACAATTTTGTTTATGGTTTGGCAATTGTCTTCATCCTATGTGCAAAAGTTTTTAGTATGAGATAAATTAAAATCATAAGTAAGAGAGATTTCATTTGGTACTAAATTCCACTAATTCAGTCCTAGGGAAATACTCGTGTAAATAGCCTTTACACGGTTACTCAAGAGAAAAAATTAATACTAGAGCAAGTCCAACTCTCTACCTTCAACGGAGAGGGATCTAATGCCGAAGTATGGTTAGATGCTATGGATGACTATTTTAAAGCTGCATGAACTGCTCAAGAAAACAAAAAATGTTGGGTATGTTCCGTCTCAGCGGAGATGGAAAACTTTGGTGGAAGCAACACTGCAGAGATAATCCCACGAGTAGTTCGTCTTGGGAGAAAATGAAGCAGGCAATCAAAGAACGCTATCTCCCTCCCGCACATCAGGCTATCAAGATGAATGAATTCTTTGGTCTACGCCATCTAGGACTCTCTCTGGAGGAGTACTACGCAAAATTTGTGTCCTTACAATGCTATGCTCCCCAGATGACAATGGAGCAGGAGGTTGCTCGGTTCTGTCAAGGCCTCAATAAACCCTTGAGTACATGTCTCGAAGCCATGAGGCCTACATCAATTCAGGACGCCCTTCTCAGGGCCAAGCCTCTTGCAGCTTAAGGAATCAACTCTACAAGGAACTATAATGGATTTAATAACTTTAGGGGAAGAGCTAGGGGAACTTTCAACCAAGGATATCAACAACGTGGAGTAGCTGCAGCAGTGAACTTGGAGCAAACCTTCCCAAACGTTAGGTGCTATGGATGCAATCAAATGGGGCACTATAGAAGTAACTGGCCTGAAGAGAAAAACCCTCGAACTACTGCTAGAGCCATTCCTCAAAATCAAGGAGACAATCTAATAGGAGGTAGAAATGGAGGATGAGGTAGAAGAAGAGCAAGAGGAGCCAGAGCTTATGCAATCATGGGAGAACAAACCTTAATGAACGAAGAAGATGAAAGAGCCACTTGTTTGGCCACAACTAGCAATCTTAGAGCTCAGCAACAATAGAAAATTTTGTAAACCACTATAAATCGATAATGAAAGATTTTGAGTTACTTATATATTATAATGGTATACATTTTTTCCTCCACATTACTTAAAGAATCTAAAGTTAAGTTAGCATTCAATCAAGAAATTAAGGGTTGATCTAACAAATGAGAAAGAGGTTCTCCATAGTAAGACAAGAATTTGAATCTTAAGAATGAGATAGTTATCAAGAAACCAACTCACATTCTTTGTGCACACGATAGCCTTTCTTGAAAAATGGCCTAGATATGGAAGTATTAATGTACGAGACTAAATGAAGCCAAAAAGAACTCTTGGTATGATACTTCTTAAAACTCTTTACATATTGTTGGTCTACTAGTCTTTGTAATTAATCGAGGTTATTAGTTAAATTTTAGTTAATTAAGAAAATAGCTTAAGTTTTGATTATTTTTTCTAATTAAATTATTAATTAAGGAGATTAAGAATTCCTATTATTAACTACTCTCTAAATTATTATTAGGCTGTTGATCACTAATTTCTTAAGCTTGATCGCTAATCTAATTAATTAATTACTGCATATTAAGCTGAAAATGATTAATTTTAGGTTGATTTATGAAGAAAAAACGTTTTTAAGCCTAAATATTTAAAGTATAAATTTCAGAGCTTGATTATGCTCTCTAGAAGCCACGGAAATTAGATCTTAATTTTTTGAGTAATTCACCTATTTAATCAGGCAAAAATTAACTATTTTTAAACATAAAATGAAGGGAAAATTAGTTAACACACTTAGATAATTACACAATAATTATCAGAGCTAGGAAACCTTGCTAGAAAGCCAAGGTATTTAGGCCATGCACAAAAAAATAGTTTAACTAATTAATTAGGCTAAAATTATCCATTTTTAAGCATAAACTAAAGGGGGAAATTAGCTAAATCACTTAGATAATTGTACAGTAATTATTAGAGCTAGAAATCTTTGTTAGAAAGCTGAGGTAATGAGGCCATGCACAAAAGATTATTTAAACTAATTAATTAGGCTAAAAGTATCTATTTTTAGGCATAAACTGAAGGGAAAAATTAGCTAAATAACTTAGATAATTATACAATAATAATCAAAGCTAGAAATCACTATTAGAAAGCTAAGATAATTATGCCATGCATAGAAAATCAGTTTAAATAATAATTATTCTAAAATTATTTGTTTTTAAGAAAAAATTGAAGGGAGAAATTAGCTAAATCACTTAGATAATTATACAACAATTATCACAGTTAGAAGTCACTATTAGAAAGCTGAAATAATTAGGCAATGCACAAAATATTAGTTTAACTAATTAATTAGGCTAAAATTATTTGATTTTAAGCATAAATTGAATGGGGAAATTAAAAAATGATGATAGATAATTAGGTGGTAATTATCAAAGGTAGATTACATGATACAAAAGCCATGATAATTATATTAAGGTTATAAAATCAATAAAGATATTTATCTATGTCAAATTATACTAATTCTAGTTAAAAATTAAAGGGGAAAATTAGTAATTCATTAAGATAATTATATGTTACTTATAAAAGTTAGATTACAAAATATAAAAGCCATGATAATTATCTTAAGGATAGAAAATTAATATAGATATTTATCAAAGTAAAATTATACTAATTCTAGCTAAAAATGAATAGGAGAAATTAGTAAATATTGTTAGATAATTACATGATATTTATCAGAGTAAAATTATATAATAAGAAATCTGTGATAGTTTTCTTAAGGTTTGAAAATGAATATAGCTATTTATCTAAGTCAAATTAGACTAATTCTAGTTGAAAATTAAAGGGGGAAATTAGTAAATCATGTAAGATAATTACATGCTATTTATCACAGTTATATTACATGATAAAAAATCTATGATAATTATCTTAAGGTTAAAAAATTAATATAGGTATGTATCTAAGTCAAATTATACTATTTCTAGCTGAAAGTTAAAAGAGGAAATTAGTAAATCATGTTAGATAATTACATGCTATTTCTCAAAGTTAGATTATATGATAAAAAATCCATGAAATCTATAATAAGGTTATAAAATTAATAAAGCTATTTAACTAAGTTAAATTAGACTAATTCTAGTTTAAAATTAGAGGGAAAAATTAGATAATTAACTTGAAAAATTTAAAGATAATTATCAGCGGTCAAAAATATCATTATCTTTTTGTGATAATTATACCATAATTTATAATTTAATTTTGAAAATTATAATTGACCAAAAGTCTTAGTTTTAGCTAAAGATTAATAAAATAAATAGACTTTGCGCTCAAAAGTTTATAGAAAAATTACAAGAAGTGTAAAATAGTGATATAAAGTTGAGGAAATAGAATCTTTAAAAAAATATAAATAGAATAAATATTAGGGTCAAAATAAGTAGATTCCAAGCTTAAAATTTGATGGGGAAATTAGGAAAGAGATATAGAAAATTAGGAGAGCTTAGACAATCCTTAAAGAAGCTTTGGAAAAAGTTATCATACCTATATAGGAAAAAAAAAATATTAGGTCAAGAATTTACCAATGGAGACTACAAATTTAACCTTGATTGGGTTAAGATTGAATACAAAGGTTAAGTCTAACTTTTGGATAATTTACCTAATGATTAGACGTCATTTTTTATAAGGATAAGAAGTTATGGCACCTCAAAGGACCCGAAAAAATCTTACATATGATGATGAAAGGGGAGCTCCAAAAAGAATTAGAGCATCGCACGACGACGAAGCCAGGCCTAGTAGTAGGCCGACTGATTAGAGTGTACATGCCCCGGTGCTACAACAAAAGCCACATCAGTCCCAGGTGGGTCTTCATTATAGTTAAGTTTGGTTAATTCAAGTTTCTTTAAATAAGAACATTGCATACGTAAAGAGGAAGTAAGGAAGTAGGAAAATAAAAACTTGTTGAAATGGAAGACATCTTCCTAGAAATCAATGTGTTTTTGTTTATAAATTAGGAAAGAATTGTTTGATTTAAGATTGGTTGAATTAGGAAAGATATGATTGATCATCCTTAAAACAGCTTGTCTCAAGGCACCTCCGACTCCTTGATATATTTTGATGAATAATGATGGCTTTCTAGCCACGGATAAGTCGGTTACCCCCATGAACGATGAGTTTCTACTCCGCGTCATGCCTTGATGTTTCTACATATGTTAGGATACCGTTTTTATCATAGGGGAGTTGCCCGGTTGTATGGGCAACTGGTTTGGTGTATGGGCACCCTGAACCTTGGGTGGGGGTTTATCCACCCCGGATTGTGAATAAGGAATGGGTGTCATCTTGTGGCTACAAATTCTTCATTGCCAAGGCTCATGAATACACGAGAATATTTTTTCAATTCCTATGAACATTTTCATAGACCATAATGCTATAGCCAACATGACTTGAAGGTTTCTATAGTAAGTTGAGCTCCGTCTAAGAAGATCATGGCCGCCTAAATTAGTCATCCTCAACTGCCAAATGGAGTCTATCCAAGAGAAGACAACAAATACTATTTGATCATCTTTACTTTGGGAGAGTAATTTTCAAGTGAGGTACAACTTACCTTTGATAATGTCTTGGAAAGTGGAGAAAGATGTAATTGTTCATGACTAAGAAAACATTTATGCAGAATTGTTTCCACCAAAGGAAGAAGTTGATTCAACACCTTCAATTGAAGTTTCAACACTAATAGATCTCTAGGTGGAGAAAAGAACAGTGCCAAAATATTCTCTACACATCCCTGTGCATATCCCCCCAACCAAAGCTGGCACATCTCATATTCACCCCATAAAATCTCGATTGAATCCTTATCGAATTTTGTTGTTAATTTTGAAGAATGTGTTCAAATTTGGAACTATCTAGTTCACAAACACATTTTTGTGCCCATTATACATAATTGACCCTTATACTATTTTTATTTTCTCTCACTAAAATGGCCAATTTTAGAGAGAGAAAATTCATTTAAGTAGACTAAAAATGAAATTTGGTGACAACCAACTTGCTAAAAATAGGCCCACGAAAATAGACATGTTTTTTTTGGGTTTTATTCTATTTGGTCGTATTTACCATCCTAGCAAGTTTGGTTCCAATTGAAGCACTTTAGCTGAGTGAAATACACACGTGTGCTTGCAGTTGGAAGACTAGTTTTTGGTGATTGACACTCACTAGAGATTGACACTTGAGAGTAGTAAGTTGTGATGCTTTTTTGAGGTATTGAAAACCTCTCATAGCCTCCATGCACTAGTAGGGTCAGCTTCATCCCATGGATTGATATTTTATGTGTTTGTGGTTTTCGCTCTGCTACCATAGATTTGGTGAGGCTTCGCAACCCGTCCATAGAAATGTCAAAATGACTTTTTGTACAAGTTTCTAGAAATAATCAGAGCCCACTAGTATACTAAAAAGGGCTATTGTATCCTATCAAACGTGCTGAAGTACACTTTTTTGGGGGGAAACATTCAAAATGGTGCGAGCCTACAAAGGGAGATGTGAGTAGAATTTGCGTAAACTAGCAACAATGAAGGGTGGATTTACCTTGGGAACATAACAAAGTGCAAATTTTTGAAAACAAGAAATGATGTGAGCAAAAAGACTTTTGCTAAAACTATTATAACTTTCTCATACATTTGGAAAAAAATTGAAACAAAGATTGCAAGTCACTCTACAAATTTCATTTATAATATTTCTTTTAAAATTGAGGTTTAAAGTGCCAAATTTTTCCATGTAGTTAGGGTTGTCAAAAGCCAAATTTTTGGTAGTTTTGGGGGAATTGAGTCACTATTTTGGACGTGGCACTACCTTATGACTAGCGCAACCCTACCTAGTGAATGGACTACAAGGGAAGCTCTTCCACTAACCCTTGGACTCAAGTATCTTGATAAAATTTGGTCAATACACTCGTAAGGCATGAACTTATGAAGTAGGAAAAATCAAGTGTGTAGAACCATGGAATCAATGTAAGGACCTCTCTACTTCAAAAGCTAAGGAAATAAGCATCTACATATTCCCATAGTGGAAACTGACAATATTTTTGTTTCCAAGAATCCATCAGAGTACTCAACAAGTGGTGAAGGTCAAAGGCGAGCTCATATGCAAAATGGGATACTCAACAAGTTTGAGAGGAGCGTGACAACCATGGACCATCATGCCAACAAGGTACACACCTCTTCCATAGATCATGGAGGTTTTCTTGCTACTTTTCCACTTTGGGGAGTCTTTGTTGAAGAGTAATATTTTAAAGTGCTCTTTAAGGAAATATCAACTTGACACCTCGAGACTCTACTAAAGATGATTGTTACACCTCAAGTTCTGTGTCATACATGTATAGAGGAGTCACTCATATGCACTTTCTCTACAATGACCAATGGGGTATTGAGTATGCACACGTTGAAGGTCACATATTTGGTAACCATATATGGCGTGGGAAGCCACTTTTCAAGTCTAGTGACCTAAGGCAAGAAAGCATGCAAGGGGATTAGAAGATGGTCATAATATGCAAGTCGCGTCCTCCTTTAACAATGAAAAATTGATGATCATTTTAAAAAAAAGACACCATGAATACAACATCTTTATTTGGCTACTATGACAACCATGAAATTGAATGGGTTGATGGGGACCGCAACAATGGGGTAGCACCTGGATTTGAGCATTGTGGAAAGTTTTGACTATATTTAGAGTATCTAACATAGACTAGAATGGAAAGAGCTCACAATAGGCCCCCAAATATTGGGCAATAGAAAAGGAGCCCATTCAAGTTAGATGATTGTGCAACAATTTTGATGGCATGCGTGATCTATATGATCATATTTCCCATTTTAAAAAAGCGGTATATGCTCAGAAAGCGATAGATGCACACACAATTCTGCACAATTTGGTATCACTTTAGAGGGACAAGCATTACATGCTAAATCCTAATGTAGTACATGAGTTTGAGACCTTTATCAAGGTCCTCATAGAAGTTGTTGACAACAAGGCGACACAACACCCTCACATTGATCTTGCACTTTAAGCAGAAATAGGACAAATCCATGATGTGTTACTTGTGTGAAGCAATACACAACTAGATATTAGGGGCCAATGAACTACCAACTTAGTGTCATGCTTCATGAAGTTCTTGATAACGCAATATATTTATGCTCATTTTCTTGCAAGAGATGCGGAAATTTGGACAACTATTGTTAAGAGGCCATCCTCCTTGGTGACATTGGGCCAATGGATATTGACATCCCTGTCACTCAACCATCTGGGCTGGCTAGTGAGCCTAAAAATAAGCATGTTGTTGACAAGTATTTTCTCTTTTGATGGCTAGCTTAGAGCTAGATGATAGGAATTTGTCACCACTATGTTCAACGGCCTGCAATCGTGTATTGAAGGAAACACATGCATTTTGATGAAGATCTTTCTACACACTTCCCAAAGCCTAAGTAGACACTCAAGGTATGAAAATCTTTTTGCTTCTAGACTGTTTGTAGAGCGAGGTGTCCATCTATGCCTAATGTGTGGATGCAACAACAGCCCCATTGCGCAAAGTAGAATTCTATCAAGCAAGCTCACAAATTGACCATTTGCTGTTATTTTTTTCTACTTTTTGTACGAATCATGAGCTCTCTTATTATCAACATTGAACGGATTGAATGGAAGAGCATGGCCACTCAACGAGTTACGACCCAATTGACAAATCATAGAGTGTGCCTCTTGCCATTGTACCAAACATGTTACATCCTAAGGAAACTTTGACCGGGATAATTGAAGGCAAAGAATTGCTAATTCCAACTTGATGTACCATAAAGAGGACATGCCTAACACTAGTGCTAACACGAGTAATGATGTAGGTAGAGAAATAGTAAGAGACTAACCAGCTACAATCTTGACATGCTCAAAATATTTTGACTCACAATGGCTAAAGTCTTACCTTAGACTTTGACAAGGACTTAGAGAGGAAAAGGGTGAGTTGGCCATATATAACTAGCCATTGTGTAGGTTGTAGCATTGATCATCTAGCCATAAAGACCGAGAGGCTAGATCTAGTGTCATGTTGGGGACGACATGAACTAGGAGGGGGGAGTGTTAGCTGAAGACTGGCGGCTACACTCAACTGAAGATTGACGAAATGAGAAAAGAAAGAAATCCTATGTAGTCATTCTCTGATTAAGAGAACCTGTAATTTCATTTGTAAATACTTGGGGCTTACAGAAGTTTCCAATTTTGTATATTATTTTTGCCATTAGATTGAGTAGGATTTTATTTTGGAACATGAGGTTTTGTATTTGGAAGGTATATATACCAAATTTTGACCTTAATGAAAAAAACCCTTTGTTCATTGTTATGAAGTGTCTGTGAAAAGCGTATTTTGTGTACGAGAGAGAGTGAGAGCTTATCTTGACACTACGCGCACATTGGTGGTCGGAATTGAGTGCGAGAAGTGTAGTGTGTTGCCCCCGGAGAGAGTTACGCGTCAACACCTACATTGCGTGTGTACGGCCCGGCTTCGCGAGATTGAATGCGAGCTATTTCTAGTGATTCGGTAAGTATACGGTGTTTGTTTTCGCATTTCAACATATCACGGGTTTGTATTGAGTAGAGCTACACATTAGGCACCTTAGTTTTTAGAAACGATGACCTGCAAAAACCTGTCAGACATCCTACGTGATTTTGCACTAGGTGTTTTTGGGTAGGGTTTTGGGTCACGGACCTTAGGGAGAGTTGCCTATTGGTGTCAATAGGATATCCCTCAAGTTTTGTAGCATTTCGAGAATGTCTGACGGGTATTTGGCTCATGGAAGCATTGTAGAAAATCTCCTCCTATGCACAATAGTAGGCTGTAACTTAGACATTGGGTAGAGACCTCTATAGGAAGTAGTGAATAGTTGGTTGAGTGTAGGTTGACACCCTATGCTTGCTTCCACGCGCCTGTGGATCGAGCTCGTCCTTAGCTGACAATCCTTGTTAGGTGAGTTCTCGCTGTGCTGACGTCCATCGCGGCATATCCGCCAACATTGGCACCGCTGCCGAGGACGAAAACCCTAGGAAGATTATCGAGACTAGTCCTTGAGGATAGGGATTCTCTGGCTTGCCAGAGTTTTATTTCACATTTAGATAGGATCAGAGAGTGGTGGATTCTCTAGGTCTTAGGAGGAGTCTAGGGAGCGTGTGTTTGGCCTATATCCTTTGACTTAGGTAGTATTAGTTAGGTTGTGGTATGGAGAGTAGGAATTGGAGTGGTAGATGCGGTGAGAAGATAGCTTGAGAGTCCGTGGGAGGCCAGGATGCAACCGAGACACCAAATCACCATCTCACATGACGAGTAGGAGTAGGGTAAGTAGGACATCATGATTTATGATCTGGAGCACTTCATGCATGTTATATTTGTTGTTAGGCTCATCAAAGAACTATAAAAGACAGTAAATTGTGTTCAGAAGCTGATTTGAAGTCCAAAAGTTTCTGTGAATATTGCTGAGAGATCTGCAGAGCATAGGAAAGCCCACCGGCAGAGAAAAATTAAATTTTAAGGCAGGAGACATCCTACACGTAGGATGTCTACAGGGTGATCAAGCAGGAATTTAGAGAATTTGAGTTGACCAGAGTATTTAGAAGGTAGGTTTTACCCTATTTTCACCTGGAAAGTGGAAGATTGACCATATCTTGATAGATTGTGGCCAAAAGACAGGAATTGCCAGACATCCTACCCAAATTGTGCCAAGGTATAATTGTGAGACCAAAACCATAGGATGTCTTCATGTGCATGATCTACATGATTTATTGAGTGCATGTGAAAGGTTTCATCTCAATTGGGCGAGAAAATTAGAGTTTAAGCAGACTTTAGCATTTTTGACAGAAAAAGGCTAGAATAGCTAAGTTTGGGGTCTTTTGACATTCAAACACAGATCTAAACACCACCAGTGAGCTCAACACATCAAGGAAAAGCTGTGGGCCAAGTTGGCTTAAACTATGATGCGTAGGATGTCTAATGCATGATTAAAAGGCCAACATTGTATTTGAGACATACCAGGCTCTCATATAGCCTTAGACAAACCTCCTAGTCAAGTTTGGTTCAAATTGGAGCTTATTTGACTGGTGAATTCATCAGAACGGACATAAGGCTTCTGAAACAGATTTCAAGTCAATTGACCAGCTTATAGATGTCCAAACCAAAAAGTAAGAACAATTGTGAGCTCAACACATCAAAGGAAGGCTACATTGCAAATTTTAGCTGAAACAGAGCAAAAAGACATCCTACACGACAGGGTCATTTTTTAGACAATATTAAACTTTGGACATACAAGGAGGTTCTAATTGACTTAAGGGTACCAGAACTTCTTTTAGAAATGAAATTGGACTTTGTTTGACCTTGTGACGGAGCAAAGACGGAATTAAGACTTTACCTCTAGACGGACAAACACTTGGGTGGTGTACAATTCAAGATTAGTGGACCTAATCAAGAACATCAGAAGTGTATAGAGTACAGTAGTGGTTGGGATTAACCCTCCAGTTATACCAATCATTACTAAGACCACCTCTAGCGGTTAAATGCTTTGATTCGATTACCAAAATTAAACGCTTGTGTACATGTATATTTAACAGCAAGGCAAGAAGTTGTGCGGAAACTGATCCCTTGCCAGGTGAGTGGTTGGATTTGTGATAAATAGCATTGCTAAGTTTGATGAATTTAAGATCAGGAAGACACATTCTAAGAGACCAAAAAGTGGCAGGTGATCAGGGTAGCTTAGTATCCACTGAGGAGAGTGTAACTCAGGCAAGGCTAGATCCATTAGCCCCAATCATTGAGGAAGGTAGTGATAGTGACACTTCATCAGACAAGTCCTTCTTCATGATGGGTAGTCAACAGCCGGGAGGATTCTCCGGTGAAGGACCAATGCTAGGGGGAAGCACCTCCCAAAACCCTTTGAACAAGGCCAAGTTCACTATCATCTTCTTAGAAGGAACAAACTCTTGGGGAGCCCTAGTTTATTCTGGCTATTGGGGACGCAAGTGTATTTGTATAGAGGAACGGCCTTCTCAGAGACTGGAGATAATTCAAGTCTATGATGATGGAGATAAATTCCGAGATGAAAAGGGGAACCACTATTTGATAGTTAGCAACCCTGAGGATTACAACAGGTATGGAGATAATGTGGCAAAAGGAAAAATGGTCTCAGAAACTCAAGAGCCGCCTCCTAAAATTGGTTGACTTGGAGCTCTTTTTATGTATGATAAAAAAACAACCAGAGTCTCTACCTATAATGAGGATGTGGGAATTTACAAGCATGAGAGCGACGGAGTAGTCTCTTACTTTCAATGCAAAGAACCCTACCCAAATGAATTAAGCAATGAGAAGGTTCTTTACTTGTTCTCTTATGAAATTGCTATGGGGAAGGATATCATTTTTGTTGACAGGTACGGACGAGAATACAAGCGAATTCTGCCAGAGGAGGTAGATAAGGCAACAGTTCCAGAAACATCAACATATGCCCCCGAAGAAGTACCAAGGTCCACCTATACCCCTAGCAAGTCAACAAATCCATTTTCAGAAGAGTACGATGCAACATCACATTCTAACCGATAGCAGACGGTCAACTACCAGAACCAACAGGCAACCCAACCATCATTGCAGGCATGGCTTCAACAAAATGTAACATTCGAACAAGACCGAAACAGAGGAGGTTATCCAGCCGCACGAGGGCTAAGAGATTTACAAGAACCACCACTCCATTCACAATATCAAGGCAAGAGTAAGCCAAAAACTCAAGAGTCGGCAGAGCCCGGAAGACAACCGAGAGAACGAGATCAAAGAGAATGAGTTCGGAGAGATGAACCACCTCTTGCAAGAACCGTCAGAAATAATGGCTTAGGAGAACCTCTGGGAGAGGAACCCTCCCACTACCAAAGGCCTGAGGAGGTATATAGAGTAGACGAGGAGAACCAATGATGAGATTTGTAGACCATCGTAGAATTAGACCTTCTCACGTGCAAAAATGGATAAACAAGAAATACGGGAAACAGAGATCCTAGGGATCATGTAACAGCCTTTGTGCGTGTAATTAGAGCTGAAGAAGTTTTGGATTTTCCTACTCAATTTGCAGGGTTTGGACTTACCCTAGAAGAGGATGCCGCCACTTGGTTTGATTCTGTGGAGCGTAGAGATTTTGAGTCTATGGAGGAGGGTTTTGACGAGTTTATTGAGGAATTCTCACAAAGGGGGATAGCTCATAATACAGTCTCACAAATCCATAAATTCAAACAGATAGAAGGGGAATCTATGAGAAAGGCAGCCCTATGACTAAAGAGATATGTGAAGTTCTGCCCTGTGGAAGAACTACCAACCCAGTCCAGACTTATGCTTATATTTATTCAAGGACTGAGAAACACAGATCTCCAGAAGGACTTACATATGAAGAGGAGCACAACGTTAAATGAGTTAAATAAGGAAGCTGTTTACCTTGTAGACAATTGTGCGGTCTACAATAAGGGTGAATTCAAGGATCTTGATGACGATTCATCCTCACAACAAAGTGGAAGCAAGTCCGCTAAGACAGCACCGAAAGGAGAAGTAGCTGTAAGCCAAGAGCAGCTTGTGGAGGAAGTGCTAAAAAAAATTAATATGTTTGCCAAGCCTCAGGCTAAGCAGCCAAAGTGGTGTGCAATCGAACAAAAATGGACAGACCATGTGATGGATGAAAAGTTATTTTAACAAGGGATATGTGAGAGAGCGACCTTATGCTCCCCAAGCTCAAGTAGCATCTCCTCAAATCCCACCGATGCCTAGGTATCAAGCAGGTAACCTACCCGGACCTGTAGGAGTTGAAAGACCACAACCAGTATTGGGGCAACAACCACCCCTACCAGGAGTATGACCGGTCGGCATAAGATATGCACCAATGGTAAACGAACCAGAAGAGAAGGCTTTGGTACCTATGCATGCATATTACGAAGATCCCAATGGATATGCAACAAATCTTGTCTATTATCCATCGGAAGAACTTAAGATGCAAGAACCTTGGAGCATGATTGGAAGTACAGGACCACCAAAAGCTGCACTGGCTACAGGAGAAGCAAGATACATCTTGGATGAACGAACACTGTTGTTCATAGCCAACGGAGGCATGGGTGGGCAGAGGCATGCTTACCAACAGAGAGGAGATCAAGGAGCACCTCAACAGCCTAAGGGACCCTGCTACAAGTGTGGCGGAGATCATTGGCTAAGGGATTGTCCCCACGATGAAATCATTACGTATTGCACCGAGTGTGGAATTACTCACTTGATTCCTGATTGCCCTAAGAACCCGAACAAAGGATCAAAAACTACTTTAAACATGCTGGAAGCAGTGCCATCCAGTGGAGGGTCAGAAAACGAAACAATAATACCGATTCAGGCAGTCACACGGGCACAAGCCCAAAGAAGGACAAACGAACCCATAGTTGAAGAGCCAAAGACCAATGCCCCTAGTGCAGAAATGAAGAATCAATGAAGCACTTGGAAAGCTAGAAAGGCTCGTATGAAAACCAGGAGGGAACGAGAGCAAACGGCTCTATCCGAAGAGTTAAAACACACAAAGGATAGATTGGAGAGGCTAGATGATCTAACTAGTTTAAGTTCACACACTGCTACAACCATAGGGCCCAAGGAAATAGTGGAACTCAAAAGTGCAGGACTGGGAGGATCAATACTGGTAGAAAAAGTAAATGAGAAACTTGACACACTTTTAAAAGCATACGAAGCCAGACTAAAAAACAACCAAAGTCAAGAGCAAAGATGGATGACTTATCCATATGCGGAACTAGAAAAACAGAGGTTGGAAATGTGTCGGAAGATGATTGAAACAGCCCAATATTTGATAGAAAACCCACTTAATAAACCTGCAAGTTGGCACAAGGTGCCAGTCCAACCCTATCACACCAACTCTAGAGAAACAAGTGGACACAATGGAGGGACTCACGACTGCCTCAGAGTCTAAGCGAGAACCTATCATAGTGCCAAATACAACTGATGAGACATTTGATGGTTTCCAACTCAAAACATCGGTGGGGATGGGTAAAGAGTGTGACAGTCTAGATGACCTGTGGAAGCAAATGAAGCTAATGGGGTAAACTACCAACTAAATCGCACTAGAAAGGATAAAAATAAGATCTTACCTCCCATTGAAGAATTTGAGGCAAGATCACAAATGAACTTTGATATGCATTCACAAGGGGGGGACCAGGGGTCAATTAGTTCGGGGCACAGCCAACCAGACTCACTAAAATCTCTACCCTCTTTGAGAGCAATCCCATCTCAAAGACTTTCTCCCAATAGAATGATGGATTCACAAGGGTTGATTGAGTTATTGTCCTCACCTGTGGCATGCACAATCACATTAGCCGAACTTTTGAGGTTACGAACAAACATGTGGTCCACAATAGGAAAATGCTTAGAAAAATTTGGAGTAAAAGACCCTACCTCGAGAATTCAAGAAGGGATCAGAGAATTGGACAAGCCTCAACTGAACACTTGGCCTGTACCTTTAAACAAGGTTGGAGAATATTGTGAGGGAGAAGATGGAAATACCACACTACCAGTAGAATTCCAAGGAGTAGCATCCAAGGCTATTCTCGATAGTGGAGTGGGAGTCGCTATTGCCACAAAAGAAATCTGGAAAAAGTGGGAAAAACCGGCTTTGAGAGCAACCAAAATGAAATTGCAACTGACAGATGGGTTCATGGAAAAGCCTCTAGGACTTTTAGAACAAGTTATTGTCACCTCTTGCGGAATCGAGTATGAGCATACATTTGCAATAGTTGATTTTGGCAAAAAGAACAATTACGAGGTCATTTTGGGAAGACCGTTCATGCGACAATGAAAGATGGTACAGGATTGGGGTTATGACCACATATATCTCAAGTGAGGGGAGACTACAACCAAAATATACCTAAAAGACCATAGTTACAAGGACGTGAACCAAACACCAGTGGAAGAGTTTGATTCGGCTACATTGGCAGGGTTCAAACTCCCAACACGGTTAGGGTAGAAAAAAGAGCTATGGATGTGTGGAGCTTCACATTGTGGGAGCTTGAAAAGAGAGGAATGCATCTTAGAAAGAGCTATTGAAGACGAGGATTATATTCCAGAACCTTTTCTCGAAGATGCATTAGAACCTATGGAATGGAAACACATACTAGCAATGTTCGACGTCTGTGCCATTATAGATAGCCCAACGACAAAATTTTGCGATAAGGACGGCTATGATGTGCTACCATATTACATGGTAAACCTTATACCAGTAGGAGATGAAAATGTAGACTCACCAGAACAAGAAGAGTTTTATAACTCCTCTGAGCATCTGGAAGTAAGTAATGATGCAGATAACGAGTATTCAGACAGCTTAAGCGAGCGTGGGGAGACAACCGCATATATCAAGTTTTATGATTTTGCAAATCAACACCCTAGACGCTAGGAACGCTACATGAAAAAAAGAGCAGGAAACAAGATTAGAGAAAACTTGATGCCTAGGATAAAAGATAAAAATCACTATCTAATGCTAGTCAAGGCAGAGGATTGTGTAAAAGACAAAATATCAGGGAGATTCTCAAGAGTTCGAAGAGAAAGGACACATGTGGACATAAAACAAGCACGGAAAACTAAAATTGTGTAAAAGACAAAATATCAGGGAGATTCTCAAGAGTTCGAAGAGAAAGGACACATGAGGACATAAGACAAGCACGGAAAACTAAAATGGAAACAAAATCAAGAAAATCTCAATAATTAAAACGAGAAAAGACCAATGATCCATAGTGGACCAAAATGAGTGTAAAAAGAAATACCAAGAACTTAAACGGACGTTACGAGAGGTATGGACTAATGAGGTAGAAAGTGACGCTAAGGAGGATTCAGAAAAGAAAACATGAATGTACCCCCCCATTATAAAAAATTCACCATCCAAGATAGAAAAATCATAATGACACCACCAATAAGGGAAAGAATAAACCAAGAATCTTATGCTGGGCTGGAAAATGCAAAACGAATTGACCTTGCTGCGCCAAGCGAAGAGCCTCATCCTGTCTATATATCAACTGATTTAGGTCCTGAGGAAGAAGAAATGCTAACACAACTTCTCCAGAAGTATAAAGATGTGTTTTCATGGTCTTACAAAGACCTCAAGGGAGTTGATCCATCGATATACCAACATACAATTCCGTTAAATCAGATGCCAAACCAAGCAAACAACATCCTTACACATATAATGACACATTCACTAAACGAATCAAAGAAGAGATTGACAAGCTGATGGATGTCGAATTTATCTATGAAATCGAGCATACAGATTGGGTGTCACCCATTGTGGTTGTCCCCAAAAAGAACGAAAAGTTGCATGTGTGTGTGAACCTCAAAAAGGTAAACGCAACAACAATAAGGGATAATTACCCCTTGCCAATCATAGAATATGTGCTTGAGAGGGTAGAGAGAAAACATGCCTATTCATTTCTGGATGGGTTTTCGGGGTACAACCAATTGACAATAGCAATAGAGAATCAACACAAAACAACATTTGCCACGGAATGGGGAATATATGCGTATAGAGTTATGCCTTTTGGCTTAACAAATGCCCCAGCCACCTTCCAAAGGTTAATACTTATGCATTCAAAGAATATCTAAGAATATTCTTAGAAATATATATGGATGATCTCTGTGTCCACTCTCTTATTCGGGAAGAACATATTGACCATTTACAAAAGGTATTTGAGAAGTGCAGAACATATCGAATATGTCTCAATCTAGAAAAGTGCATTTTTATGGTAAGGCAAGGCCGCATCTTAGGACATATTGTCTCAAGAAATGGCATAACCACTGACCTAGACAAAATTAGAGTCATAGCAGACTTGCCCAGGCCTACTAATGCCAAACAAGTACAATCTTTCATGGGATACTGCGGATATTATCGAAGATTCATATATATGTATGCGGTCATTGCACAACCACTATATCGCTTATTAGTCAGTTTCGACTGGACTGAGAAGTGTGAAACTTCAATCAAAAAGCTTAAGGAAAACCTTGTATCAACACCTGTACTTAAAGCACCAGATTGGGAGAAAAATATTTCATGTTCACATTGATGTCTCTGCATGTGCGATTAGGAGTATTCTGCCTCAACCTGGAGACGGAACAATGGATTTCCCAGTTTGTTATGCGAGTCGACAACTAAATAGTGTAGAAAAGAACTACACCACCACTGAAAGAGAGGAATTAGGAATGATATATGCTGTAAAGAAATTTTGACATTATCTGCTTGCAAACAAATTTGTGTTCTTCATAGATCATCAAGCTCTTCTGTATCTAGTAAATAAACCATGCAATACTAGGAGAATTGTACTCTGGTTTATTATATTGTTAGAGTTTGACTTCAGAGTGGTAGTAAAAAAAGGTAAAACTCATCTATGAGAGGATCATCTTTCAAGGCTACAAAACGGGGAAGCTCCCGAAGGAGTAGATGATGACATACCTGATGCTTATCTTTTCAATATTGAAATGATACCCAAATGGTCTCAAGAAATTGTTACCATTCTTTCCTTTGGAGGTAGATTTGATAAAGAAAAAGAGAGTCGACAAACAAAAAACTTTCAGTTGATTGCGGGACGACTGTACCATCTAGGCTCGAACCAAATTCTATGATTATGTATAAATCTAGAGGAATTTGAGTGTTATCTTGAGGAAGCACATAGCCAAGACTGCGCATTTCATTGTTCAACAATGAAAACACACCAAAGATTGAAACACTTAGGAGTTTATTGGCCAACTATGTATGCTGACACACATGCTTATGTTAACAATTGTACTATATGTAGTGCCAAACGATCGATGGATCACACGACATTGTTTCAGGTAACCATTGCACCTGTATGGAGTCAATATATCATTGATTTCTTAACAACAAGGACATTTCTTGAAAACATAACAAAAGCACGAAAAAGGGCTATAGAGTTGCAGACTCGAGACTTTAATTTAATTGAAAGTAAACTGTACAAGCAAGGAAAAGACAATCAACTTAGAATCTGTGCAAGTGAAAGTGAATACCTGCTGATTCTAGAACACGCACATGGAGAAATAAGCGGAGGCCATTTTTCAGGCGATAAGACGGCAAAAATTGTCTTAACTGCGGGGATATGGTGGCCTACATTGCACATGGATGTTGAGGAATTTGTAAAGCGTTGTGACGCATGTCAGCGCATTAAAGTGCCGATAAAAAGAGATGAGATGCCACTATGGCCAATGATGGGAGCATGAGCATTTGCAAAATGGGGAATTGATTTTGTGGGGCCTATTTCACCCCCTGTGTATCGCACCCATACCCAATATATCATTGTGGCTACAGACTATCTCACAAAATGGGTTATAGCCAAAGCGACACAAAAAGCAGATGCAAGGACCACTTCACAATTTTTGTATGAGAATTTCTTTGTAAGATACGGATTACCAATAGAAATTGTCAGTGATCGAGAAACACATTTTCTTAATAAGTCATTGAATACCTGCTGGAGGAATTCATGGTCATCCATAAAAAATCTGCTCCATATCATCCACAAGCAAATGGACAAGCCGAGGCCACAAATAAAACCCTATGCACTGTTTTGACTAAAATTGTATCAGAATCAAGGGTAGACTGGGATCAACAATTACACTCAACATTATGGGCATACAAGGTAGCTTATAAAACATCGATTGGAACAACACTGTATAACATGGTATTTGGTCTAAACGCTATATTACCCATAGAGTTTTTAATTCCAACTCTATGAGTAGAGAAACGCTTAGAATGGAGAGGCCATGAACTCTCTTCAAGAATAGATGATCTTGAAAAGCTAGATGAACTTCGACTGAGAGCTGTAGCTTTGGTATATGCTCAGAAGAGAAGACAAAAGGAGTTTTTTGACAAGCATGTGCGCACGAAAGATTTTAAAATAGGTGATTATGTACTTGTTTACACTTTGAAGCAACATGCCAAAAAACTTAAAAAGCGAGGGATGGAACCCTTTGTGATTAGTGACTTACCACAAAGCGGAGCCGTCAGACTTGCGACATTGGAAGGTGAAGAAATGCCAAATTGGATTAGTGGGTGCCGGTTAAAAAAGTATCATTTACCACTAACACAGGATATGTTTCAACAAATTCATCAAGAAAAACAACGGACAAAGGAGAAACAGAGGGTACAAGAAGAAGCACAAGCAGAAGCAAAAGAATGCATTGCAAAAAAAAAACTTCTACGACAACAACAACAAATTGGATCACCGTTGCGAATAAATGCTATTCAATTAATGAATTTTAAAGAAGACACAATGGATCCGATAATTGCAGTCAAAGTGGGTAGCAATCAAGTTGAATCGATAGAATTGCTTGATTCAGGAGCTCAAGCAAATCTAATTTCTTGCAAACTATATAAACAGCTCAAGCTTGAAGAATAACTCCATCCTACTCAACAAGCACTGGAAAGCAATACATCACATTCATTAAGCATGTTGGGTTCGATGATATTTCCTGTACAAATACATTAATATGTTTATCCCCATAAGTTTTATGTGGTTGAGAATTTGAGCACACTACATCCAATGATGTTGGGAAAACCATGGCAGAAAGAGTATAATGTGTAGATAGATTGGAGTTCGAATACGGTCAAAATTCAACAAGCACAACAACACCAGGTGGTATCATTTGCTCAGACAACCCGGAAGAACCAGATAATGGTTCCACAATCACTTGATAAAGAGCAAAAAAGATGGGTGCCACTTAACCAACAAAAGATACCTATGAAGGATAACCAGGAAACCGCCCACCATACTCAATCAAAAAATGAGACACCACAGGCGACAATGAATAGATCAAGGTCAACGAGACGCAACCAACAGGTATGGGTACGAAAGGATGGAAGTGAACGAGCCTACAAACCACAGTGGAATAGCAGACGACCTCCGATTGACAATGTTAAACCAACACCGAACAGGGTCATAAAACAGATATGGATACCAAAAAACATGCTCAATTGCCAACTACACGAGACACGCATTTGGATCCCCAAAAGCGAAGCTACATGAACTCCCTTCAGTACAAGCAACACAAGCAGCCAAACAATCACTAAATCCGACATTGGCAAATCGATCTATGTGGGTGCTGATCAAAAGAACTGCAAACAAAGAAGAGGCCATAAACCTACAAACACCTCCAAATCAAAGCTACAAATGGCAATCAAAAGAGAAACAGATTATGGCCACATCGGACAACACAATCCCATCCAAGGAGATCTTAACGGCCATATCTACAGTAGCGGCCAACCAAGCCACTTTCCCAAAGAAGACGATCAAACAACGAGCGACAGAATTACAACTTTTAATTGCAAAGAAAATCTGCCAACCAAACCAAGAACAAATAGGAAACCTTGACATCGAATGCCAATAAGCATCTTGCTTATACCCTCCTCTCGCACTGCGTTAATTTTAACATGCATTGACCAAGTATGCACCAGGTAGGGCCACGTTACAAGGCCGCGCATTAGCACGATTTTAACCCATGCACCGCACATACCCTGAGGCGATAACTTGTCACGTCAGGGAGGAATCCGATGAGGAGGGGGCGAGGCATTCTCAATACGAATCCGATGACCGTAAAAAGCAGCAAAAAGGGCATGTTTTGACTATTTTTGAGGGGTTTACGTTTGATTGTGAAATTTTCTGAACTAACCTAAGTACATATGTCCTTATACATCATTAATCTACAGGTATATGAGGCCAAACGCCAAATTGAGGCCTATAAGTGTGTATATATATATAAATAGTCATGTTTTAGACCAAATATTGGTAAAATGGAGAAATACGGCCATAAAAATTACATGTGAGTGTACATAGTGTGTCGGGGTGAAGTTTTTGATTTATTTTGATTTTTGGGGTTTTTTCTAATTGATTTTGCTATTTTTCTTTTAATTTTACTAATTATTGGTAGAAAAACTTCAAAAATACAAAAAGCAGGTGAAATGTGAACGTAATGAAAAACAAAAAAGATGGGGATGATCAGTGACTATAAGAAACCCAGGGTACAGTGAGGGTGCAATTATGAGAACGAAGCGGGAGGCGTGTTGAGGCTAGGTTTTGACCGAATCGTCAAAATTCTCAGAAATTGGACAAACGGAGTCCAAATGGGGAACTTTTCGAGTCTAAACCGCGTCTCGCAAAAAGTTAGGAGCACATGTCAAATTTCATGAAAAGAGGTTTTTGGGACCCCCATTATAAGATTTTTTCATTTAGAGCTCATTTCTACTATTCACTTGTGAGAGAGAGCTCTAGCCACCTAGAGCGTGCAGGACTTCCAGCAGCCGATATGTCGCGCATAGTCATCCGACGACCACCAAATATGAGAGGTAGGCTCAGCACCTTATGCTCTTTGTGTATATGTGATGTTTTGTCGCCAAGGCTAGCATAGAACTCCAATGGGGTTTGCAGGGTAGAAACCTGTGAGCATACTTAACCACCTAACGGCTAACCCAATACCAACAAGACTTCATAGGGGGTTTACCTTATCCTAGAAGACCAATCTTGGATGCCCAAAGGAGGCAAGAAAGCAACGAAAAAAACCCTGACATCTCAAGCCGTGCAAGAGGCTACAAAGAGGGAAATCCGGCAAAAGTGACCCGAATGATACCAAAACTCATGGGTAGGAGCTTCTCGACGAGCTCTACAAGGCTACATGGGCCACATGGCCAAAAGGCGACCCAAAGTAGGCCTAAGCTTGAGAAACGGCATCGGAAACGCAAAGCGTCACTTGGCTCTCACGGCCAAGCGGGATGTCCGTTTGCCACCAAACTTCACGAGCGACTTACCAAGGCCTTCAACAACCAAGTTCTATGGTGGTAAACCACTACAAATCATCGGAGGCATGCAAACGCAATCATGGGTGCTTCCAGAGCAAAAAAAATCACCAAACGAAGCTCAAGTGAAGCCAAAGCCAACAAGAATCACATGGTGAAGTTCCCCAAGGGTTTATGAAGCTATGCTGGTCATCATCTAGAAATTTCATCGCGGAAAAGCACTCCAAGAGTCAGAAATCACCTCTGAGGCTCCGAAAGCCAAGAAGGGAGTTTCTAACTAACCATTTGTTTTTTTAAATTGAAATAAAGCACAAAGGGACTTAGGGAGGTCATATGCACATGGTAGTAGGACTTGTTCCAAAAAAATGCACAAGAGACATACTACGCGTAGGATGTCTCAAGGCCACTTTAGGACACCCAACTCATCATTCAGCCATACACACAGCTTCTACATGTCATTTACATCTAATCCTTCAAGTTTCACTCCATTTGGACCAAGTTTGACCTCTTATACATCAAAAACATAAAGTCAGAGCATAGAAGCAAGAAATGGTCATGGACCCATCAAAAATGATCCAAATCAAGTGAAACTTGAACCACACACTCTTCCCACCATGTCAAAGCTAACTATGAGGTCACATCTTCAAAATCATGAAAAAGACATCCTACACGTAGTATGTCTCTAAGCTTCGAATGGCCTCCAGATGGATTTTTTGATCTTCATACATCTTTATCACATTCATACAAGCCCACCCACCAAGTTTCCAGCCAATCAAATCACTTTTTGGCCTCGAAGCTCTATAGATGGACTTTTCAGATTCCCAAACACTAGAAGTGGTCTTCCTACCCTCAAAACTTATCCAAATTCAAATCTAAGACCATGATGATGATCCACAGGCTATGCCCTATCATCCTGACAAGTTTCATGCAATTCTGAGCAAAAAGACATTCTACGTGTAGTATGTCTCTAGAGTCATATTGACCTACTGAGCAAAGTTTGATATCATAAATGGGATCATCATGCTACAAGAAGCCTACATACCAATTTTCAAGTCATTTGGATAACATTTGCTCATCATTATAGGACATCCTACTCATTTGTGCACCAAAAGCTTAAAATAGTCAAAAATTCCACTTTTTGGTGTCTAAATCAAAATCCAAGCACATAGCTGTGATGCACAGGTCATAGGCTATCATCATGACAAGTTTCAAGTCATTCTAAGGAAAAAGACATCCTACACGTAGGATGTCTTCAGGCTTATTTTAAGCACAATTCCTACTGTTTTCATTTGTAGGGCATCCTTAGTCCTTCTTGAGCTCATGTTTCAATTTTCAAGTCAATTGGATAGTCAAAACTCAGTTTATCAGCTAATCTGTAAAGAACGCTAATTTTGAACTACTGAGTGCAACAGGATCCATGGCAGCCGCTAAGTCGCCAGCAAAGAAGAAAAGAATGACCAACAAAGATTACCTAGATGAGGTGGAGCCATTTATAATAGCAGGAACCATAAAACCCACTACCACTTGGCTACAAAGCAACTTACTGGAAGCAAATGACCTCAGGATATACCAAGGCCTGTTCAAGGACCCAGAGGGCAATGCCATAGAGCTGCCAATGATACCACAAGAACTCAATGAGTTCACGAGAAAGCCAGAAATAGTGTCTATCTTGGAAAAGCTATACTTACACAATTATTTTGAGGCTTTGCCAGCAGCATGAGTTGACATTCAGAGAGTTTGGGAATTTGTCACCACAATCAAGGAGAATGGCATAGCCAAGGTGACAGATATGCAAGGGAAGAACAGAGTGATTGTAATCACGCCAGAGGTGGTCGCAAATGCCTTGAACCTCTCTAATGGTGGAGACAGTGTCAACAAGAGGCGAGAAGAGGTGAAGGTATACAAAGAAACTAAAAAGAACTATACCTTCGAGGATATTGCAAATCCAATGGTGGCAACCATGTGCCAACTTTACAACCAATATTTCCATATTTACACAAAGAGGCCTCAAAAGTACACTGTGCCACCTGCAGCAATTGTAACAACATTCATATGGGCAATGAAGACAAGCAGCCGAAGAGAGATAGATTATGCAGCATACCCGCAGTACAACATTGTGAGGATGGGAACCCAGAACCCTACATATATTGCAGCAGGGGAGATGCTCACAAAGGTGATATATGAAGCTCTACATGCTAAGGGCCAGTGGCCTCTTCCTCTATCACAGATTGACTGATTGAAGCTGACAAAGGACAAGGAAGAGGAGCAACTACAGCTCCCAGGGTAACCACCAGACTGAAGAGAAGACTAGAGACAGTAGAAGAAGAGCTGACTCAGCCAAAGAAAGGAAAGAAAGCTACTATTCAAATGCCAGCAAAAGAGACCAAATCCAAGAAGGCTGCTCGGCTAGAGAGGTTGATGGAGAGTTTTAGAGCCCAACAAATGCTTAAAGGAGATCTAAATGAATTATGGAAGCCCTCACTTGAGGCCATTTCTGGATCTTCTCGAAGGACGAATAGGGATCGCTTCGAAGATTACATAAAGAATTTTGAGATCCTAGATGCGGCGGCTGAGAACATTCTAGTCATACCTTTTACTGAAGAAGAGGTTGATGATGTGAGGCAGCAGGCTGCTAGAAGAGCAGGAAGGTGAAGAGCGAGAAAGGAAAACAAAAGCTGACCGAGACTTCAAAAAGAATCCATCAACCCCACCATCAATCCGCGAGTCAAGTACTCCACCATCACCACCACCTCCTCCTAGTCCTCCTCAACCTTGACAAACTGAGGAGTTGAATAAATCTGAGAAGCAACAAGACTTCAAGAAAGAGCAGAACAAAGAGAAAGAGCAGAAGGCCGAAGGCGAGAAATTATGCAATATTCTTGGATCTGCTAGCTATTGGATACACTCGAGAGGAGGCAGCTCATACGGCTTTTCAATTATCAACCCCTAAACCAGAAGAATACACGCTGAGCTCTAGTTTGGTGGAGCTAAAGGAGAATGCCACAGATACCATGGATTTGCAACCACACGCGGAAGACTGGGAAGAAGTGATACAGAGACTGCATGGATTGAGAACCAGGTCAATGGCCAAAGAAATGGAGTATGAAGGGCTGAGGTTGAGTGAAGAAAAGGTGAAAGTTGAAGTGGAAACACTTCATAAGCAAAACTTGGAGCAGATGCATGGCCAAGCACAAATGCAAGCTAAATTAGAAGTAGGACTGCAGAAATGTCAAGAATTAGAAAATCAAAGGCGGGAAATCAATCAGAAGCTGCTAAACTCTGAAGAAGAATATCAAAAAGTCAGCAATGCTCTTTTTGAAGCCGAGAAGCAAAGGGATGAGCTAACCCTACAGTTGGCGAAAGAGTCAACACAAGTGGAGAGCTTGAAAGAGGCTAAGGACAAGGCTAAAATATAATATGAAGCTAGCCAAGATAAGCTAATTGAACTCAAGGATCAAATCAAAGTAAAAGAGCAAACAATTCAGAGGTTGAGAGCATCTCCAGGCAGAGCAAGGACTGCAGCTGCAACTAGCACTAGCCAAGATAGAGATGCATTTGAAGAACAGATGATAGAACTTCAAAAAGAGCTGATGCTTGAAAAGAGGCAGAGAGTGATGCTGGCAGAGGGATCAATGGTGATACACAACAGATTGGAAGATGAGAACAAATCATTAAAAGCAGAATTGATGAAGCTTCAGAAAAGACTAGAAGATAATACACAAACGTTGCAGATAGAGAAGGATGAGGTAAAACAGAAGCTAGAAGAAGCTGATAGAGTCAATGCGGAACTTAATGACCTATTAGTATCCGTGACAGAACAAGCTCAGATAGCGAAGGACAATTTACAGAAGCAGCTGGACGAACTTCGGAGCCAAACAAGTGAAGAACATCAACAAAGTCATGGACCGGCTGCTATGGAAGGAATTGATATAGAGAATGTGTCAGATCCAGTGGACACAACAATACAAGATGACATTCCTGAGGGATCATTACAAGAGCCCCGGGATCTGACACAAGAAGAAGAAGACAATCTATAGAAAGCAATAGAAGCAGCCATAAAAGACACTGCCAAAGAAGCAATGCAGTGGGAGCAGAGGATACTGAAGTCAATGACCATTCAAAAATTAGATGCAAATGTCGTTCGACATCAATGGCTGCAACCCTCTCTCCCCTATCCTCTGCTAAACTATGAGGCTGCTACAATCAACAAGAGGATTAAAGGGGAGCCCATAGTGCCACTGTACAATGAAGACATCACCAAACCAGAAGGGGTTAGGCTCAATGTAGACTCTCAACCAAGATGGAGGAAGGCATGGCTCACTAAAGACCCACAGTATTTAGTACATTTGGTAGAGGCGCCTAGAATGATCAGAAATGACCTCGTCTTTTGCCCTCTACCACGGATGCGGACATGGAAGGAGCATGAATTGCTAAAAAGAATCCACCCCACGTGGCTCAACTACCCGAAGCTGCCAGGCTTGAAGGCAAGCAAGAGAATGAGCGAGCAATACATGGTGAAAACCCTAACGGGGCGCCATTAAATTTTTCGTTGGCTCGCTTGACCTCTCTTGCATTATGCTTAGGAAGATATGTAAAACACTTCTGGCAGTCTTTGAGGTCTTCAAACGTGGACAAGCCACAGACAGCATATTCTTCTTCCAAGATACTTATAGATGTGCTTATGAACTGTCTGCTCAACCTTCCCATGAGGTGATACATGCCCTCTACCAAAGAATAATGTTCTTGCTCTCATACCACCTCCAGGTCTTTGAAGAAGCCTTCTACACCGGCTTCTTCATCATTGACACAGATATATTCAGCCCTACATTAGTGGCTTAGCATGCACGGTACGAGTCTGTTTTGAAGATGCACGATAGCCTCCACTGTAGCAGTAGCTCTACTGTCATGTTGGGGACGACATGAACTGGAGGGGAGTGTTAGCTGAAGACTGGCGGCTACACTCAACTGACAAAATGAGAAAAGAAAGAAATACTATGTAGTCATCTTCTGATTAAGAAAACCTGTAATTTCATTTGTAAATACTTGGGGCTTAGAGAAGTTTCCAATTTTGTATATTATTTTTGTTATTAGACTGAGTAGGATTTTATTTTGGAACATGAGGTTTTGTATTTGGAAGGTATATATACCAAATTTTGACCTTAATGAAAAAATCCCTTTTTTCATTGTTAAGAAGTGTCTGTGAGAAGCGTATTCTGTGTACGAGAGAGAGTGAGAGCTTATCTTGACACTACGCGCACACTGGTGGTCGGAATCGAGTGCGGAGAAGTGGAACGTGTTGCCCCTGAAGAGAGATACGCGTCAACACCTACATTGCGTGAGTACGGCCCGGCTTCGCGAGATTGACGTATAAGCTATTTCTAGTGATTCGGTAAGCATACGGTGTCTGTTTTTGCATTTCAGCATATCCACGCATTCGTATTGAGTAGAGCTATACATTAGGCACCTTAGTTTTTAGAAACGATGACTTGCAAAAACCTGTCAAACATCCTACGTGATTCTGCACTGGGTTTACAAGAGCCATCACCATATTTGCTTCACAAGGTGTTTCACACCTTGACACCCCTTTAGTGGCAAGTTGACAAAAAAAATTTGTTGGAAAATCCTTCAAAGGGAGTTGGTTCTCGCAAACAAAAGGCTGTCAACCTGCTTGATTCAACCTAGTGATGGATTCGAGCCGGATCCCATGAGGTAAAAACACTTCATTTAGATTTTTGTTTCTGATTGTTGTCAACAATTTTGCAAGAACTGGCACCAATTGTGTACCTAAGCAAGCCAATAGTGTTCCATGTCTAGTTTTGAGGCCCTTACGATTTCACAAGATTAGAAGTTCAAGCTTCATGGTCATGTAAGTGATTGAACAGGGGATCATACAAAATATGAAACCAATGCTTTGATTTCTCAAGGCATATAGTGACGAGAGTGTCATACCAAGTCAAAACAAGATGGATACGAGCATGGCTTCTCCTTATGCATGCACCAGATAGAGCACACCGATAGGGAAATTACTCGAAGGATAATTCCTAGGGTTTTAGCAAGGCTACGAGAGAACATGGTGGAGTGATGGGTTATGCTACGACAAAAGTTTCATCAAGGATCTGAACATGGAAAGCTGCATGTATGGTCATGCAGATGCCTGAACACGTCGTCAAAGCTTGACCAGAGTTAATAATTAAGTAGCCACGATGGAAAATGCTAGGCAACCCAAGAAGGATGGCTCAAGGGAGTTCTGCTTCTTGGTTTGGGAAGGCCCATAAGCAACCATGCACAAGAAATGCAAAGCTCAAACACACAAGCCATGCAGCCACCAGCAAGGCAAGTGGACGCAAGTAATTAATGAGGTATGGAGTAGATTTTGATTTTGTAAGACAAATTTTCAAGAACATGATGAGTGTCTATGGCATGCAACGATCATGCGTGATGCCATGGAATTTTTTCCATATTTGTGCAATTCAAACTATCAAGGCACAAGCAAGGGTTGTGAAAATGGCCATAAGCAACATAGTTCAGACAAATCACTCAACAAGGCCACGATTTCTTGCATTAGTCAAGCAAAGATTGTGCAAGAAATGTTGCTATTAAATTCTTATACAAGCATGGATTATCAAGGGTAGTGATTTAAGTAAATCGGTGATCAAGTTAACTTTAAAGTTTACAAGTTTAAACTTATCACATCTTGAACACTTTTTTACTATGTGTAAAGAATGTAAATAACTACCAGACTAAAAAAATTTGGGTACATAATGGAGATGAAATTGAGTGATTGGGGTGAAGAGAATGACAAGCGTGCAAAAGGACAAACAGATTTTTTGTTGATGCCATAGCACCATTGATCATCTTGTCACTCTTTGTGTTCTCATAGAAGAAATTCAATCGAAAGACAAGCGATTGTATTGTTGCTTTGTGGACTTCAAGAAAGCCTTTGATATGATTCCACATAAAAATTTGTGGAGAAGTGCTAAGTGAGTTTATGCTTGCGGTTTCATGAAGCTATGAGAAGGTGATGCGTCAACTACGTATGGGAAGAGGATTTTCAAAAAAAATGCAAGCACTATAGGGGTTAAACGAGGATGTCTGTTGTCACCGACACTCTTTGGTCTATGCATCGATCAATTGAAACGAATGGTACTTGACTTTATGCAAGAAGAAGGCATTAAAGAGGTCACTATTTGCAATGCGGTAATCATGCTTTTGTCGTATGTGGATGATGTAGTGCTTCTAGCACACACTTTAGAGGATGCACAAAAGCCTATGGTTGTCCTTGAGAACTTTTTGTTGCATAGTGGGCTAATTGTGAATGAATCCAAAACAAAGATTATGCTTGTGAAAACCAACCATAAGGAGAAGCCATGCATTATGTACAACAATGAGACACTTGAAGTTGTTGAGAGCTTTAAGTACCTTGGCCTTGAGATTCCGGCCAATCACAAGTGGCATGAATGTGCTATGCGTCCTTTGGAAGCCGAAAAGAGAGCATACTATGCATTTGAGAACATGTGTAATGCGAAAAACATCAAGTGTTGGGTTCTCAAGAAGTATCTTTTTGACACATTGGTGACACCGATTCTTTTTTATGGAGTTGAAGTGTGGGACATAAGCATCTCAAAGTCTACTTGGAAACAATTTGAGAATGTCCAAAAGCGTTTTCTCACAAACTTTCTTTAAGTTAAGACACAAACACCATATATGCTCCTACTTCTTGAGTAGGGATCTCTTCTATATGAGGTTATGAGCATGGAAAGGGTTGTGGAGTACATGATAAATATGCATCAAAACCCCTCACACCTACTTCCTACAATTGTATGGGAAGCAAGCAACAAAGTTCAAAAGATGCATAAAAGCAAGATCTTGAGCACAAGATGGATGCAAGACATAAAGAAGTGGTTTGGGAGATGGGATGCATTACTCTTGCTACATGATGCTTCAATAGACTCCCAAGTGAATGAATCTTTTCTACAACACCAATATATTACGGCTTGGGAGGAATCTGGTGGTCACGTTTCATACATTACACCACCTATATTGCCCACGACTACAGAACCATGTTCTTAGCTCCCACTCCCTTGGATGTGAGATAGGGGGTTGGGGCAATGGAGAAGAGTCAAATCAATTCTGCACATTATGCTAATAAAAAATATATATCTATCTCTCTTTATATCCCTCTCTCTCTCTCTCTCTCTCTCTCTCTCTCTCTATATATATATATATATATATATATATATATATATCTTCCTCTATCCCGTCCCCCTTTTTATCAACCTCTCTCTCTCTCTCTCTCTCTCTCTCTCTCTCTCTCTCTCTCACAGTCTAGCATGGCATTAAAAATGTGAAGACGAGACAAGAATTAGGAAACACTTTTGGCATGCTTATCGCTATGGAAGGAGCAAAATTAACAAACATTGAATGAAAATTATACATAAGTGAGGAGGAGGTTTTGCGCACCAGACAACTCAACAACATTATCATTATTGGAGAAGCGATGGAATCTATATGTAGACTGGTGTAGAGGGGGTCTATCTTCCAAACACTGAAGGAGGGGACCCATGAGCAAACCATCAGAAACAACATCAAATACTACCTCAAAATCTTGTCCGAGTGACTGGTTGTGGGTGTTGGCAAGAAGCTGAGTGCCTAGTTGTGTCCAAACGAACTAATACAATGGGAAAGAGCGACACTCCTCGATTTTGCTGGGTATGGCTGGGTAGCCCTTGTTGAAATTAGCCCGGACATTCACCAAGTCTATCGATAATTTCTCCTCTTTGAAAGGGGAATTCTTGTCATGACCCATGTGGCTTCATCTTGTTCATTGGATGGATTTTTACATGGGATTGTTTGCGTACATGAAGACATGCTCATGATCCACCACCTATACCAGGCCCTCCCTCAACACTAAAGGGCATGGAGCTTTAATGAGGGGCGAGCGGTGGGATCAACGGGTTGGAGAGAAACGCATGGATCTCGAGGCGAATGGAAGGTGGACAAAAATAGGTGCTCGTCTCGAAGGCACCCGGACTCAAACCCTCGCCATTGTCGAGAGCCCAATGCACTAACCGCTACGCCCGCGAAGTTTTTGTTGACATGTGGGCAAACCATGAAATGATAATAAACTTGGACAGGCCCCCTGCTTGTCCAAGTTTACTTTTTCGTGTCCTAGTTTACTCTGGCTCATCTTACGGCTGCACGCGTCTCGATCTCTGTGTCCTAGTTTCGCTGTCGTAGATCCCACCGCTTGGGCTTTATTAAATTTCTCGTGCCCTTTAGTGCTGAGGTAGGCCCTCCTTGCAAAAGTGAGATGCTAATAAGACCCCATTTCCACCAGTCGTATCTTCTTTTCCTCCAGCGACACCGCATGCAAGTTGTCCTCCAGATGGTCAATCAATGGCCTGGCAAAGCCCCACTAAGTAAGCCACGCTCATCACTTCAATACCTCCACTACCTATGCTGTCTTGGGGGTCGATATGAGCCTAAGAGAATTCACATCTTGGTTATGATGTTTTCATCAGGTTGGCCAAACATTCAAGCTCAAATGTGTAAGAAGCCATGGTTGTCGTACCCCCCTTCAGCCCATAATCTAGCTACAGTTAGGACCTCTCTCTCTCTCTCAAGCTGAGAGAGAGAGAGAGAGAGAGAGAGAGAGAGAGAGAGAGAGAGAGAGAGAGAGAGAGAGAACATCTAGATGAGGGTGGGTGGCTCATTGGCTGTGGTTGTTGCCACTATCTATTGTGCCCTCGGCAATTTGTAGTAAGGTGACTTCCTCACTGGCCCCTATGATGAGCAGCTCTGTTATGTTCTTTCTGTTGAAAGTTGCATTGCCATGTTGCCCTCCTCACACCCATCAACACCCATCCTACCCATAATACCTGTGTTCATCTCACACGTACATATCCTTACCTCCCTCTTCCTCAGATCCACTCCTGCGAGATTCTAAACGTTTGGGTCAAATCAATTTGCTTATCCTCTTTGAGGCACAAGCAACCATGGATTTCAGCGAAGGCTTGGATTGGGAGGCCCTTTGCTTAAGGATAACATCATCACCATGATGGTTCTTGAGAGGTATATTGTAAACCCTTTCTATTACAGTGGTACAATTTATGTGCATGTTGTGCTGGTTCATGATTGTTTGCACATGTCTATAATACTGTTTGTTTAATTCACAACATCCTGCTTGATAGTGTGCACATGTATATACTTCTTTGGACACAATTTGCACACAAGATAGTGAACACATCTATATGTAACCGCAGGGTATTGTGGCTGTTTTTGTGCACCTACACATGCACATGCTTGCACGCATGCAATGAACACACACACACACACACACACACACACACACACACACACACACACACACACACACACACACACACACACACAATTGTGAAGCTTTCTTCATGATATTTTTTTGAATGACACTTACAACCCCTTTTATGATGAGCATCATCTTGAACATCAGTGAGGTACCAAGCTACACTGTGTGAGTGAATTGTTGCTTTTGGAAAAGGCTACAATTGAAGAGGCTAGATCACTTTTACATTGGATGATAGAGGAATGGGATTTAGCAAGCTTGGGGTGTGTGGGTAAGGTTATTCATGAGAATGAGTTGTCTTTTTGTTAAGTTGAAGCTTGGTTGGGAGATGTCTAGTGGATTGTTGAAGGTGGAGTGCATGCTACAATGGTGGGTTCTTTGCATTCTGCTTCTGTAGCATTTTGTGAGCGGATTTTGTAGCAATATGACATCGCTCAATGGAAGATTAGGCTTGCAACTGTGGGAAGACCCTCATGTGGGTAGGATTGGCCAATGTGACAAAATCCCCGATGCCCAACAAGCTTGAAGGTGTCATTGTTGTTGGCGTAGCTACAATGAGTTCTTGTTCACATTTCTCTTACTTTTTTCTTGGAGTAGGGCATTGATAGAGTGATGGCCCAATTTTCTAATTGTCATTTACTTCAAACAAAACCCAACGGCCAAGTCGACTTTTTTCCTTTGATATTTTGTTTTGGGTGCAAAACTCACAATTGTGAGTGAATTATATTGATCATCTCAAAAAATTACAAGAACTTGCCATTCTCGTGCCGAGCCATGACACCATCCAGAGACCAAACTTACATCAGTTATCTGGGGAGCCACCCCTAACGACCTGCCCCCATGCCCTTGATACACCAGGTTCATTATCATGTTCTTCACTAATCTTCTGGTTTCATGATTTTCCCCTTACCTAAGCATTCCACTGATAACAAGGCACAAGTAACCCTAGACCAATCATCCGAGTTTTGCTTGCACTCGAGCGACCATATTAGCTCTTTGCTTTCTTGTATAATTTCTGTGAAGCTTGCCACCTCAGGAACTCCTTCGAACACACAGCAGTTCCTTGTTGCCATACATTATGTAAACAGCAAAACCTGATAATTTGAGTGCAGATGAGGATGGCAGGGCTACCCAAGTTCTTACCTCCAAGGAGTAAATCAGTCTTGAAAAAACCAATTTTCCATGTTCTTTGGACCCACTTGCAAGTTTTTCTTGTAAGGCCTCTGATAGCTGGGCATTCCATAAAAAGGTGGGTCAGATCCTCACTAGCCATCCTGCACCCCAGGCATCGATCTGTCCCTATTCCTCTCTCTTGAATCTTCACCCCCGTTGGAAGAGCACCCCTAATTAATTTCCATAGAAATGCCTTCATGTGATACGGAACCTTTCGCACCCATATGTTCTCCATTACTTGCTCCCACCTTCCCTCCGACCATTGTTTTTTCCATATCTTGTTAAGGGGGCTAGACCAATTCTTCTTTACCATCATTGTATGGTAAGTGCCTTTAGAGTAGGTTTCCATAAGAGGCTGCTTCCGGGCCATTTCTAGGCATTCCAGTCAAACTCCGAGTCACAGATTGGCATCAATGCATTGTCAAGCTCTTTCATCACTTTGTTGACTAGCAAAACCTCCAAGCTATTATGTTGAAATTGGGTTACCAGAAGTTCAGTGGTTTTCCAGCTCTTGCCGTTACTGTCCCAGAAGTGCCCCAATCCGTTCAGACCCTTATTATTTAGTTTCTTGGCTCCTTCTATCCAATAGGGATTTTGCGGCAGATCTACAACTTTGGAAGGCCAAGGGGACCAATGCAGAATGGAGTTCTTGAAGTATCTGGTTTCTTTCCCCCACTTTAGGACTCTCGCTGCTCTGTTGCATTTCCTTACCAAGTCCCCTGAGCTGCCCTCCAGACTTAGTGTAGCCCATGCCGGGGCTAAAAGTTTGTGATGAAACTCTACCCCTCTCCACTTTCCTCCTTTTGAACTAGGTTTAGCTGCTTCTAGCATATCTTTGATCGTGATAGCCCAAGCTTGGTCTTGTTTAGCCAAGGAGACTACAAATTTGGCACAACAAGCTTCTACATGGGCCACAGGGTTGAGAATTCCCAGGCCTCCTTGATTTATTGGCCGAGCGAGTGACTCCCAATAGGCCCATTGCCATGGCTTGGAGGACTTTGTGTTATTTTTCCATAAAAACCTTTTTACCGGTTTTAAGAACTCTTTCCAGTGACATTTAGCTATCTTGAGAAGCGGGCTAGTGAAGGCAATATACGGGAGCATAAAGGCATTAATCACTTTTATCCCACTTGGGAATGGGAGAAGAACATACTCCCACCTACTCATTTTTGTTCTGATTTTTTCAAGGACCGTCTAACATCTTTGTTTGTGAGTTACCTCCACCCCCAAGGGGTCCCCCAGATGTGTGAAAATAGTCCCTTTTGTAACAATCTCCCCCGACCAGTCGGAAGGGTCAAATGAGTCATTTTCAGACAGGGAGATCAGCCTTGACTTCTCTATATTGCACTGGGACCCCGAAGCTATAGAGAACATTTGTACAATCTTGAGAGCTTTCCTTACGACCTGGGGACGCGCCTTCAAGAAGAGGAGAGAATTGTCTGCAAACATTTTTGCAAGTAGTTGGTTGTTTCCTGGGAGAGCCAGGCCTTGCAACTCCCCACGCTCAGCACTAGCTTCGAGCGTTGTGATTAAAGGATGTGAACCTATGGCAAAAAGCAGGGGGGCCAGAGGGCATCCCTGCTTAGTAGACCTTTTGACCTCAAAAGAGTCCACCATTATATCGTTGAATAGGAGCTCTGACTGGCTACTAGCCCCTAGTGTCTGAATAAGACGACATAGGTGAGGCCCAAAGCCCAGAGCTTCCATGACTGCTTCTATATATGTCCATGTTATTCTATCATAAGCCTTATGCAGGTCAAGTTGCAGCAAAATGCACTCTTGCTTTGTGAAAGTTGCGTATTCAATAGCTACCATTGCTGCCAAGATGTTATCGTATATGGACCTTCCTTTGATGACCCCATGTTGATGGGGAGATATGATCTTGTTAAGTAAGGGGGCTAGTCTGAGGGCTGCTGCCTTGGCAAAAATCTTGTAGGCCACCGTCATCATCGTTATGGGACACCAATGTTTTAGTTGAGAACAACAAAACTGTTTGGGGATGGGTTTGATAAGCTCTCTCTTTACACTTATCTCCAACGACCCTTGGACAATGGCTTTGTTGGCCAAACTTGTGAAAGGGGCCTTCAAATCATCCCAAAATTCTCTAAAGAATTTTGTCATCATCCCATCCCATCCCAAGGGTTTGCAAAGCTAGTGAGCATTCATCATCGGAAAATGCCCCTTCCAGGATTTTAGCTTCTGACTGGGGAATCTTCTTCTTGACACTCTGAAGCAAGGTCCTTCTGGCTTCATCTACTTCCCGGGACTGAATTTCTGGTCGTCCAATGATTTGGCTAAGACAGTTCAACATCAGGTCGGCCATCTCATCTTGGTTATGAACTGCTATCCCTTTCTCATCATAGAGCGAGTGGACGTGACCCCGACTCTTCTTGATTTTCAAAGCCCTAAAAAAATGAGCTTGATTAGAGGCTTCTGGTTGTAAGGAAGTTTCCCTGGAGAGAATCCTTGCTTTCTGATATCTTCCAATTGCTTGTTAGCTAGGAAATCTTTGGCTTCAAGCCATTGCTTGTGCTCTTCCTCTGTAGCAAGCCCATTGGCTTTTGTGGAGGTAAGTCGTCGTACCTCACCTGTCAGATGAAGAAGGTGCGCATCCCTAGATTTTTTAAATCAGGGGTCCAAGGTTTTGATTGCTTTCTGAATACTTCGAGCAAATAGGTCCCACGCATTCTGCTTGTTGAGATCGACATATTTTCTGAGCTTACCCAGTGCTTTCTTGGTTAAATTCCTGAAAAGAGGATCTTTGAATAGGTGTGCCCTTGTAACTAGCAATTTTTTCCTACCTCCTGGGGTCTGGTCCTCCTCTTTATTCTTCTTAAGATGTATGTGTAGGGGTATGTGATCCGAAAGGATTTTTGTTGGGACTACCTTCATCTCTAGAATCCACGGTATCCAGTCAGCTTGGTGTGAGCAGTAACATTTGTCTAGCCTGGAGGTAGTGCGGGCATATTGGAGACTTGTGTAGGTGAAACCTGGCGTGCTGTTCCATGGGCCAACTTGCCATAAGTCGATCATCGCCCACTTTTCGCACAAACTTTTCCATTTAGTCCTTTCCAATCCGGCCAGCATACCAGAGGATCCTATTCTGTCCTTGCTCTTTTCCACCATATTGAAGTCGCCAACTAACAACCACTCTCCTTCTATAGGAGTATCTCTAAGTTGCATCCATAGTTTAGCTCTATCTTTTGCACTGCAAGGTCCGTACACATTCACAATGGTGAAGGGATGCCCTTCCCATCTGATTCTAATTCCCAAGATTCTGCCAGAGGGGTGGTTCAGAACCAGCTTCGGCTCCAATTCCCTGTCCACAATACTGAGGACACCACTGAAACCGTTACTTCCTTCTCCATAGAAAACAATTTCTTTCCTAGAGCCCCCTTCCTCTTGCTATGAGCATCCAAGTGATGTTCTTGGATGGCCCAGCAGTTGACTGCCTTTTCCTTTTTTATTTCCTCCCAGAAAAGGGTACTCTTCTTTTGGGTCTTCACTCCCTTTACATTCCAAGATTGTATAGTGAGAGACTCCATCATTAAAGAGGGCTCATTGGGAAAGAGGAACAAATTCTTCAGCATCCGAATCGTGCACACACTCCCTCTCCTTGGTCTCAAGAGAGTCCGAGGGTTTCAGGTGAGGGAATTTCTTTTCTTGCAATACTGCAAATGAATTGTGAAGTGGGATAGTGCACCCCCCTCCTTGCAAGGGGGTGGGGGATGAAGCAAATCCTTTCCCCTCTAGTGTTCTCACGACTTCGAGCACTTTGGAGTCTCTTGCCAGTGCCTTCACCCTTTTGGCTCTTTTCAGACCAGGGACTTGAACAGCTGTCACCGTTGTGACCGTCATGAATTTCAGGGGAGCAACGAGAGTAATGATTACCTTATCCTTGCATGAGCCTTCTGGGATTCATTGCATGGGAATCGATTTCTCCACAACCTTTTCCTGCATCTTTATATCCATTTTGTCGCATACCATAGCTTCTTTACCCTTCCCTACACTTGCCCCTTCGTTACTACCTCCTTGCTTCTCCAACCCTTCCATCGGGGTTTCCTTTTCACTGGGGACCTGTCTTGCCGGAGCTGCAGTACCATTAGCCTTCTTGGCGCAATCCTTGGCGAAGTGTCGAAAGGTGTTGCATTTAAAACATGCTCCAAAGTATGTCCCAAAGTTTAGCGGGATAGTAACAAGCCCAGCTCCAACATTGATTACCATGCTCTTAGGTGGCGTTTTAGAAACATCCCAGTCTATACAAACCCTATTTGATGTTCTGCCAAACCCTCTCTTGCTAGGAATAAATAGGGGGGTGCCCAGCTGACTGGCAAGCATCCTGAGGTTGTCCCAAAGCCAGCTAGGCAGACCCACAAACTCAACCCAGACAGGATTGAAGCCTTGAAGAGAATTAGCTGAGTCGAACATTGGCCCCCAAGGCACCGCACAAACCGTAGTCCTATTGTATTTGGGTTCAGTGGAAGAATCCCAAACAGGTTGGAGATGATTCAATGGCTTCAGGGCCCGCAAGCACTTTTTTCCTTTGATTTTTAATGGAAAGCATCTATATGATATAATGGTTGAGCAAGCAAGGCAATATATAAACAATTTACCAAAGTAATCGTCTTGGTTATTACCACTATTTTGTGTGTACATGTTGTAAGCCTACATGTGTACGTGATTTTGCATTGAATAAATTTTCGTGCCCCAAACTGTGCATCTTATTGAGTGCAATTAGAACATTAAAATGAAGTATTGTTTGTGTATTTTTACTGGGCATTGGATTTTAATGGAGAGAGAGAGAGAGAGAGAGAGAGAGAGAGAGAGAGAGAGAGAGAGAGAGAGAGAGAGAGAGAGAGAGGTTGGAGTCACAAGAGATAGGAGAAATAGAGTTAGGGAGAGGTAGTGGGACACCAAAGGGGAGTGAGAGAAAGGAGATAAAGGGAAGGGAGAGGGGGAGAGAGAGAGAGAGAGAGAGGGGGGGGGGGGGGGGGGAGAGAAAAAATCTCACTTCTAAGACTGTTTTTGGGGTGAGCTTTTTTTAAAGATTTGGACAATTGAGCAATATCTTAAAAAAGCTCAGTCCAAAGCTCGCTCCATTCTAATCCTCGCAATCACTAGATTTACTTTAACCAACTTACTTCTAAGTGTGAGTAAAACTCTACACGAAATGTATTAATAGTTTCTAATCACTACACCATTTCTACATATCACAATTCAAACTAGATTTTAAACTTTTTATTTTTCACTAAAATAACTGTATTTCTAATTAAAAGCTCAATGAATAAAAAGTTGAATTTTTTTTTGTTTTTGGGGGTTTAGCATTCACCTTTGGGGTGAATTCAAGGCAAAACTTTCAATGAAGATGCTCACAATGGTAAAAGGCTCGTAGATCATAGTAATATATAACAATTTAGTTCGAAAGAACTATATATTGATCGAATTACTAAAACATTTTATGAAACAATGATTTTATTGATGTGTCATCATATAATACGTCCGTTTAAGTGGCATTCTTGTAAAATACGTCTGATTAAATCGGATTTATACGTACCTCGTATAATGTACAATGCAACTTAGTTCATATTTACCCACACCATGATCCAAGGGTTTGGCCTTACTTTAGAGGGCAAAGCTTTGGATTAGTTCCAAACCTTGGATGTTCCAATCTTATATGACTTCTAATGATGATCAAAATTAGGAACAACCCCCAAATGCAAATTTTGAGTTTTGCATGAGATGCAAAAGGAGCCCATAAGGGATACAATAGACGACATTAATAGATACATAGCAACATGCAGAATCATAGAGAAACCGTCAAGGTCCAAGGGAGGGGGGCTGCAGATCCCAGCCATACATCTAGGATACATTAAATCAAGGAATGTCACAACCAATCATTGGATGTATGACAAGTCAGCAGGCAGAATGTCAGAGGACACACTGTTACTTGCAGATTTGTCAACTCACCAACATCAAATAATAAATAGACAGCTCAGCAAAGGGAATTTCACCAATGCTCGACACATCAGCAAACAAGAATATGAAGCTCTGCATGACACATCAGCAGAGGGAATTCAACAGAAAATTGACATCTCAGCAGAGCGAATATAACTGTAGCATGACACACAACTTAATAAGAGCTGCTTCACGCGCTAAACAAACAACAGTTTTACAAATTTAAAAGAAGAGGAGTTTCACCACACCTGTAGAATACACTGGCCACCACAGAGAATTACACAAATTCATAATCAACCAAAAGACACATTCATAATTTAACTTGCATATGTAATTTCAGCAGCTGCTATGGTCCATGTGTGTGCCAACTCAACTGCTATTTACACCATTTACACTAATCAAACGCTAGTTATTTTTAGAAGCACCTGGCAGCGTATTCTCCTTTCCCAAGTAAACATTCACAACACAATTATGCATATTACACGATGGAAACATCGAAACTCCAGGCGAACGAGGAACAATCCCAACAGCTCGAGCAGATTCTGGAGGAAGATCTTGCAGTAGCTTTTCGTCAAATGGTATATCATCCCCCAACTTGTAAGACCCAAAGCATATCCCATCTGAACTCTTTAACTTAGATTTCCCACTAGCAACTTTGTCAACAGAAGTAGACAAGTGACCACAAGAAATCTTCGACTTAGATTCACCACCAACATTGTTATCAACAGAACCAACTGACAAGAGACCTGCACTTAGATGGCAAACATCTTCACGTATATCCCTACTAGCACCTGCACACCAAAACAAGAGGAAAACAACTATGAACATAACAATATCAGTGTTCAAACCCAACTGTAATACAAAACAACACCCCACCTTCGACGTTTTGACAGAAGTTATTAAATTTTTCTTTCAAGACCTGTGGATAAGCTTTTAGCTTTCCTGAATCATCATATGGATGCGATAAAATGTCTTGAGCTGCAGCAATCCTGACCTCACTTGAAAGGTCATACTTCTCATATGAAGTTGCTCGCTTGTGGCCAGTTACTAACATTCCAACATCAGGAGGAACCTGTCCTAGGCTCATCCTAGTCATAGAGGTGCTACGCAGGCTCTTGTTTGAGAAATTACCACCGACCCCAGAACACTCACAAATGAACTTCACCAAACCACCAAGCACCTTCACTGAAACTCGATTTCTATTGTACCAAGTCTGCATACACAAGCAAAACAGCCAATCGTGAGTCAATTCAATACCATGTACTGCAAGAAGACTTACAAGACCTACCTGAGTTCGAGGACTACTAATCGACTGCAAAAACACATGCAATAGGTTCTTGTCACCCTCCACAATTGGAGGCATGTGACGCATCAAGTGATCGAAGGTATCCAACACATCACTATCACGAACTATAACTGGAGGTCGAAAGTGCTCTGGATGGTAATGCATCAGGTCTACTTTATAGTTTTTACTCAAGCGCTCAGAGAAGCTGCAAAGCAATAGAACATAAAACCTTATGAGCTAATAGAAAAAGTACACAAATTTTTTTAAAAAACTAAAACGCAGGAGTAGACTTTCACAAGAACCCACGCACAAAAGGGCCAAGCTCATCAGCACCCGTAGCAAACATAGCTCGTTCCAGCTTGTATAACTCCAACCCACCTCTCACACAAAAGTGTAACATGCAAAAAAAGGCAAACCTAGACTGACAACCACGGCTATGCTGAATACTGAAGTCGATGTCACGCAAGATCTCTTGTTCCAATGTGACGCCAAGAACTGATGATTTCTTTCGCTCTTTGCATACTCCACGAGCTACCGATCTTCGCATCGTTGAAATCACTGCATTCTGGGTCGATTTGAAAATTGGATTCTTTACTATATCAAAGGGAACTTCAGTTACACCCGTAAGTGCTACCCTCAATTCTTGCTCCTTCTTAATCATCCGGCCAAAACAACAAAGCATGCCCATCAGTGTGTCAGATGGAAACAATGATCCATTTTGCTTGCACACAACAACAAAGAACTGTGACAGCATGTCATTCAACTGACAGAGATCTAGCTTCTCAAGTGGAACCTGACATTCAAAGCCACAAATCTTTCTCCACTCGTCGAACTTCTTTCGAGCCCAATTATCCTTTTTCTTGGTGCTACTTTCCCCCAAACTGACTAGCTCTTCCTCTAACTGACCCCCAGTAACAAGAAAACCAGAATTTTTTCTACCACCTGCACGTAGAGAATGCCCCTTGTTGCCAATACTTCTCTGATCTGGAACACATGCACGCTGGCTGACATCACCTTCTATAAAGAAGTCAAAGAGCACCATAGAGGTAAGCTTTTCAAATAAAACCTACATAAGACTACACAACAACTATAGGTACAGTGTCAAGAAAGTCATAATATAAGTGGTAAACCCTATTCTAATATAATGGTGAGCTCTTGCGATTCCAAATTCCCCTGAAATCATTCCTCAAATCTGAGGACAACATAATTACAGGCGCAACAACCCCTAATTGCTAGCAACAGCAATGGAACGAAAAGCAGCTTATAATAGAAAGAAATAAACCTACAGAAAGAAAGCCAAATCAGTGGAAAACCTTACCTCCAGAAATTACATCCAAGCTTCCTACACAAAGGGGAGCAGATCCTGTTGCAGAAATTGGCGCAGAATCTCCTCCACAAAGGAGGTTAGAGCCTCCTCCACAAAGGGTGTCGGGAGCTCTTAAGTCTTGTGCAGAAGTCGCATCACAAGCTCTTGTAGAAAACACATCACAAGTTCCTGTGCAACCTGAATCTACATATCCATTTTCGCCAACATCAACTGGCAGTAGACAAAACGATGGCACTTCACCCTCTGCCATTTGACTGAGAGAGTTCGGCTCAGCCCTCGCCCACCCTTTCGTGCATGCCTTGCCCTCGAACTCTGCTTCCCGCTTCACTCGCACGTCTGGTTAGCTGAAGCCGACACTTTTCCAAAAGGCAAGCCTAAAATTAGTTCATATTTGGCCCCCCTCGCCCCGGACCATTGACGGCCGGGAAAGGACCTCTTGTGTCCTCTCCCCCTAATGCGTGCTCCCACGTGACTCCCGGCTAACGCCGATCGCCACGAGGTCGCACGTATTACGGGGAAAGGACACAAGAGGTCCTTTCCCTACACCATCCAAAGAAAAGCTCATCTCATGCTTCTTGGAAGGATTGAAGGATAAAACAATTTATATTTATTTATTTGAGAGTCAACCTCAAATAATTATGGAATTGGAGGGTGTATCTTAAAGAAACACATGCCAACTCAAAGTTATCAATTGCAACTTTAAGGCATGTGAATTTGTAGGCAATTGTAGACCAACAGTCAATCGAGGAGAATGAGGCAAAGGAACACGGGGCCAAGCTTCTACAAGAAATCCAAGACCTTAAAATTGCAATATGTGTAGAGGTAGCCATCTCACAAGTGTCTACCAAATAGGTGCTAATGTTGCCCCTACTTCAAGTGGTATGTTGTGGTGTAATATTTGTAGAAAAGTAGGTAATATTGATAAACAAAGTTGTTACTTTTGAGCAAGAGAAATGGATGATTATAGAAGACAAGCCACTCAAACTTGGGGAGAAGGCCTAGCAAGGGGAATGCCTCTCACTTAACTCTTACTTGAGGATCACGGTCTCCATTACTCAAGACTACGGCTGCTAGATATGTAGAGGTGATGGGTGACAAGAATTTGGGAAAACGGAAGGAATTAGTTCCAGTGATGCCATATTATGAAGGGGACTATTACTTCCCAAGGAATGATGCCAAGTCTAGTGCTTATCATGAGAATCCAAGTGAGGGGCCATATTTGATAATAATTATGAACCGTATGAGAGGAACACCACTACCCAAAACACCTCCAAATGGAAGTGCCCATTACAAACGTGGTGGGAGTTATTGAATAAGATATTTCCCTTGGGATAAAGACAATCCTTGACCAATGGTGAGAAACTACTATGCTAAATGTCATGTGAATCACCTAAGTAACAATTAATCTCACAGGCCTGAGGAGAAATCCCCTTAAGATCATATTTTAAATTTAATAACAATTTTACCTTCTTTAACTATAGTAAAAGAAGAGGAAATAGCATCTTTAATGGTGGTCACGCGGGCCCAAGCTACAAGACTCAATTAGACACTTCACAAGCACTTGTTTTCAGCTCAAATTTCCCAAAAAGGAAGAACTCAATGGGGATGGAAGTCTTGGGAAAAGATTATTCTTCTAGGGGACCCACCTCCCATGATAAAAGTGGAGAATTAAGCCTAGCTTGATGGTTCCACCATCTGGATGATGTCTCTCCTATGTTGGCAATATCTAAGCCAAGACAATGGAGACCCCAAATTACCTACTATCGATCTTCAGATTTTGCAAGCTTTCATTTTTTTATGCTTTGTAACCTTTTATGATAAATAAGCCCTTGTACCCATGCACAACTCGTCCGATCTCACTTGCCTCAACATAATACAACCGATATCCCCACCCTTGTAGCCAACATAGTCGACCCTATGTTCAGCCCGCGAACTTGATAAGCAAGTCACTCTCAAACCCGCCTACAAATTGCACAGCCTTGCATTGGGCATTCAAAAATTTCAAAGTCTAATTCTCAAAGTACACACGGCCAAAAGCTTCGACTCAAGGCACACAATTGAGCTTCAATTTTTTTTGAAACCTCTCAACTTCGCACATTCTCTCAAGTTTCAATCATTTTGAAAGCATTGCACGAACCTATTTTTCATTTGTACAAAAAACATTGCATACTTCTCGTTTCACTATGCATTTTATTTTCTCTTGCACTTAAGGCATGATAACAGAGCCTTGCCTTTCATTATGTCTACCGAAACTATCTACAAGAGATGTGAGACGACTAGACACTACCCTGTTATAACTCGAAGTAAGACCTTCCTCAAGAGAAACCTTCATGTTGCCATCATTTGCACGTTGTTATGTATGCTAAATATCTTTGTCAAGAAGAGAACCAAAGGTGAAGCTATCGTCGACAAAATATGCACAGGCTGCAGCGGTGGCATCAACAAACCATATCGGATGATGAAGACGACTAGGACCAAGGGAGGTGCTACTAAGAGTAGACACTGACAATTATAGATATGGTTATCCTTCATCGCTCATGTTTAAGGGGAGAAATCCATGAGTCTGTGTGACACCATGTCTGTTTGAGACCATGATTTAGTCTGTATGATTGCCATAGTCTGTGTGACTACCTCAGTCTGTGTGACTGCTTGCTTGTGTGGCATTGAGTCTCAACCCAGCTTGCTTTAGTATAGTCCATGCCTAAGGGGAGGATTGTTGAGATAGGCATGTCTTTCTTCAACGACTATGGGAAATACCTCTACATGTGCAACCCCTCTAAAGCTTGACAACCATGTGTAACAAAGACCTTGAATCCTATGCATGTGATGACACCTAGAAGGCTATGTGTTAGAAGGCTACATCCCTCACTATTCCTATATATGAGGCACTTTGTACATGAATTTCTAGTGGAATAATTCTACATCCTTTTATTATGAATGGCTCTCTTGTTTATCCACCGTAGACCTACAGAAGCAACCCTTAGGGGTTTAAAGTGTTGTGGGAGTGGCCTCTTATGTTTTGGAGGCTTTAATTTAATTAAAGCCTTTTGGATTGGAAGAATTAATGTTGACAGTGAGCAGACATTGGTAGTGGGTGAGCAAAAAGCAGGGTTGAAAACAAAGCGAGGGCCCCGGGTGTTGATGGCCTGCAACACAGAGCAAAAAACAGTTGTCTAGTGGATTGTGAGGCCAATAGAGTGCCATTTGTAGTGATGTCATCATGCGACCTCACTAGGTCCAGTGCCCTACCTTGGGCTACCCCTCTTACAGCCTTGGTGCTTTCCACGGCTTTGCTTCCATCCACCTTCAGGAGACATCAAATACAACAATGTTGCAGATGACTTGAAACCCAAGCCCAAACAATTTGATGACGAGAATAGTAGTAAGGGGATACTTGCCAAATTACGAGCCGATGAAAGGTGATGGTGGCCGTCTGTAAGGCAAGGCGAGCATGACAACAAGCTGCAAAACTGGGTAGCGAGGGCAAATTGATGTGAAACAATAAGATTTAGATTACCATGAATGGCACACTAATCCACCCACCTTAACTCTACAAGTGGTATCAAAGTTTGAGAGAGAGAGAGAGAATTGCACAATAGAGTATATACAAAATAAAGTTGATTATTGCATACAAAAGAGATAACAAAGAGCTGTTTATATGTTAGCTTGTCACGTGCGCCTTGCCTGTTGCACATGTCACACACACACACACACACAAGTTATTTGCTAACACACAGGTTACACATACACACAAGTTATTTTCTTACACACACCTTTTGTCTTCATAATGACACACATGCTCCACATGATTAAGGGGTTTTTTTATGGGTGTGAGATGTGACAAAATCCACAACTCTAACAAGACATACCTCTAAGAGAAGGATACTTAAAAGAGAAAGAAAATAGACTTTTGTTGTGAATGTGTTGATTCCCTTTTTATAAGACCACCTTTGCTACTCTAGTGCTCTTCATGTGAATCTTTCACTAGTTGATTTGGCCAACTATACATTTGCCCATTTACCAAACCCCTCTAATTTTTACATTGAAAAATTAGGTTCTACTATTACTAACCCTTCTCGTGTTCACTCACATGATATCATACACATTTTGAAAAGTGATTTCCTTGGGTTGGTATCTTTCAAGATATTACACCTCTCATAAACACATTCACATTTTTAGTCCAAAGTATTGCTAAGCTAGTAGTGTTCTTGTAATAATGGACTTTTTAGCTAAGGAGACAACATCACAAAACAAACTTAGACATAAATTGGGGCATATTTTCTTACCAAGTCATGCCTTTTGGACTGATGAATCCTCTAGAAACATGTAAGAGGCTCATGTGTCACACTTTTAAGAAATACCTTTGAAATATTTCATGGTGTTCACTCTAAAAGGCAAAAAGACCACATAATGCACTTCATCGTTGTAAAGTTCCTACCTTTTTTTTTTTGTTGTTGTAGAACTCACAATGGTGAGTGTAATCTTGCTAAACTCACAATGGTGAGGCTAATATATTACACTCACAATGGTGAGTGTAATATATTAGCTTAACCAAAAAATTACAAAGTTTTTATCATGATTGATCCGATCCATGATGTGTCCTAATACCCCTAGATACATAGACTGATAGTAGAGCCACCCCTTGGCACTTTGAAAAGGACATCTACATGAGCAAGGACCCAAACATCTATCTAGAGAATAAAGTTCCTCTTCCTTTGTCAAAATAAAGATAAGACTCTTTTGGTAAAATCAAGTGTGCAATTATTGTCCATAATTGTTAATTTATTTTGATTCTCCATGATGTTATTAGCCTCATTCAACCTTTCTACGCCTTTTTCCCCCCTATGTATAGAGTTATGCGCTTAAATGTGCATTTCGTAGTGTGCTTTTCATTTTTAGTTACGAGTTAGCTTCCTCATCAATTTGGAAGCGAGCATGAAAAATTTATAGATGGTGGCAGATGCTAATGTTTCAAGCAATAACGGACAATGTTTGCCACAATCAAAACTTCCATCGCTCATTCGTATTCTAGGAGTACACGCTATGAGTCCTTGGTGGTTGCAATTTTTTAAAAAGGAACATCATATCATCTTCTGGGATTTTCCATGCTTTGCTTTCAATATGTGTGTCTCCTACTACCTACTACTTGCTTCGTTCAAAAAAAATATAATCACCTCTAGGTTTCCCACTCGTCCCCAAAATAAATTAAAGTATCTTACACCATAGAGCAGGCCCAAGCCAAGACAAAATGTAGAATCTCAAATTATTGAACCGTCCACCAAAACCCCCAGCCAATTAGGTGGTAATCTCCTCTAGAAATGGAGATCTTGCCGCCAGAGAGAAGCTGGACCACCCATCACCACATTAGGCTAAGAGGGCAGCCCAGCCCACCATTAGGAGATTCCGGAGCCACCATGTAGCAAAGAGACTGTCACACCATGTAGCCCCGGATCTTCCCTCTCGATTCACTCACTACTCCAGGAGACAAGCCCACCTTGTAGTTGTCAAACCTAGTGACCACCCCCGAGAGCTCCCCCTGTCGTAGCACTGATTAGAGTCTCCCTGCTCAACGGCTTCGCAAGAAGCAAACTCTAGGGAGGTTGTCACTCCGGCTTACATTTATTTTGTGTCCATATAAAGAGGTGGTGGGCTTCACATTGGTATATTTGTGTTTTTCTTCTCTCTTATTTTCTCTCTATCATTTTCTTCTCTTTAAAGTGTCTTTGCACTATGTAGGTAGTGATTTTTTTAATAAGAAAATTTCAACTACCTATTGTTTGGAAAAGCCAGAAGATGCATATCTTTAATGGTATTCTATTGTGTATGGTTACGCAAGCAAAATTCTTTAACATTGAAAGTAGTTTCTCTTCTAAACTAGGTTGTAGCAATGGTGGAATGATGCATATTTCTTTGGTGAGGAGAAAAAAATTGTGATGTGAAGAGAAGACCAAAGAATAGCATGTAATATTATGTTTGATTCTTTGATAGCATTGTTGGTAGGTGTCTACGCAACAATTTGAGTTTGATAGTGTCATTTGAAGTATTCTGGCATGTTTGGTGGCTTGTATGACATCAAACATAGATGTATTGGTGTTTGTCTCATAGGCCACAGTGACCTTTTGTAGACGTTTTATATATATATATATATATATATATATATATATATATATATATATATATATATATATATATATATATATATATATATATATATATATATATCTCTCTCCCCTCCTCCTCCTCCTTCCTAGACCTAGCACTATCTTTAGTCCTTTGGAGGGATTTTTGTTGTGAACGTGTGGGTGGGTTCCCTTGTTACAAGACCGTGTTTTCTACTCTAGTGCTCCTACCTTGCTTGCCAACAAGTTAGACATGTAGAGTTAAGGCGGGCAGATTAGTGTGCCATTTATGATAATGGCATGCTTGGATAGGTTAGTGTAGATCTTGAGAGAGAGACAATTGCACATGAAAATTATAGCTGATTACAAAGAGTTGCTTATATGTTAGCTTGTCACATGCACCTTGCCTGTTGCAGATGCTACACACACACACACACACACACACACACACCTCTTGCCTTCATAAAGTCACACACATGCTCCACATAACTTCTAAACTAGAGGGTTTTCCTATGGGTGTGAGGTGTGACAAAATCCACAACCCGAAAAAGCCCCCCCTTATGGGTTTTTTATTGTAGCATTCACACAAAACATCCTCTCCTCACAATACACTAGGGGGTAGGTACACAATTTTACCTCCCCTTAACATAGAGGGTGTAGGCACACCGAACTCCCTTGGAACAAAGTATGGTATGGAACACAAAATCCCCCAAACACAATGTGAGATCACACAAATATTCCCCTACAACATGAATGAGGGTATGAGGAATACACAAACTGAGTACTTCATATATACACAAGGTTATTTTCTCACTTGGAGGATTTTCTCCCCCAGACAAACCATAATTGTTGCTTTGCCATGTTGATTGATTGTTGTCTGTGTTGTGCCCTTGTTTTTGATGATGTTTGCCATTGCTTAAATGCGCCCATTTGTGAGCACCAACACACTCTTTACATGTGCACTGACAGACAAAGCTATGTATGCAAATTTTATGTATAATTTTGACCTCGCAATTGATTTGTATTTATACATTCATGATTTGGCATTCACACCCATAAGTGTGAACACACTCTTTACATGTGAATTGAAAGACAAAGCCGTGTATGCAAATTTTGTGTATAATTTTGACCTCACACTTGATTTATATGTATACATTCATGATTTGGCATTCACACCCATAAGTGTGAGAGGACTAAATACTTCTATCATTACAACAGCAAGACCTTCCTCAAGGGCAAACTATGTGTAGCCTGGTAACACCTTCATGTGCATTTTTGCTAACTTTGAAATATATGTTATGCCTCTCGTAAAGGCATCAAACCCATATTTCAAGCCACAACAATTTATGAGTAGGTTTCCATGGTCGGTGGGCTTTGCTATCGGGAAGCTGTTGAGATAGGCATGTCCTTCTTCAACGACTATGGGAAATACCTCTACATGTGCAACCCCTCTAAAGCTTGACAACCATGTGTAACAAAGACCTTGAATCCTATGCATGTGATAACACCTAGAAGGCTATGTGTCAGAAGGCTACATCCTTCACTATGCCTATATATGAGGCACTTTGTCATGAATTTCTAATCGAATAATTCTGCATCCTTTTATTATGAATGGTTCTCTTGTTTATTCGCCCTAGACCTTACAACTGGTATCAGAGCCATGTGGCCACCATACCTCCTTCTCTCTCATTGTCCTCATTGATAGCTTTGTTTTTAATAGCATGAGTTCCCTTTTTAAAAAAAATAATAGCGAACAAAAATCCTAAACTAAGCCATGGCAAGTTGAGGGCTCATGTCAAGCACGGATAACGCTACACGTTATACCTTATCCATTCATGGTGAGCTCATCTCTCCCAAGGCTCGAGTGGATGCTCACCCTCATCCTTACCCAAGCTTCCTTTCGTCTCTGTAGAGCTTGCCATCAATACATGCCCAGCTCGTTGCTAGTGCATACCCTCTGGCCCATCATCTCTACCTCCTCCCAACTTCACAAGCTCCAACATGCACTGCTGAAACGTTCAGCATATTTCAACCATACATCGTGCACTAATCTTAGGTTGAGCTTGCCATCCACAGAAACACCTGCACCTCCTTAGCTACCATCTTTTCAATCTTCACCCGCCATACCCTGCTGTTGTTCATTTCTCATGCGATGTTCATGTCTCATAGTCCCGGTACTGCTTCTACCTGTCATCATCCAACACCGTGTGATCGGCCAGCTGACCTATTTCTGCTTGTTGCCCGGGTTCCCACGCACATGCTACTTTGCAGCACTCAATTCAAGCTTCACAACAGGGTTATCTTCACACACACACACACACACACACACACACACACACACACACACACACACACACAAGTCAGCTGATTGACAACAGTAGCTTCCAATCGGACCTCACGGATGCAATCACGGCAGGAAGGTGCCCCCTCTTGCAGTTTTCGCTCATTGAATAGCTCCAAGCTACTCTCATTGCCCCTTGGACGGCTTCTGCTCATTTTGGCAATCAATAGATTTTGCAAGCTTTCATTTTTTTAATGCTTTGTAACCTTTTATGATAAATAAGCCCTTGTACCCATGCACAGCTCGTCCAATCTCACCTGACTGAGCATAATACAATCGATATCCCCACGCTTGTAGCCAACATAGTCGACCCCATGTTCAGCCCACGAACTTGATAAGCAAGTCGCTCTTAGATCCGCCTACAAATTGCACAGCCTTGCATCGGGCACACAATCGAGCTTCAAATTTTTTTGAAACCTCTCAACTTCGCACATTCTCTCAAGTTTCAAGCATATTGAAAGCATTGCACAAACTTATTTTGCATTTGTACAAAAAACACTGCATACTTCTCGTTTCACCATGCATTTTATTTTCTCTTGCACTCAAGGCATGATAACAGAGCCTTGCCTTTTGTTATGTCTATCAAAACTATCTACAAGAGATGTGAGAGGACTAGACACTACCCCAGTTATAATTGGAAGTAAGACATTCCTCGAAAGAAACCTTCGTGCTGACATCATTCGCACATTGTTTGCTAAATATCTTTGTCAAGAAGAGAACCAAAGGTGAAGCTATCGTCAAAAAAATATGCATAGGCTGCAACGGTGGCATCAAAAAACCATATCAGATGATGAAGACGACTAGGACCAAGGGAGGTGCTACTAAGAGTAGACACTGACAATTATAGATATGGTTATCCTTCGCCTCTCATGTTTAAGGGGAGACATCCTTGACTCTGTGTGACACCATGTCTGTTTGAGACCTGATTTAGTATGTGTGATTGCCATAGCCTATGTGACTACCCCAGTCTATGTGACAACTTGCTTGTGTGGCATTGAGTCTCAACCCAGCTTGCTTTAGTATAGTCCATGCCTAAGGGGAGCATTGTTGAGATAGACATGTCCCTCTTCAATGACTATGGGAAATACCTCTACATGTGAAACCCCTCTAAAGCTTGACAACCATGTGTAACAAAGACCTTGAATCCTATGCATGTGATGACACCTAGAAGGCTATGTGTTAGAAGGCTACGTCCATCACTATGCCTATATATGAGGCACTTTGTACATGAATTTCTAATCGAATAATTCTGCATCCTTTTATTATGAATGGCTCTCTTGTTTATCCGCCCTAGACCTACAGAAGCAACCCTTAGGGGTTTAAGGTGTCGTGGGAGTGGCCTCTTATGTTTTGGAGGCTTTAATTTAATTAAAGCCTTTTGGAAATTGGAAGAATTAATGTTGACAGTGAGCAGACATTGGTAGTGGGTGAGTAAAAAGTAGGGCTGGAAAACAAAGCGAGGGCCGCGGGTGTTGACGGCCTGCAACACAGAGCAAAAAACAGTTGTCTAGTGGATTGTGAGGGCAATAGAGCGCCATTTGTAGTCATGTCATCATGCGACCTCACAAGTGATGTTTTTGCTAGAGAAACTGAGGGCTTTCTGCACTAGGTCTAGTGCCCTCCCTTGGGCTGCCCCTCTTACAGCCTTGGTGCTTTCCTAAGCTTTGCTTCCATCCACCTGCAGGAGACGATCAACTATGACAACATTGCAGATGACTTGAAACCCAAGCCCAAACAATTTCATGACGAGGATAGTAGTAAGGGGGATACTTGCCAAATTATGAGCCGATGCAAGGTGATGGTGGCCGTCTGTAAGGCAAGGCGAGCATGACAACATGCTGCAAAACTGGGTAGCGAGGGCAAATTGATGTGAAGCAATAAGGTTTAGATTACCATGAATGGCACACTAATCTACCCACCTTAACTCTACAAGTGGTATCAAAGTTTGAGAGAGAGAGAGAGAGAGAGAGAGAGAATTTCACAATAGAGTATATACAAAATAAAGTTGATTATTGCATACAAAAGAGATTACAAAGAGCTGTTTATATGTTAGCTTGTCACGTGCACCTTTCCTGTTGCACATGTCACACACACACACACACACACAAGTTATTTGCTGACACACAAGTTACACACACACACACACACACAAGTTATTTTCTTACACACACCTTTTGTCTTCATAAAGACACACATGCTCCCCATGACTTCTAAACTAGGGGGTTTTTTTATGGGTGTGAGATGCGACAAAATCCACAACTCCAACAAAACATACCTCTAAGAGAAGGATACTTAAAAGAGAAAGAAAATAGACTTTTGTTGTGAATGTGTCGATTCCCTTTTTATAAGACCTTCTTTGCTACTCTAGTGCTCTTCATGTGAATATTTCACTAGTTGATTTGGCCAACTATACCTGTTAGCTTTACAGTATTTGTCCATTTACCAAACCCCTCTAATTTTTACATTAAAAAATTAGGTTCTACTGTAAAATATGATACTAACGACTAAGCCTCTTTTGATCCTACTGCTAGTAACCCTCTCGTGTTCACTCACATGATATGATACACATTTTGAAAAGTGATTTCCTTGGGTTAGTATTACACCTCTCATAAAGCACATTCACATTTTCGTCCAAAGTATTGCTAAGCTAGTAGTGTTGTTGTAATGATGGACTTTTTAGCTAAGGAGACACACTTCCATTGTGTGGGCTGAAATGAGTCCAATGACCTCACTAACAAAGGAGATGCATATGGGGAGATGCAATTCTATTGCATGCAGCACTGAAATCCCTACCCTTGTCCTATAAGTGATGATGAGCAACTATGCCTTCCTCCGGGTTTGCAAACAATCCAAAGTTTCCTTGCCATGCACCTCTTTAACATTTTCCAAGAAATGCATCTAAGCTAGAAAGTGCAATAAAGACTTTTGGAGCTTTTGAAAGTACATTGCTATTGCATACATGCCATCCCAAAAATACATGACATTTTGAGATTTTAGAAGTACTCAAGATGTGATCACAGTCACTGCATCCGCAAGGAAGGCCTGAGGTGCTCCACATACATCCAATGAAAATAGCTTTTACTATGCACACATACATGCATTGACCGTGCTCACAAATAAGATTACATCTAGAGAGGAACACTTTATTTGCATGTGTTTCAAAGAGTTTAAACTTTCTTGGCCTACATTTATCGTGTGTAATCCACCTATAAGTGTGAACCAACACCGCATTCATACAAAAACCCTTCCTACATGTTTGCAAATAGCCAAAGCTTCTTGGCATTGCCCCTCTTCTATACACGAATCTTTGCATTCCAAGGGATTGTATCCAAGAAAGAAGTGCACTAAAAACTTATGGGTCTCTTTAAAATACACCGCTTCTTAAATGTATGTCCTTCAAGGTGAAAATGCAAATATAATTAACCCATCTCAAAGAAGCCCTAGCTTTGCAAACCTATACTATGCAAACATCCATGGATTGGCCTCTCTAACAAAAGAACTTGCATCCAGCAACATGCACTTTTGTTGCATGCCCGAAAAAATAGTATAAGCTTGGTTGGCCTACCCTTGTTGTGCTTATCCTCCTAAAAGTGCCATCCAGGATTGCTATCATGTTGTAATGCCAAAAACAATCCAAACTTGCTAGGTCCACCCATGTGTTGTGTATATCCTCTCAATTCCTGGAACAAAGACTACATTCGGTGATAAGCCCTTCCTCCATGTTTGGAAACAACCCAAGGCTTCCTAGCAATTACCGTCTTGTGCATATCCTGAATCAACAATTTCCATGAGACTACATCCCAAATCAAAAGTGTAGTTCAAAATCTTTCATCCTTTCAGAAGTACATTGCATTTTGAATACATGCCAACCAAGGGCAAGATGCAAGCATAGGTATTGTATCTACAACTAACCCTTTCTTTGCATCGGGCTTTGCATCCAATGAAAACACACTACATTATGCACACATACATGCATTGACCTTGCTAACAAAGAGATTGCATCCAAAGAGATGAGCCCATGTTGCATGTGCTAAAAATACTCTATTTGACCTCAATAGAAAAGAAATTGTATCCATGGAGATGCATTCTTGTGCTTACACTAAAAATCGTACAGGCATGCTTGAGCTACCCCCCATTATGTGTATTCCCTTCCTCCAAGTTTGCAAAGAGTCTAAGGCTTCTTGGCCATGCCCCTTTTGTACATATCTTGCAATCAATGCATCCCAAAAGATTACATTTTTGTAACAAAGATTACATCCTGTATTTTGCACACATCATTGACCTCACTGACAAAAGAGATTTCATCTAGGGAGATACACTCTTGTTGTTGCATATGTGATGACACAATCCAAGATTGATTGGCCTACTCTTATGTGTACCCCTAGTAAGTATGAGCATAAATGCTGATGTCATGTATGCAAGCAGCCTAATGCTTCCTAGCCATGACCCTTTTGCAACCAATGCATTCCAAGCGATTGCATGCCAACCAAAAAGCACATTGTCAACTTTTGAGCTTCTAAAAGTACCCCACATTTGGCATACATGTTGACCAAAGTATCCTATTTTTGGAGCATAGAAGGTGATTAAAGCACAACATATTCTTCATCAAGGGCCTTTTAGTGACAACTTCATCACACACATGGGCAATAAGCATCTACAAGCTCTCTCTCCAACGATTTACCTTGCAGCACAAAAGATTGGTCATCATCATCGTGGATCAGTTGGCCCCAAAAACCTTACACATTTTGCATGGATAGGGGAGAAATATTTGACATGTGCGAGAGAAAATATAGGGCAGACCATTTTGTGCTCTGGAAAATAAGAGAGTGAATGTTCCTTTCGGGTTGCCTAGTATGTGTGTTTTTTTCTTGGGGCATTCAAAAATTATGTGTGGCATCTTCTATTTGGGCGGAAATTCTCTTGCTTCATAACAGTAGTAGTAGGGGATACCAAATGGAATTAATTCAAAAAATAGTGGAATAAATGGGAGATGTTGCGGCAAGGTGGGGATCTAGTGGAGGAAGGTGAGATGAGGGTAAGGCAAGGATGCACGGGAGGTGATGGTTGGCCTTATGGACGCCTAGCGATAGGTGATGAGTTCTGCACTGGCATTTGTAGGGAAGAGCTAGATCATGAGCTACATGCATTCAGGACAAAGGGACGAAAGACGTTGCTAGTGCATGTAGCAGATGTTCACTAGGAGGGAAAATTTCCTCTCTATTTTTTGACCTAAGAAGGCCACTAGGGAGTGGTGGAGAAAACGAGCAAATCTCTCACCATCAAAAGCTTCATTGTCACATTAAATGTAATATAACCTTTGTTTGCACTTTAGTCTTTTCATCATGTAATATAACCTTTGTTTGCACTCTAATCACATACAATATGATGTTTTCTTCATTTTAGTGTTTTTAAAAGGTGTTGAATACGCAATGGTAGGTATTGAATACGCAACTTTCACAAAGCAAGAGTGCATTTTTCTGCAGCTTTGACCTAGATAAGGCTTATGATAGAATAACATGGACATATATAGAAGCAATCATGGAAGCTATGGGCTTTGGGCCTCGCCTATGTCATCTTATTCATGCACTAGGGATTGGTAGCCAGTCAGAGCTCCTATTCAACGATAGAATAGTGGGCTCTTTTGATGTCAAAAGGTCTATTAAGCAGGGATGCCCTCTGGCCCCCCTACTTTTTGCCATAGGTTCACATCCTTTAATCACGACGCTCAAAGCTAGTGCTGAGCGTGGGGAGTTGCAAGGCCTGGCTCTTCCAGGAAACAACCAACTACTTGCAAAAATGTTTACAGATGATTCTCTCCTCTTCTTGAGGGCACGTCCCCAGGTCATAAGGAAAGCTCTGGAGATTGTACAAGTTTTCTCTATAGCTTCGGGGTCCCAGTGCAATATAGAGAAGTCAAGGCTGATCTCCCTATCAGAAAATGACTCATTTGGCCCTTCCAACTAGTCAGGGAATATTGTTACAAAAGGGAATATTTTCAGAAACCTGGGGGCCCCCTTGGGGGTGGAGGTAACTCACAAACAAAGATGTTAGACGGTCCTTGAAAAAATCAGAACAAAAATGAGTAGGTGGGAGTATGTTCTTCTCCCATTCCCAAGTGGGATAACAGTGGTTAATGCCTTTATGCTCCCGTATATTGCCTTCACTAGCCTGCTTCTCAAGATAGCTAAATGTCACTGGAAAGAGTTCTTAAAACCGGTAAAAAGGTTTTTATGGAAAAATAACACAAAGTCCTCCAAGCCATGGCAATGGGCCTATTGGGAGTCACTCGCTCGGCCAATAAATCAAGGAGGCCTGGGAATTCTCAACCCTGTGGCCCATGTAGAAGCTTGTTGTGCCAAATTTGTAGTCTCCTTGGCTAAACAAGACCATGCTTGGGCTATCATGATCAGAGATATGCTAGAAGCAACTAAACTTGGCTCGAAAGGAGGAAAGTGGAGAGGGGTAGAGTTTTATGGCAAACTTTTAGCCCCGATGTGGGCTACCCTAAGTCTAGGGGGTGGCTCAAGGGAATTGGTAAGGAAATGCAACAGAGCAGCGGGAGTCCTAAAGTGGGGGGAAGAAACCAGATACTTCAAGAACTCCATTCTGCATTGGTCCCCCTTGCTTTCCAAAGTTGTAGATGTGCCGCAAAATCCCTATTGGATAGAAGTAGTCAGGAAACTGAATAATAAGGGTCTGAACCGACTAGGGCACTTCTGGGACAGTTACAACAAGAGCTAGAAAACTTCATTGAACTTCTGGTAACCCAATTCCAACTTAATAGCTTGGAGGTTTTGCTAGTCGACAAAGTGATGAAAGAACTTGACAGTGCAGTGATGCCAATCTATGACTTGGAGTTTGACTGGAATGCCTGGATATGGCCCGGAAGCAGCCTCTTATAGAAACCCTATTCTAAAGGCATTTACCATACAATGATGCTAAAGAAGAATTGGTCTAGCCCCCTTAACAAGATATGGAAAAAACAATGGTCGGAGGAAAGGTGGGAGCAAGTAATGGAGAACATCTGGGTGCCAAAGGTTTCGTATAACATGATGGTATTTCTATGGAAAGTAATTAAGGGTGCTCTTCCGACGGGGTGAAGATTCAGGAGAGAGGGATAGGGACAGATCGATGCCTGGGGTGCAGGATGGCTAGGGAAGATATGACCCACCTTTTTATGGAATGTCCAGCCATCAGAGGCCTTACAGGAAAAATTTGCAAGTGGGTCCAAAGAACATGGAAAATTGGTTTTTTCAAGACTGATTTACTCCTTGGAGGTAAGAACCTGGGTAGCCCTGCCATCCTCATCTGCACTCAAATTATCAGGTTTTGCTTTTTACATAATGTATGGCAAACAAGGAACCGCCGTGTGTTTGAAGGAGAGTTTGAGGTGGCAAGCTTCGCAGAAATTATACAAGAAAGCAGAGTGCTAATATGGACGCTCGGGCGCAAGCAAAACTCGGATGATTGGTCTAGGGTTACCTGTGCCTTGATGTCAGTGGAATGCTTAGGTAAGGGGAAAATCATGAAACCAAAAGATTAGTGAAGAACATGATAATGAACCTTGTGTATCAAGGGCATGGAGGCATGTCGTTAGGGGTGGCTCCCCAGATAGCTGATGTAAGTTTGTTATGTGGATAGTGTCATGTCTCGGCACAAGCAAGGCAAGTTCTCGTAATGTTTTCAAGATGATCAATATAATTCACTTACAATTGTGAGTTTTACTTTTTTTTTTAATTTTTAAAAAGGTGTCTCTATATTGGTATTGATGTGAGGCATTAAAAATGTATAAAGAAGATCATATCCCTCTCCCTCCCTACGCAACTACAAAAATAGATTCTCCCTAACCGATGAAAATAAGGGTAAACTTGAAATTCTTCCAATTTTTAGTTCAAAATTTGAAGCTTTTGCTGGTAATAACACTAGAACTTGTGTAAATTTCTTGGTTTTCTTAAAGACAAGCTCAAAATTTAACCGGGATTTTATAATTTTAACCGGCTAAAATACATTGGACCCCGATTTTTTCTAACACTACCTCCATCTCTCTCTCTCTCTCTCTCTCTCTCTCTCTCTCTCTCTCTCTCTCTCTCTCACACACACACACACACACACACACACACACACACAATGATTCTAGCATACAATACATGCCTTGAGTGTTATACATGCTTGTCATACGCAATCTTCGTTTTATTTTATTTGGAATATCCATCCGTGCGTACGTGCTCACAAACATGTACAACTCGGAAGCTAATGGTAGCTCCTTGGACAACTCATCACAAAGCATACATGAAGGTACAATCGATGGCCATACAATATAGTCTCGACCGCATCAGGCTAAATGGGGAGAGAAGATCCTCGAAACACTTCACCTACTATCCAATTGATTGTTTTATCGGCAACAATGGGACAGTTACGTGCCCTTGCACCTACTCAGTCAAAACTTTGATTATTTTGGGCTTTTCAGTTTGGATTTATGAATAAAAGCTGTCTAATAATATGTATTGGAGAACAAGGCATATGATAAGGGTTTACATTCAGACTATAACACACTAAGCTAAACTGATAGAAAAAATTGAGTTCTACTCTATACAAAAAGTATTGTTTTTCTGGTTCTGATGAATTCCTTCGCTTAAATCGGCCTTCTAACTATCCTTTTTTAGCCATATGAGGATATTCTGAACTGTGACCTTGTGTAATAGAGATAGCTAGAATTTAATGAGCAGTGTTGACACGATTGATTAAGCGCATGAAACATGTGTTGGTGTATGCATCAGATAGGCAATACATCAAATGTCTTTTCAATTCCAAAAAAAAAAAGAATTTGAGTCTTACTACATATGAAAAAATGATATTATTGATAAGCATTAGCTGAAAAAGTGGTTGAGAACTGTTTGGGAGTTTACACTCAAAATGTCCTTTAAAGGTTGATGATAAAAATAGGTTTTTGAATTCATTTCTTGTCAAGTTAGTACTTGGAAAATGAAAATACTTTTGGGAGTCTGCAAGGCCCATGTGCAGGAAGATTTGATTTTTACATTTGACCCTAGCTAAATACATTTGATACTTGATGTTGAGCCTTAAACCTCATGTGAGGGTCTCGGTGGAGATGGCAGTTAGTGGAATTTCTAAAAATCATCCGTTATACAAGGAGATGCTGCCCAAATTTTCACTTTTTAGAGCGCTTTACTGCGAGAAGCGGGAGTGGTGCAACATGCCTCCTACCTTCTTTAGTTGTTAAAAATATTTGCTGATTTATAGTTGAAAATCTATTCATATGTAGATATATGGAGTGTACAATCCCTTTTGGTAGATACTTTACATTAGATAATGTAGATGAATGTCTAATACAATGGATATGGCAACTCCAATCAAGGTAAGTATAGATTGGTGAGCTCATAACCATAAGCTATTTTTTGATACGTTCCTCTCTTAGAAACTAAGTGGAGGTCTCGGTTGAGAGGACATTGGATTGCCTTTTTTGGACTAAAATTTGCCGGTTTTCTTGTGGGATGAAACAACATTGACCTATGCAGCTCTGATGACCTAGGGCTACACAATATTTGGCAGCTTGGATGCTGACTTTTGGTGAACACCAATAGTTCTAGTTTTGATACATTGAAAGTTTTTTTTCCCTTACATGGTTTGGGACTGCAGTTATCTTAGTATTATTTTCTCTATACTGAGTAAACATATGATTGAGTAATTGGTGATGACAATACTTAGTGGATGGAATGTTGGCATTTTTAATGACTCTTAACTGTGTCTCCATGGGAACGACACCATTGTTGATGATAAAGGAAACATAAAATGTTTTTGTTCAAAATTAGGGTTAGTAATTTACTTTGAAAACACCCCAATGCTTCAAAAAGGTGCCTTAATCCTCCTGTGAGGGTCTCGGATGAGATGGCATTTTTTATTGGATTTTTTGAAAAATGATTCAAATTACAAAGGAGACGCTGCTCGATTCTCTATGGAATTAAATAACATTCATAGTATTGTAAATATATGGCTCATTCTTTAAACTTAATAATTGATCTACGTTATGTTGTTAGTTTTTTGTTGTAATTTTTGACACCAATAACAAGGGGAGGGAGTCGTTGACACCTGTCTTCCCAAGTAATGCCAGTTCTGACAGGCTTGTGTTTCTTGGATGGTGACAGGTAAGAGATTCTTTCCTTGGGATTACAACGAAAACTGTAGCAGTAACGAAAGATCGTCCAATTTACCAGCTAATGTACCAGCTGGATCCTTCTACATGTAGATGTAGTGGAAGCTCATCCCAAAGGATGGGCCCATAAGATACAACACTAAAATATTATATTGTAATAATCAAAGATCAAATTTCTGATCTAAAATGATTGTATTATGTATTAGATGCAAGAAGTTGTATTGGTGTATATGAAATGATTTATGACATCTTGGTTTAAAAACATTGGTATTTAATATATTATTTAATACGATTGTCTAAGTATGGTTCAATTATGAGGGGATTTTTCATACTTAAACACACACACACACAATTTATTATAGCTACAAATATTGCCTTCTTGAGGCCATCGTAAAAACTTTATCTTGCTCCAATAATGTTGGGATAGAGGTTCACTATCCCCATGTCATCGAAGTGGTTAGAGTTATGCAACAGAGACCATCTCATGAGGGTGCATGTTTGAATGACAAGTAGTTTGAGTTTGAAGGGTTGGTGAACCAAATATGTGACCCTAATCATTTTCCCATTTCTTTTATATAGAATCTAGAAAGATGTTTGGACTGGGAAACGGAAAAGGGATTGAATAACAGACGGGCGGGGGATGCCATGTGGAAGAGAGAGAGAGAGAGAGAGTTTTCGTGTGTGGGAAAATCAAGGCAGAGAGATAGGGGATTTTTTGCCGGTCGTCCGTGAAGGTTGCAAATCAACAATTTTGCTATGCATTGCTCGTGCTACCACTGAAGATGAGGACAAGGTGGTGAGCTATGGTGTTGAACATGCAAGCGAAAGGATTTGGAAGGGAGGGTGCAATGCGGCAGGTGCATCGGCGCTTCGAGACAAGAGAATGCAATGGGTTACGTCGTGTTTCGAAGGGAGGGTACAATGGGGCAGGCGCATCGGAGCTTTGGGGCCATGAATCCAGGATGGCAGATCCGCCCACTGCAGGAAGTTCTCTCTCTCTCTCTCTCTCTCTCTCTCTCTCTCTCTCTCTCTCTCTCTCTCTCTCTCTCTCTCTCTCTCTCTCTCTCTCTCTGTGCGCATCTGAACGGTCTGCCTGAATGCTTGTTTGCATAGCGTGGCATCAAAGCAAGAAAAGGGGGTGCCGTGTGTGCGAGGCTGTTGAGTCTTCCAAGTTGTTGCTTCAGGGGATTGCAAACAACAACGATGCAGGGAAAACAGGGGGCAAGTTTGCACGCAAAAACGAGTTCCATGCCCTTTTGCTTTAAGTTCAGAGATTCGATAGGTATCGAATCTGCATAATTAATTAATGAGTTTGACAGCAGACCGAGTATGTCTCTTAAATGTATAAGTGAAGGGTCAGTTTAGGAAATGAAAATGAAAAGACTCATGCAAGTGGAAAGTAAAAGACTTTTTGTGCCCATATAAATAGAGATGGTCGAGTACACAATACACTTAATACATTTGTGTTTTTTTTGCTTTTTCTTTTTTTTTTTAAACTCACATATAATATGTGAGTGACATAAATTAATGATTCAAAAAATTTACAAAGAGAACCTTGCTCAACCCGAGTCAGGACATCCTACCATCCAACCATATCCACATGCAATACCAAATCATGTACATCAGCTGATCAAAGCAGCCACCCACAGACCGAAACACCATAGAAGCAAGCCAAACAAAAAGATTACCACATGCAAGTTGCCACAAAGCCGAAGAAGAAACAAGGAGAAAGCCACCTCGATTGCCACAAGAGCGCAATCACTTGCCACATAATAGCGCATCGTCGAGGTCGCTGAACCATAGAGCATATGTTCAAGAAATGGGTGGAGCCCAAAAGTCTCCATCATCGACCCCCTCAAGGCCACAAGCAAAAACAACGAGCAATCCATCTGTAGCTGCAGCTGCAGTTGCAACAAAAACACCCACAACACCACAACAGCAGCAACCATCATGAAGCCAGGAGATTCCAAACAAAACATGTCATTTAGGGGGGCCAAGTCCCTTCGGCAGGAGACCTCCATGAGATTCCAAACAAAACATGTCATTTAGTGGGGACCAAGCCCCTTCGGCAGGGGACCTCCATGCCACAACCACCCCATCGACTGCCACGCATACCAAACCATGAGAGCATACCAAATTAACACCATATCCGAACTTGGCAAGCTTTTTGCACCTCCGAAGGACGTGCGGGGTCGCCGCCAAACCCCAAAGCAAGAAATAACGAGGGTAAAGAAACCAGCCAAGAAAAAAGGGGAAAGATCGGCAAGGGTTTCCCCCCCCCCAACCCCCGGACAACCTCCAAACCACTGCAGAGTAGCCCCCTCCTCCCTGGGTGGGAAAGCCTCCATGCCAGGCTTCCCTACAGCAATAAGACGCACACCAATCCCTTGTGCAAGCTGCTTGGAGGGCCCCCACGCTCATGCAATCCTCGCAAAGCAAACGGGGAGCCCCTCGCTACTAGGGTTCCTCGCAGAACTAGAAGGAAGCTAGCTTCTTTTCTTATTTTCTCTTTAGAGTGTGTCCTTGCACTATCTAAGCATTGAATATATATTTTCTCAAGGCATTAGATTAGAAGAGCCATATATTTAAATCCTATAAGATGTAATGCGAGGGTGATTGAACCCTTAAAATATTAATTTTAAGAAATATTGTGGAAGGTTGAACGACCAAAAAGTTGTATTTAGATAGACCCCTCCCTTGTTCTCTCTCTCTCTCTCTCTCTCTCTCTCTCTCTTCCTTCCCCAATAGTAGGTCCCCCATTTCATTCTGAAACAAAAAATCTTATAAGATGTAATGTGAGGGAGATTGATCTTGAGAAATATTGTGGAAGGTTGAACGACCAAAAAGTTGTATTTGGATAGTTCCCTCCCTTGTTCTCTCTCTCTCTCTCTTCTCCAGTGAGAGCATGATAAATAACAAAATTGGGGGATCTACATATTGGGGCATGTCTTGTTGGATAAATAACAAAATTGGGGGATTTGCATTTTGGGGCATCTCTCTCTCTCTCTCTCTCTCTCTCTCTCTCTCTCTCTCTCTCTCTCTCTCTCTCTCTCTCTCTCTCATTTTTTTTAAGAAAGTAAAAATTGAACTAAAAGATAAATTGGAAAGTATACATGGACCCACAAGAGGGGGAGGGTCACCCTCTCTCTCTATCTCTCTAGGATTTTAAATTAAAGCTATAATAAACAAAAGGGGGGAATCCACAATTTGGGGCATGCTAAGGAAGAGAGAGAGGGGAGCAGTGGGGGTTATGATAGTATGCTAGGCAAGATAGAATGGGGAGCCCCACTAGTTGAGTATATTCTAGAGGAGGGTATTAGTACTTACCAAAGCTAACATGATGGTATCCACACTATGACAATAACGTGTATTGGCCAAAGTACCACGTCTTTTGTCAACAACCCTTCATCGTTTGCCCATAACGTCTTGCACAATGCCACATGTCTTCAAAATGCAAATGTAGGTCCTGGTCACTAAGTGGCACAAGGTATTTAATGAAGTGGGAGAGATGGAATCTACGGTTAAGAGCCAAGCACGAGAATCTCAAGGCAAGTGGATAGCCAAAAAAAAGCCGCAGTCAACGCCTGTCATCTGAATCAAACCCATGACCTACCCGTTGAGAGGCGAATGCTCTAACCACATGGGCGCATAGGTTTTGATGGCATCCAAGGCAAAACAAACTCTTATATGGTAGAAATAAATGCAAAAAAGTACACTCGAACAAGATCTGACGATGCACGATGTTTTTGAATTTTGAGCCTCCCTGTGCATCGTTGATCCCATGGCTTAGACCCTGTGGTCTTTAGTGCTGAGTAATGTAGGTGATAGCATTTGGAGAGATGCCCTCACTTTGCATGCATTGAAAACAACCCAAAGTTATGGTGTAGGGAAAGGTCCTTTGCTGACCTTTCCTCCGAATATAGGAGACCATGTGGCGATCAGTGAAGGCCGAGAGCCACGTGGAAGCATGGATTCCGAGAAAGGTCAGCACCAGACCTTTCTCGGTTGTCAAGGGTACAAGGAAGCAAGGCTGTCCTAGTGTGAAATTATTAGAGCTTCAACATGATGTAGATATGGCAAGCAAGGTCCATGCCACAGAACTTGAGCATGGCAGTGAGGTTTCTTAAGCCTGCACCAATACAACTAGCAAGCCTTCTTACGCACACAAGTCCAGCATGGAAGTAAATTTTCTTATGTTGTAGAGCTTCAGCTTGGTGTCGGTATGGCCAACAAGAAAGGCCTCACATGTTTTGTGTTCTAATAGGCCTGCTCTTTAATTAAGTAACTTTCAAATATTTTTGGTGGTTCTTATGATTTTCTTAATGCTGGTGTGTCACAATATAGTGTTCTTTTGTATGTTGATATGTCTCAATCTCATTGATTGTCTGTCTGTTACTAATCTATGTAATTATAGGTGCTGATGTGTCGTGGTTTGCTGCTCCCAACTGTAGGTGTGACATCACTGCAAGGTGTGACAGTGGAGCCCATCATTCTTTGTGTTAAATTTTCTTTAATTTAACGATTGTTTAGTTTAGTTACTAGAGTTAATGTGCTGCGAATGAACAATTGAGATTCTCTGCTCTGCGACCTTCGACCTTGATGATCTTGAAGATGTCCATGCCCCTGATTGGCATAAACCACAATCAGTGTAGTCAAAAAGATGTCGAGCATTCTAGACAAGAAGCTCCTTTTAAGCCACATCAAATATGGCATATAAGTCAACCCCAAGGCATTGTCAAGCACGTCTTTTTTAGCAACCCTTGACAAAAAAACATCATTGGGCATTCAAGGCACTCCACAAAACGACATTCCAGATAAATAGCTCCTTAAGAACTTTTGGGTTTGGTCGTGTAAATGTATGTGATAAAGTAGTCAGAGCCAGATGAAGTGACCTTGTGTGTGTGTGTGTGTGTGTGTGCGCGCGTGCGCGTGCGCGTGCGCGTGCGCGTGCGCGCGTTTGCACGCCCACCCTAACACAGGCACCATACTCAATGAGTCGTCAATAGGCCCATCGAGTATGGGCTACTGTCTCATCAAGTTGATGAGAGTAGAATAATCAAGCATGAAGCCAAAGAGATTTATCATATCATAAAACCCATGAGTCTCATTAGAGGTACAAGTGACAATGTTAATAGAGAGAATTATACTCCATTCGTAGTTTTAAGGTTTTGCTAGCCAGTAGAAAATAGTATGGATGCTTTTCAAAGTCATTCGTAGAAGTTTTCCATGCTTTTACGAGTTTTTATGGATAGTCCCCAACTGAACCGTCCATCTGTTTATAGGTAAAATATTCTTTGAATTACAAGAATCAAAATACTTACACAAGGGTAAGTAATTTTGGATTAACATGCAAGTTTTTTATTGATAGCATCTAGATTTTTTGGGCTATTAAGGACCCATATTTGGGCAGTGTGTTTGTAGAAATGAGATACCTGAGAAAAGTATTAAAAACAAGTAAGATGGTAATACATACAACCTTTAAACTAGTCAATCCGAGGATTTTATGCATTTGTGTATGTATCCCTATTAGAAATCTAGGTAAAAACCTATCATTCTAATATTTATGTAACTTTGTCAATCTTTTGGTCCTAAATTGACAAGTCAATTTAGACCCTTGTGTCTATTTGTGTGTGTTGGAGTATTAATCTATATACCTTATTCACAACTTGAACCAAACTACTCAAAAAGAGAATTGACAAAGGTAAATAAAAATGAGTACATACATTTTTTTTCGTTGAATATATGTACATTTGAAATAGACTTTTGATGTTTTATTACATCTTAGAAAAAGAAAAAGAAGTGGCAGTAGAAGATGTTTTCCTACCAAGTTTGGTTGAACAACATTTGAATACAAAGAACAAAAAAGTCGAAATCCTTACCTGCAACCATCATGCAAACAAAAAATCATCAAAAAAAAATTGAACATGAAATGCACGTATACGATGGATCCAACATTTGTCATCCATGTCCCTCTAATCCATGCATTCAAATTTACTCTATGCTAACAAGAGATTTGTCTAGATCTATGTATGGAAATGGAAGCCATGAGAAATTACTATGGACTTGGAGGTGAGTGAAAGATAAGATTTTCATAGTACATTACTAATCTTGGTGAAAGAGTTAGAATAGAGTTTAAAAGCATTGTACAAAGCTAAATGAAGCTTAAGAATATGTTATGGCATCGTATAAGCCATGGAATTATCCTCCAAGCAAAGAATTTGCTTTAGGCTGAGTGTTTAGCCAAATAAGAACAAAATTTTCCATTAGTTCGTATGGTTATGGAAGAGGTAATTTAACATATACAAACTGTACAAAAAAAAGTATAAAGCTTGATAGTATGTTCAACGGGATTAGTACCTCTTTTGCACCTTAATGTCTTTTTTAGCATTAAATGGTTAATACATCATATAATTAGTATATGGTTATTTCCATGTCATTTAACTATATTTCCAAACTGAATATGTATTTATTATTCTCCAATGTTAGTGGAAAGGAGTGATGTATTTATCTTTTATGTCAAGATGTATCAAATTAAAACAAGTTTAATGTGGAACTCCATTAGAGAAAATAAACAAATTTATTTTATCTTTGGTTCCTAAGGAAGAAGAACACAAAATAATGAAAACACGTTCCACCTAAGAGGAGGATGCGTCAAAGATCTCATTCTCGGTTCGTTTCTCCGTGATGATAGTCGTGGTATTGCAAGTCTTGTAGACAAAGGTCACTGAGATCATGTGTTTTGTTGATTGTTCGGTCCTACGTCCGGAACTTTTGAGGATATGACCTTCAAAAGTGTGTGTAGCTTGATATAGGTTGTGTGGCCTTAGTGCAATGAATAATCTTGCTTGTGCATAAAAGTAGGCTTATAGAACAGAATCGTTTATGCATGCATCCTAAGAAAAAATGGCCTATTGTAAATGGATTGTGGCCATTTAGACAGGTGAGAAATGCATTGGATGTGTTAAGAAAATTACAGAGGTTGGATTCGCAAGCTGCTATTTAAGTAGCTGTAGCAAGGAAGTGTGTGTGTGTGTGTGTGTGTGTGTGTGTGTGTGTGTGTGTGTGTGTGTGTGTAGCTATTTAAATCTTAACTAATAAGACATAATTGAATTTTTACATTCAAAAGACAGCTGGTCAAGGAACAATGAGCAAATAAGTACAAAAATAACTGAGTATCATAAATATTTAGGTACAATGATTGTAGGAAAGAGATCCTCTTTCAGTTAGAACAGTAGTAAAAGAACTTCCCCGTTCTTCAGTGAGTACTTCATTTAAGTAAGGTTGCTTGCCAAAGAAAAGAAAACCCTCCAAGATAGGATAGAGTCCTTACCTGCATCCATCCAAACAAGACAACAATTCAGTTAGCCTTGGATGTGTTTTACAGGTATCAATGGACCATATCAGTTGTTATCCATGTCCATCTTATAGGATTTAATTACTTTAGACAAGCTAGGTTATTTAGAACTTGTATATTAGCAGTCTTTTCTTATTACTTTAAAAATGAGTGGTACAATCTACTTTCTAATCTGAGTGGTGAAGTCCCCCAAGAACCCAAACATTTCAAGAGCCATAGCTCAGTAGCTATGCTTAAGACCAAAATAGCAACCATATACTTACCTTCAGAATTAGCAATCCCATGGTATCATTGGTATCCTTTTAGACAAAGAGAGGTCATGTCCGACCTTTTCTATATATGATGCCTAATCATTTAATTTCTATTTTTTGACAACCAACGGTATCAGATGAGGGTAATGAATACCTCCTTTTTATAAACACCAGTATAGCTAGTCAGTAGAGTAGCAAGACTCCCTCTTTTTAATATGGAACCTCATTTTATGAGCCATAGCTTGGAAGCTATGCCAAAGCCGAAAAGACCAGCCATATACTTACCTTCATAATCCCAAGATATCCACAAGTCATTAGCAACCCTTAAAGAAGGGTAGTGTCCGGCCCTAACTGAGTAAGATACCTTACTTGTCCAACAACCAAAGGTACTAGATGAAAATAAATAACACCCCAACCAGTTGCTTCATATGAAATTTCAAGTGCCAAACTGGACTTAAGCCAAGCTGACAAAGACTGTTTTTAAACAAATAACTTCCAACCCTGCAAATCATGCAACATGTCATGCTGCTTAATAAAGAGAGTAAATTAATGTTCTGCAGTGGCTAAGAATAGAGCCCATATAACAACCACTCTGCGCACAAGCGCCAATATTACAACCAGTAGCACACAACTTGCAGCGGCTGAAAACAGAGCCATAACAACCAGTAGCTACAAAACTGCAACGGCTTGAAATAGAGCCAGTACAACAACCAGTAGCAAAGCACAGTCCGCCCACCTATTCAACAACAACTCAGCCCCATTTTATGCATAAGAGGCCCCATTTTATGCATAAGAGGTCTTAAGGCACAAGCTAAACATGCCATGGCACAGTAGTTTAATTCAAGACCAATTAACAATGTTGATACCAACTAGCTCCCAATTGAAGCAAACCATGCACAGTACCACAACCGAAAAACTAAAACTGGTAAAACAAGGGACCTGAGATGTTTGAGCAGCAAGCTCCATCGCTCAGCAAGTTTAGACAGTAACGACACAAAGCAGAGAGAAAAAACCTAATCCAAGGCTAAGTGAGGGCCAAGGTGTGCCCTCACCTCTGTTTAAATATGTAGGTGTGCACGCTTCCAGAGAGGTGGAGATGAATGCGCCTGGCCGCCCCTTACTGTGAGAATCTCACACTCGGCCCACGATTGCCATCGCCTGGGAGGTCCATAGTCAGAGAGTAGAAGAGAGTAGACGGGGCCTCCTTCCCCGTATAATGATATCAAAATATTCACGCTTCGATTATGCAAGGGCTTAGCCCCACTATAAGGAAAGTATTTATAATGGTAGAGCAAAGAAAGTTCTACAATCCCAATAGGGGGGGAAACCGAAGTGGGGGGAGAAAATTGAAATATAGCAAGCAAAAACCAGTACTTTAGTGTGTGTGTGTGTGTGTGTGTGTGTGTGTGTGTGTGTGTGTGTGTGTACCCGCCCTAACCCAGGAACCACACACAATGGGTCAGTAGTAGGCCCATTGTGTATGGGCCTACTACCTTATAAGAGAGATGAGATTCTCTTTCTGAAACAATAGTCCAGGCCAGTTATGCCTAATGAGAGCTTGTATGATAGTATTTTGGATCTGATTCTGATTAAATCCGTTATAGCAGTATTTTTTAATTAGTACAGATTTATCTTCCCAAGCCAAGGACGGGGTGGATGAAGAGTAGCAGATTAAGTAAAAAGACCAATACATGAGCAAATAGAGGCTATTGCTATTTCTTTTAATGAAATCTATGTGGGGTAGCTTAAGAAGATCCTTTCTCCAAATAAACCTAAGGTCATATCCACCTGTAGATGGGGAGTGAAGGGATATTCAAAGATTAAGGAATTGGACAGATTTTCAAAAATCCCCAAACAATGACGAGTTATCTGGGAGGGAAGTGGGCTCAATTTTTAGGTAGTGGGGGTCATCCATGTATCTAAAAGTATGATTAAATTGTGGAAGTTTTTAGTGGTCAATTTTCATGTTTTTAAGACACCATCTGTATTCAAAGAAATCAAGGTAGATATTGCACATAATTGGTGAGCAAGAGAAGCCCATAGGGATGCCAAGACATTGGTTAAATCAGCAGCCTCCTGAAATAATAGTACAGTTATTCAACAGCCAAGAAATATAGGAGCAAAGTTTTGATTCATTGAAGTGTAGAGGGTTCACGGAGTGAGATGCTTGAATCCATCTAGGCTTCTTGGATAGAAAAATGAAATGATATTTTCTCTTCTTAGCATTGGTAAAGGCTAAATTAATAACCTTGGCTACAACAGTCTTAAGGCCGAGATCCCCATTAAGTGGAATGTTTTCATAGCATTGTGTAATATCAGCGTCGATAAAGATGTGGAAGATATGTTGAGGAAGGTTAAGTGTGACTTCTATAGGATTTTTTGTTAACCAGAAGGGATTATATTGGATATTTAGGAAATCTTGGCAGATTCTCTGCTTATCTGCACAAATGAGCTCAAATTCTGTGAGGATAAGGTCAAGGCAAAGAGTAATATCTTTGGTAATATCAGAGAAGATACAGTTGGAGGCATCAGATATCCATCTAAACTTATGCTTCTTGAATTTATATGTAGGAAATAGTACTGGTAACTTAGTGTTACTTACCGAGTACCCAAGCTGTCCTAAATGTTTAGAAATCTTGCTAGAGATATTTTGAGATGTATTGTCAGTATGACAGAATTCTTTACCCGATACTCGATCCCGAGCGGCTTTTGAAGCCAGGTATTTGCACATAACAATGGGACAGTTGGAGCTTTTGTCAAGCCCGACCACAAACCATTTATCCGAGATTAGTTGAAAATCGAGAGCTAGTTGAGATCTAAGCCAAGAGCTATCAGAAGAAAGCCACTTCCTAGGAAGTTGAGAAATTCTATGAAAGAAGCATTCCTTCACTAATTCCTTTAAGTCCGGTAGGACTGTCATCTCCGGTCAGGGAGCACTCACAAGGTCAGTGAGGCAGCTAAGTAAAGGTAATAAGGCAAGGTAGGGTTTTTTTGGCAATTTAGGTATATGATTGAGGCCTTTAGCCAATAGCTTGCGTATTGTGGCATTATCAATAATGCTGAGATCCTGGGTGTAGACAAGGTTACCAATTGCTTCAAAATTCCTGCAGAATGTGGCAAAATGAATTCATGTACAATAAGGATTGCTTCTTGCCGAAGAAAGTCATTATTTAAAACTAATCCTTTTATAGGATGATGATATTTCCATCCTATGAGAATATTGTCAAGTAGTTTATGATTCCCAATTAGTAATTGACAGCACTCACAAAAAATATTTTTTGGTTGAATCTAATCGAGAAGTACATTGTGAAAGAGACAGTGTATGTAGATAGCACCACATTTCGGATCTTCTCTGCAGAGAATTCTTCTTCCACATGGGTTTGTTGAGACCTGCAATATATTCATGGTTAGATTTCAGGGAAGTTTCTGACTGCAGGAACCCTGCCTCTCCCTCTTGTAAAGCTACGAGTTTTTCCTCGATTAGACGAGGAGCTAGGTGTTAAAAAAGAGGTGAAAGAGTTGGGAGTAGCTAGGGAGTTAGCTCTTTTTAGAGCAGGAGAATCATCATCTTCAATACAAGGTTTAAGAAGACTAGTGATGAGCTTGATCCCTTTAAAGTTAGCATAAGTGGTGAGGTATAGACCGGGTTCATCTGCTTTAAGCTCTTTCAGAATATCATGCATAAGACCACGGAAGATATTAAAGGCAATTTGTGCAATCACTATCTGCTTAGCTTGTCCACCTAGCCAGGAGCAGATGAGGGACAGATGAAAGTCGATTGGTTTCTCTGCGAATAATAAATGCAGATGGTTGAGGATGAATCATATTGCATGATCAAACCACATGATTCTTGAATCACAGGAAGCTTTGGGGTCAAGAAATCTACAAGCACATTTCACGTAGGGGTGGAAGATATTCCAGATAGACTCAGTGTAGAAATCCGGGTTACTTTTAGCAAATTCCTTGTTCCCCTTAGTGCGTATGTATAATCCTGCATTTGAAGGGCATTTGGAGTGGTCGATGAGATAAAGGTTGAAAGGTGCTTTAATCAGCTCCCCTTTGTCCACGAACTGTCCACCTTTAAGAATCTTGAGTTTGCAGTCTTCCAAAGTTGAGGCAGGAAGGTTAGCAAGGTACACCCAGGTTTCACTAAGAATAGGAGCCAAGAAGGCTTTGTTTGGAAGAACGCATAGTTGATGGTCAACTCCGAGGGACTCAATTTCGATTTGTCTTACTGGTAAGACAAGAAAAACTTTAGAGATTTTTGGTACCATCTAAAGGAGGTTAACATCATTGAGGGAGAATATATTATTTTGAAATTCTTTTACTGCTTCTAGTGCTGCACTATCTCGACAGAAGATGCCCCCAGTTTGAGGGATGTAGGGGGTATTTGGTGTGCAAAAAATGAGGGGTTAAGCCCACATAATTTTCTAAGGAAATTAGACAGCTCAGCGCCAGAGGAGGAGAACGGGGCAAGCTGTTGCTGATATTGTGAAGCTAGGACAGGAAGTTGGGCAATATATTGGGACAACAAATTAACTCCTTCTAAGGAGTCATTGTCCAATGTAGCCAGAATTTTAACCCAGTCATTAAATGACAACATATGCAAGACAGATAGTTTTTTATCAGAGGCAAGTGCCGAATCATAAATAAGCTGTGAAGCATCCAAGCTGCTAATACATCTGAGGACAAGAGAGGAGGCCACAGAGAGGGGCTCCGAGGTTAGTTACAATCCTTGAGAGAGAGCAAGAGTCTGGAAAAATAGTGAGGTCAGTTTACATCTTCTTGCCATAGTATGTAATACATAATTTGGCCTTCCTAGCAAGGAAAGGTCTAGTTCTAGTAGCCAAGGCATTCTTTGGTTTATGGTCTTTAAGGTAAAGCTTAATCTAATCAAGAATCTTTGCATGATTCTCAGGGTTGTGATTAGTACTCATGCGAGCTGTCATTCTATAATGTGAGCAATCCTGAAAAAGAGGTGACATAAAATTAGCAAAGTGTCCAAATTATAATGTATACTTGGTCCTACAAACCTTCAACCGGCAAAGTCAGAGACTATGGTAGCCGTGAGCATGGAACTAGAAACAGAATCTAAAAGGGGCCACCTAACACCAATCTACCAATAAAGGATTTACAAACTGTGGGTCCAAATTAGAGCTCCATTCCTAAGACATAGGCCAGCATCCCGGTTTCCCCTAGAAAGGAAAAACCTTATGTATAGGATGTGTGTGTAGCTGTTTAAATCTTAACTAATAAGACATAATTGAGTTTTTACATTGAAAAGATAGCTGGCCAAGGAACAATGAACAGATAAGTACAAAAATAAATCAGTATCAAAATTATTTAGGTACAATGATTGTAGGAAAGAGATCCTCTTTCAGTTAGACCAATAGTAAAAGAACTTCCATGTTCTTCAGTGAGTACTTCATTTAAGTAAGGTTGCTTGCCAAAGAAAAGAAAACCCTCTCTACCTAGCTGGAGTCCAAAAAACCATATACTACTCTCTACCTAGCTAGTCCAAAAAACCATATAAAAGATAATAAGTATGAATGCTCAAATCCCTTTAACCATAAACCCATAGCATTGAGACATTCCAGAGTCCCCTAGTTGTTCCATATGCCCAGGGGGTGTTATCAATACACATTAAATAAGATGCAATAAGCACCATATTCGGCCATATAAGTAGCCATAAGGTACCATGTGCAACCATACTTAGCAACCATATCCACAACCATATTCGGCCACAACCCTTCTTAACATATTCACAACCACTTGGCCATATCAGCAGCCATATCCAGATGTAGCACCCATATTCAGCCGTTAGGCAGCCATAATGTACTAGGCACAACATATTTGGCCACATTTCATACCCTTCACAGCCATACATAGCCATATTCGGCCACTTAACATTTTAACCATACAACCGTATTCATCCACATGAGTATCTTGCCAGTGAACGTGAACTGTCACACAACGATCAACAAGTATAGACTGTACCTGAGTAAGATAAGTAAGCTTAATACCAAAACCCCAGAAGCTCTACATCATAGAAATGTAACCATAGTAGCTGCCCAACAAACATTTTGAGACCGTTTGACTTATACCGCAAAGGTAAGCCAATACGTACCATAAATTAGGGTCATAGAACAATCAGACATTACTTTTTTTTAAGGAAACACAAGACAACCATTAATCTGCATTGAGAAAGATCTTTCAATGTATTTTACTATGAATATACATCCCTACAACAATTTAGTAGACAAAATTGGAAATTTCCATTAAACTTGAAAGAGATAAAAAAGACCAGAGGCGCAGATACCTAAGGATCAGATGAAGTAGCCAACTATTTTCATAACTTTCATACATTGACTTGATATAGTGAAGAACATGCACGAGTTCTACGGCAATATCAAAAGGTGAATCACACCACAACCAAGCAGCTCGAACAGTAGTCCATATTGAATTCAAAGTCACCTGAAATTGAGTCGGAGCAGCTAGCTCCACAATAGCTTGCTTGTCTTTGCCTTTTGCCATAGAGCCAACAACACACACACCCTTCCGGGCTAAATCCTCACAATCTCAAGGTACAAACACCTTTCACTAGTACACATACATACCACAAAGACGTACACACTATTATACCGATGCTAAGTGAGCATGGAAGCTCATTTTTTATAGGCTTTGGATCTAGTAGCTACATTCCATTCATAGCATACATACCACAAAGACGTACACACTATAATACCAATGCTAAGTGAGCATGGAACCTCACTTTTTATAGGCTTTGGATGTAGTAGCTACATTCCATTCATAGCAGCAAGGTGGGTTAATCTTCAAGAGGGGGAAAAGCATCAGCGCCGCCTTGTACACACACACACACACACACACACACACACACACACACACACACAGAATGAGAGCGCAAGATATGCGTTGTATGGTAGATGTCGTCGGGGGGGGGGGGGGGGGGGGGGGGGGGCACCACATCATCAAGCTTAGAGGACACTGTATGCAGAGCCAAGCCAGCTTGCCCAACCCTTCCTTACCTCACTAGGTATTAGGTAATATATTAAGAATCCACCAACAATTTTCCTCTTTAAGAATTTCAAATCTTAAATACACACCCCTCTTTTTTACAAGAGATTTTGTAGGTCAATACAAGATATTGAGACTAAATCCCAGCTAATTATACTGAGGCAATGGTGATAGGCCCCTCCACTATACCAGAGGGAGTTAATCCTTGTTTTAACAGCAGCATGTAAATGTGTTCCAATAACAATATAACATATACACCAAAGAATCCTTTTGAATTACAAAAGACACTATAAATTATGTCAATGAAAAGGTGGTATAATTCCCATTCATAGTACAGAACAGTCTTTATACACAAGTGCTAAAATCAAGGGCCAGAAGATATGATAGTGCGTCATCTTCAAGCCAAGGAACTTTGAAAACCATAGTTGAGAAGGTAACCCTCACCTGCACCCATGGAAACAACACAACATTTAGTTAGCATTGGTACAGTATGCGGGTGATGAATGGGTATCCCACATGTTATAGATGTCACCCAACTAGATTGCTTTCAAAGATAAATAATAAAAAAGGTCAAGCTAATCATATATTCAGAGATGAAATCATTTACAAGGGGAAAACCATATGAAGCCCTTGTGCTTTAGAAGCTCTCATGAGTAGAAGAAGCTATTCAAGTGCTTCTATCGGCATATGCATGAGAGCAATACTTACAACCATCAAACAATTCGGACAGCAGTCCATGTCAATTCCAAAAGTCACCTGACAATGAGTTGGAGCAGCCAAGTCCACAATAGCTTTCTTATCCTTGCCCTTTGCCATAGATCCAACACTTAGCATACCCCTTTGCAGGTAAAATCCTCACAGTCTTAATGTACAGACACTTCTCCCAAATAAACACACCACCAATGCTAAGTGAGCATGTAAAGCTCACCTTTTTATAGGGTTTGGAGCAAGTGGCCACCTTCCTTCTTAGTCATATGGCAGGCCCGGCTTTAAGAGGGGGATGGTGTAGCAACACCGCTTTGCATACACACACACACACACACACACACACACACACACACACACACACACACACAAAGAGAGCACTTTAGAGTGCAGTATTGCCAACCCGTCAGGAGGGAACCGCCTCGCTATTAAGCAGAAGACGACATCATTTACAAAGCAGGGTAGCCCGCCCATAAACCCTTTAATAACTAAGGGTTAGGTACCATTAAGGTACCACCTAAAAAAATATTTTTGTGTGAATTTAAGCCAATTATTCACCAAAGGTTGGGGCCCAAGCCAACAGTTCCAGCAAATTATACCAAGAAAATGGCAACACGTAAAAACCAACCATACGAGTGTGTGTGTGTGTGTGTGTGTGTACCAATACCAGCACCATTATAGTCTAGTAGTACCAGTATTACCAGTACTACCAGTATCAATATTTGTAGTGTATAGTGCCATTACCAGCAACAGTCCAGTAGTACCAGTCAGTGCCAACGGTCCCCGAGGCCTAACAGCTCTAGTGAATTATACTAGGGAGATGCATAATTGAATTTTTACATTCAAAAGACAGCTGGCCAAGGAACAATGAACAGATAAGTACAAAAATAACTCAGTATCAGAATTATTTAGGTACAATGATTGTAGGAAAGAGATCCTCTTTGAGTTAGACCAATAGTAAAAGAACTTCCCCGTTCTTCAGTGAGTGCTTCATTAAGTAAGGTTGCTTGCCAAAGAAAAGAAAACCCTCCAAGATAGGATAGAGTCCTTACCTGCATCCATCCAAACAAGACAACAATTCAGTTAGCCTTGGATGTGTTTTACAGGTATGAATGGACCCTATCACTTGTTATCCATGTCCATCTTACACATTTTATTTACTTTAGACAAGCTAGTTTATTTATTTGAACTTTGTATGATAGCAGTCTTTTACTTATTATATCAAAAGATGAGTGCTACCTTCTACCTTTTTTACTGAGCTGTGAATCCCACCAAGAATCCATATACCAATTTAATCATAGTGAGATCTATTTTTTACACCATAGCTTGGTAGCTATGCTTTGCAGTAGTAACCATATACTTACCTTCCTGAGAAACAATATCAAGGTGTCATTGGTATTCCTTTACACACCGAGAGGTCAAGAACGACTTAAACTGTTTAAGATGCCCAATGGTATCAAAAGAAGTTAATGTATCATCTCCATTTTTGCAACAAAAAATGACAGTATGACCAATCAACAGAGTATCAAAAACTCCACCTATACTAAGTAGACTCATGGGTTACCAACCATAGCTTTTTCCCAAAGCCAAAAGTATCAATTGTATACTTACCTTCAGAATGCCAAGTTATCACGGACTGTAGTATCCGGCCCGATTAGAGTATGATGCTTTAAAGTTTCAACTGTCATTGTTACTTCAAAAAACCACTCCATCCCCTTATCTGCTATGAAATCCCAACGGTGATAAGCCCAAGTGTGGCAACCAATTTTATCAAAGAAACCAATAGTTTCCGAATCCTGCCAGTCAAGCTCCCTCCCCCCTTGAATATTGAATATCCAAGAGAAAGGTTACGACCAGGGCAACCCATAAGCTAACACATCATTATCAACATTTTACTAGGTAGGTAAGATAACCGGTTATTGAAAAAAATATAACCCTTAGCTGCTAGCACAGAGCCTGCTAGAAACTTTCAATCCTTGCCAGTGTTCGACAGAGGTCATTTACCACATGAAAAACAAGGTCAAGACCCAAGCCAAATTTGCAATGGCTCAACACAGTTTTGTTTGAAAAAACACACAGCCCTTCCCGGCAGGTTCAGAGCAACCCCTGGAGCGGCAAACTGCCAGGTGGGTATGATAATTAGTGAAATCAACAACCTTTGGCTGCAGGCACAGAGCCCATACCTACTTGCAAGAGGAACCTCAGTTCAGGCCAGTGTTTCAACAGAAACAGCTATCAACACGAGGTCTCAAGTCCCCAGCCAGTCATGCACAGCAGTAAGATCATTTTTAAATAAATGTAACAAGCAACCCTCATTGGTTTAAGTATGACCACCTGCAACAAACTTATGCTTAGCCCCAATATTACAACCGATTATTACAAGCGCCAATCTTATAGCTAGTAGAGCTCAACCTACAGCAGCGGCTGAAAATAAAGCCATAACAACCAGTAGCTATAAACCTGCCATGGCTTGAAATAGAGCTATTACAACAACCAGTATGAAACCACAATCCGCCCACGTTTTCTACAGCAACTCAACCTCCCCCTTTTTTTGCATAAGAGGTCTCAAGGTACGAGATGAACATGTCCGGCACAGTATTTTAATTTTAATTAACAGTATTTACACCAACCAGCTCTCACTCGGAGCTAACCATGCATAGTACCATAACTGAAAAAAGTTTAAGCATGTAAAACAAGGCACCTTAGATGTTTGAGCAGCAAGCTCCATCGCTCAATAAGTTCAGATAGTAACGATACAGAGCAGAGAGTAAAAAACCTAATCCAAGGCTAAGTGAGGGCCAAGGTGTGCCCTCACCTCTGTTTGTATATGTAGGTGTGCACGTTTCCAGAGAAGTGGGGATGAATGCGCCTGGCTGCCCCTTACTGTGCAAATCCCACGTTCGGCCCGCGATTGCCATTGCTTGGGAAGTCCATACTTAGAGAGTAGAAGAGAGTAGACAGGGTCGCCTACCCTTTATAATGATACCAAAATTTTCACGCTTCGATTATGCAAGGGCTTAGCCCCACTACAAGGAAAGTATGGCAGAGCAAAGGAAGCTTTATAGTCCCAATAGGGGGGGGGGGGGAACTAAAGTGGGGGGAGATAGTTGAACTAAAGCAAGCATAGACAAGTACTTTAGTGTGTGTGTGTGTGTGTGTGTGTGTGCGTGTGTGTGTACCCGCCCTAACGGAGGCACCATACACAATGGGTCAGTAGTAGGCCCATTGTGTATTGGCCTATTACCTCATATCTTGAGATTCTCTTTCTGAAACAATAGTCCAGGCCAGTTATGCCTAATGAGAGCTTGTATGATAGTGTTTCGGATCTGATTCTGATTAAATCCGTTATACCAGTATTTTTTAATTAGTACACATATCTCTTCCCAAGCGAAGGAAGGTGTAGCTGAAGAGGAGCGGATTAAGTAAAGAAGACCAATACAGGAGCAAATAGAAGCTTTGTATGGCCTATTGCTATTTCTTTTAATGAAATCCATGTGGGCCGCTTAAGAAGATCCTTTCTCCAAATAAACCTAAGGTCATATCCACCTGTAGATGGGGAGTGAAGGGATATTCAAAGATTAAGGAATTGGAAAGATTTGCAAAAATCCCCAAACCATGACGAGCTATCTAGGAGGGAAGTTGGCTCAATTTTTAGGTAGTGGGGGTGAATTAGACTAATCTCATTAGAGAACTCCCCGTTGTTAATACTAAGCAAGTCATCCATGTATCTAAAAGTATGATTAATAGTGGAAGCTTTTTGTGGTCAATTTTCATGTTTTTAAGACACCATCTGTATTCAAAGAAAGCAAGGTAGATATTGCACATAACTAGTGAGCAAGAGAAGCCCATAGGGGTACCAAGGCATTGGTTAAAGCAACAGCCACCTGAAACAATAGTACAGTTATTCAATAGCCAAAAAATATAGGAGCAAAGTTTTGATTCATTGAAATGTAGAGGGTGCATGGAGCGAGATGCTTGAATCCATCTAGGCTTCTTGGATAGAAAAATGAAATGATATTTTCTCTTCTTAGCATTGGTAAAGGCTAAATTAATAACCTTGCTTAAAAAAGTCTTAAGGCTGAGATCCCCATTAAGTGGAATGTTTTCGTAGCATTGTGTAATATCAGCAAGATGTGGAAGATATGTTGAGGAAGGTTAAGTGTGACTTCTGTAGCATTTTTCGTTAACCAGAAGGGATTATATTGGATATTTAGGAAATCCTGGTAGATTCTCTGCTTGTCTGCACAAATGAGCTCAAATTCTGTGAGGATAAGGTCAAGGCAAAGAGTAATATCTTTGGTGATATCAGAGAAGATACAGTTGGAGGCATCAGATATCCATCTGAACTTATGCTTGTGGAAATTATATGTAGGAAATAGTACTGGTAATTTAGTGTTACTTATCGAGTACCCAAGCTGTCCTAAGTGTTTAGAAATTTTGTTAGAGATGTTTTGAGGTGTATTGTTAGTATGAAAGAATTCTTTACCCGATACACGATCCTGAGCGGCTTTCCAGGCCAGGTATTTGCACATAACAGTGGGACAGTTGGAGCTTTTGTCAAGCCTGACCACAAACCATTTATCCAAGACTAGTTGAAAATCAAGAGTTAGTTGAGATGTAAGCCAAGAGCTATCAGACGAGAGCCACTTCCTAGGTAGTTGATAAATTTTATGAAGGAAGCATTCCTTCACTAGTTCCTTTAAGTCCAGTAGGACTGTCATCTCCAGTCGGAGAGCACTGACAAGGTAGTGAGGCAGCTAAGTAACGCTGATAGGGAAAGGTAAGGGTTTTTTGGGAAATTAGGTATATGATTGAGGCCTTTAGCCAATAGCTTGCGAATTGTGGCATTATCAATAATGCTGAGATCCTATGTGCAGACATGGTTACCAATTGCTTCAAAATTCCTGCAGAATGTGGCAAATTGTATGCATGTACAATAAGGGATTGCTTCTTGCCAAACAAAGTCATTATTTAATACTAATCCTTTTATTGGATGATGATATTTCCATCCTATGAGAATATTGTCAAGCAGTTTATGATTCCCAAAAGGTAAGTCAAAGCACTCACAAAAAAGATCTTTAGGTTGAATCCAATCGAGAAGTACATTTTGAAAGAGACAGTGTATGTAGATAGCACCACATTTTGGATCTTCTCTGCAGAGAATTCTTCTTCCACATGGGCATGCTCGTACCAAGAAATTTCACTAAGAAGATTGCCAGCTTGAAGCAAATGCTGAACAAAAACTTTGCTATGAAGGATTTGGGCGAAGCAAATCATTTTCTTGGTATGCGTATCAAGAGCGATAGGAAAAGGGGCATTCTTGAGCTATCTCAGGAATCCTATATCCACAAGGTCTTGCCGTGTTTCAATATGCAGGGGGAGGCACTGAGTACCCCCACTATACCAAGGAAGATTCTCCCAAGTCAGACGTTGAAAGAGCAAAAATGACAAGTGTGCCATACTCTTCAGCTATAAGCGAGACATTGCATTTGCAATGGGAGTGGTTAGTCGATATATGGCTAATCCTAGCAAATAGCGTTGGAAGCGATGAAACACATCCTCAAATACGTAAACGGTACAACAAGCCGGTGCTTATGCTTTGGTAACAAAGATGCATCCATTGTTGGTCACACGGATGCAGATTATGCGAGTTGTACAGAAAGTAGCAGATCTACGTTTGGCTACATTTTCATATTTGCAAGAGGAGCTATTTCTTGGAGATGATTTCTCCAAGATTGTATGTTTTCCTCCACTAAGAGGCTAAGTACGTTGCGGTGTTAGAAGCCATCACAAGGAAGCTATATGGTTGGCACATTTAGTGGGAGATTTAGACATTTAGCAGGTTAAAGTTTTGCATTGTGATAGTCAGGGTGTCATTACTTTGGCAAGGAATCCCGTGTTTTGCTCCAAGTCAAACACATTGAGGTGAGGTATCATCTCATTTGAGATGCGTAGACAGATAAGCGCTTGGAGCTTCTTAAAATCCACATTGATGATAACCTAGTAGATGCTCTTACGAAGAGCCTAGCTATGGAGCGATTCACACATTCCATCGAGTTCATGGGTGTAGGGTGAATAGATTTCTACAAGGGTTAAGTTGTCGTGCTTCACAGTTGTACATACTAGCTTTAGTCGCCACTTATGACCACATTGGCCTTTCAGTGAGAGATTGTTGGGTAAAGGCCATGTGGTTGGCAACCCGAACACTCCCTACACTCACTCTTACTAAGCTTGTATTTCTTCCATATACATAAAAAGAATAAAGGATGCACACACAAAAATGCTTCTCTGTGTTTCCCCCAAATCTCTTTCATCTCATCCTCTTCTTCCCCCTTCCCGCACTCATGCACAAGCTCACAAGCCCCACAAATCCTACCCTTGCTTAGAGATGTCTAGATTTGTTGCAATCTGACTTTGATGATGAGGACCTAGTTCATCTACTATAAACCTACTTCTTGTTCTGATGTATAGGATAATTGGAATGAGTATTCATTTTGACTAAAACATATAGAAATGTTTTTATGCACATACTTTCTTGTTGTTTGGAGCCAATTGTCTTTTGAACATGGTATTCTTTTGTGTTGAAGTAATCTACTTGGAAAAGCAACACACATCAGTCTAAACAAAAGGCCCTCCTAGGCAATTGGGTGGGATCTAGAGAACTGTTTTGGTCTTTGGATAGACCCATCATTTGTAGTTCTTGTTTAGGTTACACAAGTGTTAGGCACTTAAACAAACGCCATAGAGGGGATTCCGATTTATAGTAATTGCAGTCCTTTGACTAGACTAGTTTTGGGAGATAGAAACTATCGGTTTCACTTTTCTTTTTAGATTTTTTCTGCTAAACCTAGTCTCCTTTTAGGGATACACTACATTTAAATGAATAGCCTACCAAAGTACAATAATCATATTTTTAAAAAAAATGGTTTAACAGTTCTACTGGAGTACAATGTCTACAAAAACATTCTTTGATATTTGTCTACAAATCCTAAAAACTCCTATTGGAGTACAATGTTCACAGAATCATTGTTAATTACTATACAGATTTCCAAAGAAACTAAGCAACACTCTCACTAAGACTGTTTTTAGGGATAGCCACTAGCCTGACATCAGGCTTTACTAACTCATCTTACTGATGAGGTAGAGGGCTCATACTCAATGGGCCTACTACCTCATTGAGTATGGTGCTTGGGAAAGAGCAAGCACGCACGTGTGCGCACACACACACATACATGTAGTTGTACTAATTAAGACTATAGTTGCACTAATAATTTTTAAGTTTTGACTTGGATAACAACTGATAGGCAAGCTCTTTGACACTTGTAAAATGTATCCAAGCCTAACAAAACCTATTGTCTTGTTTATATGGATGCAAGTGATAATTCTATCCTTGCTTAAAGATGTTTAGGTTTGCTGCAACTTACTGACCTTGAAGATGAGGACCTAGTCCATCTATAAGGCTACTTCTTGTTCTGATGTATAGTATAATTAAAACGAGTATTCATATTGACTTAAATGTATAGAAATGCTTTGAATAAAAAATGCTTTTTTTGCATATACTTTCATTTTGACTGGAGTTAATTGGCTTTTAAACAAGGTGTTCTTTTGTGTTTAAGTAATCTATATGTTTTCCTCCACTATAGAGGCTAAGTACGTTGCGGTGTTAGATGCCATCACAAGGAATCTATATGGTTGGCACATTTAGTGGGAGATTTAGACATTTAGCAAGTTAAAATTTTGCATTGTGATAGTCAGGGTGCCATTACTTTGGCAAGGAATCCCTTGTTTTGCTCCAAGTCAAACACATTGAGGTGAGGTATCATCTCATTTGAGATGCGTAGACAGATAAGCGCTTGGAGCTTCTTAAAATCCAGATTGATGATAACCTAGTAGATGCTCTTATGAAGAGCCTAGCTATGGAGCGGTTCACACATTCCATTGAGTTCATGGGTGTAGGGTGAATAGATTTCTACAAGGGTAAAGCTGTCGTGGTTCACAGTTGTACATACTAGCTTTAGTCGCCACTTATGACCACATTGGCCTTTAAGTGGGAGATTGTTGGGTAAAGGCCATGTCGTCGACAGCCTGAACACTCCCTACACTCACTAACTTACTAAGCTTTTATTTCTTCCATATACATAAAAAGAATAAAGGATGCACACACAAAAATAGTTCTATGTGTTTTCCCCAAATCTCTATCTCATCCTCTTCTACCCCCTTCCCGCACTCATGCACAAGCTCACAAGCCCCACAAATCCCACTATTGCTTAGAGATGTCCAGATTTGCTGCAATCTGACCCTGAAGATGAGGACCTAGTTCATCTAGTATAAACCTACTTCTTGTTCTGATGTATAGGATAATTTCAATGAGTATTCATTGACTAAACTATATAGAAATGTTTTTGTGCACATACTTTCTTGTTGTTTGGAGCCAATTGTCTTTTAAACATGGTATTCTTTTGTGTCTAAGTAATCTATTTGGAAAAGCAACATAGATCAGTCTAAACACAAGGCCCTCCTAGTTAGGCTATTGGGTGGGATTTACAGAACTCTTTGGGTATGGTCTTTGGATAGACCTACTATTTGTAGTTCTTGTTTAGGTTACACAAGTGTTAGGCATTTAAACTAAGGCCATAGAGGGGATTCCTATTTATAGTAATTGTAGTCCTTTGACTTGACTAGTTTTTGGATATAGAAACTACCGGTTTCATTTTTCTTTTTGTATTTTTTTCTGCTAAACCTAGTCTCTTTTTTGGGATACACTACATTTAAATGAACAGCCTACTGAAGTACAATAATCACATTTTTTTAAAAAAATTGGCTTAACAGTTCTATGGTAGTACAATGTTTGCAGAAACATTCTTTGATATTTGTCTACAAATCCTAAAAACTCTTATTGGAATACAATGTTCACAGAATCATTGTTAATTATTATACAGATTTTCAAAGAAACTAAGCAACACTCTCACTAAGACTGCTATTATAGATAGCCACTAGCCTGACATCAGGCTTTACTAACTCATCTTACTGATGAGGTAGAGGGCCCATACTCAATGGGCCTACTACGTCATTGAGTATGGTGCCTGGGAAAGAGCAAGCACGCATGCGTGCGCGCACACACACATACATGTAGTTGTACTAATTAAGACTATAGTTGCACTAATAATTTTTAAGTTTTGACTTGGATAACAACTGATAAGCAGGCTCTTTGGCACTTGCAAAATGTATCCAAGCCTAACATAACCTATTGTCTTGTTTATATGGATGTAAGTGAGAGTTCTATCCTTGCTTAAAGCTGTTTAAGTTTGCTGCAACTTGCCGACCTTGAAGACGAGGACCTAGTCCATAAGACTTCTTCTTGTTATGATGTATAGGATAATTGAAATGAGTATTCATTTTGACTTAAATGTATAGAAATGCTTCGAATACAAAAATGCTTTTTTTGCATATACTTTCATATTGACTGGAGTTAGTTGGCTTTTAAACATGGTTTTCTTTTGTGTTTAAGTAATCTATTTAAAATCTATTGTCTTGATTATATGGATGCAGGTGAGAGTCCTCTCCTTGCTTGAAGATGTTTAGGTTTGCTGTAGCCCACCAACCTTAAAGAAGAGAGCCTAGTTCAACTATGAACCTGCTTCTTGTCCTGATGTATAGCATAATTGGAATGAGTATTCATTCTGACCTAAATGTATAGAAATGCTTTAAACACAGAAACATTTTTGTGCATATACTTTCTTGTTATCTAGAGCCAGTTGTCTTTTAAGCATGGTGTTCTTTGTGTTTAAATAGTCTATTTAAATGAACAATGCACACAATCACTCAAGCTTTTGAAATACTTGGGTCAACCTGGAAGTAATGAAAGACCACTAACAACCAATTATTAAGGATGCCACAAATTGAATAATTTCCCCATTAGATTTTACTACACAATATGGAAGTAGGGTGATAACATATAGCATGATGCACAAAGTTGTGCATAAAATCTACATATAAAATGAGTTATTCTCATTTTATATGTAGACGGCATGCTCATACCAAGAAATTACTAAGAAGATTGCCAACTTGAAGCAAATGCTGAACAAAAACTTTGCTATGAAGGATTTGGGTGAAGCGAATAATTTTCTTGGTATGCGTATCAAGAGCGATAGGAAAAGGGGCATTCTTGAGTTATCTCAGGAATCCTATATCCACAAGGTCTTGTCGTGTTTCAATATGCAGGGGGAGGCACTGAGTACCCCCACTATACCAAGGAAGATTCTCCCAAGTTAGACGTTGGAAGAGCAGAAATGACAAGTGTGGCATACTCTTCAGCTATAGCGAGACATTCCATTTGCAGTGGGAGTGGTTAGTCGATATATGGCTAATCCTGGAAAGTAGCATTGGAAGCGATGAAACACATCCTCAAATACTTAAAAGGGTATAACAAGCCGGTGCTTACGCTTTAGTAACAACGATGCATCCATTGTTGGTCACATGGATGCAAATTATGCGAGTTGTAGAGAAAGTAGGAGATCTACGTTTGCTACATTTTCATATTTGCAAGAGGAGCTATTTCTTGGAGATCATTTCTTCAAGATTGTACGTTTTCCTCCACTATAGAGGCTAAGTACGTTGCAGTGTCAGATGCCATCACAAGGAAGCTATATGGTTGGCACATTTAGTGGGAGATTTAGACATTTAGTAGGGTAAAGTTTTGCATTGTGATAGTCAGGGTAACATTACTTTGGCAAGGAATCCCGTGTTTTGTTCCAAGTCAAACACATTGAGGTGAGGTATCATTTCATTTGAGATGCGTAGACAGATAACTGCTTGAAGCTTCTTAAAATCCACATTGATGATGACTTAGTAGATGATCTTACGAAGAGCCTAGCTATGGAGCGGTTCACACATTCCATCGAGTTCATGGGTGTAAGGTGCATAGATTTCTACAAGGGTAAAGCTGTTGTGCTTCACAGTTGTACATACTAGCTTTAGTCGCCACTTATGACCACATTGGCCTTTAAGTGGGAGATTGTTGGGTAAAGGCCATGTGGCCGACAGCCGAACACTCCCTACACTCACTAACTTACTAACCTTGTATTTCTTCCATATACATAAAAAAGAATAAAGAACGCACACACAAAAATACTTCTATGTGTTTCCCCCAAATCTCTTTCATCTCATCCTCTTCTACCCCCTTCCCGCACTCATGCACAAGCTCACAAGCCCCACAAATCCTACCGTTGCTTAGAGATGTCTAGATTTGCTGCAATCTAACCTTAAAGATGAGGACCTAGTTCATCTACTATAAACCTACTTCTTGTTCTGATGTATAGGATAATTGCAATGAGTATTCATTTTGACTAAAATATATAGAAATGTTTTTATGCACATACTTTCTTGTTGTTTGGAGCCAATTTCTTTTAAACATGGTATTATTTTGTGTCTAAGTAATCTATTTGGAAAAGCAACACACATCACTCTAAACACAAGGCCCTCCTAGTTAGGTAATTGGGTGGGATCTAGAGATAACCACTAGCCTAACATCAGGCTTTACTAACTCATCTTACTGATGAGGTAGAGGGCCCATACTCAATGGGCCTACAACCTCATTGAGTATGGTGCCTAGGAAAGAGCAAGCCTGCACAGGCGTGCACAGACACACACACACACACACACACACACACATGTAGTTGTACTAAATAAAACTATAGTTGCACTAATAATTTTTAAGTTTTGACTTGGATAACAACTGATAGACAGCCTCTTTGACACTTGTAAAATGTATCCAAGCCTAACAAAACCTATTGTCTTGTTTATATGGATGCAAGTGAGAGTTGTATCCTTGCTTAAAGATGTTTAGGTTTGTTGCAACTTGCCGAACTTGAAGATGAAGACCTAGTCCGTCTATAAGGCTACTTCTTGTTCTAATGTATAGGATAATTAAAACGAGTAGTCATTTTGACTTAAATGTATAGAAATGCTTCGAATACAAAAATGCTTTTTCTGCATATACTTTCATATTGACTGGAGTTAGTAGGCTTTTAAACATGGTGTCCTTTTTGTGTTTAAGTAATCTATTTAAAATATATTGTCTTGATTACATGGATGCAGGTGAGAGTACTCTTCTTGCTTGAAGATGCTTAGGTTTGTTGTAGCCCACCAACCTTAAAGACGAGAGCCTAGTTCATCTACGAACCTACTTCTTCTCCTGATGTATAGGATAATTGGAATGCATATTCCTTTTGACCTAAATGTATAGAAATGCTTTAAACACATAAATGTTTTTGTGCATATACTTTCTTGTTGTCTAGAGCCAGTTGTCTTTTAAGCATGGTGTTCTTTTGTGTTTAAATAGTCTATTTAAATCAACAATGCACACAATCATTCAAGCTTTTAAAATACTTGGGTCAACTTGGAAGTAATGAAAGACCACTAACAACCAATCATTAAGGATTCCACAAATTCAATAATTTCCCCATTAGCTTTTACTACACAATATCTGGAAGTAGGGTGATAACATATAGCTTCATGCACAAAGTTGTGCATCAAATCTACATTTAAAAAGAGTTATTCTCATTTTATATGTAGACATCATGCTGATACCAAGAAATTTCACTAAGAAGATTGCCAACATGAAGCAAATGTTGAACAGAAACTTTGCTATGAAGGATTTGGGCAAAGCAAATCATTTTCTTGGTATGCGTATCAAGAGCAATAGGAAAAGGGGCATTCTTGAATTATCTTAGGAATCCTATATCCACAAGGTCTTTTCGTGTTTCAATATGCAGGGGAGGCACTGAGTACCCCCACTATACCAAGGAAGATTCTCCCAAGTCAGACGTTGAAAGAGCAAAAATGACAAGTGTGCCATACTCTTCAGCTATAAGCGAGACATTGCATTTGCAATAGGAGTGGTTAGATGATATATGGCTAATCCTAGCAAATAGCATTGGAAGTGATGAAACACATCTCAAAGACTTAAATGGTACAACAAGCCGGTGCTTTCGCTTTGGTAACAACGATGTATCCATTGTTGGTCAGACGGATGCAGATTATGCGAGTTGTAGAGAAAGTAGGAGATCTACGTTTGGTTACATTTTCATTTTTGCAAGAGGAGCTATTTCTTGGAGATCATTTCTCCAAGATTGTACGTTTTCCTCCACTATAGAGGCTAAGTACGTTGCGACGTCAGATGCCATCACAAGGAAGCTATATGGTTGGCACATTTAGTGGGAGATTTAGACATTTAGCAGGTTAAAGTTTTGCATTGTGATAGTTAGGGTGCCATTACTTTGGCAAGGAATCCCGTGTTTTGCTCCAAGTCAAACACATTGAGGTGAGGTATCATCTAATTTGAGATGCTTAGACAGATAAGCGGTTGGAGCTTCTTAAAATCCACAGTGATGATAACCTAGTAGATGCTCTTATGAAGAGCCTAGCTATGGAGCGGTTCACACATTCCATCGAGTTCATGGGTGTAGGGTGAATAGATATCTACAAGGGTAAAGTTGTCGTGCTTCACAGTTGTACATACTAGCTTTAGTTGCCACTTATGACCACATTGGCCTTTCAGTGAGAGATTGTTGGGTAAAGGCCATGTGGTCAGTAGCCTGAACACTCCCTACACTCACTAACTTACTAAGCTTGTATTTCTTCCATATACATAAAAAGAATAAAGGACGCACACACAAAAATACATCTCTGTGTTTCCTCCAAATCTCTTTCATCTCATCCTCTTCTTCCCCCTTCCCGCATTCATGCACAAGCTCACAAACCCCACAAATCCTACCCTTGCTTAGAGATGTTTAGATTTGCTGCAATCTGACCTTGAAGATGAGGACCTAGTTCATCTACTATAAACCTACTTCTTGTTTTGATGTATAGGATAATTGGAACGAGTATTCATTTTGACTAAAATATATAGAAATGTTTTTATGCACATACTTTCTTGTTGTTTGGAGCCAATTGTCTTTTCAACATGGTATTAGTTTGTGTCGAAGTAATCTATTTGGAAAATCAGTCTAAACACAAGGCCCTCCTAGGCAATTGGGTGGGATCTAGAGAACTCTTTTGGTCTTTGGATAGAACCACTATTTGTAGTTCTTGTTTAAGTTACGCAAGTGTTAGGCATTTAAACAAACGCCATAGAGGGGGATTCCTATTTATAGTAATTGCAGTCCTTTGACTTGACTGGTTTTGGAAGATAGAAACTAAGGGTTTCACTCTTCTTTTTAGATTTTTTCTGTTAAACCTAGTCTCTTTTTAGGGATACACTACATTTAAATGAATAGCCTACCGAAGTACAATAATCACATTTAAAAAAAAAAATTGTCTTAACAATTCTATTGGAGTACAATGTCTACAAAAACAATCTTCGATATTTGTCTATAAATCCTAAAAACTCCTATTGGCGTACAATGCTCACAAAATCATTGTTAATTATTATACATATTTTTGAAGAAACTAAGCAACACTCTCACTAAGGCTGTTATTAGAGATCGCCACTATCCCTTACATCAGGCTTTACTAACTCATCTTACTGATGAGGTAGAGGGCCCATACTCAATGGGCCTACTATGTCATTGACTACGGTGCCTAGGAAAGAGCAAGCACGCACGCGCGCACACACACAGACATGTAGTTGTACTAATTAAGACTATAGTTGCACTCATAATTTTTAAGTTTTGACTTGGATAACAACTGATAGGTAGGCTCTTTGACACTTGTGAAATGTATCCAAGCCTAACAAAACCTATTGTCTTGTTTATATGGATGCAAGTGAGAGTTCTATCCTTGCTTAAAGATGTTTAGGTTTGTTGCAACTTGCCGACCTTGAAGATGAGGACCTAGTGTTGGGGTGTAGGCCAGGTGGCCGTGGGAAACCACCCTTATACACTTGATTTCCCCTATTCAATATAGGGAGAGAAAGAGGAAGGGTTGAATACTTTCTCTTTCTTCTCCACTAACCCAACACAGGCTGTCTGTGTATCATCCCCTTCCCCATTCTCTTCTTCCCTTCTCTTGCACACACTTCGTACACGCACTAGACGATCACAACAATTGGTATCAGAGCACGGGGATGTCGAGCGATAGACGGATCGCAAGAGATTGGAAGGAATCGGAGTTCTATGACGCAATTTCGAAGGCATGGAAGCTCGGTGCACGCAGCCGCTCCTACACACTCATCATTGAGTAAATGATCGGAACAGGGTGAAGAAATCGATTCTCTGTGTGGTCTTGAGTGCAGCAATCATCAGATCTGGTGGCAAAGAGGCGTGGAAAAGAGAGGAAGCAATTGTAGTCCACTGGTCCTACTTGGACAGCCGAGCACACACACACAGAGAGAGAGAGAGAGAGAGAGAGAGAGAGAGAGAGAGAGAGAGAGAGAGAGAGAGAGAGAGAGAGAGAGAGAGAGCTTTCGGGTCAATACAGCCTGCCCGATTGTGTGTGTGCAGGTAAATTCCGTGTGTTTATTGGAACTGGAAGCAGATGAGATGCAGAGTTTTGTTTTCTGAGAAAGGTCTGCACAATCGAGTCTGAAGTTGTAGGAGCAGGGGAAGCAATTCATGTGTGTGTGTGTGTGTGTGTGTGTGTGTGTGTGTGTGTGTGTACCCAATTGGAGGTGTAGCAGGGCTGTTCTATTCGAGCCAGAGTTGAGCTTCCTACAGCACTGGAGAGTAAGAAAACGCAAACAGGGGCAGCAAATCAGCTCGTAAAGTGAGCAATCAACCCTCAGATCATCTGTGTGGAACGGCAATACATAAAATAGAGGCCAATTTAGGGGCTGCAGCAAAGCATTGTGTAGCTCAGCACAATACACATAGCTTGAAAAGCAGGAGAAATTCGGGCCTGATCTGTCTGGGCTGGACCGTGCAGATGCACACAAAATGTTTTTGTTGGTGATTTAGAAACGCTGCCAAGTTTGTGTGGTAGTAGCCATCATGCCTATGTTTGTTAGTGTGTGTTGAAAACACGCACACATGAACTCGGGTCCACCTTCTAGGAAAAGCACATAGTGCTGCTGAGCAATTCTCTCTTCGTCAGTGCAAAGAAGATGGGCCAGCACTGATTCGAGGGGGAGAGAGAGGAAGAGAAGCGTGCACACACAGACTGCTAAAATTCCAGAGAGCAGGCATTTCGATTGCTTTGCTGCAGCAATCGATTTTCAGTGTGTGTTTTTTTTTTTTTTAAAGCTTCATAACAACACCTCCAAGCAAGCGCTCCCATGGTCGCAAGCAGCAAATGCAAGCAGAGAAAATTTGTTTGGTGGGGTAGTAAGTTATCAGACTGCACGGACACACACATCTCATGCAGGTGAAAGGTGGTACAAGCAATCGCCCGAAAAGATAACAGCGTGCACATTTCTCGACACCCGCCAAGAAGCTGTGCGCATAGACCCGAACACATACGTCTATAGAGACAAAGCTTGCAAAAGGCCAATTAGTGAGCAATTAGTGGCGAGGCCAGTAAGCCCGATGCATAGTCGGCATCGGCCCACGGTTGCAACGCTCACACGCTTGGCACGGATTCTCGGCACCAACTTTTACGGATTCCCGCCATCGACGACTCTTCCCGACATTCCAGATTCCCGCGGATGACAGCTCTCTATCTTCTCGCCAGTGATTTTCCCCAGTCGACGATTTTTCCCGCGGACGGCTGCTTCGTCGCATTCCCAGGGTGAGGTACCTCGAGTCCGAGGAGTGACACCCGGCATCGGCACCGAACGTACCGATCGCCCTGTACGACACAGTTTACGGATACGACACCTTTGGTGGCTATTCGACTAGCATATTTCTGCCCGGTGGCAGAAATCGGCACATAGCGACACCGACACGCATGTTACAGGCTACAGGGGGGTTTTTCAGCCCATTCACTCACAGATTCTCCAGGTTACCAGAAACAACGCTTTTCATAGGCGATTTGGTAGTCATTTCGTCAGCAGATTCTCTGCGGACACATGCGTTGACAAATGCATTTTGCTGTGAGCACACCTAGTGCTACTGAGCTCTTTTGAGAGTAGATATCCCCGCAGGGATCACTTTCACTGCATGCAGCAGTTCTTGGCGCCTGTTTGAGCGCGATTTTACTCATGTACGTTGAGTTGCGGACACTGCCCACTGTACTACGTGTGGAGCCATTTTTGGCTATTTTGGCAATTTTTCCCGGCCGTTTCTGAGACTCGGACCAGAAGAGCCCTTTCTGAGACTGTGGCTAGTCCATTTGTGTCTGCATTAGCCTTTGGAGGGTCGATAGCGTGAGGTTTTCTTTGAGCTGGGGTGTGCTCGAATGTTGAGACACTTTCGGTGATACAGGAAACTGGAGTTCCCCTTTACTGTACCCTCGCCATAGGATATGTATCTGGATGGTTATTTATGCTTTTGACGTTGAGTTGGCTCTCACATAGCAGTTGTTTTGTGCAGCAGATTCCCAGTTAGTGCAGTTGGCACATTTATATGCATTTTGAGTTGAGTTTTGACTCCTCATACAAAGGAGACTCTGCCGGATTTACTTCCCGCGAGTCGTGCCTTCCATAGTTGGCACTTTTGAGTCTATTTCGGTTGATATTTTACTCCCGATACAAAGGTTACTCTGCCCAAATTTCTATAGCGTCTCGCCATAGTTTGGCACCTCTCAAACCCTCTTATCAGCAATGGCTTCTTCTTCAGAAAAGGAGGAGTATTTCATTCGGAAGTTCGATGGCAGCAACTTCACCATGTGGAAAGAGCGCATGAAAGATGTTTTGATAAACAAAGGCCTCTCAGAACCGTTGAAAGAGCGCGTAGAGGATGATGATTATACACAAGCTCAATGGGAGCTTTTGGATGCAAAAGCCATGGCTACGATATGTCTACATCTAGCCGAGTCAGTCTTCTTCACTATCATCGGGAAGAAAACAACCAAGGAACTTTGGGATAGCTTATGTTCAGCATGGGAGAGCAAAAGTGCATCCAACAAAGTTTTTCTCATGAAAAAGCTTATGAAGCTCAACATGAAAGAAGGTAGCACAATTTCCAGTCATTTAAATGAGTTCAACTCCTTGTTCAGTCAGCTGACATCTCAGGTCTTTAAGGAGTTTGACGATGAACTCAAGTCTATCTTCTTATTATGCTCTCTACCCAGTTCATGGGATATCTTTTGCACAGCCATTAGCAATTCAGCTCCGAATGGCAAGTTAGAATTCAATGCTGTCACAGATGCGTTGCTCACTGAAGAGATTCGTCGTAAATCTCTCGATAATGCTAGTCATGGAGATGCATATATGGATGGCAGTTCAACAAAGGCAAGAGGCCATGACAGGAACAAATACAAAAGCAAAAGTAGAGAGCGAAATCCTCGTAGTCCTAGCAGACACAGGAACCAAACTAGAGACCGCAATGCCAAAAATGTCGAGTGTTACTATTGCCACAAGAAGGGTCATTACAAAAAGGATTGTCGCAGTTTCCTAAGAGATCAGAAAAACATGCAAAAGGATAATTCTGGCAAAGGCAAAAGTACAGTGAAGATTGAGGATCTCAATATTGTTGAGTCTCCCATGCCTACCACTGCAGTAGAGGATGCTCCTCCTCCAGTGATGCTCATTATGCCAACAGACAGTCATCCTGAGGTGACAGCAGATGCCTCCGATGTTCTCATTTTCACTTCAGATCTCACTCCAGATGCTTTGGTTGCACAGGATGAGGGTTATGCACAGAATTGGATCCTTGATTCTGGTGCAAGTTTTCATGTCACACCGCATAGAGAGTGGTTTTCCTCTTATGCATCCATGCATGGAATAGTCAAGCTTGGTGCTTCCTATGAGCTTGACATTATTGGCATTGGTGATGTGAAACTTCAGATGCATAATGGCACTACTTTTGTGCTACAGAATGTCAGACATGTGCCCAAGCTTACGAAAAGCTTGCTTTCAATAGGGCAATTGGATGATCTTGGCTACACTACAGTTTTTGGTAATCGTTCTTGGATGATCCGCAAGAACAACCTTATCATGATGAAAGGCAATAAAAACGGATCCCTGCACTCTTTGTTTGTTTCGAGTGTCGATGAACACTCTATCTATGTTGCCGAGCTGCCGTCTCCTGAGTTGTGGCATAGCCGACTAGGGCATATTAGCCAAAAGGGAATGAAAACACTTCATCGTTTTGGCTACTTACCTGTGTTAGATTACACGGACTTTCCATTGTGTGAGCATTGTCTATATGGCAAACGGAATAGATTGACATCTTCGCCATTCAATAAGAAACTAGGCGAACCTCTAGACTTGGTGCACAGTGATTTGTGTGGTCCAATGCCACATAAAACTCTAGGGGGGGCGAACTACTTTCTCACATTCATAGATGATTCTACCAGAAAGGTGTGGGTGTATCTCCTTAAGTGTAAGGAAGAAGTTTTTTCGACATTCCAAAAATTCCTCGCCATGGTTGAGAACCAATCAGGAACAAAGCTCAAAGCTTTTCGCACGGACAATGGTGGAGAATACGTCTCCACAGAGTTCAAGGATTTTTGCAATAGAAGAGGCATTCGGCGGCAGTTTACTGCTCCATACACACCTGCACAAAATGGGATAGCTGAAAGAATGAATCGTACGATTCAAGAGCGAGTTGTCTCTATGATGTCTATGGCGAAGCTTACTCCCGAATTTTGGGGGAAAGCTGTTCTGACAGCAATGCACATCATCAACTGGTCACCTAGTTCTCCTTTGAATTTCAAAATTCCAGAGGAATTATGGACTGGCAAAAGGCCAAGCTATGAGCATTTACGTGTCTTTGGATGTGAAGCATATGCACATGTGCCCAAAGAACTTCGTCGGAAATTAGATCCCAGATCACACAAATGCATCTTTATTGGCTATGGTGCAAACGGAGAGATGGGCTATCGTCTCTGACACCCAGAATCAAACAAAGTCATTCGTAGCTCACATGTGATTTTCAATGAATAAAAAATGCACAAGAAGCCCATCAAAGATGTTGAGTACAGACGTGTTCGTTTTGAGGATGTAGCCTCCGAACCAACTCAGTTCAGTAGTGTTGCACCTACTCCTCAAGTGCAAGATACTACTATTGCTCCGGAGAGAGCAGAGTCCAGCAGTCAGGCACTGAGATGCTCTGAGAGAGTATCACGTGCGCCCAAGCGGTTTGAGCCGGGTATACACCACATTTTGGTCACTGACAGTGGAGAGCCAACCTGCTACAAAGAAGCTATACAAATGGAGGATAGCGTTAAGTGGGAGCAGGCTATGCAATCAGAATACAATTCGATTGTGGCTAATGAAACATGGGATTTGGTTGAATTACCAAAAGGCAAAAATGCTTTACCTTGCAAGTGGGTATACAAGAAGAAGTATACAACGGAAGATCCCGAGCCTAGATATAAGGCTCGTCTAGTTGCCAAGGGTTTCAAGCAGCAAAAAGGTGTGGATTTTGATGAGATTTTCTCTCCAATAGTCAAGATGACTACACTTCGCACCGTGCTTGGCTTGGTTGCTATCCAGGACATGGAACTTGTCCAAATGGATGTGAACACAACATTTCTTCACGGGGATCTAGATGAAGATGTCTACATGAAACAACCAGAGGGATTCGTATGTGAAACCCAAAAACCAACGAGAACAGAATTGGTTTGTAGACTAAAAAAGGCACTCTATGGCCTCAAGCAAGGTTCAAGGCAATGGTATCAAAAATTTGACAAATTCATGCAGTCTCAGGGTTACATTAGAAGTCGAGAGGATCACTGCTTATACACAAAAAGGTTGAACGATGGTTCTTTAATCATATTGATCTTGTATGTAGATGATATGCTTATCGCAGGCAAATCAATTGATGAAATCAATCAGCTGAAAAAGATGCTAAGCACTCAGTTTTCCATGAAGCATTTGGGAGATGCCAATCACTTTCTTGGTATGCACATCAAGAGAGACAGACAACGTGGAATTCTTGAATTATCTCAAGAAAAGTACATTCACAGAGTCTTGCAACGTTTTAGTATGCAGGGGGGGACGTCATTGAGTACCCCAATGCAAGCATACTCCAAACTTAGCAAGGAAGACTCTCCCAAGATAGTGGCTGAGAAAGAGGAAATGGCGAAAGTACCATATTCTTCAGCAGTTGGCAGTTTGATGTACGCTATGGTAGCCACAAGACCAGACATTGCACATGCAGTGGGAGTGGTTAGTAGGTACATGGCAAACCCTGGCAAGAAGCATTGGGGAAGAAGTGAAGAAAATCCTCAGATATTTGAAAGGTACAGCTAGCAAGTGTTTACGCTTCGGAAACAGTGATACATCTATTGTAGGTTACACGGATGCGGATTATGCGGGTTGCATGGATCGTAGAAGATCCACATCTGGCTATGTGTTCATGTTTGCTGGAGCAGCTATCTCTTGGAGACCGTGTCTCCAAGATTGCACGTCTTCATCTACCACTAAGGCAGAGTATGTTGTTGCGTCTGACGCCAGCAAGGAAGCCATATGGTTGGCTCGTCTAGTGGGAGATTTGGGCATTCACGAGGTCCAGTACTACATTGTGATAGTCAGAGTGCCATTTCTTTGGCAAAGAATCCAGTGTTTCACTCAAAGTTGAAACACATAGAGGTCAGATACCATGTCATACGAGATGCATTGGCTGGCAAGCGTATCGAGCTTGTCAAGGTTCACAATGATGACAACCCCGCAGATGCTCTCACAAAGAGCCTAGCCCCGGAGCGATTTACACATTGTATAGAACTTATGGGTGTAGGATGAAGCCTCGGAAATGCTTCATCAATTTTGTATAGACTAACTATGCTAATGCCACTATTGGCCACCATGACCTTCAAGTGGGAGGTTGTTGGGGTGTAGGCCAGGTGGCCGTGGGAAACCACCTTTATACACTTGATTTCCCCTATTCAATATAGGGAGAGAAAGAGGAAGGGTTGAATACTTTCTCTTTCTTCTCCACTAACCCAACACAGGTTGTCTGTGTATCATCCCCTTCCCCATTCTCTTCTTCCCTTCTCTTGCACACACTCCTTACACGCACTAGACGATCACAACACCTAGTCCATCTATAAGTCTACTTCTTGTTCTGATGTATAGGATAATTGAAAGGAGTATTCATTTTGACTTAAATGTATAGAAATGCTTTGAATACAGAAATCCTTTTTTGCATATACTTTTATATTGACTGGAGTTAGTTGGCTTTTAAACATGGTGTTCTTTTGTGTTTAAGTAATCTATTTAAAATATATTGTCTTGATTATATGGATCCGGGTGAGAGTCCTCTCCTTGCTTGAAGATGTTTAGGTTTGCTGTAGCCCACCAACCTTTAAGACGAGAGCCTAGTTCATCTATGAACCTACTTCTTGTCCTGATGTATAGGATAATTGGAATGAGTATTCATTTTGACCTAAATGTATAGAAATGCTTAAAACATAGGAATGTTTTTGTGCATATACTTTCTTGTTGTCTAGAGCCAGTTGTCTTTTAAGCATGGTGTTCTTTTGTGTTTAAATAGTCTATTTGAATCAACAATGCACACAATCACTCAAGCTTTTGAAATACTTGGGTCAACTTGGAAGTAATGAAAGACCACTAACAACCAATTATTAAGGATGCCACAAATTGAATAATTTCCCCATTAGATTTTACTACACAATATCTGGAAGTAGGGTGATAACATATAGCTTGATGCACAAAGTTGTGCATCAAATCTTTCACTAATCTCTTAAAGATACAAATAGTAATGCAATCAGAGAGAGAGAGAGAGAGAGAGAGAGAGAGAGGGCTATTCTAGCTGCCCTTCCTTGAATTTGTTTCTAAATCTTTCAACTAGATCATCACTGAGATCATAGCCCCCCTTGAGCCTCCTTTAGCATCACATATTGTTTTGAATTGCATTGACATCAATTGCTTGATAGAGCCAATCAAGGCTATGCATAGACATGATGCTTTGGTCAATGCATAACACTACCATGGCAATTCACTATGAGGGGGGAAGGCATTGTCAATTTGAACTCGAGCTAGATCAGGATGTATATATCCTACCAATGTTAACTAGCAGTTGTGGAACGGGAGAGAATGTGAGAGGAGACATACCAAGAGCTAGAAGTGTGATAACTTGAGTGTCCATGTACTGTTTATTTGTGTCCAGAATCATGGGTAGATTCTTGATGACATACCACATTCATGCACTAAAGAGCCATCACATAAAGATAGAACAATTTCAATAATTAGGAGGTATCAGCTTTGGAGCATTAGAGAGAGTTGGAAGATTGAGTGAATGGAGTGAATGTTCTCAACATAAAAAAATTGGCAAGAGGATGGCAAGGTAGTCATGGGAAAAAATGTGGAAGGAGCCATAGTGAAAGGCACCATAGATGCTGCCATGAGTATAGGCTTTATCTTTTATGCTCGGAGCAGTAGAGAAGTCGTGACTCATGACAAAAGGAACACATATTGATGTGTCACAAACCGTGTTCCAAATGAGAGAACCTCCAAATCCTATGTAGGAAGTCATGTCTCCTCAAAAAGATCTATGGAACTACAGGGAGGCTGAGTGCCTTCACCTTTAGTGGTGGAATCATCAATCAAAGTGGCAACAATACTAGAAACTATTGGAGCTTTGACTTTAGGTTTTGTCTCCTTGCCCGACATGAAGTGGTAATAATAGAGAGAAGAGAGGGATAATATGTAGTGAGACACCAAGAGGAGAGAAATTTTGACCAAAATACACAATGTTTAAGGCCTAAAAAATGATCACACCTTAGTGAGAGAGTCATTGTCATGTAGCATGTAATGGTTATGGCCAGGTCAATTGCATTTTGACCGTTGAGTCGAAAGAACGAGGTTCAGGGGGAGACCGCCCAATCAAAGTGCTCAGGATGCCGAACCAATGTGGATAGGCAGGCCACACTATAAGTAGGGGTCCGGAGATGATGGTAAAAAGTCATCCTTCTCATGGCTGGGTGGTGAACAATAGACCTAACCCTCTAGGGTAGAATGCTTGTACCGATATTATCGTAGAGTAACATTGGTATCAGAGCTTGGTGAAGCTTTGGTGGGAATGACCCACACATCAATTTAATTTTTAGCCATTGGTTGAGAAGATAAGGTATCCTTTTATCTACGAGGAAGATGAACAAAAAAGGAGCTTGTGCCATCACTCACCGGGGAGAGAAGCTTTGTAACCATCACTTGGATCAACGACACGCATAGAAATGTGTGACCCAAGCATTGTATCCTTACTTTCAAGTACAGAGAAGAGCGGCGAAAGCTACTACACCAGTCTTACCTCCTAAAGGGAACAAAGCTTTGGATCGCCGAAGAATTGACCCCGAATCAACTCAAGGTCAAAGCAAGTGAACTCAAGAAGATGCACAAAGCTCGCAAACAAGGCAAATGGGCAGTCTACCGAGGGGGTGAAGCCATCATCCAGGAGTTTCAAACTCCCAAACCGCCCCCCTTCCATTGGAGTCCCCTTAGGTTTCATCCCTCATCCTCCTTTTCATTTTCATTGCCCTTTTGATGAACCCTTAGTCATTAATTGATATGTATCTATGCTTCATTGGAAAACAAGCGTTGTAATGTTTTGTCATCCGGTCCCATAGGTCATATCTGACCTTCGCGGGCAATAATTCAATCTCTCTCTCTCTCTCTCTCTCTCTCTCTCTCTCTCTCTCCCCCCCCCCCCCCCCTCCCCCCTTCCTCCTCTCACTCTCGTGCACTCGACACTCTCTCTCTTCTCTCACCGGTCTCACACTTTTGTCATCACCTCCTTGGGCTGCATCGCCACTCGCCTGTGCAATTTTATGCTTGCACCCACCTCATGCCCCGCTTGCCCATTGTACTTCTTGTCAATGCTCTACTGCTTGACAGTGCCTTCGCCCCCACCCATCGGGGCTACTACCGTTGTTGCGACATCGCAGCCTACCCGTGGCCGCCATTGGGTATTGCAGTAGCACCCCTTGCTACTTGCAGGCATCTTGTGCAGCACCACTTTCGTTACAATGGATGCCGACCCTATTATTGTCTGCCTATTGTTGCCACTGTGCTGCCACCCACCGCCCTTGCATCGTCTACAACTCCCAACTCCTCCTGTGTCATGCTATTGTATTCACATAATCAACGCCTGCCATTTGGTGCTACCTGTCAGCTCACTGCTACTCGCTGCCCTCACCCGCTCGTGCCCATCTTGCCAGGTGCTCCATAATAAAAAATTAGGGGGGGTAGGGTTCACATCTTGCGCCTCTTGCCCATGTTGAGTCCAAATTCCAACAAGGTCACTTTGCTACATATGATCATATAACCAAAGCACTTTTAGTTAGGTTCGTGTCCAAGAAGATCCCTCGTGATATTTTGAAGAAGATAAAGAAGGTCAGACAAGGAGACTGGTTAGTGGAGGACTATTCCCAAAAGTTTAGAAGCTTGATGGAGAGGTGTGACAAGGACCATAAAGACCATCAATTGAAACGTTGGTAAAGTCTTTCTCAAAGGGACTACAAGGCCCATCAAGATAGTAGTAGCCAATGTAGACTTGCATGGTGGCCTATACAATTTTTCGAATCAACTACCACGGTAGAAAAAAGGCCAAGATATACCAAGTCTAGTGTCACTACTGCAAAGAAGACAACCGCACTAGATCACAGTGATAGCTCAGACAATGACAGAGATAGTTCAAATGAGGAGGTAGATTCAAAGGATGAAGCCAAGAAGCAGAGGAAGAAAAAAGAATTATCCAAGCACAACAAGAGCAATAAGGAGACATCTAAGAAAGGGAAGGACGACAACCAAGAGAAAATCCTAGAAAAGCTAAAATCACTAGGTGTAGTACCACAATCCCAAAGTTACAAAGCTCATTGCTTAATCTATGAAAAGGATGGTGACTCAACCTCTCGATGCTGGTACAATCCAAAAGAACAAAGCCAACCCCATGATGGGATCTATGCCACCAAGGATAGCATCATAGGTAAACCAAGTATTACACACACAAGACTCTAAACCATTTGATAGACCACCGAAAAGTTTTCTCAAACCACAATGGCAGAGCAAGGGTACGAACAACAAAATGCAAGACCATTAAGATGTAGGTAATGTGCTAGAGAAGGACACAAGGCTGGTCCAAATTGCACAATATGGTGCAAATATAGGGAAGAGAGAGGCATGCCCATTCAGAGGCTCACCCCTTCACCTAACAATTCTAAAGAAAAGCCAAGTACCTCAAAACCAACAGGGCAAAGCAATGTAATCAAGATTTATCAACTGCATAAACAACAAGTCTAACAAGAATAAAGAGTACATGAAAGCCAAGAAGCATACACAAGATGCCCAAAGAAAAGGAAACCCCCATAAGGAGAACCAAAGGAATTGATGAGTTGTGATTGTTCACTATGTGTGGCACATCAACAACAAAAAGAAGAAGAGACAGCCCTAGTACTAGCACTTGCAAGATCATATGCTAGACAAAAGGGTCCCTTTAGCTAAGAAAAGTAGGAGAAGGTAAGAAGGCAGGTCCAAGACAATATAGAACTAGAAATGCATACATTGCAACTGGAGAACCAACCAAACCAAGCATTAAGAGAAAAGTTGAGTAACCCCATTCCATAGGAGGAGGAGAAGCCAAACAATCAAATAGCCTTATTAGAAGAATTGTGTTAGGTAAATGTGCAAATATTATTGCAAAAGTTGTTTAGTTTAGTATTACCTAATTTTAGACAACGCTTGTTGACTAAGCATCTCATACAAGACAATCAAACAATATAGCAAACCATTGCTGCAAATGTGTGAGCAGATGATGTAAATTTTAGCATTTCCACCATTAGAGTTTCATATGTTGGCAAGCAATCTAATAAAGCGCTATGAACATCTCACCAAAATCAGTCTACCAGAAAATTGGTGCACCAACACTTTTGGAAGCACCTTTCTAAGCTAGAATGGCAGACCAAAAAGGCTTCAACCATTGTGACTATTGAAGGACCAATACTTTACAGTAGGAGGGCTCCCCTACAAGATAATTTTTGTGGTGTTGAAAATGCAACCTAATGAAGTAACCTGTCCTATGTTGTTAGACAAATATTGGTTTAAAAAAACTAGGTTAAGATACGATTAGGGTGATAATGAAGTCGTATCAAACAAGGAAAAAAGAGGGTAAGAATCCTTATGGTGAGCAAAGTTAATATAAACCAAGCTCATGGACCACTATGGGCATAAACCATCAAATTAGCAACAAAGGTAGAAGACTCAGAAGAAAAAGAGTTTCTAAAGGCAAACCCTCATATTGTATCCATCTTTGACATAGATGTGCTAGTAGTGCTAGTAGAGCAACAGGAGCAAGTCAGGCCATGTCAACAACTAACCAAGGAACGGGTGTTGTATATTGAGAAGTAGTAGGATGAGGATTTATAGCAAATGCAAAAGCACACAGAGCACGAATCCATAGCCATGACAAAAAAGAGGTATGAAGATTAACAAAACAAAACTAGTAGAATAGAGGAAGAAGAAATGCAAGAGCTAAATCTAGGTTCATCAACATAGCCAAGGATGGTTAAAGTTGGTAAAAATATAGATGAAGCTTTCAAGAAACAATTGTTAACACTATTGATGGACTACAAAGATGTCTTTGTATGGGAATACATAGACATGAAAGGCATTGACCTAGAGCCTTACAACACAAAATTCATCTAAAAAAAGATGTCATGCCAATATTCCAACAGAGGTACAAGATGATTCCATCCTATGCCAAGTAGATGAAGGAGGAAATGAACAATTTGTTAAAAGTTGGGTGTATCAAACCAGTCAACAAAGTAACTTGGTTATCCCCTACTGTCATTGTCCACAATAAGAATGGAAAATCAAGGGTATGTGTCGATTATAAGAAATTGAATGTTGCAATAGTAAGTGATCCTAGCAAGCTGGCCAAGAATCCTTGAAGCAATGAATGTGGATTTTTTAGAGAACCCAACCATATGCAAGGATCTTGCAAACAAAGCAGCAATTGGATGATCAAGAGTTGGACCAAGTGACACCAACACCTTGTGAAAGCATGCAAATGGTAGTGTTCATTCCAATCAAAAATATAATTAATGTCAACAAGGTAATTCTTGCTCAAATCTCAGATCTTTTTAGTGGCACTTGGAGTGCTAAAACATGCAAGACAAATGTAGGCCAATATTTCAAAATAAGGATAGGTGATCACCATTGTTTTAATATCCCTACCCTCACACCTATCCACTCACTCACACACCATTCCTTGCTTATCGCTACATGGAGAGGCAATAGTTGAACCATCTCCTTGATCGTTGTGAGCCTCTCATGGACCCCTCCCCAAATAGAAAGCCTTCATGCTTCATGCCACAGGAGGCTATTACTTTGTAGACATGGACATTATGCAACCTCAACGTTGTTAGCAAGCGCAACACTACTCACCTCCATGAAGACTTTCAAAGATGACAATGAGGAAGATTTACAGATTATCTTTGAAATAGCAGCTAACATGCCATTACCAAAGGAGCACTACACCTTCAAAATGACTTGGAGTCATGAAGTGAGAAGAACACTCAATGTCTAGACAAAATCAACTTGATGCACTTTGCCTAGTTGCCATGGACAGAGTGGAGTAACAACCCCAACACACTGTCACACTTGGACTACCTTAGGAGGACAAGAGGGAAAACATTACAAGAGAATGTCATCACCTTGGAACTGGTTGCAAAGGTGTTCCAAATTCACATTGAACAACCAATGGTGGAATCAGTCTCTGGTGCTGAAATGAAGGTTGAATTTGGTCCACCAACCTCCAAGGTAATACTACCTATTGAAAAGCCTAGAAACAATAAGGAAGGCCCAATTAATATGAGATGTGCATGTTAATTAGGTTCAATTCAGTGAGCCAAGAAGCATATGCACCTCTACATGTTGCATAGAGGGGTGTGGATGTTAGTTGGGCCCATCATTTTTATGAAAGAATTAGAAGAGAGATTGATGGGTGCAAAAAAACCACAGTTAAGTGTAGGGTAGAACCCTATTTGATAGCCTCATTCATGCACAAGCTAATCACCTCACTAGTTGTTGGTCCATCAAGCATAGAGGGCAACCACCAACCAAGCGACCCCTATTAGAAACAAAGATAGATAGAGGCCAACACTTTTGGTCGACATAGAAAAATTGCAAGATATCTTTCAGATGGACACTCTACCAGAGGTGAAGGGTTCACCAAACCTAGAAGTCAGATTCCAACTCAGATCCGAGAATCAGATTTTGAGACCGAAAGGTCTGTTAGCCCTACAAAATGTTGGAAAGTTTGTGCACCAATAGGAACATCGGATAGAAGAGTTGAAGACACTACAAGATGACAAAAGTCACATTCTACATTGGAACGATAAAAGGAAAGTTGGATGAAATAGAAAGTCTGTAAAAATTGATGTAAGACCAGCAACAACAAAGCTAGAAGGAGAAGGAGGACCTACAATACAGATGTGAAGTAGAAGAGAAACTACAAGAAGTCCTTGGTTGTTTTTTAACTATGGACTAATGACTTGGTAGCCATAGTGAATTTAAATTCAACAATGCTGGCTGAGCAGAATGTGCAGTTGGAAGCTAACAAAACATTGAAAATACTGATGCAATGCTGATGAGTGAAGTAGACTAGGCTTGTTGAAGAATGAATTAGTGAGCATAGGAAAGAAGACGCTGGAGATCATCAATGAAGAGAGTGAGCAAGTAATCAAGAAGCCCTTGTTAACATTGAAGATGAGAATTTTAGTAGAGGAACAATATGCGCAATTGAAATAGTTGTCAGAGTTAAAGGAGTTGGTGCAACAACTCACAAATAGGAATGAGGTGCTAGAAAGCATGCTGAAGAAGCCAAAATTATTGTTTGACCATGAAGAGTTCAAAACACATACAATAAAGTTGTCAACATTACCAACTACAAAGTTGTCAGCATTACCAACTAGAAAGGATGACATCATGGAGATAAGTCCTATGTAGAATTTGGTATGGCAGGATGATAGTGTAGCAACAACTCTAGAAAGTGTGACAAAAGAAATTGTGACTCAAAGTGAGGAGAAGAAACAAAGTGTGGAAAAAGCAACTAGCGTTGAAGCACCAAAGATGAATCAACCTGTAGTAGCACAAGCAATGTCTATAGTAGCTGCAAAGGCTTAGAGCGCCAACAATGTTTTTAAACACTTAAAACATTTTCATTTCGATTTTTTTTTGAGAAAAACCTTTTTGAAAAAGTAGCAAAGTTCCACTTTTGTAAAGACAAGCTTATTGTAGCAATGATAATGGTTTAGAGTGATGTGGCTTGTGTACCTTGTATTAAGTTCCAAGCACCACTTTGCATCACTTGAAGCTATTAATATTAGGATTTCTTTTGATCAAGGGATTGTTGGGTATTGGTTGTGGATGTTTGATCCATCCACTAAGTGTGCCAGGAACTGAGTTAACCTAGATCAATAACACTTAGTGTAGAAGGACTAGTTTGAGCTTGACACATGTTGATTAAGCAATGCTCTTTGCGTGAGCAGGCGGTTGTAATAGCGAAGTCTAACGAAGTACCGAGTTTAGGTGCACCAATATATAGTTAGCCATTGTAAACCATACATAGAGCATTGTATTATGTGTTGATTAATTATGTCTTGATTATGTTCATCAAGTTGATGTGTTGATGGTCTTTCATCATCTTCATATTATTAGTGTATCTACAATAGATGCTTAACAGTATGATTAATGTTGTAGGACTAACAATTAGGACCTACAATGTGCACTAGATACACGTGTCGAGAAAGTTTTAACCTTTTTGGAAAAGTTTAGGCTTTCTCCCTTTAATGGATTGATCAGAGTCCATAGGGCTTGGCATTTCCCTATTCTCGATGTGCTAGTTCTAGTTCACCAAATCACTCCCATGAGAGATTTCTTACCATATGTACGTATTATAGTGCATGAAACATAGTTGGACTTTGTCCCCTCACTAGGAGGACTTTGTCCTTTTGCAGTACCTTATATTTTGTATCGAGCACTAAGTAACACTCAATTTCTCTCCATGCTTTGTGTTGTCAGGCATATGGCATGTAGACATGCCATGCCCTGGGTTCGCAAAATAATGGTCTCACAATATGGTGAGTTTCCTCGGTGGAAACATAGATTTTTGTAGCTTTTCGGAGAATCATCTCATGGTCCTATTCTTTGAGAGAGAGAAAAAGAGAGAGAGGGTGGCCCGCGGTACTAGTGTAGACTGTTTTGGTAGCATTGCATTTTGTTCCCTAGCTAGTATAACTCTTCAAGCAGGGATGCTTGAGAGTCTTAGATTTGAGAGATCCTTAGTTTGAATAGAATTTGACCAATTTCCAAATGAAATTGCAAGCCGCAAGATTCGTTTCTGCCTGCACAGGCACAGCCCCTTAACTGCCAAAGGCCAACTGCAGTGCCGGCGACCTGGACGGTGGATCTCACTTGACACTACCCTATATTTTGTCTTTCCGCGCCGGCCCGCCAGGCCATGACCGAGGACTCTCGATTCTGGTCTGCAGTCACGAGAAGCGCAACCCCGCCGCTCTTTATTAATTCTCTGCTCACGTTCGTTTGTAAACGTGGCCCTTCTCCCATCCACAGTGTTTACCTCCATTTCCAACAGGCTAGCTATCATAACCATCTTCACTGCGCACGTCTCCCTCTCTCTCTCTCTCTCTCTCTCTCTCTGTACACACGCGGACAACACGCATGCACACACTAGAGACCCCATGATGTATACTTGGCAGCGATAGGTCGGAAGCAACGAATTGTTAAGGATACCACGAATTGAATAAGCTTCCCAATCGGCGTTTACCACACAATGTTTTGGAACAGAGTGACAGCAGACCCGGCGACCTAGCTGCACTCTGCGTGTGCCGGGATCTCAGCAAAGTTGTGCTTCGATTAATCAATCCCGGAGACGTAGATTTAGTGAGGTTAAGGCAGGGACAGCTGAGGGAGGGGAGGGGAGGGGAGGGGTGGTCATCGACGACTGATGCGGCCCTGCTGCTTATGCGCCTATGAGCGTGTTGAGCAGAGTCGGGCAGTATGAGCTGGGACGTACCTTGGGTGAGGGCACTTTTGCCAAAGTGAAGTATGCTAAGCATGTGGAGACTGGTGAAGCCGTCGCCATTAAGATCATCGACAAGGAGAGAATCCTTAAGCGCAAAATGGTACTGCAGAGGTTGAATTTTCTTTTATATTTACTCCTCAATTTAATCGATTCTACTCTCTTCTGCACCAGATCAAGAGGGAAATTTCCACCATGAAGCTCATCAAGCATCCCAACGTGGTGCATCTTAAGGAGGTAATCTACCCTGTGGCCTCCTTATCAGGTTAAGTGGCTTTGTCGAGGTAGCTGTAGGTTAATTAGCTTGTAGCTCCTGATTTGCAAACTAAGTCGTAAACTGATCCTTCTAGGTCCTGGCCAGCAAGAAGAAGGTCTATATTGTGCTGGAATTTGTGGATGGGTGTGAACTCTTTGACAAGATTGTAGGTGTTATTCCTGTCTCATATTTCAGTTTGCCTTAAGTAAGCTTAGGCTTCTCCTTTAGAAGCTTTCTAATATACATGCAGGTTGAGACTGGCAGAATGGCTGAGCATGAAGCTAGAAAGTACTTCCAGCAACTTATACATGCTGTCGATTACTGTCACAGTCGTGGTGTATATCATCGAGATTTGAAGGTGGGCTCAATTAGATCCAGCATAATTTATGTTATTATTTGTTTACGACATTATTATTGACATCTGCTCCTCTGCTGCCCAGCCAGAGAATCTTCTACTCGACTCGAAAGGTGACCTTAAAATTTCCGACTTTGGTCTTAGTGCTCTTGCACAACAACGCTGGGTATGTTTCATGATTAGAACTACCACGAGACTTTTGAGTCACATCAAATCTTAAGCTATTGGATTGCATTAATGCATTCATAGGAGGACGGCTTACTCCATACAACTTGTGGAACTCCTAATTATGTCGCACCAGAGGTCAGCCCTCTTCGCTTAGCATTCACTGACTTTCTCTCATTTAATCAGAACACTGCCAGAGCCATTGGTGTGTCAGATTTGATGTGTATTTTATGCACAGGTAATCAATGAAAAGGGTTATGACGGTGCTGCAGCAGATATCTGGTCTTGTGGGGTTATACTTTATGTTCTTTTGGCTGGGTTTCTCCCCTTCGATGAGTTCAACACCATTGAGTTGTACAAGAAGGTGCTGTAAATTAAATCGCCTTACTCTGCTTAGATAACTTGACAATCTCTCATTCTAGTGGTTTCCTGAATTTACAGATTGAAGGAGCTGATTTTACTTTCCCATCTTGGTTTCCAGATGGGGCCAAGAACCTTGTGACCAGAATTCTTGATGCCAACCCTAAAACAGTGAGTTGGGGCTCTGGTATCAGAATTTGAAAGAGTGTGTATTTTGATGTTGAGAACCCTGATTATATTTCAATATTTCTCTTTTCTTCTGGTGTCTGCCAGCGCATGACAATGTCTGAAGTGCTCGAGGATGTGTGGTTCAAAGTTGATGACATTGCTGCCAACTGTGGCTGTGATGATGTCGAGGTTGATGGCATTGATGGGGTTTTTAGCAGTGGAGAGGTATGCTTATGTGCACTTTGTGCAGCCTGCCTGTAAGAGTGGTGTGGCATGCATAGTGGTTCATGATAATAGATGTGTTTACTGTCAACTCTGGGGTGTCTTGTGCAGGAAAGTTTTGTGGTGGAATCGTCAAGACCTGCCCTCATAAATGCGTTTGAAATAATCTCTATGTCGCAAGGGCTCGACTTATCTGGACTCTTCAAAGAGCAAAAGGTAAGGGCACTTGTATTGCAGCTGAAGTTGTAGCTATTCGATAATACAGAGATTTGGCTAACATCCACCTAGTCCTCAGTCATCAATGAAAAGTGAGACAAGATTTACATCCAAGCATCCAGCCAGTGAGATTCTCCTGAAGATGGCCACTTTTGCTAGTGCCCTGGGTTTTAAAACCAAATCGAAGAACTATAAGGTGTGTGGGCCCCTCCTACTTTGTGTATGTCTTTCTAATAAGTAATGCAAAGCTGGCCCTTAGATTTAAACAATCATAAAGTATTTTTCCTCTCATGGTTGGTTATCGGATTTGTTCAAGATTGTATACATGTCTGTAGGATTAGAAGGGCTTGCTGTGATTATGTTAGCAAAATTATACACAGATGCATGGTTTGTTACTTGTACTTTCTGTCCCTCTCCCTCATGCGCACACACACATGCACAGTGCACGCTCATTGTCCTTCATGATATGACTAATCATTGTGATCTGAATCAATCATGGGACTTGTGTGGTTGGCACAGGTGAAGATGCGCAGTGAGAAGCCGGGAAGGAAAGGCTGTTTGACAGTTGCAAGTGAGGCAAGTGGTGCTTGCTTCTTCATATTTTTGGTTGAGCTCGTTGTACGGTTGGCTAAGGTTACGATGTCACGGCTGCAGGTGTTTGAAGTGGGACCTTCCCTGTGCATGGTTGATTTGAGAAAGACTAGCGGTGATACTTTAGAATACAGAGAAGTAAGAACTCCAATCCAATGTCTTTGGTGAACAGATGGGCTATATTGTTACTGATCGGTTGTCTATGTGTGTGTGTTGTGCATGCATGCGCCGTGTGCGTAGGGGTGTGCCCAGTAGCAGCCATTGCCCCTGTGGGCCCCTGAAATTTCCTCCTATATTACCTCAATATCCCAAATTACCATTGAGTGCTTCCAAAATTCTCTAGATACCCCTCCAATGACTTTCCCCTCCCCCCACCACGGCGTAGGAAGCTTAGTTCTTCCTCAATAGAAGATGAATCCCTGATAGAACTAAAATTTTAGATGGGCTCTCAAGCTATGTGGCTCACTCTTGGTAGACACAAATGCCTGTTGTTTGTGAGCTAATTGGTGAATTTTTTTGTAGAAGAGACCTAACTAATGATAGATTTCTAATGACTAAAAGAATTAAGTATGCAAAAGCTGGAGCAATCCATCCAAAGTTAGTGGTTTTGGTGTGTGTTCATTGTGGACATGGAAAGAGCTATTATATTTATTCACATGTGTGATTGCATGACGGAGTATGTAAACTCTTATATACAAATCTGGTGGCAGTTTCAGAGGGAGCTCTCGGTGGGGCTGCAGGACATCGTGTGGACGACAGAAGATGATATGGGCGGGTCTACCTCCTAATAACAACCAATTTATCGTCTCTAGGCTTCACTCTACTTTACCGGTGCCGCGGGGCCTCCCTCTTCTCCCCTCAAGTAGCTCTCTCTCGTCAGTATACCAGGAGCAAAGTTTTGACACCCACACCCATGCATACCATACTCGACATATTCAAAAGGTTTGTTTTTCCACGAGAAAGGCTCTGTTGTGGTAGGAAGCCGATCTGCTGTGAAATGGGCTTCCTATCCCAAAAGCGCCCCTTTTCTCTGTTGTATCTTCCTACACACTAGTTTATGAATCTCTGTGTCTTGTCCTAGCCATACTCAAGTCCTTCAAAGGCTAGATGTGCTCCTTGGACGATATTGAAGAGACTTTCTTCCTCTATCAGGAAATTTTGAAATGTGATCCGTTCTTCTCACCAAAAGCGGCACATGGACTGCGATTAGGTTGAGTGCTAATTATTGCACGAGAGGAGGTATAATATACTAGGGTAAAAAGTAAACAACGTTAGCATATCCCATGGGCGTTGGGCGTCGTCTACAACTGTAACCAAAATGTCTTTCAACAATGTTATGTACCATTAATGGTCTCTCTTCAAACTTGAGCCCTCATCCTGCAAGATGGTGTAAAACACTCATGAATTTAGATTACCAAAGTGACCTCTATACATGATCAAAAATTTAGAATTTGGTCCTTGGCCCTGAACAGCTCAACAACTTGGCAATCTAAGTGCTAGCAAATAAAATAGGTTCAAATTGGAAGTTCAAACCGTTGATTAAATGATAAATGGCTTATATATACATATTGAAAAAATATAAAATTACAAGTGGAGACAACAAACGAAGTGGTTGATATCAAAGAAATGACAATTCTACTAAAGTGTGTTGCACATGGTTCTCAATTGGCTGCTTGTTATCCTGCCAGCTAATATCACCCCCCCCCCCCCTCCCCCTCTCCCCAACACACACACACACACACACACACCCCCCTGCGTGCGTGCGCGATGTTTTGAGTGACAAGTACTGGTTTGAGGCTTTGGTTGCAGGTCTTTTTGGTAGTTGTATCAAGCTCTCCTTGTATCTGTTTCTTTGCTCATTACCATGCCTTGACATTAATTCCATTGGCATGTCTTCCTGAATTTTGTCATACAATATCGAACAAACCTTGCCCTCATATTAGCAAGTATAGATTCAAAGCTACCTATCCACAAAGTGAAAAATCCAGCATAAAAATCTTCTTCCAAGGTTGGTATGGAGGAAGATGACAGTAACAGGAGCTCGTCATATTATTTATATAGAATCTCTTTATTGCTATGCTTTGACAAATTGTTCATCAAGCCCTTACAACCTTCTCAAGAAAATTCAGCCAAGGTGAGTTAGATTGTTTGACTTTGTGGAAGGAATCCAAGCATGATAGCATCAGGCTGATGATCTGTACTATCATTGTGTATGAGAGGTTTAGAGGGCTTCTTTAGGTCCCGTTACGGTTTTTACCATATAGTTTTCCTTGGAAGGTCAATCCTCTAGCTTTGGTAGTCGAGGATAATTGAGACAAATGGGCCTCTTCTTATCTATCTTTTGTGTGATTTTTGGCTTCTAATTCTGGGTATAAAGCAATGGATGGGGTCTTTTGTGATCTCTTGGGTGCATTAAAGCATGATGTAATACATGGGATGTGTAATAAGCCAGCTCACTCTCCACCTCGTGGGTGCACCTCACGTAATCCTCGACATAATGTGTGATCAAAGCCTAATTTCTTTTTCCTTCAAGCATTTTGTGGATTGAAAAAAAGCTCTCTTTCTTCATAAACTCCTATGAAAAAAAGAACTCTGACTATTTGAGCTACAACTTATTGTTGTTGTTGCTCAATGGTTGTGGGCTTCCGGTCTAGCTCTTTGTTGTATAGCTCTTGATAGTTGTCAAAATCCTTCAAGGGTCTAGCTCTTTGTTGTATAGTTCTTGATAGTTGTCAAAATCCTTCAAGTGACTGTAGAGCCCCCACTTTGCTACTCAATTGATTTATTTTCTCTTTGCAACTACAAGTGGCTCTTTTTATCTCATCTACCAAAAGGTACTTTTGTTGAACATATTCTAGTAGAGCTCTACTTATGCTTGGCCTTGACATTGTAGATTGGTCCAACCACTTGTCTATATTTTTCACCTCACTTGATTTCGCTTCTTTGGGCTTTGCGGTTTCTGAAGTTTGGACTTGGACTTTGAACAATCTCAGGTACTTGATCTTTTGGAACACGGTGGTGTGCTTCCTTCATAACTCATCTGTTTGTTGTGGCATGACCCAAGAGATGTGATGTTGCTCTTGAGGAACTTTTGGTACAGAATCTTGAGGCTTATTTGCTTGGTCTTCTTTTGCCTTTAGGAGTCTCTTAGCCTCTTCCCCTTGGTCAATCTTCTCGGCTTCATCTTCAGGTCTACTTGCTGTAGCATGGGGGGACTTCTTTGTCTTTGGGTTTCTTTGCTTTTCATTGCTCTTCCAAATCCTCTTGTAGGTTCCTTTCCATATTAAATGCATCTCTCTCTCTCTCTCTCTCTCTCTCTCTCTCTCTCTCTCTCTCTTTAGTGAAGGGTTGCCCTTTTTATTGGATCTTCACGTGGAGCAGCAACTTTCTTGTTTTCATGTCATGAAGGGTCTTTTCGATGTTTCCGCTTTCTTGTGTTTAGGTCTCTTTAGCTTGCTTTGCCGACACTTCATGTTGTGGTTCAATTTGTGTAGGTGGCGAGCTAGGTATACTTTTTGCAGGTGTGGCACCTCTTCTTGGTTCTCCTCCTCCTTGGCTTGTGTTTGTGCTCTCTCTTCAACTTCAACCTTTCTCTATGCCCCAATATTCTTCGGAAATTCCTCTTCCTCCCCTCTAATTTGTTCTAGCAGTTGCCTTTCATCTTAACCTTTCTCTAGTTTCCTCAATTTTGCTACCGTCTTAGTTGCATTTTCTTGTTCTCGGTCCAATCTAGCTTTCTTTTGAGCCATAGTTTCGAAGTATTCAACTTTCCTCTTGCTAGACCTCACGGCATTTGCTCTAAAGACCTCATCAAAGTCAATACCCTCTTGTTGCTTAAATACCCTAGGGTTAGCTTCATTAAAGACCTCCAATGGTTAGTGTTAAAAGTCCTTACACCTTAGGTAAGCTAGGGTTATGCTTGAGGTGGGAACTTGGCCCAAGTTTGAGATGCTTGTCGTGCTTGCTCACTAAGGTGCTTGAGGTGCTCCATGACTAAGGTGCTAAGGTGCTCCATGACTAAGGTGCTTGAGGTGTTCCACAAAGTCAACATGATCCCTACTCAAAGGGGGGTGGGGGGGGCGGAGGGGGGCTCATTGTAGGGGCTAGAGAGAGAACACATACACCCTCACACAAGGTATCCTTGGTGCAAATAAAGCAACAGGGACACTTGTAAATCTCCTCTTCATGTTGCCTTCATAGTGTGCCTAAAGCTTATTGGTTAGCCTCCCAAGGGGTCCAATGATTATTTAGTTGATTTAATTAATAGTTTTTTTATTTATCATTTCCTCTCTCTCAAAGGGAAAAGGGGGATACTTATTCCATGGATACCCTTGTTGCTTGATATGCACTAAGCCTGTGATTGGCCAAGCTTGAGGAGGTCCAATCAAGTGCCAGAGAGTGCTAGAAGAGGGGGTCGACCAAAGTAAGAAGAGGGTTAGGTTGGGGGGTATACTCTCCCACACACTCTCTCTCATTATGTGGAGTTGCACAAGAACTCCTTCTCCTTCTCCAAGCTAGTAGAGAAGTTGAGAGCCTACACCAACACTCTTGGCTATGGAATGCAAATCCAACCAAGAGCTATGCTCCAGTGCTTAAACTTGCTATCTTCTCCATCTTCATTACTATGCTATTATGTATGCTAGTAAGAAGAGTGATGATAAGTGAGGAACTATTTCTTTCTCCTATAAATGTTTCTTCTTTCTTTTTCCTACCCTCATTTCATACTAGCTCACTCCACCTTTGAAGGTGTTTGAGGCCTTGGGACTGAGGATGGGGATAGTTAATTCTTTTTGCAAAGTCCATGTTATGCTCGTGATGCATGAAGCTTTTCATCTTCATTACACCACCTAGGTCACAAAGAACACAAAGATTGTATTGTACCAAGCCTCTCTTGATGGGAGAATCCATAATACAAAAGCCTATTGGAGGGGGAACTGGCTCCACATAAATTTGATCCTCAAATGTTGTCATGTTCTCTAAATTCTCTATCGTGAAAAATTATTGTTCATGTCAAGTTAATAAAGTATTATGGTTAAGTTGCTACTGCTAAATAAGTTCACCCTTTATGTTCTCAAAGTAGTTTCACAAAAATGTTCTCTTTAACTCTCTTAATCCTGCTATTCTCAAAGTTCATAGGCCATTTCCATTACATTAGTATCAGAGCTATTGGTTTCTCTTTTCTTGCTTAAGAAGAGAGGTCCTTAAGTTGTCTATGAAAGGCTGGGCCTGTTTATTGCAATAGGATAAGTGGGAAAAGGATCTATTATCTTGGTTGAGAAGGACTTAGTTTGAGGTACAGCGTTGGGAATTATAGTCTTAATAATCGAGCCGCTCGGGGCCTGCCTTTGGCTTAACCATTATTGAGCTATGAGCAAGCTCAACAGGAACCATAACAAACGAGCAATGTTAGACCCTCTCCACTAGTCTTTGCAATTAACAATGTCTAAACCATGGGTGTGGTTGCTTGAGAACTAATTTTCAAAGGTAAAGAAGAGTAGCGACTAAGGTTTTTGAGGATACTAAAGTACAAAGTGATTCTATAAATAAGTATAACTAGCATGGCTGACAATAACCAAGAGAGTAGAATGAACATTGATAACTTTGATTTTGCACATGAAGGTGCTAATGATGATGCCCCATGTTTGTCAATTATCTTGTTATTTTCAAAGGGAAAGAAGAGTAGCGACCAAGGTTTTTGAGGGTACTAAAGTACAAAGTGATTCTATACATAAGTATAACTAGCATGGCTGACAATAACCAAGAGAGTAGAATGAACATTGATAACTTTGATTTTGCACATGAAGGTGCTAATGATGATGCCCCATGTTTGTCAATTATCTTGTTACTAGGTTGTAGCAAGCTATGAGCAACCTTGCTTTGCAAGCCGAAGTTACTCAACAACTTCGCGCTTATGGGATTTTCCTTCCTCTTCAAGAGGAGAGAGAGATTAGGAGGCCTCTTGATGAGGTCCCCAAAAGAATAATCTCTCCCATACAAGAGAAGAAATCTAAAGAACAAGAAAGTAATGAATCCTAAGTTCCTCTAAAGATGTGGCTCCACAAAGACTGTGGTTTAGATGATCGCCAATTGCTCCTAAGAGGAAACGATCAACCCATAGTCCTTCTCCTCGTCACCCCGAAAGGGAAGAGAGGAAAGAAAGAAAGAAAAGGGAAAGAAAGAGGTCACCCTCTTCTCCTTCTTCTTCACCTTCCTCCTCTTTCGATGAAAGCTATGGCTATTCTCCTAGAGAATACAAGAGGGGAGGACATTGAAAATCCTACCCTGCATGGCGAAGGTGACAAAAGCTCAAGAAGTTCAAAGAGGGAGGAAAGAGTATCTTTTTTCTCACCTATGATGGCATCTTTGGTGCTACCGACAAAGTATTGGCCTTCATCCAGCAATATGATGCGGCCTTTGGAGATGAGGGCTTCACGCAGTCCTCCAAGCTACGCCATGTAGCTATACACTTTCAGAAATCGGCTTATCAATGGTAGCCACCTTTGTGGCAACGGTGAAGCCCCAAAGACATGGGCAACTCTACGAGTTTCCATCATGAAGCAATTCCTTGCAAGCGATGCAAAGGACAAAGTGCTTACCAAATGGCGGAGTTTGAAGCTTCTCTCCCATGAGTCTATCCACAAATACGTGGACAAGTTTTGGGATTTACATCTTAAGGCAGTACTGTATTTCAAAAGATAGATTTTGTCGAGCAAAAGCAAAAATTCTGAGCGAGATTATCTGAAGAGATGGCCGAGTACGTCAACTCCCAATGGCCTGGTTCTATCATCGAAGTAATCCACCACACTATGGTTGCTTCACACATAAATTTCCAACAAGGGGCTCGAAGGAATGTCAGGCCCATGGAAAGCAAAGACAAAAGTGATGCAAAGGGGAAAACCATGCCCAAAATTCTTCCCAAGGCAATTCCAATAACAACAACAACAACAACAATTGGTTTAAGGGGAAGAGAGTTTACAAAGGTAAAAATAAACTCTCTCTTGAAGAGCTTGAAGCTTTTCGTAAGGACCACAAATGTTTTAAGTGTGGGGAGCAAGGACATCACTATCGTTCTTGTCCCAAGAGAAATGCAAAGGATCACCTCTCTCCTATGCTTGGGGAAAGGTAAGGGAACATGATGCCTTCATCTTGTTTGACCTTGGCTCAACTCACAACTCATATCAACGGAGCTGGCCACCAAGTTGGGCATTCAAGCTTTTGAGATGGGAGATACTGTAATTGCTGATACTGCTTTCAAGGGACAACAAGCCTCCGTTACTCCCTTGATTGGGAAATTCAGGCCTTATGTCCAACGCTATGTCGACAAAGAAGACTTTTTTATCTCTCCTCTCCGACATAAGGATGCCATCCTAGGGGCACGATGGTTCAACAGCATGGCTGCGAACATGAAGTTCCTTGAAAGGAGAATCTACTTCACCTATAGGGAAAAGAGCATGCATATAGATGCTAGTGAGTCTGGTCGTACTATACCACTTGTAAATCCTCCTTCTTTTGATAAATCAATGAAGAGATCAATTTCTACGTACTTGATTTTTGTCAAAGAGTCCCTAAAAGGTCCTATGTTTCATCAAATGTAAATGGTAGGAATCAAGAGGAGTTAGACTTGTCTAATTTTCTAAAAGGATTCCAAGATGTGTTCATGGATGATATCCCTATGGACTTACCTCCAAAACGAGGGGATGATGACCATCGAATTGAGCTCCGATCATGAAGCTCACCACATAACAAGCCTCCAGAAGAGACCATGAGGCAAGTACAAGAATTGGCAGACAAAGGGATGGTGAGGCCTAGCTCCTCTCCCTTTTTTTCTCCAGTCCTATTAGTGCAAAAGAAAGATGGTACATACCGTATGTGTGTGGATTATCGAGCACTAAACCATATCACTATCAAAAATAGATTTCTCGTACCTTAGGTAGAAGATATGTTTGATAAGATACAAGGCTCTATCTACTTCAGTAGGATTGACCTTAAAAGTGGCTATCATCAAAAATGGATAGTGGATGAAGATATCCTAAAGACCGTTTTTTGTACAACTTTTGGTCTTTATGAGTATCTAGTCATGCCTTTTTCCTTTTGGCTTGACTAATACACCATCCATGTTCAATCCGTTTAATGGAGAAATCTTTAGACCCTACCGCAAATTCACTAGAGTGTTCTTTGATAATATCATCATCTACTCCAAGTCTTTGGAGGAACACAAGCAACATTTCCTGGTGATTTTTCAAGCATTGAGGGATGGTATCCGGATGGATCCATAAAAGTTGGAGGTAATCAAAGCATGGCCTAATCCTAGGAATCTACATGAGCTAAGAAGCCTTACTGATATGTGTGCATACTATAGATGTATCATAGTAAAATTCTCTCAAATAGTAGGACCATTACATGAAAGAACGTTAAGTATTCATGGATTGCTAAGGAGAAAAATGATTTTGACAAGCTCAAAGAGAAGCTCACCTCCCAACCAGTCCTTGTAATGGAAATGGCCTATGAACTTTGAGAGTAGCAGAATTAGGAAAATTAGAGAAAGCACTTTTGTGAGATTACTTTGAGAGCATAGAGGGTGAACTTAATTGATGGTAGCAACATAAACATAGTACTTAGTTAACTTGACATAAAAAATACTTTTGCAAGAGAGAGAGAGTTTAGAGAACATGACAACAGTTGAGGACTGGAATTATGTGGAGCGAGTCCCCCCTCCAATAGGCATTTGTATTATAGATTCTCCCATCAAGAGAGACTTGGTACAATACAATCTTTGTGTTCCTTGCGACCTAGGTGACACAATAAAGATGGAAAGCTTCATGGATCACGAGCATAACATAAACTTTGCAAAAAGCATTAACTATCCCAAGCCTCAGTCCCAAGGCCTCAAACACCTTCAAAGGTGGTGAGAGCTAGCGGGAAATGAGGATAGGGAAGAGGAAGAAGAAACATTCCATAGGAGAAAGAATTACTTTCTCACTTATCATCACTCTTCTTACTAGCATACATAATAGCATAGTAATGAAGATGGAGAAGATGAAAAGCTTAAGCATTGAAGCATCGCTCTTGGTCAGATTTGCATTCCATAGCAAAGAGTGTTGGTGTAGGCTCTCTACTAGCTTGGAGAAGGAGATGGAAGCTCTTGCACTTTGCACTTCACACAATGAGAGTGTGTGTGGGAGAGTATACCCCCAAGCTAGCCCCCTTCTTGCTTTGGTCGATCCCCCCTTTGTAGCTCATGCTTGAAGCTCATTGGATCCCTCCAGGCCTAGCCAGTCACATGCAGAATGCACATCAAGCAACAAGGGTAGCCTTGAGACAAGTGTCTCCCTTTCCTATTTGAGAGAGACGACTTGATAAATGCAAAAAAAATTAATTAAATTTACTAATCTATCATTGGACCCCTTGGGAGGCCAACCAATAGGCTTTAGGCACACTATGAGGGCAACATGAGCAAGAGCTTAACAAGTGTCCTATTTGCTTTCTTTGTACCAAGCTTGCCTTGTGTGAGGGTGTGTGTGTTCTCTCTCTATCATCCCCCTAGCTTTAGGGCTTGCCCCCTCTCTTGTAGGATGGGATTCACCTTAGCCTCAAGCACCTTAGTCAGCAAGCATGTCAAAACACCTCAAGCTTGGGTAGTGTTCCCGCAAGCACCTCAAGCATCTTAGTCAGCAAGCACAACAAGCACCTCAAGCACCTTAGTCATCAAGCATGACAAGCACCTTAGTTATCAAGCATGACAAGCACTTCAAGCACCTTAGTCATCAAGCACGAGAAGCACCTCAAGTTTGGGCCAGGTTCCCACCTCAAGCTCAGCCCTAGCTTACGTAAGGTCAAAGGACTTTTAAAACTAACCTTTGGAGGTCTTTAATAAAGCTAACCCTAAGGTCTTTTAAGCTCCATTGGCTAGCCTTGCTCTTTGACATACCATCTCTCATTTGGGCCCCTTTACCATAGGCCCCGTGTCGAGATAGATCCGAAAGCACATGTCTATATTCTAACCCTTGTTCCCATCTATTCTCCCACATTAAATGATCATTTTAATATGAGAAAATCATTTGGGTTGGTTATATATTAGATTTTTATAAAATTACCTCTCTCTTGAAATCATAGTTGTCATCGACTATGAAGTTGAAGAGATAAAGCCTTAGTCATTAGTCAATCTTGCTTAGCGGGTAGAGGATCCCTTTTTACCCTACGACATCTTTCCAAGAGGGATGACTAATCCATTTGATGCTTGGAAGACATATCTGCCGCAAGCATGTGTGCTCTTTAGTCCATTTCATTCTCCCAAGTAGAGTGACAAATTCTACTTGGTGCTTGAGAGACATCGTCATCACAAACATGATTCTAAGCATGCATACTATTTAAATCTGTGCACAATAAAAAGAGAACTAGTCCTATAAGACAAAAATATTGGTCATTTAAAAGAAATTTGTACATTTGCTTACTCTAATGTAGCATACTATTTAAATTTTTGCACAATAAAAAGAGAAGTAGTCTTATAAGACAAAAACATTGGTCATTTAAAAGAAATTTGTACATTTGCTTACACTTATGTAGCATTGTAAGCATTGGCAAGGTTCACACTATCCTTAAGCTGTATTCCTTGCATCCATCTAGCATCTTCCAAAGGATAATTTTTGAACTTAATAAGATACCGTCAGATAATCTTACCATGTTGTAGTACCTTGTCGTCATGCCAAAAGACAGTTTCGGGTTGTAGCACCTATTCTTAGTCTTCAATTTCGAGAGGGTCTTCAATAATTGGTTCACTTGGTGGCTCTCCTTTGTAGGGCTTAAGTAGGCTCACATGAAAAGCATTGTGTATGAGCCAATGGTTGGGCAACTTGAGTTGATAAGCCATCTCATTGATTGGCTTCAAGATTTGAAAAGGACCATAGTATCTTTTTGCTAGTTTAGCATAATACTTTTGATGGCCCGTAAAATTCTTGCCCGTCGTTTGCCTCAATCGAGCCTTGGGAAATTTAATTAAGACCCAATCATTTTCTTTGAGCATTAAGGCCCTTCTGTGCTTGTCAGCATCAACTTTTTGCCTTTGTTGAGAGATGGATATAGCCTCCTTAATCTTTTGAAAAGATTTTTATAGGTCACGACTATACTCAACAACAACGAAGATCTTCCCATGTACTTTGAGAAGCAAGGGACTTTTAGGTCTTTCTTCAATGATTTCTAAAGGTGCTTTTTCCGTAGAAGTACGGAAAATATTATTGTACGCATACTCTACAAGAGGTAGGTACTTTTTCCATTGTGAGCGTTGATCTAATTTGGTAACATAATTCTTTAGTAGATCGAGAATCGTAAGATTGGCTATCTCACTTCGGCCATCGTTTGTGGGTGATAGGCCCAAGAGAATTTCAATCTTGTACCTAGATTTTCAAAGAGACCTTTCTATAAATTACTGGTCATTCTAGGATCTCTATCTAGCACGATGGATGTTGGTAATCCATGGTGTTTGAAAATATGAGATATGAAGAGAGTTGCCATTTGGGTTAATAGTCTTTTTGACAGGAATAAAGTGTGCTTGCTTGCTAAAGCTGTTGACTATTGTCCATATTCCCGTACTCCCATGGATAGACTCTAGTAATTTAAAGATGAAATCCATGGATATACTCTCACTTGGTGAATTTGGGATTGGCAATGGTTGGAGTACTCCAGGTTGCTTCCCTCTATCATACTTTGTATTTTGGCATATACATTTTGAAATATACTCTTGTATGTCCACTTTCATGGTAGGCCAATAGAAGTACATTTCTACTCCTCGGAGAGTAGGTTGAATGCCTCTATGCCCCGCATACGGAGGAGCATGGGATTCATACATGACTTTTTTACGAAGGAAGTGGGTAAGACATAGCCTATTGTCATGGAGAAGATAACCATCTTGCAAGGCCCAAAGCAAGGGCTGACATTATGTCTCTAAAGTCGGGGTCAGTAGCATACTCATCTATCATAGAAGATAAATCATTGTGAGTAGCTATAGACACCGAAGAAATGATTGCTTAAGGTTGCAAAGTTGCAACAAGTGCTGGAAGTGAAAGAGAGTTGATGCAACATGGCCAATAAATAGATCCTAGACCCCAAAGACCTTAGAAGACAAAGTAACAAAAAGAAGTGCTTCAAGAAGCCATACATTGATCTCAAATCATAAAAATCTCTAGAGCCATATTTGTCTTAGCCTCCAAAGACACAAGAAGAGACAGAGACCAATGAAGTTGTGCGTCAAGAATCCCTACATGGATCTTAAGCAAAAAAGATCCCTACATCCACATTTGTCTTCCTAGAGCCAATATTTTTGCCTTGTCCTTAGAAGGGATTATATTCCCATGGATGGATTAATAGTGAAAATAGAACATAGATGTTAGCCACTTCTTTGAATCACTTTATACAAACAAGGGGATGAGCAATCAAGAAAAGAGTCAAAAGAAGGTGAACTTAGCTTTGCCCTCAAGACGGTGCTATCAATCAACGAGCGATGATGAAAAGCAAACAAGGGACAAAAAGCGAACAAAGAAAAGTCAATGATAGAGCATAGTAACCCCATTTGTCATACCTCCTTTAAAAAAGAAATGATGTAATAAAGAGTTTACTTAAGATAGCCTTCGTGAGAAAATTTTATCCTTGATGTGCGATGAATATGTGCATGCAATGCATTAGCAATTGTTGTCCGTTTAGGTTCTATTGCTTCCAATGGAACCAATTTACACATAGATGATTGTGTTTGCCTTGGTGCACGACAACCATGGTGCAATACAAACACCGTCATCTTAGATTACAAAGCTATCAAATCAAAACATATGGGCTTGTTTGTAAATTATTGCACTTCTTAATGTCTATCTATACACATACAAGAATGCATGAACTTATTTAATTACTTGGAATCTATCGAGATGCTCTTTGAAGGACCCTCTTTGAGTCCCATGGGGGTTTAAAAGACCACCTCACAACTACCATCATCAATTTGTACTCGCGGCCCTAAAGACAAGTGAATGCTGTGGAGAAACACTACAACACTACAAAATAGAGGGTTTGGGAATGACATATGCTACTAAGAGATTTTGGCATTATCTTCTAGCTAGCAAATTCACATTTCTTGTTGTAGACTATCATTCCCTACTCTACCTAGTGAATGAGCCTTGGAATATTGTCAAATTATTAGGTGGTTTACTATATGGGTGAAAATTGAAATTACTATCATAGCAAAGAAGGTACCATGCATCAAAGAGTTGACCATCTATTTAGGATTACATTGGGTAAAGCACCAAAGGGTGTTGATGCAGATCTCTTGTATACTTATCTTCTCTCAATTGAGATGTTTCTTAGATTCTTGGAGGAGTTAGCAACTCTCATGATGATTTCTCAATTTGATACTAAAATCCCATCGTCATTTCATCCTAGAATAATTGAGAAAAAATAGATTTATATTAGTTATTGGGAGGTAGATTGTGGAGAAAGACTCTCGAAGGTAAGACAATAGAGCCCTTAGAGCAAGATTTTTATGTAAACAAAGATGACACAACCCTAACGGGCATGCACTTTGCAGAGGACTAAAGTATGAAATGATTGAAATGGTTTGGAGGTTATTGGATGGCTATAAAATGGGATGTGAATGTTTATGTTAAGCAATGTGGACAATGCCAAAAAGTAACTCCAATGTCATCAACAACCCTATCTCAAGTCATGGTCGTTCCACAATGAGGATTATAGTTAGTGGAATACCTATCCAACATGAAATTCCCAAAGACTGTGGGAAAACGTAGACAAAAGAGTATAGAAATGAAGCTCTTAAGTACGTGATGGTGAATCAAATCTAGAGACAAGGTAAAGATAATAAACTTTTCATAAGTGCAACGGAGAATGAGTATACTCCTATATTGGAAGAACTGCATGTGGATTTTTCAAGAGGTCATTCTTAAGCTAGCACTACAACACACCAATTCTATTCTCCAATGCCAAAGAATATATGAAATGATGTGATGCATGCCAAAGTGCACAAATGCCACAAAGAAGTCAAAATATGCCATTGAGACCAACAATGGGAGCACGAGCCTTTGCCCATGGGGCATAGAATTTGTGGGACCAATCCAATCATCAAATATTAATTTAAGCCCAACATATCATCTTGGCAACATTTTACTTCACTAAATTGACTAAGGGAGAAGCTACATGAAAGGATGATGCACACACTACATCATTTTTCTTGTTTGTGCATGATGATATGGATTGCCCATTGAGATAGACATCGATAGGGGCACCCACTTCTTAAATGAAGCAATTGAGTTTACAAATATTCATAACAAGTCTACTCGACATGCCATGTCCACTCTTTAAAGCAACATATTTCTAAGCTTAAGAAGAAAGAAAACGGACCATTTATCATTGAGGATATCCTATTGAGTGGAAGAGTTAATATGGAAACCTTAGATGGTGATGTGTTGAGAGGTTTAAATTTCTTGGGAACCATGCAAAACACTTATCTTAATGTTGCCTTCAAGCTAGTGAAATCAAATCTTGAACAGATGGCACCCCACAAATTGCAATTCATGGTCATCCAGTGATACCAAACCTTGTTTTCAAAGGTTTCTTCCTCAAGTCCCATGGAGTCCTTTAGAGGTGAAATGAGTGAATTTCAAGCCCTAACACCCCATCAACCAAGCATTCTTCTCTACCACGGTCGTGGTTCAAATTGGTCAAAAATTGGAAAAAACGGTTTAAAGTTTGATCGCACTCCTCTCTAGCTATGTAGTATTACATTCTTACTTTGCATGACAAGAGAACTCAAAATCATCAATTTGCAACATATCAAAGCAGCTTTCATCAGACCAAACTACAAAATGTGGGATAATTGCATTATGTTGTCATCGTGTTATAGTAAATTTGCAATGTTGATCCCAAAACATCCAAGGTTTTGGCTAGAATTTATATGGTAAATTCAAGGCTTGGTTTGTGGAAAAAATTAATTAATCAAAGTGGAATAGAAAGGAGAGCTCACTCACAAGGTAACACCACTTCAAGTATAAACTAATAAAGCCCGTGTAGACTCAAAAACATCACCCAAAATCTGGTAGAATATCAAATATTATCCAAAGTCAAAATATAGGGTCTAGAACTGATCATCAATATAAATTGTCAACAAAAATTCAATTTCCATGAGACCTTTGCCATAGGCTTACTAGGAACACATGGAAATTATCGTGGACTCGAATGAACAGCCAAATGGTAAGTTTAAAAAAAAAACCAAATGGTAAGTTTTTTTTTTAAAGGAGTCAAAGAGCCATAGACCATGTAATCGAGGGGGTCATTTGTATTGTGACCTTGTGTGTGTGTGTATAACTATTTTATTTCAATAAATAAAGACAAATGGACATACAAGTTCAAAAGACAGTTGGCTTTAGACAAGTGATAGGGGTAGTGCAAAAACAACTTACTCTTAGAATTACTTGTGTACATTGCTATAAGAATGAGGTCTCATTCTAGTGTATAAATACAAAGGATGATCTGTTATTTGTTACATAAAGTGGTAAGAGTCTGGTGCATCAAGGACGGACAATAGCTGAGCCAATAAAACTCCAAGAAAAGATAGAGTCCTCACCTACATCCATTCAAACAAGACAACAACCATGTTAGGCTTGAATGCGTTTTACAAGTGTCAACGGAGTGTATCAATTGTTATCCATGTACAACTTACAACCTTTTTAACTTAAAACCATCGTCCAAAGTGCTCATGTATTCCTGTTTTGTCAAGTACAAGGTGTGTTTTTTGTTCTTTTTAAGTTCAATGCTTGTAAAAAAGCTCCTTACTCCTTTAGGATATAGCCCGATTTTTAAAGGACCTTTAATAGATATTTACATACATATCATTCTAATTGTAAGCCCCCCACCCCTTCTGATCCAAGTGTTTGATTCCCAATATCAGCCCCAAGTCATTTTGCACCTACTCCTCAGCCATACAACACTATATATTACATAGCAAGGTTTTCATGCTCTTTCTTAATGTAGCAAAATCAGTCTAAGAACTCGGTTAGAACAAGCAAGTGCACGCGGTATCACTCTTACCGCCTCCATCCCACTCTCTTTTTTTAATGACACAATCAAGTCAAATTTAGTAGCCCTATCCTCTGTATCAGACAAGACCCCCAAAAAAAACATTGTGTTAGACAACATACAATTGTCTCGTGTTTGGCTTAGGCATCTACTCAGCTAAGCATATCAAGCCAAAAGAAATCAACATGACTAAAATGTGAACGAGGTACCAATCATTCCTGTTTTTTTGAAAAAAAAAACCCAAAAAGAAAAAATTGTATCAATAAATGTAATGACTCCATGCATTATATGTAAAACACCAACTATTTTTAGTATGTTCAGTCACGAAACCCGCAAGTGTTATCAAAACATCCACCATAGTATGCAGTACAACCCAAACCAAAGTATGCAGTACAACACCCAGTCAGTAGCAAAAGTGTATCGTAGGGTCAAGAGCGATACCGCCATTATGACAACAACCCAACAATAACCAGATATCAAATGCAACTAAGCCCCATCGGACCGGGTACCTTATTATACAATGTCGCCAATGCACCCTCACTCAAAAACTATATGCTAAACTCCATTGTAAAGCCCTAAGATACAAGGGATATATCAAACTTACCCCCCCTCTCTTTACCCAGTGTATCAAACCAACTAGTATGATTAAGTAGATGAATCCCCCTTGTTAGGTACATCCTACCCCACAGTGATACTAGCAGCGCAAACCACAGTCTGTAGCCTTAAACGATGAGTCTACGTAGAAACACGAGCCAATATTTTGGCCTGAAAAGCTTTATAAGCCTCACTTGTGAAGTGTATGGGATCCAACCCAGTGCCAGGTATTCCTATACATCAAAAGATGGCCACAATATCGGGTTCGCACAGTTTTTACAAAGTATATGCTAACCATGGCCATAATGATGAAATATCTACAATAATGAAGACATAAACCATAAGATTGTGTCCCAAACTACCCTTCTTAATTACGCACATCACAATATAAACCCCTTAACTTGGAGCAAAAACAAAAGAAGGAGCAGTAACCCGTTGACAGATGACAACTCCAACAGAATGCAGTATGTCATAAATGTGCCAAAGTACATATTGATAAAACCAAACACGGAACTCACAGACCTGGGACGATTGCTCCACGAGCTCCATGTTCTCTTAGTAAGCGGCAACCACCACACTCCTCTCTTTCACATACACACACTAAACACAATCAAGGCTAAGTAAAGGGCAAAAAGCACCGTCACCTCTTTATGTAGAAGTCTAGGCGGGGTTGCGACATCAATCTGCACGATCTGCAATCGTAATATTTGAAATAGAAAGAAAATACGGGTGCCTCAATGGAGCCCACCAATTTTATGTTTTTGTGCAGGTGTGTAGAGAACTCTGAGTGCAGGTGATGCGGTAGAGATAGAGAGGGAGAGTGGGGGCATGAAGCAATCCTCAATAAGATGAATAGAGTAAAGGGGGTAAACTTCCACGTTCCCCTTAATGACCAAGTAATTTACATCATGCTTCCTTTGTAAGGGTAAACTCTCACAGGGAAAGAATATCAGTAGCTATAAGATAGTCACGTCGGGGGGTAGGTGAAAAAAGCCCTTTTCCTAAAGAATATATAAAAGTGGTGAATCGTACCTGACAAATTATAACTCGAATGAGAGTGTGTGACTAGGAGAATTCTTCACAAGCTGAACAAGGTAATTTATTTATGGGGGAAATCTCTTGTTTTAACTAATCCAAGTTTGTACCAATACCTATGTGTGTGTGTGTGTGTGTGTGTGTGTGTGTGTGTGTGTGTGTACCCTCCCTATCCCAAGCGCCATACACAATGGGTCGGTTGTAGGCCCATTGCCTTATTAAGGAAATGAGATAAGTGCGATTAAACTTCGAGCCAAGCCAACCATTTAGGGAATAGCTTTTATGATAGTATTAATTAGGTCATTCTTTTTAAAGTCATTAAGGCAAAATTAGTGAATAAGATTTTTGATGTCTTCCCAAGCCACAAAACAGTTAGAGGAAGAATAAAGGATCATATAAAGAAGACTAATACATGTATTAAGAGCTTCTTTACGTGGTCGGGTACTCCTCATCTTGACAAATTCAATGGAAGAGATTTTAAGTTGATCTCTTTTCCAGATGAATCTGTAGTCATAGTTGCCATTACAGGGATTGTGCAACAAAAATGAAAATTTAAGGAATTGTATAGAAGTGGAAAAGAACCCGACAGATGTGTTAAAACCATCACCGTAAGTCGGCTCAATTTTAAGGCAGTTAGGGCTAATCTCATCAAGGAAAGTTCTATTGTTGAGGCTTAGGATATCGTCCAGGGATCTGTATGTATGTTTAAATAGCCATAGTTTATGACTGGTACTTTTATCCCTCATGGTCTCAAGAAACCATTTATACTCAGAAAAGATTAAATACAAATTGCACATAAGGGGTGAGCAGGAAAAGCCCATAGGGATGCCGAGGCTTTGGTTATAGCAATGGCCACCAAAGTGGATTGAACAATTTTCCAAAAGCCAAGTAATGCTATTAATAAAAATTTTCCTCATCGAAGTGAGAGGAGTGAGATGAGTTGGTTTTTTTAATCCATCTAGGCTTGTTAACAAGAGAAATGTAGGAAAAAACTTTTAACCTAGCACGGTTAAACGCAATCTTAGTCATTTTCTTTAGAACATTCTTCAACCCCATATCCCCATTCAGGGGTATATTCTCATAAGATTGAGTGATGTCAGCAAAAAAGAGATGAAATATTTGACTGGGGAGGTTAAGAGTGACCTCGATAAAGTTCTTAACCAACCAAAAGGGGTTATAGTGTATTTTGAGAAAGGTCGAACAAACTCTCTGTTTAATTACACAAGGCATTAAAACTCAGAAAGTATAAGGTCAAGGCATAAAGTAATGTCTTTACGAATGTTGATAAATATACTATTTGAGGCATCAAATATCCATTGAAACTTGTGTTTGTGATTCTTATAGTGGAAATAAAACAGGAAGCGTGACTATCTCAAGAGAGTATCCAAGACCGATAAGGTGTTTAGTAGTACCATTGGTGGCCTTAGTAGGGGATAAGTTAAGCAAACTACATTCCTCACCAGAAAGGCTTGAGTGAGCAGCTTTTCGAGCAAGGTTTTTACAAATAAGAGAGGGGCAATTGGTGTTTTTATCAAGGCATACAACAAACCAATTGTGTGCGAGCTTTTGAACTTTCAAACCGATGTGATCGAAGTGGGCCAAAGCATGTATTGGTGGTACCAAAAAGGGGTTTCTTGGACAGTCCTTTGGTAGCACTTTACAAGCCCCATCTTCATGTGCTACATGTAAAATATACTAGCATGTTATATGTCAATGGATAGATTTTTTCATGTAAAATCTAAAACTATAAATTCCAAGAAGTTCTGAATTATTTTGCAAAAAAATTACTGGTCCCCACATGTTTTAAAGGTACCATCAAAAAGTACAAAAAGTGGTACCACCAATACTAGCTTTTACCCAAGTGCTATTTGTAGATAGTCAATTGTGCGATAAGAGTGATATTTTTTGAAGGAAACATTGTTGAGCTAATTTGGTTAAGTCCAATAGGACTCTCTTCTCTAGTCGGAGAGAACTGACAAGGTCAGTTAAGCAGCTAAGTAAAGCTGATAGAGCAAGGTATGGTTTTTTGGAAAACTAGGGATGTGATTTAGTCCTTTTGCCAAGATTTTTTGTGTCGTCATGTCATTAATCACATTAAATTCACAAGTGTGGACATGCTTGCCTAAATCACCAAAATCTTTACAAAAAGTGCTATACTTATCACAAGCACAATCCATGATAGTATTGTAACGTAGAAAATCATTGTTGTAGACAAAACTTTTAACAGGTTGATGATATGTCCAACCAACTAAGACGTTATCCAACATTTTATGGTTGCCAAAAAGTAAGTCAAAACACTCAAAATATTGTTTTGGGTGACAATCAATCCAAAAGTTCATTCTGGTACAGACAATGTATATAGATAAAATCCGATGTAGAGGTCTTTTTTGAGAGACGCATCCTTCCACATGGGCCAAAAATTACCTGCAAAGTATAGATGATTACAAGTCAAGGAGGTGTTGGATTGGAGTATTTCTACCTCTTCCTCTAGTAAAGCTACAAGACTTTCCTCTATTAAAGCTAGAGGAAGTACTAGGTGTTAGAAAAGATGTGAAAGGGTTATGGGGGGTGGTCAAAGTGTTAGGTCTTTTCAGTGAGGGAGAATCCTCATCCTCAATGCACGGCTTGAATAATACAATAATGATTTTGACACCTCTGTAATTGGCATAATTAGTCAGATCTGTGCCAAGCTCATTAGATGAGTTCCTTAAGAATATCAAGCATAAGGCCACAAAAGATGTTAAAAGCAATTTGAGAAATCACAAGCAGCTTGGTCTTTTCACCCAACCAAGAGTAGATAAGGGACATATGAAAGTCCGCTAGTTTCTCCAGAAAGAGTTGATTTAAGTGATTGAGAATATACCAGATAGCATGTTCAAACCACATGATATTGGAATCAAAAGAGGCTTTTAGGTCGAGAAATTTGCCCGCATATTTAAGATAAGGCCGAAAAACATTCAAATAGATTCAATGTAGAAGTCTGCATTGCTCTTGGCAAACTCCATGTTGCCTTCGTTCAAATATATAATCCTGCATTAGATGAACACTTAGAATGGTCAACAAAGTTGAGGTTAAATGGAGCCTTGATGAGTTCCCCTTTGTCCAAGAACTATCCTCCTTTTAGAGCTTTAAGTTTGTCCTCCACAGTGGAAGCACGGAGGTTGGCCAGATATACCCATGTTTCGCTAAGGATAGGTGCTAAAAAGGCTTTGTTGGGGAGGACCCAAAGCTAATGGTTCACACCAAAAGACTTAACCTCAATTTATCTAACATATAAAGAAGGAAAAACTTTAGAAATTTTGGACACCATCTCCAAAGGTTAGAGTCATTAAGGGAGCAAAGGTTGTTTTGAAATTCCTTGATGGCTTCCACAGGAGCACTATCTTTGCAAAAGATGCTACCAGTTTGAGGGATAGCACGAGTAGTAGGGGCACTAATAAAAGTTGGGTTAAGACCGCATGACTTCTTAAGAAAGTTGGATAACTCCACCCTCGACAAAGAGAGTTGAGCCACCTCTTGGTTGTATTGTAAAGAGAGTATAGGCAATTGAGCAATGTACTGGGAGATCATAGCTACACCATCCTTATTGTCCTTGTCTAAAGTGGCCAAGTTCTTCAACCAGTCATTAAAAGAAAGCATGTGCAAATAGAAGATATTTTATCAAATGCTAAAGTCGATTCATAAATAAGTTGTGATGCTTCCAAGCTACTAATACACCTCAGGAGGACAAGGGAAGTTGCCACAAAAAGAGGTTCACATATTAACTCCATGCCTTGAGAATGAGCAAGGGCCTGTAATAAACGATTTGACAAGTTAGAAAGAGACTACTTAGGGTAAGAAGTTACAATTGTTTTGGCCTTTTGGGCAAGAAAGGGCCTAGTTCTAAGGGCAAGGGCTTTTTTTGGAGGATGGTCCTTTAAGTATAGTCTAATCTATTCTAAAATTCTTGCATGCTTCTCTGGGTCATGGATGGCTCTCATGTGAGAAGTCAATTTATAATGAGTGTGATCTTGAAAGATCATATAAAAATCAAGGTTAATAACGTCGGATAAACCTGCAACCCTTACACTGGCAAAGTCAAGAGACTATGATAGCCGTGAGCAGGTATCCAAAATTATAGTCTAAGAGGGACCACCTAGCACCAGCCAACCTAAACAGGAATTATAAACAATGAGTCCAACTTAGCACTATAATCCAAACAAGTCTCTAAAGCCAGTGTCCTGGTTGTCCCATAAAACTAGGCTAGCCTTGTGTGTAGGACGTGTGTGTAGCTGTTTTATTTTAATGAATAAACACAAATGAACATACAAGTTCAAAAGATAGCTGACTTTAGACAAGTGACCAGGCATAGCACAAAAACAACTCATTCTTAAAATTATTTTTGTACACTGCTATAAGAATGAGGTCTCATTTTAGTGTATAAGTACAAAGGATGAGATGTGTTATTTGTTCCATAAAGTGGTAAGAGTCTGGTACATCAAGGATGGACAACAACTACGCCAAAAAATTCCAAGAAAGGATAGAGTCCTCACTTGCATCCATTCAAACAAGACAACAACCATGTTAGCCTTGAATGTGTTTCACAGGTGTCAACGAACTATATCAATTGTTATCCATGTCCAACTTACAACCTTTTTAGCTTAAAAACATCTTCCAAAGTACTCATGTATTCTTGTTTTGTCAAGTACAAGGTGTTTTTTTGTTCTTTTTAAGTTCTTTTTAATGCTTCTAAAAAAGGTCCTTACTCCTTTAAGATACAAGAGAATTTTGGTAGTCATTATATGTATGGTTTCTATATAGCTCAATTTTTTAAAGACCTTAAATAGATATTTACATACATATCATTCTGACCGGAAGGCCACCACCCCTTCCAATCCAAGTGTTTTATTCCCAATATCAGCCCCAAGTCATTTTGCACCTACTCCTCATCCATACAACACTACATATTCCATAGCAAGGTTGTCATGCTCTTTCTTAATGCAGCAAAATCAGTCCAGGAACTCATTCAAACCAAGCAAGTGCACGTGATATCACTCTTACCGCCTCCATATTATATGAAACAATCATGCAAAACTTAGTAGCCCTATCCTCTCTATCAAACGAGACCCACAAAAAAAGCATTGTGTTATACAACATACAATTGTCTCGTGTTTGGCTTAGGCATCTACTCAGCTAAGCATATCAAGCCAAAAGAAATCAACATGGAATGAGATACCAATCCTTCCTTTTTTTTTTTGGAAAAAATCCCAAAAAGACAAAATTGTATCAACAAATGTGATTACACCATGCATTATATGTAAAAAACCAACTATTTTTAGTTTGTTCAGCCACGAAACCCGCCATCAGGTATTTCGAGACCAAATCGCAAACGTTATCAAAACCTCCAGTATAGTATGCAATACAACCCAAACCAAAGTATGCAGTACAAACACCCAGTCAACAATAAAAGTGTGTCGTAGGGTCAAGAGTGACACCATCATTATTCCAACAACCCAACAATAACCAGTTATCAAATGCAACTAAAGCCTATCAGACCAAGTACCTTCTTATACAATGTCACCAATGCACCTCAAAAACTCTGCACTAAACTCCATTGTAAAGCCTGAAGACACAAGGGGTATATCAAATTATCTCCCCCCTCTCTTTTTACCCAGTGTATCAGACCAACTAGTATGATTAAGTAGATGAATCCCCCTTGTTAGGTGCATCCTACCCCACAGTGACACCAACAGTGCAAACCACAGTCTGTAGCCTTAAACGGTGTGTCACTATGCAGAAATATGAGCCAATATTTTGGCCTCAGAAGCTTTACAAAGCTCACATGTGAAGTGCATGGGATCCGACCCAATGCCAAGTATCCCTATACATCAAAATATACCCACCATACCGGTTTTAGAACATTTTTTACAAAGTATATGCCAACCATGCCCCACAGTGATGAAATATCTACAATAGTGAAGACATAAACCATAAGACTATGTGTCCCCAACAAATCCCTTCTTAATTATGAAGAGCACAATATAAACCCCTAAACTCAGAGCATAAACAAAATAAGGAGTAGTAACCCGTAGGTAGATAACAACTCCGACAGAGTGCATTCTGCCATAAATGTGACAAAGTACATATTGATGAAACCAAACAGGGAACTCATAGACCTGCCACGGTTGCTCCACGAGCTCCATGTTCTCTTAGTAAGTGGCAACCACCACACTCCTCTCTTTCACACACACACATTAAACACAATCAAGGCTTAGTGAGGGGCAAAAAGTGTCCTCACCTCTTTTATATGCAGGTGCGTAGAGAACTCTGAGTGCAGATGATGCGGCAAAGGTGGAGAGGGAGAGTGGGGGCGTGAAACAGTCCCTGGGTAAGATGAGCAGAGTAAAGGGGGTAAACTTCCACATTCCCCTTAATTACCAAAGTAATTTACATCATGCACCCTTTGTAAGGGTAAACTCTCACGGGGAAAGAATAGCACTAGCTATAAGATAGCCACCTCGGGGGGTACGTGAAAAAGGCCCTTTTCCTAAAGAATATAGAAAAGTGGTGAATTGTTCTTGACAAATTATAACTCAAATGAGAGTGAGTGATTATGAGAATGCTTCACAAGCTAATCAGAGGAAATTTATTTATGGGGGAAAGCTCTTGTTTTAACTACTCCAAGTCTGTACATGTACCTGTGTGTGTTTAAGATTGATTACCTAACAATAGTTTGCTTATACAAACTTAACCATACAATGGGACTAGAGACCGGACAATGTGTCATAAAAGCTCAAAAATATGTGTTTATAGTAAACAAGAAGTAGCATGTAGACTGACAAAGAGAAGTCTAGAATTTACATTTAGTCTTGTAAGTATGACACAATTTGTATTACTTGTGACTATATACAATTATCAAAGAAGTGTATACAAGGGCTATATATCAATGTTAAAAACAACCAAACAATTGATGATCCCTTGCTATTGCTGCAGTTGTTGTCGTAAAAAAAATGCAAGTCCATCAGTACAAGCATTAATTGGGGAGACAAGTGTCAACGACCCTCCCCCTTGTCATCTTACACCAAAAACTAACAACCTAGCATAGATTAAGTATTATGCTTCAACTTTGAATCATTTATTTACTATAATTTTTGTTTTCCAAAAAAATTGGACAGTATCTCCTCTGTAATTTGGATAAATTTTCAAAAGTCTAGTCCAATGCCATCTCATCCGAGACCCTCACATGAGGATTAAGGCTCTTTTAGAAACAATGGAAAGTAGTGACTCTAATTCAAGAATTTTGCATATATTTCCTAACAAAGAAAAGCATAAAAAAATAGCTTATGACATATCCATTTCATTAGGCACTCATCTACAATATCAGATGTAAACTATCTACCAAAAAAGATTGAAACTCCATGTATCTACATATCAGCAAGAGCTACCAATATCCATGTTTTAGCGAGATGAAACATCATGTGAAGCAGTTAGGCATGCGTATCTACTTGATTTTTGAATATTGATCCAACATATTTCCTTCTTAAAAAGCTTTTAACTCTCAGCCCCAAAAAAATGCTATTTGCAGCTCAAAACCCATGAAATCTTGATCCACAAGAATGTAAACTTCTATGTCAAAGAAAAAGATGAGTGTTCAACTTGTAAACTAGTAAAATTTCAACTCTAATTGTCCAATTATTTTTAACAAACTGCATCACTCCAGCTTGTAGTATTAAAGCTCTCTTAAAGGTGAAAATTTGGGCAACATCTCCTTTGTACACGGATAAATTTTCAAAATTCCAATCACTGCCATCTTTGTTGAGACCCTCACATGAGGTTTAAGGATCTAGCAATCTTTGAAAAGTAAAAAAATCTTGCCTATAATCTACATATATCCATTACCTCTACGTAAATATCAAAGTTCATTTTGCTTCTATTTTTTGTCATCGTCACACAACAAAAGTGCAATGGCTAGATCTTAGTATTTTTTTGTTATCTAAAATATAACAATTCTAATATGTCAAAGAAACCAAGGAAAGTTAAAAGGCAACATTATGAACCAGTCAGAGTGATTATTTAGGTATGGATAATCGATTGCCCAATAGATAGAAACTTAAAAGGTAGCATTACGAACCAGTAAGTCTCTGATTTAGTTATACTAAAATGATTGTATTGCTTGGTATTTATCTAGAGTCTTATATCACACCAGACTCAAGATCAAAAGAATTGCCTTTGTTATACTAAACACCATGAATCAAATGTCCTTAGCTAGGGTCAAATGTAAAAAACTAATCTTACTGTACATAGGCCTTGCAGACCCTAAATAGCATTTTCATTTACTAGGTACTATAACAGGACAAGAAAATGAAATGAAAAACCTATGTTTATCATCAACCCTAAAAGGACAATTTGAGTGTAAACTCCCAAACTATTTTTTAACTGATGACCATCAGTAATGTCAGCCTTTAATATGTAGAAAGTCTCAAAATCGTTTTCAGGATTTGAAAAGAAATCCGATGATATACTGCCTATCAAATGCAAACAACACAAACATATTTCTTGTGCTTAATCAATTACGTCTATACTTCTCAGTAAATTTAGCTATCGTAAAAGAAAAACTTTCTATACTGAGTAGGTGCATCTGCAGATGCACCTACCTGTATTTATCTCCAGCTCACAGGTTGAATATGTGTCGGTAGCTAGAAGTATCCATCACTAAAGTTTCGAAGCGTATTTCGTTTGAATATGCGAGTGATGACCATCCTTATTAGGATCTTCCCAATCAACTAGTGTCGTCTTCTGTCCCCAAAGAGTTGGTCTAACGGTAAGGCTTTGGCCTCTCAACCTACGGGTTGTGGGTTCAAATCCCCTGTTGGGTCACACTCTAGAGGGACACCTTGTGCTCACCTGGTGTTCACGTTGCTAGGGCTCTTGCCCTTGGACACTCGAGTGCATCCTCCTCCTGGGGTGGGTCACCCGAGGAGGAGGTTCCTAGCTGGTTGCTACGAGTTCTCTCCGTCGTTCCCAGCATGTGGTGCATCAATTAGGTGGCCATGGTGATGCCTACGCGTGGCTCTTGCCCGATGGTACGCGGCCCTTGCCCGACCATGTAACATGGCTAATATTTGGAAGGGATAAGCACCTCCCCCTGTGGACCCTTTGGTGTGTCGAAAAAAAAAAAAAAAAAAATAGTGTCGTCTTCCATTGAACCGCCAAGGTGTGTGCATCTACTAACAGATGTGGGCTCACTGGAAGCCACGATTTCTCTTAATTAAGCGTCCAAGTGTAAGAAAATATGGAACAGGTCATTTTGATGCAGAATCTACACACGGTCCTCGTGGGCAACCATAGCTAGTACACATAAGCACGTGTGTGGTGTGTGTGTGTGTGTGTGTGTGTGAGTGAGAGAGAGAGAGAGAGAGAGAGAGAGAGAGAGAGAGAGAGAGAGAGAGAGAGAGAGAGAGAGAGAGAGAGAGAGAGAGAGAGAGAGAGAGAGAGAGAGAGAGAGATTGTAATCGGATGTGTAACTCCCATCCGCAGAGAACCATGTGACAAGCCAGGAGCGAAATCCAAAAAACGATGGTATGCAGTGTGAAGAGTGCACATATGACATATCTACTAGGGGAGGATTGAAGGCTAGTCTGCACACGATAGAGAAAGGGATGAAGGGAAGTGAAACGTTCCTCACCGAGTTAGCCGAGCAAGGTGTGTGTGTGTGGGGTGGTGGGGGCGGGGGTCGAGTACATACACTTAAGAGGGTATGTTGAGGCAAGCATAGGCTTTCCTCACAGATGTATCACGCAGATGACTAGCAGATCGCTTTTTATACGAGAGAGAGAGAGAGAGAGAGAGAGAGAGAGAGAGAGAGAGAGAGAGAGAGAGAGAGAGAGAGAGAGAGAGAGAGAGAGAGAGAGAGAGAGAGAGAGAGAGATTATACACCTACAAGTGTTAGGTGTGCAAAGGCACTCCAACTAACACAACCAACAAAAGGGGTTCTAAAAAAAATAAAAATAAAATTATATATATATATATATATATATATATATATATATATATATATATATATATATATATATATATATAATTCAACTTTTGTTTAAAGTTTGTTAGGTAGTATTCCCATAACGGTGTGTCTCTACAAGAGTGAGAGAGACACAATAGCTGTTACCATATACACGTGGTAGTGATGTGTGTGAACACACTAGGACCGCCGGGGCATTTTTTCCCTCTTTAGGAGGTTTTTTCTCATGTGCATTGATATATACGCCCATCACTCTAGGGCTATCTATCTTTCCATTGCACATTAAGTAACACACTCTCTATTGTGTGCCTTGAGCTTCCTTCGTCTTCTCCAAGCTGAGTGTGTTTCTCTACAACCCTAATTTCAACAATTGGTATCAGAGCAGGTTGCGTCCTCCCGGGCTTAGTCGCCAGCTCCTCCAGTACACGCTTGCTCACTTTCTTCCAGTGAGCTTTGTCGAGCGTTTGCAGGTCGACAAATACTTTGGGAAAGTTCGTTGAGCTTGTTCTGCTCAGATTTTTGATTTAGGCTCATTTCGGCCTCCGTTTTCACTACAGGCAGTGCTGCACAGGCTATTTCATCATTATGTGCAAAATTTTTGTCAGTGCCGTTTTCTACATAACAGGTGCCTTATAGTCTTCTACGGTTTGTGCTATATAGCACGTGTTGTTCCCGCTCCGTTTCTCCTATTTTCGGGCAGTTTTCACATCAGGTGCAACATTTACCATGGCTGACAACAACAACATAGATTTGTTCAAGATGTTTGCTGCTGAGGACAGGTTGGATGGGGACAACTACCCTATGTGGGCTTATATGATGCAACATGTTCTTGTGTCAAAGGGCGTCTGGAACATTGATGTACGTCCTGGTTCTGAGGATGTAGGCGATGTTGAGGATGTTGCAGGTCTTGCTGCAAGGATTGCTGCGTTAGAGTTGTGTTGCCTACGACAGAACAAGCTCGTTGGGATGTTAAGGATGCGCAGGCTCATGCATTGATTACCTTGTTTGTGAAGCGCACCATTGTTCCTCACATCCGTTCAGCAAAATCTGCAATACAGGCTTGGGATATTTTGGCTGGTCTTTATGCAAGTCGCAATGAGGCTAAAATTGCTTTGCTGTGTAAAGAGCTGGAGTCGAAGATTATGCATGAGGAAGATGATATGGACACATTCCTTGCTAGTGTCAAGGATATCAATGAGCAGCTTATTTCTCCAGGTGAAGTCATTTGAGATAGTTCCCTTGTGCAGACTGTTCTTGATGCCTTACCAGATTCCTACCAGATTTTTGCTAGTACTTGGAGACTGATGACCCAAGGAAATCCTGAAGTTGTCAAGTTTGATGTATTATGCACATTGCTGTTGCAAGAGTCACTTTCTAGAAAAAATAGGACTAGGCAGCATGTAGTTGAACAGGCTTTTATTGCTTCTCAAAGAAAGGGTGGTAACAGTAATGCAACCACTTCTTATGGTTCTGTTGCGAGTGGCAAAAATTTTGTTCCTAATGCTTCTGCTAGCAGCAATTCATATGGAAATTCTGGTGATAAGGGCAAAAAGAAGATGCATTGCCATTATTATAAAGCTAATGATCACTTGATCAAGTCGTGTTGAAGGCCAAAGAGGCTAAGAAGAAAGAGGGTGGTTCCACTGCAAATGCTAGTTCCACTACAAATGCAGCCATTGTTGAGTCTTTTGTGAAAGGAGACTGTGATGCTGATGTTGATGCAGAATGGGCTTTTAGCGCAGAGTGCACTTACAATCCTGCTGACCATGATACATGCTTGTCAGTTGCTATAGATTCACATGTGTGGTATTTTGACAGTGGTGCTACAAAGCACATTACCTCACATCGTGAATTGTTTACCTCTCTCGAGTCTGTCCCTCATGGAAATTCGGTCACTTGTGCCAACAATGCCTCTTATCCAGTTCAGGGAGTTGGAAAGATTGTGCTTACTACTGCTAATGGCAGTTTTTTCACACTTGTTGATGCACTTTATGTAACTGGGATCAAGAAGAATCTCTTGTCTGTATCCGCACTTGCTAGAATTGGACTAGTAGTCAAATTTGTGGATGACAGATGTACAATTCATGATCTCAGTTTTGGTGATGAAATTGTTGCATCTGGCCTTTTGTGCCGTGGGCCCACTGTATAAGCTCACTTTGTATGACAAGTGTCGACAAAATTTTGCAAATGCTGTTGCAGATTCAAGGGCTATTTCAGATGCAAAACTTTGGCATACACATTTTGGTCATTTGAATTTTGCCAGTTTGCTGCGTTTGCAGAAATCTGATATGGTTGCTTCTTTGCCGCCTCTTGAAGCACCTGTCAAACATGTTTGTGAAGGCTGTATTTTGGGTAAGATGCAGCGTTCTAAGTTTCCAAAGGATGGTTCAGTTCGGGCCACATGCACGTTGCAGCTTGTGCATAGTGATGTTTGTGGGCCCATGCAAACTCCGTTCTTGGGCAATTACTTGTACTTCGTGACTTTCATTGATGATTACTCCACGCATGCATGGGTATTTCCGCTTAAAGCGAAGTCCGAAGTTTTTATGTGCTTCAAACAATTTCTGGCTATGGCTGAAAATGTCTCGAAATGTACTATGGGCAGAGGGGGGGAGTATATGTCTCATGAATTTAATGCATTTCTGGCTAGTCGTGGGATAAAACACCAATGTACAGTGCCTTATACACCTCGGCAAAATGGTGTTGCTGAGAGGAAAAACAGGTCACTTACGAAAATGGCACGATGTATGGTCAAAAGTCAAGCTTTGCCGCATTCTTTTTGGCTTGAGGCCATCATGTGTGCCACTTATGTACTTAACAGGTGTCCTACGAAAGCTTTACAGTCTATTACTCCATATGAAGCATGGCATGATAGAAAGCCTTCTATTGAGCACATGCGTGTTTTTGGCTGTTTGGCATATGCTTTGGTGCCACAAGTGCATCACAGAAAATTGGATGATAAGGCTGTCAAATGTATTTTTGTTGGTTATAGTGCTGAAAGCAAAGGTTACAGGTTGTATCATCCGCAAACAAAACGTATTCTGGTTTCACGGGATGTAGTGTTTGTGGAAGATTCTGTTCAGTCTTTGCTCTCATGTACTACAGACAGTAATGTAAGCTCACACGACATTTATGACACTTTGTTGCCTCTTTTCAGTGGTGGAAATATGAATGTAAGTTCCAATGAGGCAAATGTACAGCCTATGGGGGTTTCTGAAAATGTTTTAGATCAGCCTATTACTAATGCAGATGTACATGATGTACTTGATGAGGAAAGGGCTGAAAATGAGCAGGCTAGAGGTATGCCAAAATGGTTGGTGCATACTTTGCGTGACAGTAAATTGGATGCACCTTTGTCTAGTCGTACTCGTTCAGGCTCTCACCATGCATCTTATGCATCAGATTGTTATGCTTTGGCTGTTTCTAGCTTACATGATGTTGAGGAGCCTCTGTCTTTTGATGAAGCACAGAATTCAGAAAATTGGATGGCTGCCATGCAATCAGAATATGATGCACTTATAGAAAATGACACATGGACTTTATGTGATTTGCCTCCTGGCAAAAAGGCCATTGGTACGAAGTGGGTTTACAAGTTGAAACGCAAACCGGATGGTGAGATCGATCGCCATAAGGCTCGACTTGTTGCAAAGGGTTATGCACAACAAAAAGGCATAGATTATGAAGAGACTTTTTCTCCCACTTGTCGTATGACCACTGTGCGTTTTCTATGTGCATTGGCAGCTCATTTTGGTTGGGATGTACATCAATCAGACATTGTTACTGCTTTCTAGAATGGTGACATATTTGAGGAAGTTTATGTAACGCAGCCTCGCGGTTTTGTCATAAAAGGACAAGAGGACAAAGTGTGCAGATGTAAGAAGGCTTTGTATGGGTTGAAGCAATCTCCTTGTGCTTGGTATGAGAAAGCTGACACTCATTTGGTTAAACGAGGATTTTGTAACAGTCCAACAGAAAGCATATTGTATGTAAAGTGTGAGGATGATGTACTTCTCATTGTGGTTCTTTATGTTGATGATTTGCTGATCACTGGACCAAATGAGAGACATATTGCTGAATTTAAGGCTGATTTGAATGCTACTTTCAAGATGAAAGATTTGGGGATGTTGCATCATTACTTGGGTATACAATTTAAGCAGTGTGATGGTGGTATTGCCTTGTGTCAGAAAAGTTACATAAAGACTAAGTAACACACTCTCTATTGTGTGCCTTGAGCTTCCTTCGTCTTCTCCAAGCTGTGTGTGTTTCTCTACAACCCTAATTCCAACAATAGCATTCTTTTTTCACTAAAAAGTGGCATCCCCTTGTTACAAACACCAATCAAATATCTCTCTCCCTCTCTCTCTCTCTCTCTCTCTCTCATTCAACTTTTGTTTAAAGTTTGCTAGGTAGTATTCCCATAATGGTTGTCTCTACAAGAGTGAGAGAGACACAATAGCATTCTTTTTTCGCTAAAAAGTGGCATGCCCTTGTTACAAACACCAATCAAATCTCTCTCTCTCTCTCTCTCTCTCTCTCTCTCTCTCTATATATATATATATATATATATATTGTATTTAAGAATTCAACTTTTGTTAAAGTTTGCTAGTAGTATTCCCATAACGATGTGTCTGTACAAGAGTGAGAGAGACACAATAGCATTCTTTTTCGTTGAAAAATGGCATGCCCTTGTTACGAACACCAATCAAATCTCTCTCTCTCTCTCTCTCTCTCTATGTATCTATCTATATATATATATATATATATATATATATATATATACACACACACACACACACACACACACACACACACACACACACACACACACACACATATATATATTTGTATTTAAGAATTCAACTTTTGTTAAAGGTTGCTAGTAGTATTCCGATAACGATGTGTCTCTACAAGAGTGAGAGAGACACAATAGCATTCTTTTTTCGCTGAAAAGTGGCATGCCCTTGTTACGAACACCAATCAAATCTCTCTCTCTCTCTCTATGTGTGTGTGTGTGTGTGTGTGTGTGTGTGTGTGTGTTCTACATTTGTTTTATAAGAACCGAAGGACAAGGGTAGAAAAACATGATACCCCTATTCTAAAAGGAAATATAGGCCAACTTGATGTCTTCCCAGTTTATTAGGTTATAATTTGAAATTTTTATCAATAATACTAGTGTAAAGTTTTCCGGTTTTCCTCATGATAAGCCCAAAATCTAAGTGGAATTTTATGATTATATCCAAAAACAATATGCAAGACTCAAGATATTTCTTTAAAACTGGCCACGAAGTTTTTGTAAGAAAAAAATGGTAGGAGTAACAAAGTGAGGTCAACTGGCCTAGGTAAGCATGCCAAATTCCAACTAGGCTTGTCTACATGGATTTTATCTCCATCAATTTGATATTTAAGGTGCATGTGAAACATTCAGATTAAATTGATGGCACGTGTGTGTGTGTGTGTGTGTGAGAGAGAGAGAGAGAGAGAGAGAGAGAGAGAGAGAGAGCTTGTGGTGCTTGCAACTCTATAGGTTGTACATGCTCTGTCGCCATGCACAACAATTCAAGGCATGAGAGTTATGTTCTTTACATATAGACAAAGTTCTAAGAACAAATTTTCAATGCAACAATCACCATGGGGTCTAGGCGAGCATAGATTGAACATGTGAACTAGGGTAAAAAAGAGGGGGATATGGTACAAGGCACCGAGAGAGAGAAGAAGAAGAGAGTTTTAACCTCGTAGGAAACTATCCCAAGAGACCTTAAAGATCTAGCCAACGAGGAGACTTGAACTCAAAACCTATTATTCAAGAGGAAAATGGTATAACCTTTCTGTCACCCAAGTGTGGTAGATTGGTTATGCCATTTCCCTGTTGAATAACAAGTCTTGAGTTCAACTCTCCTCGTCGGCTAGATTTGTAAGGTCTCTTGGAAACTTACCCAGTCATATTATTCTACATGAGGGAAATTTTCCTAGTTTCAAAGCAAAAAATACTACCCCTTTCCAATTGGAAAAGATACCAAGCTTTTGCAAATTTCAAAAAGTTGTGGAATCATACAATGTTCTTGCTTCAAACTCATTTAAACTGAAAACAAAATTTGCGACCCCAACACGATAGGCATAAGATCCGTGTCTCTCTCTCTCTCTCTCTCTCTCTCTTCCCCTCCCATACAATGTCAGGATGCGGCATACCCATTCGGAAGCTAAAAGAAAAGAAGAAAGAAAACATTGAGAAGCTGGACGCGTAGGTATATATCTCAAAAGCTATTAATTACCAGAGAGCGATGGGGCCGCACTTTTCACAGTTTCCCTTGCAAATGCAAAGATCTCTCGAGTCACAGGTTGTCTCGAGACTCGTACATTTTGTGGAGCACACTTGGTTGTCAGAAAAGGAGGGAGCAAACAATGCATTCAGATGCAGTTCTCGCTTACTCTTGCAATGTGACAATCCCTCTGAGCATGGTCGACCATCAATGCTAATGCTGACCATAGACAGACATGGACGGCTGTGAAAGCTGCCTGGTATCATGTTGATTCAGTAGTCTATCACTCATCAGACATCTCTCAAGCTAGCTCAGCTTTTGAAAGAGGTGCATGTGCAAAGGCATCCTCATCTTCATCCACAAAACCTCGCATTTGCACTTGCCGAAGCTTGTGAAATTCCGTGGCTGCCATAGAACGCTTTCGTATCGACTTCACACCACAAACTACACATACTGACACCACCAGTACACTTATTACTGCCACAACAGGTATATACCACTGCACATACAAGCATGAATTTTAGCACTAGTTTGAGTTGCCCAAATAGATTCGAAATTTTTGGCAGTGGACTTACCAAGTCATTGTCGTCCTCCTCTGTTTTGACAGGCACAACGGGTGAACCATCCTTGGAACCTGAACAGCCCCGTCATTGACGACAAGTAATTAGCTGCAGAAATTGTTGTGTGAGATTGATTAAGAGCATTGCATTGCAGAAGCCTTACTTTTGGCGGTTGGTGTGGAGCAATCCACACTGCCCTTCCAATCAGGTGGGCAGTCACAGGTGGAGCCATCACCCTCATTGCACTGACCATTGTGATAGCAGTAAATATCGCCACATTGAACCCCCACCAGCTCGCAGTGATCACCGTTGTATCCTTCTTTGCAGATGCACGTGTAGTTCTCTCCTTGAATTATCTCGTTGCAAATCCCATTTTCACACCAGAAGCTGTTGCTGCCATCGCACATGGTTTGCGCGGTGTCGCAGAACTGACCTCTGGACCACCACATCAGCCACAATGTTTCAATCCTCTCCATGTCTCAACAGATTACGATTACTGTGCCAATGTGTATACTGATGGCACAACATCATACATTGCACATTCACACGCATTGTGAATGCAAGAGAAAGAGCTCTCTCTCTCTCTCTCTCTCTCTCTCTCTCTCTCTCTCTCTCTCTCTCTCTCAATCAACAGGTCTGGAGTTCAACTCTCCTCGTCGGATAGATCTTTAATGTCTCTTGGGATGGTTTCCTACGACGTTAAAACAATCATCTTCTTCTTCTTCTCTCTCAGACTCTGGTGTGTGTGTGTGTGAGCGCGTGCATGCACACGCATAATGCAGGCCCGTAAGCGCATGCTGTGAATGCCTTTTATGCCAGTAACCAAAGAAGCTACTTTCTGCTTACAAAGCCAATGTAATGTAATTAGATCCAGGTAGCCTAGATCAGAAGCAGACAGGTCAGAAACAAATTATAGGAAAGCGGCAGCACAGATCTGTTATTACTTACCCCAAAAAGGGACGATCTCCTTGAAGCATAGAGGAGTTGCTGGGAAGTTCACAGATACAGGCACCATCGCTATTACAGTTATTGGTGGCGCATCTCAAGTCACAGTCTTGGCCCCTTGTAAATGCAGCTAGGGAGCCCAGAAGCAGCAGAAGGCACCAGCACAGAGGAGGTGAGAGAACACTCGCCATAGCTGCTACCAGCTCAAGGATCGTATGTCAGCTTTTGGTTTTCCTTTTCTGGGTTTGTTTTTTTTTTTTTGGGGGGGGGGGGGGGGGGGGGGGGGCTATGTGTGTGTGTGCGAATGCGTCTTTCTCGACTCTTCGCTGATGCTTGGAAGCGAGAGCGAGGGGTGAGGGTGATCTACAGACGTGCAGAATGGTGGGCACATTCACAAAATGAACGATGATCCCACGTTTTCTCACGTCACTTAAAAGCTGACCTCCAAACTTCTGGTTTGTAGGTGGGTACGTTCATTTACTCGCGCGACTCGCCTACGGCACGTCTCACTCTCATTAGAGCCAAGGCTTCAGTACCACGTGCTATTATACGAGCAAAGCTAGCTACCCCTCCACTAGTGATTGAGGCGCTGACCAGTTCTGTCTCCTTCATACACCGCATGTGGGAACTTCCCAGAGACAAATATGCACGCCTTGCACTTGAGTCCTCTCGACAGTTAGCCATGCAGGGAGATACAACATGCTGGTATGGGGAGATGACATCAGGGTTTCATTCGCATGGGTTCAGCATAGACAGATTGCCTCCCTTCTAGTACTCACTGGATGCGCCCTCTCTGACTCTTACACAGTCCGAGATCACCAGGCTCATTCGCCAGGACTTGACTCAGCTAGACACCAAGAGGACATGAATACAGTCAGCCTGAGCACGAAGATGGATTTCTACACAGAGCATCTCCTCCAGCTTACGGAGGATGGTTTTGTGACGAGGCCTAGATACATGGACACCCACTTGTCTCATGGGATACGATGTGCTATTGGCCAGATACGCACATCCTCACACCAGCTGCGGATCGAGACTGGGAGATACAGCGGAGTACCAGCAGAGGCCAGGACATACCCCTGTGTGACATCGAGCCTGAGACAGAGTTGCACTATACATGCCACTGCCCCGTCTACTACGAAATACGAGGCCGCTTCCATTGCTTGTTCAGAGAGGGCTCTGGACCATTCTCTAGAGTCATGCGGTACGAGGATCAGAGATGCTTGGGTTTGTTTTTTCTCGAGCTACGCAGACACAGAGAGAGCCTGATGAGAGGAGAGGCTAGCCAGTCTCAGACACAGAGCACAGACTTCTTTAGAGCTGCCACTGGACACTTGAAGGAGTTACTACCACAGCAGAGCTCGTCGCCTCACACCAAAGGCACACTGATCGACCAAGCGACTGAGCTGGGGAGGTCCATACGCCCACGATTGCGGAGGACTACACAGCATCGATGGAGGCTGCATCAGAGGATTCGGATCACTTTGGCTCGACATGCACGACGCCTGGTTAGACTACTGACCATGGAGGAGATTGATGAGATCCGCCAGCGAGACCGATGCTGGATCTCCTATGATCTAGCTATCCCAGCTAGCTGTTTAGCTACTTAGTTCACGCCTAGCAATTCAGGATTCCATAGTATTTTATTTTGTCATCTTATTACTCTGACTTTGTATCAGATCCACCACATTGTAACTTTCTGGTCTCATAGGTCACTTTGGCCTTGTGAAGACGTTAATATAACATTTCATTTCTCTCTCTCTCTCTCTCTCTCTCTCTCTCTCTCTCTCTCTCTCTCTCTCTCTCTTTCTCTCTCTCTCTCTCTCTCACACACACACACACGTCCTCTTGCTTCATAGGTATAGACCTAAAGCAAACCCAGAGTAGTGGTTGCAACCAAGAGCCTCTTAACATCCCCTTCATGGTGGGGGGAGAGTGGAAGTTTATCTCTGCTTATGATCCTTTGGAAATTGTGGAGGATAGCAAATGTAGGAAGCAAGATGCTTGGAAAAGCAATCCATTTTTTATAGGCATGCAAGCTTTTTGCAACGAGCTTTTGCATTGGGGAGGAAGAACCCCATTAGTTGTTTGCAAATGGCGGTCTATCGTAGGTGTCATGCATCAAGAGGTATGCCGAGCTCGGCAAGAACACAGCTTTGTCATATATGGGAGCACTTGGATCCCATATTACGACCTTTGTACACCTCTCTCTCTCTCTCTCTCTCTCTCTCTCTCTCTCTCTCTCTCTCTCCCCTCTCTCTGAGACAATCATGTCCTTCGTGGTTGTTTCTCGAGCCATAGAAAGGCATTGCAAGTGCTCACCACCATGTTCGTTCTCACCTTTCTTCCCCTCCTCTATGCCAAGCATTGTAAGTGGCACGGCCTCGATGTCTATGATCGAGTGATCTTTCCCTCAGTGTTGCTCCCCTACCCCTCCTCCCATGATCCATATACGTGATTCCGAAGGCGATTGTGTCTTTTCATATCCTCCCCACTTTCTCTTTTTCATCCCTCCATGGGCTCAAGGAAGGACTTCAGTGTGCTATCTGCCTCTCTCGCTTTGACATCCACAATATCCTTTCATTTCTTCTGAAATGCAAGCATTCCTTTTACCTCAAGTGCCTCTATACATGGTTTAGCAGCTACTCCACTTGCCCTTTATGCTGAAATAGACTTAAGGATCATTGATGCTTTCATTGTGGAGGATTTTTCATATGCAGTTAAGCACAACATTGATGAACCCGATTGAAATTCCATGAGGAGGCCGTTGCTGGTCGGGCATAAGTCAAATGTTGAAGCCTCAACACAAATTGACAAAGCATTTCAGGTTTAAGTGCAAAGAGGAGCTAAGAACTTGAGAATGAAACAGAATGTGGATGATCCAAAAACAACACATGTAGGAAAATGAGGTTATGGAAGTCTACTAGCTGTAGAAAATCGAAGCATGGGAAAATACCTTTGAATAAACAAGAGTTTACGAAACGCTTTGGGCATCGCAGGAATGTCGTAGATTCCCTTTCTCAACATCGGTGGAGTGAATTTCTACCATCAGATGCACTCTTTTTGAGCTCTCAAGTGCATGTGGTGGACAAGGAGCAATGATAGTAACAATGCTAGCAGTATGAGAGATATAAGGACCTCTACACTATCAACGGTTGCACGCTCTCCATCAACCAAGTCTCACAACAAGACACAAGCAGCAGAAAACACCCGATACTCTTCAACAAGCACCTCGCTACTCCTCCATTGCTCCTCACACCTTTCTAGCTCAAGAATGTAGGACAATTTTCTATCTTTCAAGACAAATTCGTGTTTTCAAGCGTTAGGGATTTCAAGGCTGCAAATGACACCAAATACAACAAGAAAGATGTAAGAGGGGAGGAAAAGCAATCCATTTTCAATAGGCTAGCAAGCTTTCTGCAACAGCAAGCGTTTGCATTGAAGAGGGAGATCCCAATAGTAGTTTGCAAATACTATCCTATCAGAGGTGTCACACATGAGGTATGTCGAGCCCATCTTTTTCCTTAGATGAAGAGGCCCATTTGCAAATTATACGAGAGCTCTCTCTATACACGGTCCTCTCTCTCTCTCTCTATCTCTCTCTCTCTCTCTCTCTCTCTCTATATATATATATATATATATATATATATATATATATATATATATGTGTGTGTGTGTGTGTGTGTGTGTGTGTGTGTGTGTGTACACACACACACCCACACATACTAGCTCGCACAATCAATCTACAACAGGTCGAGACATGAGAGAGATATAGTGTGAGTGTTTCTATGTGTGAGCTTGAGAAGCAGTACAAGAGCTTGCCCTTCGAGATCATAGAGATCAGAGGCTTCTCCATGTCCCCCATCCATCACCGCGGCCTGTCCTCCCGTGATGATCCAGTGAAGGTCCCCCAATCTCAGCTCCATAAAGCAATGCAGAAGCCACCAAAGTGTCAAAGAGCCAGAGCTTCGTCCGAGGCTCCTGAAACTGAACCTGTGAACACATCCTTTCCAATCTACCCAATGTTGCATGGGCTCTGGTCAATCTAGTCTCTGGTGCCCTCCTCAATGAAAATGCTGGCCCACTAAAAACCACTCCAAGGTAAGTGTAAGCATCTGTATACTCCACCTTCTCCTGGCCGTATGTGAATGCTGGCGCTGACCTTTTGATCCACTGTGAGGTGGTATTAAATACCATGACCTTGGTTTTACCAAGGTTGACGGACAAGCCACTTTCCTGGGCAAACCTATGCAAAGCATCCAAGTGATGTTGCATCCCCTCCGGAGAGTCGGAGATCAACACAATATCATAAACATATAACAATAGTGGAATCCATGTCCCTGCCAGCTGTGCACCTCTATCACCATCTCTTTCAATGTAGTCAAAAACCTCATCCACATACATACCAAATAGAGTAGGAGAGAGCGGGCAGCCCTGCTTCACCCCAATAGTAGAATAAACCAGTGTGGATAGACCCTCTGGGGTGCGTACATGTCCTACTACTGACCTGTATAATGCCATGACCCCACAAATGAGCTCTGTGGGTACTCCCATCTGCTGTAATCTGCGCATCAATCTAGCTCTGGGCACTGTGTCAAATGCTTTGGGGAAATCCACAAAGCTACAATAGATCCGTCTCCCACGCGATCTGCCCTTATCAATGATGGCTCTGAGTATCAAGATATGGTCAAGAGTAGAAAAACCCCTCCTGAAACGTGCTTGCCCGGCTGCGTGTATCCCTTCCCTCTCTGCCCATCTACTCAGCTGCTGCTCAAGAATAGATGCGTACAACCGTGCCAATGTGTGTCCAATCATGATAGTGCGATAATTCCCAGGCTCCATATGGTCTCCCAACTTGAAGATAGGTACAATAGTAGATAGGATCCAAGTATTAGGCAAGCCCTCATATATGGCACGGTTAAACATAACTGCTAGAAGCTCTACTAGTAAATTTTTGGCATGCGTGAAATGCTCAGCCCACTAAGCCATCATGATCATATGCTCTCCCAGTCCTCATCCTATCAATGGCCTTCCTCACCATCTTAGCGGTGAAAAAAGCACATGTATGTGGGCATGGATCGGGGGGGTCAGGAAGCGGGGGCTGCTCAGGAACTGTGTACAGAGATGATGCATACTGGCCCCGAGCCTCTGTAGAAGTGATGGCAGGGGGTGGGGGGGGGGGGGGGGGGGGGGCTCATGAAAGAGCCGCCATGCCTCACGTGAGTCTTGACTCAAGAATATCATCAGCATATAACAATAGTGGAATCCATGTCCCTGCCAGCTGTGCACCTCTATCACCATCGCTTTCAATGTAGTTAGAAACCTCATCCACATACATACCAAATAGAGTAGGAGAGAGCGGGCAGCCCTGCTTCACCCCAATAGTAGAATAAACCGGTGTGGATAGACCCTCCAGGGTGCGTACATGTCCTACTACTGACCTCTATAATGCCATGACCCCCCAAATGAGCTCTGTGGGTACTCCCATCTGCTGTAATCTGCGCATCAATCTAGCTATGGGCACTGTGTCAAATGCTTTGCGGAAATCCACAAAGCTAAAATAGATCCATCTCCCACGCGATCTGCCCTTATCAATGATGGCTTTGAGTATCAAGATATGGCCAAGAGTAGAAAAACCCCTCCTGAAACCTGCCTTCCCTCTCTGCGCGTATCCCTTCCCTCTTCTCCCATCTACTCAGCTACTACTCAAGAATAGATGCGTACAACCGTGCCAGTGTGTGTCCAATCATGATAGTGCAATAATTCCCAGGCTCCATAGGGTCTCCCGACTTGAAGATATGTACAATAGTAGATAGGCTCCAAGTATTAGGCAAGCCCTCATATAGGCACGGTTAAACATAACTGCTAGAAGCTCTACTAGTAAATTTCTGGCATGCGTGAAATGCTCAGCCACTAAGCCATCATGATCATATGCTCTCCCAGTCCTCATCCTGTCAATGGCCTTCCTCACCATCTTAGCGATGAAAAAAGCACATGTATGTGGGCATGGATCGGGGGGGTCAGGAAGCGGGGGCTGCTCAGGAACTGTGTACAGAGATGATGCATACTGGCCCCGGGCCTCTGTAGAAGTGATGGCAAGGGGGGGGGGGAGTGCTCATGAAAGAGCCTCCATGCCTCACGTGAGTCTTGAATCAAGAATAGTTGGTATAGATCCTGCTCTAGGCGAGCCAAAAATGCCCTCTTCTTCTGCTGCACTAGGCGTCCGAAGTCAATTTGTGACTGTCTATGAGTGATGTCCCCCAAAAGCACCTCCCTCTGAAGTGTAGCTCTAGTGTCTCGGCATTCCTCATCATACCAACTGTTCTGGGGCATGCTCCCCGAACGACGTCTCTGCTCAGGCTGGGTATGTGGGTATGCCTCTACTGCTGCATCATGTAGTGTCTGTGTTAGTATAGTAGTAAGCTCCTCCAGAGGTCACCCTGGCTCCTTTGTGCACAGGCGTCTGTAGATCCCATCTATGTATACAGAGTCCGTCTCCCACGTGAAGGTGTAGCGAGTAGGGGCTGCTGCCCGTAGCCTGTGTGCTACACTAAACTGAAAAGAGATGGTCAACGGCAAAAGAGCATGGTTCACTACCACAACCAACACGTCTGGGTCCAACCGTGAGATCCTAGATACTAGAGATGAGGCTCGGTTGTGCCATGACATAATCCATTGTGCTGGTCCATGTCTGTGTGGAAAGCATGCAAAACCCCCCGCAGCGGGAAATCTCTGTAGGCCATTCAAGATGGCCAATCCATGTGCAGTCCCCATGTCTATCAAGTGTCGTCCATACTCAGTGTGTTCTCCATCTTGTAATGGTCTGGATAGGCCCGTCTCTGCAACATCCAACTCTCTCAGCATCTCCTCTTAAGTATCATAAAATACCGTCTAATGATGGGCATTCCTAGCATTGAAATCCCCTAGAATGATGATATCACCATCTCTAGAGAACTCCCATATGTCATCATCCAAAATAGAGAAGGGGGACTGTCCTCTGGGTGGTGCATAAACTGACGTACTCGGGGGAAGTACCAAATAAGATATTTGCCTGTCTCTGCTCTCAATCTCACCCACATGTACCTAGCTTGCTCATCCCTACGGGCTATATGTATCGATGGCTGCAACTCCTCCCTGAATAACACTGCCACTCCTCCTGAGCCCCGCCCTCTGTGCTCTGATTGTGTCTCCTATCTACAGGCTGTCTCCCATCTATATCCACTAACGTGAGGCATAGATTGCCTCGGGGCCTGATGTGTCTCAAAGTAGAAGACGATGTCTCTTCCCGTAAAATTATCCTCAAAAGCACCCACATCAAGGTGCATAGATCCATTACAATTCTAGGTGGAAACTTTGAGTGTGGTCCCATAGGTCTCGCACTGTCATGTGGAGCGCCGCTCTACAATCACCACCCGGCCATCTCTGTAGAAGGCCGTCTTTCCCTTCTCCCTTGCCAATTGAATCTCTGGCATTACCTCTCTCATATGCGTAAGCTGTGTGAGAGTGAGGTCATCTCCAAGGAATATGCCCGTTTTCTTTAGTGTAGGGCGCTTCTTCAAGAAGTCCTTCTTTGCCTCCATGGATGGGAAACAGATGATTAAAGCTCTCCCTTTTGAAGTCTCCCCATTGCCTTGTGTCTTCTTCCCACAGGTTACTCTTATATGCAAGGCTCTATTTTTCCTTCGCTGCTCTTCTTCTAGAGTCATGTTGATGATTGTAGGAGTGGGGACAGACATGGTTTCTTTCCCTTTCCCTTTCTTAGCGACTCCTATCCATTTCTCGGCCTCATCCGCCTTCTTCTGCGTCTTCGTGATCACATCCATCCGCGAAGACGTCTTTAACACCTTGTGTTTCTCCTCCTTTGTGATCATCCGTACCTTCTCCTTGATGACCTTGATCTCCTCTATCACCGAGGGCTGGAATTCCCCTTCTTCCAGTCCACTGCTTACTCTATCCACAAGCTCTCGCTTGAGGGCTGTGACCTCTTCTCTAAGTGCTTGTGAATCCGCCTTAAGTGCTTGTAGCTCTGCGTGCAAGTCCTCTTTCTCCTTCTTCCATTGCACGCCTTCGTTGAGGAACATTTGAAGAAGGTTGGCCTTCTCTTTCCACCATCCCTCCGTCTCTGCTTTCCATTCTTTCATCTCCCTTTCCATTTGTGTTATCCGCTTATTTGTAAGCACAAAGGTTGCCTTCGTATGGGGCTTACATACTGGCGAACGATCATGGCCTCCATTGGCGATGCGGGTATAGCTTGACGCTCTGGCTCGGCTGAGTCCAGGCGGAGAAGTAATAACCACAACCCGAATGCGGGTATATGCACTACCACAGCCCACTGCGGGACACTCAGTCTACTCTACCAAATATCCAGAGGCTCAGCCCCATTTTGGTTTATTCACGATACCTACACCATGTGAATATATTTGTTTTCCTCAAATATGCATACATAATATAGCTGAAAATCTGTCTACTAAGAGAGAGGCAATTCTAGAAATTCTATGCCCGCTGAAAATCTGTAATCTGATCCTGCTGTTTGGTTTTGGCTGACAATCTGTACGTTCTTGCTGTTTTTTTTTTTGTTGTTTCTGTTAATCAAGTGCAATGTGCAGAACTATATAGTAATGATTCAATGCAGGTGTGTGTGTGATGGCAGGCTGTATGAATATTGTGCAATGAAGGTGTTTTGTGCTGCTTCTGTGTGTAAAGACTATGGTTGGGTGTGATGGGGGTGAAATGTGCAGGTGACAGGAGCAATGGGCAACATCAAGAATGGTGCAGGTGAGTATGAAGGGCACGGGCAACAGATTGTGTAGATTGTCCAAGTGATGGGCAGTGCGTTGGTGCATGTGACGGGTTGCTGCAGGTTGACGCAAGGGGGGGGGGGTGTTGCAGGTTGACGTGACAGGATGGCCTATAGGTAGGCAAGCGCAAGAGAGAGAGAGAGAGAGAGAGAGAGAGAGAGAGAGAGAGAGAGAGAGAGAGAGAGAGAGAGAGAGAGAGAGAGAGAGAGAGAGAGTATGATTAGGATATTAATCGTAGCTTTATTCCCAAAGGAAGAGAGAGAAAGAGGGGGTTGGAGATAATAATTGGGGAGAGAAAAGGAGAGGGAGAGGGAGTGGATAGAGTAGAGAGAGAGTGGGGAGGAGTGAGAGAGAGAGAGGGATATTGACTGGTCTTTTGGGTGGGGGATGGTTTTTTTTAAACTTCTTTCAAACCTTAATAACCTTAATTTGCTACTGAGTTAGACACTCATCGCCAAGCTCGTATCGAGTGTCCAAGGCATGTTGGAGCGCAGACCGAGGCTTGGGAACACCTATCGACTCTCATCAAAGCCCAAAAAAATTGATTTTCAATTTCCAAACTTCTAAAAAATGCCAAAATTAGCTAAAAATGCTAAAATCATCGAAAAATTCCAAAATTTTTCTTTTTCTTTAAAATCCCATAAACCTCAAAAAATCATTGGCAATCACATTCAAACACTTTGAACATGCACAAGCACACTAAAAATAGCAATTTTCCCAAAAATATCGATTATGACAATCACCAAATCGGCCCCAAAAATAGCGAAACGCACAAAACCCGATAAATGAGGGTACAAAAGATCTCAAAGTCATGTCGTAATTATGCACAAAAAACAGCTCATCAAGATCATAATTTCTCAATTTTTATGAAATTATTCAAAAATTAATACAAAAATTGGCAAAAATTATCCAAAAAATACCCAAAAGTTCTCTACACATAGATGAATGATTTTGCCAAATCAAGATTCAAGTAGCACACCAATTCAATTGCCAATTAATTTTGCTAATAAAAACCAAAACTAGGCAATTAAACTGACATAATTAGGTCAAAATTTGACGCATTTGAAGTGTGTAAATCCCTGTTTAAACTGAAAAACACAGCAATTAACCATACACACATATCAATTTTTCAATCAAAAATTGAGTTATGCAAGCACATTAATCACTTTTTATTGCACACACACACACTATAATAATTGACAGTTTTTACCAATTTCTAGGTGCGCACACACAAGTGTTAATCATGTAAAAATTGCAAATTGAACACACAAACCTCTAGTTGGGCATGGCCATAACACAAATCAAACATCACAATTGCAAAATCATTATGTAGACATTGATTTTTTGGTGCACACCCAAGGGCAAAATGGTGCACACACACCTAAAATTAGGCATACACACACTCAATTAGAGTGCACACAATTGCAATTGAACATTCAAGCATGCAATTAGCAAATTAACAATGCACATTACCACATGAAACCATCAATTTATGAACATTAGATTCTAGAAAATTTTTGGCATTAGGAGGCAAAATTGAACACATTGCCTCATGCACACACATCCAAAATTCACAAAAAAACAAACACACAAGTGAAATAGTGAGGAAACCTATCCGATATAATTACACTAGCATAGGCCATTGCTCCCCGGCAACGACGCCAAATGTTGGGGGTACCATTGTAGCATAGCTCTAATGACCAACAATAATTGTCAATCCGGAGTGATGAGCTACTCTGCTAAGGCATGGAAACACAAATGGCGACTCTATAAGGTGATCTTCTTGGTCTATGGAGGAGCTAAGCTAGAAAGATTGGCGATCTCCGCATCCACTTCTCTTTACCTCAAATCAACCCAATCACACACACTAACAATTGCAACAATGCACACATCACTAATCCCATCATGCAACACACTAATCACAAGTGCACACGCGAAGATCTATTGAACATCTACACTCCAATTAAACCTACATGCACACACAAAGAATAGAGAGACATTACACAAGATTAGATCGGGATTAACCACTAATTAGTTAAGATCAAGCTAATCTAGCATCATTAACAATCATAAAAAGCATGAGAGAGGCACATTGAAAGAGAATTAAGCATTGATTAGTGTTAATCAAGTCAAATGAGTAAGGAGAATCTCAAGGACTCCATAGCCACACACCTCATGACTGCTCACCAACGAGTGGTCTCAACAAATGAGGCTGAGAACTTTAATTCCATTTACACACTGCCTTATATACCTAGGATAAAAATATGCATTTTCTGGGTGCCCAAGGTCTTTAGGGCTCCATATCTCACTAAACCCATCTAAGCATACTAACTGACCTATTCTTTACATCTTGGAACTCTCATTGAGCCCATAACACATTACAATGGTTTGAAATAAATCGAGAAATTATAATACATGGCCATTTTGAAAAAAATATGAAAAATGTGTAACTCCAATCTTCACTACTTCTCCGCATTTATCTTTGATATGCACTCATACTCTTGAGGCTTTAACATCTTTTGATAACTGACATCGGTTAAGTTAACACATGCATACACATAGATACCATAGAATTATGAATTAAATATATTAGCTTTAAAATAAAGACTAATTCACTAGGGTGGGCTTAGCTAATTAGAATTCAATTTGGAAATTTTCTTTTTAAAGACAAGCTTGAGGACAACAAGCTAAAGCGTCAGATGCACACACTTGCTATATTTAGCAGCTTTTGGAGCAAATAGCTATTTTTATGGAAATTCAGGGTGGGATAGATTTAGATAAGACGATTGCATCTAGATAGGTGCAAGCACCCTTGAAACTTACTATTTTTGGATAAAAGTGACAAAAAAAGTTAAAATTTCATTTTTGAAAAGCCTACATTAATACACACATCAATAGCTCATCGGAGGTGAACAAACTACTAAAAATAAAAAGTTTCTATTTATGACGAAATGCCTTGATAATTTTGCTTTGAATGGAGACTCCCTCTACTAGGGTGGTGGAGATCTTACATCCTCCCCAACATGAAAATTTTGAGATGTCCTCATCTCAATAATAAGTCAGGATAGTCTTTGTGAAGAGATGTTTTGTCTTCCCATGTTGCATCTTCCCCGGGGAAGTCTTTCCACTTGCTCAGTGATGCTTCTGTTCCTAAGCTTCCTTTCCCAAGTTTCTAGGACATAGTCAGGTTGAAGTTCAAGGACCCCTTGGGTTGGAACAACTATTTGTTCGATATCCAAAAGTTGATCATGGTTAGGAACATAAGGTTTTGGTAGCGTAATATGGAAGACATCATGAATTTTGAGGTTAGAGGGTAACGTTAACTTGTAATTTTGACCACTTACTACTTTGACAATCTCATAGGATCCACAATATCTTGAACTGAGCTTCTTGTATTTTCCCAAAGATAGGTTTCTTTTCTTGGGTCTGACTTGAAGGAATACCTTATCTCCTTCTTTAAAAGTTTGGTCTAATCTCCTCTTATCCGCATAATGCTTTTGTTTGTCCTAAGAAGCTTGAATATCCTTACGAATAGCTTTGGTCTAGGCTTCCATATCTTTTAGTATTTGCTTTGAGGCCTCCAACTTAATAGTAGGATTTGAGAAATTTAACCGATCTAAACATTCCTGACCATATAGAGCTTTGAATGGGGACATGCCTATGCTTCTATGGTCATAGGAATTGTAGGCATATTCTACCAGAGGGAGATATTGAATCCACTTTCTTGGTTCCTGCAAACAATAAGCCCTAAGAATATCCTCAATCACCTGGTTTACTCTTTCTGTCTAACCATCTATTTGAGGATGATATGCTGTGCTAAAACATAGTTGAGTTCCAATAACTTGAAAGAGAGAGGTCCATAACTTTGAGGTAAACTTTGCATCCCTGTCACTGACAATGCTCTTTGGTAGACCATGAAGTCTAAAGACCTCCTTAATGAATAATCTGTTGATATCAGAAGCAATGAAGGTAGTTTTTATGGGCATCAAGTGAGCTACCTTAGTGAGCATATCAAAAACCACAAATATTGAATCATAGCCTCCAATTGAGGGTCATCGAGTGACAAAATCCATACTGATACTTTCCCATTTCATTTGGGGTATATCAAGGGTTTGGAGTTGTCCGAGTGGTTTGATTCACTCAGCTTTAATTTATTGGCATGAGAGACATTGCTTCACATAACGAAGAACATCCCCCTTCATACATGGCCAAAAGTAGCTTCTCCTAATAGCATTTAGGGTCTTTGCATAAAAGTGTAAATTGTGTATTTTATGCATAGACCCCTGGGGATGGGTATCTCTCATTGTGAGACAAGGAAAATAGATCTATGTGCTCCTTAAGCGTAGCAATAATGATATCTTCTTCTTTGAAGGGTATGTCAATTGTGATGTATGCTAGTGTAAGCTCCTTTCCCGACTCTACTAGGTCAATTCTCTTGGCTTTTTTTGGCCCAACGTATGATTTTCCTTGTTCTTTCACCTCCCCCATTGGTTGTTGAATAAAAATCCACCTATTCTGAATCATGTATTTTTTGTAATGGGATGGAGCACTTGTGGTCTATCTGAGTGTCTTCATCACTCTCCATTTTTGTTGTCCCTGGTCATTCTTGGTTCGTTCTCTTTGGTGAATTTGGGTTTGACTTCCTTTTTGTTTAATGTTTCCTTAAGGCCCTTCGGCCAAGGAGTTTTCATATCTCTTCATGATTTTGTTCTTCATATAGTCCATTGCCCCTACAAGCATTAGTTAATGAGTTTTCCCTTTACTGTCGAAATTGGTATCTAGTTAGCTTATTCTTTGCATCTGATTCATTTTGCTTTGTACTATGCTTGGCGCTTGGGTTTTTGGTTGGGAAAATCAAAGAATTTTTCTCATATTAATAAAACTATGTTTTCAGTCTTAAATGTGCTTGTCATTTCATCCTCTATATCCGCTTGTTAAAAGTGGCTGTTTACTGGAATCAAAGAAGGTTTCTTCGCTTTCATAGAGATAGAGTTCATCTCTCTTGTGCATGTAGAATGTTTTGCTTATATCTTTTTGCACTGCTTGAACCATTCATAGGGACACTATGCCATATCCATCTTCATGCAAACCTTGGTAAGGGTTACTTTGTTTACACACATGTTTAGTGTGGTTAGGATGTAATCCCATCCAAAAGGTTCAAAGAGATGTTAAGGGTAAGGCTTAAGAACATATGCTTCATCCTCTACCATTTTCTCCAATATAAAGTCTTCCCTTTGCAACTCTCAACACTCAAATGCGCCACACATCCAAATAGATTTACTTGAAGGTTCAAAGAGATGTTAAGGGTAAGGCTTAAGAACATATGCTTCATCCTCTACCGTCCTCTCTAATATAAATTCTTTGCTTTGCAACTCTCCACACTCAAATGCTCCACACATCCAGATAGATTTACTTGATTGCAACCATACAAAAATCTGTGTTTTTCCCTTGGTACTTGAGTTAAATTCCTCATTTGAACTCTTTGTGACATCTATATAAAAATGGTCTTTTAGGTTTACTCTAGTGGTCGTTTTGTCATGCTTTAGGTAGATGATGTTGTAACCCCAATCTTGAACCATTACAAACTATTGCATGAATTGCTATCCCAAAATAATTTCAAAATTGTTGTCCTTGTCAAATTCTTCTATGGCAAGTGTATGCTCATACTCTATTCCATAAGAAGTGACTACCACCTGCTCCAATAACCCTATGGGTATTTCTACATAGCCATCTCCTAGTTGCAATCTGTCTGAGGATTGGTTTGTCCCACTTCTCTCATATTTCTTTCATAGCTATGGCTATTCCTAACCCACTATTTAGGATAGTTGTCGTTTTGATGTTCGCGTATTCTATCGATATGGTGGTGTTTCCATCTTTTCCTTGCAATATTCACCCACTTTGTGTATAGGCACAAGCTCACTGGTCTTTGGTTTCAATTTTTTTTGTTTCCATTAACTCTATTTTGATGGTTTCAAAAGGCCAATTTATGTCAATTTTTTCGGAGTTCTTTCCCACTTTGGCTCACACATGTGGTCTGATTTTCAACCAATCCTGCCAATGTTATGGTGCACTAGATGGGAGTTGACATCAACTCCTGCAAACTTTTAGAGTCTATCATTTTAGGATTTGCCTTCCACTATGATGGCATGACTTTGACTTTCGATTCAGCCTCGTGTTCTCCTATGTAAGAGGATAAGGTTCTCAATGTGCAAGGTTTGATTTCTCTTGAGACGACATATCACATGTCACCATAGAGAGACTTGATATCGAGGTTTAAATGCTCATATTCCAAGTTGATCTTGGGAATTGGGGAAGATTGATAGGACACACTTCCTCTTTTGCATTGAGTATTGCCTCTCATAATTCATTTGGCCATGTTTTCTTAATCTCTAAAGACGGGTGCTATCTAGTATGACCTAGTGTCATATGTGGTGTTTACAACCACATGTTCATCCATTTCAGTACTTGGTACAATCATTAAATTTTTGGCTCATCATTAGTTGTAGGTTGAGCTTCTATCTTTCATCAATCCTCTCCTTGAGCACCTCGAGCTCAGTTCTTTGCCTTTTGGAATCATTTTGATGTGGGGTGTGGGTTGATATCAGCAAGGCTTGTGCAGTTCTATCAGTCTTTTACACATTTTCCACCTTTATTTCTCAACTTTTGCATATAGATATGTCATCCATCTTTGTTATAATGTCTTGTTGGGTCTAGGCTTAGCCTCAAATTCTTCCAATATAGCATCTAATGATTCAAAGACTTAGTCTACAAGCATTGATCCTCTTGATCTAATTGAAGAGACTTTGTTTGGCCCCAATATTGAATCTTCCCTTTCCTTATTTTGTTTCACTTGCTCTCAAGCTTTTGAGATATGCTTCCATGGTTGCCTCTTTTTCCCCTTGTGTAAATTTCATATTTTTCCTCTCGGCTTTCCAAGATTTGCATTGTGTTATTATCAATTTGGTGTTTGGTTCAGTGGGATTTACCTCTACAGGTTCTTATCCCACAGTTCTTGTCATTTTTGGCTTTGCGAGCTTGAACTCTTGTTACTATGTTGACACAACAATCCGCTTTGAATCCAATCCATTGGAGCTAGGAAGGATTTCTATTTTGTGTATTAGCTTCATTTATGCTTTGTTAGTGTTTTTGGGGAAGTCTGGAACACTGTGTGTTTTGCCACATTCTAGACAAAAGACAAAGAATTTGAATATCTCTCCCTTTTACAGACAGTCTCTAACCCAATTATCACCTCCACATCCAAAGCACGGTCCAATGAGATGGGGTTGGCTGCATCCGTGGAATAGATTTTCCTTGTCTGGGTCAATAAGCTCTCGATTTGTAGTTTGGGTTGGATATGAATATTATAGCACTTTCATTTGGGGATAATGATCTCATGTCAATTGTGATACATATGACAATATGTGAGAGTTTTCAGTGTTCGGCCATGGGGAATATGGTGCTTCCTCATATGGTCAAGTTTTTGTAGAGATTGCATACGGTTCCTTGAGACCTTCATAGTAGGTTGGACTAGGCACTAGAGCTTGAATCTCTTGAGGCTCATTTGGTTGAGCGTATCTCATAACTACTCTATTATTGTTAGAAAGAGGTGGTTGTTGTCCTAGCATAGATTGTGGTCTCTCAACTCTTGGTGCAATGTTATTTTGTCCCACTGGGTACCTTGGTGGTGGTGGTTGGTTAATGGGTGGAGGATTGTACGATCGTTCCCTCACAAAATTCTGATTGTAATAGCACGGTCTCATAGTTGGTCCACTTTTGTTCAATGGCACACCACTTTGGTTGTCATGGCACATTCAACACTACTGGTCTCAATTGAGTAGCATTGGGTGGTAGGATGATCCCCTCTATAGATATCACGCTTCCTCGTCTAAGGCTGGTAGATATTCAATGTTTATTTGAAATCTTGGTTCATTCTTCTCATCACTTCTTCTACAATTTGCTCCATGTTAGGCACCTATTGTGCAATCTATGTTTCCCTATAAGTGTTTCCACTTCCTGTAGGGTTCTTTTTAGTGGTCAAGATGTTAGTTTCCTTAATACCTTTTCCATAGGCTTTGTAGTTGTCCAAAAGATACAAGGCCACTTTTATTAGTAGCTAATCTTTTGAGAAAGCAAATTTCTTCAAATGAAGATCTTTTTAAGTGTTTTGTTTCTAAGACCTTCAATGAATAATATATTTAGCTTTTCTTCTTGTGGGACCTCGCTTGGTGAACATCTCTCTAGATATTGCATGAATCGCAAAGAAGCATCTTTCACTTTCGTGTTATCTCTTTGTTGAAAAACATATATTTGTGAAAGAGTGTTATGCTTTATTCCCCTTTTGGAAAATTCTATTCAGTCACAACAGATTTTCTATCATAGGAAAGTGATCTTAGTCCAACAATTGGAACCATGTCAGAGCAACTCCTTCTCATGCCAATTCAAATCCTTCATATTGGGTGTGGAGATTGTGCACCATTTCAAGAGGAATACATGGGCATGGTGATTCTTTGATCCACCATATTGTTTTTGCTTATGCATTTGGCAACTTGTAATGGTCTCATTTTTTGAGATTTGGCCATCAATCTAATCATTCCACGATCTCTCATTAGGGAATCTCTCCTCGCTTCTTGTGTTCTAGGAGGGAATCTTGGTGGATTCCTTCTTGAATCACGATCTATTTCTCTACTCTCAATCTATGGCCCTCTTGACCCCATTGGAGCGGTATGTCTTTTGTGTGGTTCATGTGATATGTTTTTTGGCTCCTTTGGATAGCTCTCAAGAATTATGTGATCTCATTGATCCTGTGGGTTGAGCCCTTGAAACATAAGTATGCTCCATTGGCTCATTATCCCTAGTTTTCCTCATGGTTTGACTCTCTAGCCCTTCCGGATTAGATTGATAAATCCTTTATGTCCTTAGAACCATGAAAGTTTTGTGGTAGAAATTCAAAGCAAAATCCCAACTTGTTACCTAGAATTTTAGATTTTGGTTTCCACCTTCCTGGGTATACATTTCATCTGAGAGCCAACTTGAAATGTACCCAATACTCAAGGATTCTTAAGTTCATTGTTAGTTACAACAAATATTGATCGGATCGGAAAATTTTCAACCCCAAAAACTAAACCTTATAATGAGTGGATGACACCCCCTTATGAATCCAATTTCACTTCTAAAAACTCCTATGGGCTCCTTATGACTACCTAAGTTATTATCAACCTTGTCTTTATCTAAAAAGAATATTGGATTGTAGTCCAAATTTTGCAAACTTCTTGCCAGGTGACTGCCCTATATGTATAAACACCAATTGAGTTATCTATGTTCAAATTTCCTTAGCTGACCAGATTACATGAATCACGATCCATGTTTTGCCAGATTTGGACTTTAGACTTTGACAGCACCTAGAAGAGGCCCTTTAAAGCCTATTCCCAAGTTTGTGGTTGATTTAAATACCTAAACTTTAGATTCCTTTTTTATTTTTCACTTTTCATATTTCCCAATTTTCCATGAATTAATGAGGATTTTACAATCTTTTTGGATTTAAAAGGTTATTTAATTTTTAGAAACTCCCTATGTTATAGTGTGCACTTTTCTTTCCAACTTTTTTGTCTGAGACACGATTCTTTTTCCCGAACGTTTAGGGTCTGAAACTTGGTCAGTTGTTTTATTTGGCCATGTTTGGAGATTTGACTTTCTATTGATGAGTCAACTCACAAGTTTTGTGTTTGCAAGGCAGTTTTTGACTTTTAATTGGATCCTTGGCTCCTTGCAAAGATTTTTGGGGCTCTTTGTTGGTCAAACTCCTTTTATCATGCTAACAATGTGAAGTGGGGATCTCCCTAGTTCAAAACCCTTAAAAGGTACATAGATTGTGATTCAGTCCCTGTAGAGTTTTGACACCAAATTTTGCCAGCAGCTTGGAGGTGCTATTTATAGACTATTTCCTCGTTTTGTGCTTGGTTTGGATCCCAATTTGCACTTCCCTTATTTTTCCAATTTCCTTGTCTTGATGGGACTTTTGCAATCTTTTTGAGCTCCAAAGGCTCGCTTTGGTCTTGTCAACTTCCTGTGGTTTAATGTGAATTCAAGTTTTTTCTTTTGGGCTAAGTTACATACATCGCGATTCATGTTCCTCCATAGTTTGCACTCAAATTTTTTAATATTGTTTTAAGGTGCATTTGGAAGCTGTATTGGGTGTCTTGTAGAGATTTGGTCAACTTTTGCTCTGTCTACCAACACTTCTTTGGCTTTCAAAGAGTTATTGTATTTTTTGACCAAATATGATTTCCCAACAGTTTTTGTCTAGCTTGTATAGCCCAAGATGATGATTTTTGATCTACTAAACCTACTCCTATGAATTGGAAATGATAGTATGTAACAAAATGAACAAACTGTGAGAATATGGCTAACAAAAATAGTGTGTATAACACTTTGAAAGCAATGAGAAAATTGAAAATTGAATTGCTTGAAACTCACTCAATCATAACAGCCTTTGCTACCTGAAAGATCTAGATAGTCCTTGACTCCTAAACTCTATTAAGCAATCAAACCCCATTTTTCCACTATGTTGCTAATGTACAATGAGGTGGTTTTAAGGTGGTTCTTTAAAAAAATGAAAATATGGTAGAAGGTCACTCAACCATCATAGGATCTAGTCTCTGACAATGGCACCAATGGTAGCAGATTGTTGTAGATTGACATAGCTAACTGGCACTAGCATACTCTATGTCAAAGCGATCAGTGTAGGGCACAGAGATGCGTTGAGTTTTTTAGACCCAACGAAGCCATTCTAACTAGAGAATCATAGAATCAACTCAAATAGTTTACAACTACATGCTTAATCCTTGCTCTTATCAACAAATTGATAGCCAAACGAGCTCGGAGTGCCATGAAACCTTAAGAGATTATAGGCGAGGACTACTAGAACCTACATGGACCCTGTAAACTCATTTTTGAGAGGTATATAAATCTCAACTCATGGATTTGCAGGTGTGCAAAGCACAAATAGAAATGTTCTAATAGCATCTCTTATCTGCTAGGACTAGTTTCTCATTAAAAAAGTAGCAGTTACACTTGATTATAATATCAAAACAACAAGTTTACCACCACAAAGCATAGTCATCAATTTAAACAAAACTGACAATGCATATAATCAAATAAAAGAGGGTGAAAGCATGTATTGGTGGTACCATTATTCCACTTTTAGGGGGTACCTTGTAGAGAATACTTTGGAAGGAAAATTTATATATATCTAAAAAGAAAAAGGTGATTTTAAAATGTCAATGGTCCACTAGTTTGAATATTAAATTATGAACCATTTATTGTAGGGAGGGGTGGGGTGGTGTCCTTCTCATGATGCCCTATTTTTTGCATTCCCACACAAAACTTTCTACGTGAGTATGCTCCCCTTTTTCCTCATGAGTAGCTCTGCTGGATTTGAAGGGTAAATCCTAATCTCTACTCGAGCTTCTCTCCATGGGTGTCATTCTTGCATGTCCTATTTTTGCATTCCCACTCTACTCGAGCTGCTCTGCAGGCATTAACCCTTCTCCTCCTTCCTTGCACATGCTACACACCTGCCAGTGGTTTACTAAGACACATGACCTTGAGAAACACAATGCAAGAATGTGCGCTTGAAGATGAAACCCCTCCACCTAATGAGCTAGCACAACGAAGCAGACCCCTATCCCTGCTTGGTAGCCTCGATAATTTTGCATGCAACTCGAAGGTGTCAACAAAGACATCAAAAGGTATGCACGTGTCTAGTTTGCATTGTGTTTTCCATTGTTAAAAGGGCTACAAAGCTGGTCTTTCAACAAGCTCTGTTTTCTGGTGCTTGCAATGTTTGAGTACCCACGCCTATCTGGATTTTGCTACTCGACTGAGGAACTACATGAGAAGTGTCATAAAATCAAATATCTAACCAACCCAAACGATTTTCTCATATTAAACTGATCATCAAATGTGGGAGAATATACGGGAACAAGGGTTAGAATATAGACATGTGCTTTCGGGTCTATCTCCACATGGGGCCAATGGTAAAGGGGTCCAAACGAGAGATGATATGTCAAAGAGAAAGGCTAGCTAATGGAGCTTAAAGACCTTAGGGTTAGCTTCATTAAAGACCTCCAATAGTTAGTGTTAAAAGTCCTTTGACCTTAGGTAAGCTAGGGTTGTGCTTGAGGTGGGAACCCGGACCAAGCTTGAGGTGCTTGTCATGCTTGCTGAGTAAGGAGCTTGAGGTGCTTGTCGTGCTTGCTGACTAAGGTGCTTGAGGTGCCTGCTGACTAGGTGCTTGAGGTGCTTCAGTGACTAAGGTGCTAAGGTGCTCCATGACTAAGGTGCTTGAGGGTAAGATGTTCCTCAAAGTCAATGCAAATCCCTACACAAGGGGGGATGAGCCCTCATTCTAGGGGCTAGAGAGAGAAAACACACACCCTCACACAAGGCAAGCTTGGTACAAAGAAAGCATCTAGGACACTTGTCAAACTCCTCCTCATGTTGTGCCTAAAGCCTATTGGTTGGCCTCCCAAGGGGTCCAATGATAATTTATTTAATTTAATTAATGGTTTATGCATTTATCAAGTCCTCTCTCTCAAAGGGGAAAGGGGGACACTTGTCCGAAGGCTAGCATGCTTGCTTGATATGCATACTACATGTGATTGGTCAGAGTCTTGAAGGGGTCCAATGAGCTTCTTTCATGAGCTAGAAGAGAGGGTCGACCAAGGAAGCTAGGGGCTAGCTTGGGGGGGTATACTATCCCCCCCCCCTCCCCACGCACACACACACACACTCATTGTGTGAAGTGCAAAGTGCAAGAGCTCCATCTCCTTCTCCAAACTAGGAGAGAAGATGAGAGCCTACACCAACACTCTTGGCTATGGAATGCAAATACAATCAAGAGCCATGCTTCAATGATTAAGCTTGCCATCTTCTCCATATTCATTACTATGCTATTATGTATGCTAGCAAGAAGAGTGATGATAAGTGATGAACTACTTCTTTCTCCTATGAATGTTTCTTCGTCCTCTTCCCTGCCCTCATTCCCCGCTAGCTCTCTCCACCTTTGAAGGTGTTTGAGGCCTTGGGACTGAGGCTGCGGATAGTTATTGCTTTACAACGTCTATGTTATGCTCGTGATGCATGACGCTTTCCATCTTCATTGCATCACCTAGGTCACAAGGAACACAAATATTGTATTGTACCAAGTCTTTCTTGATGGGAGAATCTATAATACAAAAGCCTATTGGAGGGGGAAGCGACTCCACATAATCTGGTCCTCAATTGTTGTCAAGTTCTCTAAACTCTCTCTTTTGCAAAAGTATTGTTCATGCCAAGTTAATTAAGTACTATGATTATGTTGCTACCATCAATTAAGTTCACCCTCTATGTTCTCAAAGTAGTCTCACAAAAATGCTCTCTTTAATTATCCTAATTCCGCTATTCTCAAAGTTCATAGGCCATTTCCATTACAAGGAGTATGGCATTAGCCTAGAGGGAAGGCTTCCTAAGAGCTCATAGAAGAAGATATCCTCGGTGAGGAGTGTCTGAGTGTCTTCAAGTGCTTGCAAAAGAAACACACAAATCTATTTCTTCACCATGTAAGGGATGAGTTCATTGATGAGTGCACACTTTTATACCAGAAGGTATATCACGCAGCCCCATCCAATGGTGAGTTGCGAGCAAAATCTTCAAGAGGATTGGAGTATGAGAGGTGTCAAGTAGCATTGAGTGATCTGGAGAAACATCGGACTGCATGGGCAAGGTTTGATGGATTTGTCCTTGACAATTGCAAGATGCACAAAGGAGGATTGGAGAGGAAGATCAACAAGTTTCACGTTGATAATGGTTTCATTAACAGAGAACCATCTATTTGTGACGGTGCCTCTTGTCGCCACGCAAGGCAGTAGAGAAGTCGATGTTTATTCAACTGGTATTGGGCATGTCAGAGGGAATCAATGCCAAGGAGGATGAGCTACAAAAGCTGTTGGCCAAGGTGAAAGTGCAACTGCATGAAAAGAGGGACACGTGGCTCAGAAATGAGGGGTTTGTTCTCTGCTTATAGTGGCTTCTACACTGAATTGAAATAACTAAACAAGGAGTTCGAGGTGCTCAAGAACTCACCGAATTTTGATCAACGAGAGGTCAAAGCAATCACCAAAATTGTAATGGGAATGGCCTATGAACTTTGAGAATTGCGGAACTAAGAGAATTAGAGTGAGCATTTTTGTGAGACTACTAACATAGAGGGTGAACTTAATTGATGGTAGCAATGAACATAGTACTTAATCACTTGGCATCAACAATAATTTTGCAAGAGAGAGAGCATTAAAGAACATGAAAATAGTTGAGGACCGGATTTACTTGGAGCCTATCCCCCCTCCATAAGGCATTTGTATTATAGATTCTCCCATCAAGAGAGACTTGTTACAATACAATCTTTGTGTTCCTCGCAAGGAATGAAGGTAGGGAAGAGGAAGAAGAATCATTCATAGGAGAAAGAAATAGTTCCTCACTTATCATCACTCTTCTTGCTTAGCATAACATAATAGCATAGTAATGAAGATGAAGAAGATGGCAAGCTTAAGCATTGAAGCATGTCTCTTGGTTGGATTTTCATTCCATAGCCAAGAGTGTTGGTGTAGGCTCTCCACTTTTCAACAAGCTTGGAGAAGGAGATGGATCTCTTGTACTTTTCACTCCACACAATGAGAGAATGTGTGTGTGTGTGTGTGTGTGTGTGTGGGAGAGTATACCTCCCCTCTCATGCTTGGTCTACCTCTCTCTCTCTCTAATAATATTTCATTATATCATTTGGGAGATGTGTCCTCTTTTCCTCTTTGAGAGAAAGAACTCAATAATTTATTTTTATGCATCTAAATTCTCATTAGACCCCTTTAAAGCCTATTCAATAGGATTCAAGCACATCATGAAGGCCACATGTGGATAATTTTTTGAACATGTGTCTTTTATGCTTCTTAAGTCATTTGGTTTGATTTGAATACTTTAAACACTTAGTCAATCAAGCATGTGTCTTTTATGATTTTTAAGTCATTTGGTTTGAATTGAATACTTCAAGCTTTAGTCAATGAAGCATGGAAATGTTCATGCCTCTTGAGAAGGTATCTTTGAATTTAACATTTCAAAAACCTTAGTCATTTAAGGATAAAAATCACCTCAAGCTTTGGGAAAGGTTCCCAAAACCACTTTAAGTATCTTAGCACCACCTCATGCTTGGGTAGGATTCCCACCTCGAGGTTAGCCCTAGCTTGCGTAAGGTCAAAGGACTTTTTAACACTAACTTTTGGAGGTCTTTAATGAAGCTAACCCTAAGGTCTTTTAAACTCCATTAGATGCACATTGCTCTTTGGTAGACTACCTCCTTTTGGACCCCTATTGAGATGTAACCATCTCTCCTCTTGGTCCCTTGTTGAGGTAAATCTAGAACCACTTATTGTACATTGCTCTTTGGTAGACCGTCTCCTTTTGGACCCCTATTGAGATGCAATCATTTCTCCTTTTGGTCCTCTGTTGAGATAGATCTAAAAGCACATATCCATATCCTAACTCTTGTTCCCCTTTTATCTTCCCATATTAAATGACCAGTTTAATATGAGAAAATCATTTGATAAAGTTAGATATTATATTTTATGACAATTTGCTATCTAGAGCAGGTGCCAACGCTGATTTGGTTTGGCTTAAAGAATATTTGGACGCCTTGTGGGTGAGCTTGTTGCTCAAAGTGTAAGAAAAGTGCTTGCACTACTCTGAAATTAGTGAGAAACTCCTTGAGCTATGCATGTGGTTATCATGCTAAATAAAGTGCATATGAAGTTCTTGGAACGTGCTCAAAGGTGCTTAGAAAGTGCTTAGAGACAGCTTCATAGTGCTTATGAGGTGCTAAGAAATAGCTTAGGGACAGCTTCATAGTGCGAATGAGGTGTTTAGAAAGTACTAAGAACTGCTTCATAGTGCTTAATGAAACTTAGAAAGTGCTTAGACACAGCTCAAAAGTGCTAAGAGGTGAAGCAACTACCTAGAAGTCTTTCACACTGCTTCCGTTAGGAACAGTTTGGAATCAAATTTAGTCCTTTTAGTGCTAGATAGAGAATGAAATGCGACCAATGGATGGTGGGGTAGCTCAAATTTTCCTTGTTTTTATCTCAAATTTTAGCATTTTCAAAAAATAAATTTTAGTTGCATAAAAAACTTTAACACTGATATACATTGTGATTTGCTCGAATCTTTCTTGTCAGGACTGAATATAGGACAAATGTACCATAACTCACACTCAATGCAATTGTGCGTACCTTTTCAATAGGAGAGACCTCATAGTATTCCCGCTCATTCTCATTCATTTGTGCTCAACTAACTATTTTGCTCGCATTTGATTGTATTGTGTTTGCGCTCTAAAACACTCTCCCTCTCACATTTGTGATGTGCATCTTGCCATAGAAGAATCACTAATGGAGAACAGAAGACCTCGATGACCATCCACAAGTATTAAGTCTGTCAAAATTTGCAAAACAGTCAAAGAGATTCTCATTGAACACGCATATGCACTCAGAGTTGCGTTCACGAAAAACGTCGACAAGATTTTCAACAAATCGACCAAATTATAAGTTTTCTTACATCCACAATAGATTTTACTCTTCACTCGTGTATTGTGTGTTTAACCTGCCAGTTGCAGATATTTATCCTTCCAACAAAGAAGACTGATAGCCGATGGATTGCATTATTGGCATTTTTTATGCATTCCATGCAACTGTGGGAGAGCTACTCTATAACACTAGCACCAGAAGAGTGTTGGCTGAAAGGTGGGTTTTCTTCTTTGACTACTTTTATAATGCTCTGCATTTTGCACTTGGCTTCGGCACTCTAGAATATCTCTTGGTTCCTTCGAAGGACAATCTAGAGTGGTCAGTCCCTTCATCTAAAACCTCTGAGTGTTTCAGAGTAAAGCTCCATCAAGAAATACACAAGTACTTAAGACCAAATATTTCTAGTCAGCTAGTACGTGTTTCAATCTTCATACCCATGCATGTGTTCATCGACATTTTCCATGATGAAGAGATTAAGAAGACTATAACTATGCTACTCTGCATGACAGAGAAATGCCTCGATTTTTTGGATGAATCTTGGGATGTCCATGATTTTGATGGCATCATATGTAAGGTAAATAAGAAGTCTATTGTGTGTAAGTGCATGATAGCTTCTCAAAACTTCATAGCTTCCTTCCACTATATAAGGTGGCATCGAGTGAATGGTCATCTGGTAGCTTTGGACCAAGATATAACTGATGACTTGAACAATCCTTTGAGAATACTTGAGGTATGGTGTGGACCTGATCTGTTGCCTGTTCTTAGCATTCAAGGCAATGTGACACTACCACAAGTGCGCAAGGATTTGAAGAACGAGGTTGACCTCAGCTTGCCTCCAAAATTTCTTTTACAGTGCAACATGCGAAAGGTAGTATGTTTTGTATGTAAACATTAATGTTGTGTTAGTTAGTTATTTCCCTACTGGTTATCATCACCAAATATGGTCTAATCTAATTGTTCGATTAACTATCGTACATGTGCCTCAGAGAAGGAGAAGAAGACATTGTGCGCACAGATAAAGGATGACCAACTGTTTCTAGTGCAATGCAACTCTTGATTGAAGAAGGCGGCTTACACAGTATATCACATTGCTCTAAACTGCAAATATCAAAGAAAGCTGTTGACAACAAGCTTGCAATCTATATTCATCCAAAATTGAATAGTTAAGGAATTTCTCACAAATAAAGTCTAAGAACAATTATCTTTTCAAAATTGACTCAAGTTGTCTTTATATTGGGTTTAATAATGTACACTGTAATGTCCAATTAAATCCATTGATTAGTAGCTCTCATTTACAATTGAGGGGATTTTTTCCGGGCTTGATTATCATGACTAGAATGTAAAGGCTCAAGAGACGGTCTAGGGGTTGGGTGAGGGGTTTGGGGTTTGGGGTTGAGGAAAATATTGTGCAGTGACCTTGTCTTCCTCGATAAAATTGGGTATCACAAAAAGACTAGAGGTTGAGTGGCCAGAAACATGAGGGGAGGCAGGTCTAGGCACTTGCTCTGTCGTTGGTTGAGGCACTGCTTCGTACCTGCAAGGTGGACGTCGAGGTTGTGGTCGTGGCAGTGGCACGAAAAATGCATCGGCGACTCCTAGAGGACGTGTCTCCACAAGATTAATCATATTCTGGATCATCGTCTTCCTAAATGCCTCCACATGGACGTTTGAATAATCTACCAGGTTCCTTGCCTGCACATGAATTCCCTAGCTTTTATATGTAATTCAAAGAAATCATATATGCAAGGATTACAAAAGCAAAACATTGCACTTACACTTCTATGCTCCTCAGCATAAATGCGTTCCAGAAGAAGCTCTGCATTTGCAAGAACTCTCCATCCACAAGAATGTCCGTCGTCTTGTTCTGGGACCTTGCAACTCAAAATCAGCATATCTTCCCAAACATTGTCTTGGATCAATGCTTCCCATGCATCAACAAGTTTCTGAACAGACCTGCAAGACATAGCATATGGTGACCACACGTTGCATCGAAATCGTAGAATCAAGAAACAAGTAACTATGTACCTTTGGACATTCCCATGAAAACCATGCGCAGAATTTGCAAGGTAGCAACCCTTGCACTCAATGTTTAGTCCAACAAGGCTCCAAGTAAACTGATTGCACAAAACAAGGAATTAGTTTTCTGTTCATAGTGTACAAATATTGAAGAATAGCGAGATTAAAAAAACACTTACTTTTTGTTATAAGCTAAAAGTAAAACTTTTGCCATGTCCATGTTGACCCGTTGAAACCAATCAACAACTTCTATCAGGGAAGTGGACTCCAAGGTAAGCACGACTGACAGCTGTGAGTCCAAAACGGCTACCTCGGATTGTTGAGTCCATGAAAGGTTGGAAACGAGCATGCTGCAAATTGAGAAAATTAATTGATGAGGATCTCCAATAAGCCAGAATCAAATAAATACCTTTGCAAAATAATATAATATACCAGAGATCAATTTTATAATTTGGTCCATAAGCCCCCTCTCACTATTTCAAAAAACAACTATCTCGTGAGGGCCGAAACGAAAATACAAATTTGGCCCCATACCAAAAGTGCTACATCGAAAGTTGGGCTGAGAAAACCTAGGGTCTTAGTGTTAGCTTGGTCAATTCTGCTAACATCTCCCATTCATTTGACTCGACTGAAAGCTCTTCCACAAGTAGCTCTTGGGTCCGCTCCACATTCAAACGTGTGGCATACGTGTGTTCTGTGGTACTCACATCGTACACCTTCACTTTGGTGACTGGAGGGATTGTCAAAATGTTGTCCCATTCTCTTATCAAATAGATGGACTGGCGCAAGTGTCTTGTCGTACCTGAAGCATAACAACTTAAGAGAATTGATATCCCGAGGCATCACTGTCACTCTATGAGCATGAGCTGTGAGGACATAGTTGTCTTGGGAACAACTCGATCAGAAAGTCCTCGACTGCCTCGTGGGCGCAACCTATCGTACTTCTGGACCATCGAAAATCCAAATTCGCGCTCTCACAAATCTGGCGAACTACTCTTTGGAAGGGTAACTTAGGAATAGCCAGAGAGATATACCTCTAGAGTTTGCGCAGCTCAAGAAAAATGCTTCGGTTCTGCTCGTACCTCCGATTATGTATTGTTGCCCAAAGATTAGGCAGGGTTTTGCCTGCAACTCTTGCGGATGAAGGTTGGTTGTCTTGCGGGTAAACCTTTCTTGAGGCCTGCTTCATGCGAGCCATGGAAACAAGTGTTTGCCCTGGAAAGTGTTGTGGGGAAGAATAAGAAGAAGATTGAGCAATGAGAAGGTTAGGTCACAAAAGCTAACTCTGAAGAGGTGAGGACAAAGGTCAAATAGAAGTGGAGTATACAAAAATAGAAACGTTATATAATTGCCAAGGACATCATCATCATTACTAAACGTGGGATATGTATGTGGCGGCAGCCACAATTAATTGAGTCGCTCATCATTAGTGGGAAGAGTGCATCACCGCATGAAGGACACGTGGCATACTGCATGTCGACTATGTGGTTGTCGCGGCACAATGCGATATGGGATGGGTGTTGATCAATCAAACCCCCTCCTTGCGTTGTGTCGTGACAAGAAAAAATATCACGACACAACACGAGAAGGGGGAGTGTATCGAAGCCAGATCTCCTAATCGTGTTGTGGTGCGACACTCTTGATGGCGCGCCACAACGTGATAGGGACCAACCATGTTGTCGAGATGCCTTCCTATCGCGTTGTGGCGCGACATCCAATGCGATAGGAACCACCCATATCATGGAGATACTCCCTATCATGTTTTGGCGTGATATTTGGATGTCGCTCCACGACGTGATAGGGTCCACCCATATCTGGACGCGCCTCCCTATCGTGTTGTGGTGCGACATTTGGATGTCACGTCACAACGTGATAGGGACCACCCATATCGTGGATGCGTCTCCCTATCGCGTTTGGATGTCGTTTCACAACGCAATAAGGACCACCCATATCGTGGATGTGCCTCCCTATCGCGTTGATGTCCAACATTTGGCTATCGCATTACAATAATAGCATAGGGAGCACCCATATCGTGAAGAGAGCTCCCTATCGCGTTGTGGCGCAATATTTTTCTGTCACTGCAGAGCGCGAGCATATCAACGGATGTGTGACATAACCCTCCCACTCAGATTGTGGTGCGACACATTTTAATAAAAGCTCTTTCTTCATAATCAGTAACCAAAAAAAGAAACAAAGAGGTAGAGACAAGGAACAAGATATGAAGACATTTGCATTATCATCAAGGACTCCATTACACAAGACTAAGAGGTGGTAGATGCACTATCTTGTTTGTCCATTACAATTATTCTTCTTCCTCCTTTATCGTTGGTGGTTTCTTGTCCTTGGTCTTTGCAATGCTGGTTTCCCCAGCCTTTGCCTTTTGGTTCCTTTGTTTTTCTTCTTCAACTCCTTTCAAAGAGCTTTTGTCTCAGCTAGTGTTTTCTCAACCTTCATTTCTGCCATCATCTTTCGGGAAAGCTTCACCTTTCCACTCTTCTTGTCCTCCATACTTGCGTTGTGTAGATATCAGCGAGTTCTAAAGTGTGCAATCAAGGTGCTTTATATAGCTACGGTACTCACCAACTAGGACACGTGTCATAGGGATGATTGAGCTTGCCTCGATCTTTGTTTACATTCATTGCACCGTTACTTATGCAATCATAAGGGTGGCTGTAATGACCTCGTCGAGTTCCTGAGGAGTCTATACATAGAAGACCCGTCAATCCCCCCCTTGTACTCCCTAATGTTAGCTGGTGCCTTCCTACATTTACCATAACCAACAACCCAAGTTTTCTTACGTCTCTCCACAAATGGATCCCTTTTATATCGAGATAGAGGAGGAGCTGCCTTGCTCTAACGAGGCACCTAAAGACAAGCTACCATTTTCTCTATAGAATTGGGATTCAGCAGAGGGAGCAGGAATTCAAGCCTGTTTTCAACCTTGCCTTCACATTGCAAGAGTTTTTGGCTTCTGTGTCACATTTCCTTGCAGAGTTTCATTAGACATACGAGCAACAGATGATTAGCGACACATTTGAGTTTGAGGGTCGTCGATACGTTCATATAAAGGATATTGGTTCTGTTCGTTTAAAGAAAGATATTTTCTATAAGAGTCGTCTCAATTTGCCACTGCAGTCTCACAGGAATGACATCATATGTCATGTACATAATCGAAAGTACCGAGTTGCAGAATACTATGCTAGGTTCATACTCTTTTTGAATGTTAATCTGGACGATCACCGAGACACAGCAGAGGAGGCTGAGAGCAATCACCATTTGGTCACTAGTGATGAGTTGCTGTAATCACCAAGTGGTGCTTTGTGTGCTTCAGAAGGTGTTTAGTTGCCAAAGGAAGCTTTGCCAAAAGATGTGCTCCCTACCGTCCCCATCGATGATCATCATTATGTAATGCTTAATGACATCATGGAACTGTTTGACTTGAGAGAGGACTACTACCTTGCTATAGTTGCTCAAAATCTGACAATATAGTCGACCCTGCCGATGACACGTATTCTGTCATGGATGCTCTTGTAACAGCGGGTGAGTTTATCGAACCAATAGAGGCACTAGCAATGATATACAAGGATGCAGCCACATGTGCCACGACGCTTCTGACGGAGTCGGGGTCCAGGGTGGTACAAGAAAGGCTTGGAATCACAGAGATGGGGAGAATTACTCCATCAACGACATTGATGCCTTACTCATCCTCTGCAAACAAGAGTACACTTGACTTATGGAATGCTGCATTACTCGAAGAAGTTTGCTTCCCTGTATGAGAGTTTCATGTGTATATACCAACACTTGGCTTTTATTTCTTGTAGCTCATAGTCTATGATGATAAGTTCACTCCTCGTCCCGGTGGACGAGGTAAAGGAGACTTGGGAAAGAATTCCGGGCCTTGGTCAGTACTTGGAGAATTTGAATGCTCCAAACTTCCTCTGCTTCCATTCCAGCTTCTTCAAGGACAAGGCTGAATTCCCTCTTTTTGTATTGAAGACACTCTCAAGATGTCTAGGAGGCGCGACTATAAGATGGAACACAGATAAGGTGATGCTGCTAGACAAGCAAGCATCGGTCTCAATTTTTGGTGTAGGGCCTAGCATGTGTGGCCTGCATAGTCCCTACTTTTTGTCACATACTGCGTATGGTCTAGCTTGTGGAATCACAGTCCCACGCCAGTTGCTGCAATATGGAAAACATGATCTGTTGAAACAAAAACAACCAATCATTTAACTTATAAAAGAGGCCCCGCAGGTTGAGGCATCTGAGGAGATCCAATTGCTCGACCTCAACGTGCTTGCGACGGATGCTGATGATGAAACGGGTCATTCAAAGAGATCAAGGCATGAGGAAGAGGGTCCTTCAAATAAGGGCAAGAGGTCAAAATATTTTGTATCATTTCTAGATGACTAGAAATAAATAGAATGTATTTGTTTTATGCATCGAAGTTAGATTGATTATGTAACAGTGTCTTGCAATGTACTTTTTTGTTGCAACCATCATTCACATTATGAAAAGTTGAAATTATAGAGTATCAATGTCTTGTTGCATTTTTAATTTTGTTGCAACCATCATTCACAATATGAAAAGCTAAAATTACATCGATTCTTCTAGATACATTAAGTTTGGTGTTTGGATCTTGCTATGGTTGAGAGTTATGACATAACTTGCAATGGTGTTGTCCAAACCCTTCCCACATGCTGTTTTTGTAGCCGCCAATCTGCATGTTGTCTAGCCACAGACGAGAACTCCCATATCTCCTTTCTTCGCCGTTTTTTGGCTAACTCACCACATGGACAATCTGACTTTGTTTGACTTGTTCCTTGCGATGTGACCTATGCATTAGTTTTTGATACATCCATTGGTGTAGCTTCTCTAAGCTATTTGATTTTTCCGCACCACCTCTTGAGTGTGACTGAAATAACCAGTACGAGCTTGGTAGTGGGTTTTTTCCAAGCCCTGTGTAGATCAAACATCCAAGCTGCCATATTGCCTTGCAAACCAAGGCATGTGATTATAAATAATGTGATGCACACAAAGCATGCAGACATTATAAGGATGAGTATTCGCAATTCAAAATATGACCATGTCATCAAACCAATTACAATATATGTTGATTTGTCCACGCACTTATGAATGTCTTGTGGAAGGTCTCCACAGCTTCTTGGAATTTTGTATTGTCGCCATCAGTCCATGAGTTCAATTCGTAGAACTTGAATATTGCGTCCAAGGTTTTCCATACCTTCACTTTCCAAGTCCTTGCTGCACCATTGTCTGCATGGTCAACTACAGCATTGTGCATATTTTTTCACTTGTCGTATCGTAATGCTTGTCTTTCTTGTGCACTTTGACTTTTGCTTTGTCGTCCAGTTGCGGGCACTGAAAGGAAGAGTCGGACTTTCATAGCACCAATGGATAGCTTTTTTGGAACATCCCGATCATTTTTCGATCTCTTCTCATCCTGCTTTATCTTAACATGTTCTCCGTGCAAACCCAATTCTGAGAAGGCCGTCTCTAAGGCTGAGATTGCCCTTTGGTTCGTAGAGAGAGGTTGAGTAGTCCATGCAAAATAGATGTAGAGAAACATTAGTTTTTCTATTATTCTACAAAGTCTATGTATTGTGAATATGTGTACTCTAGATAGTGGGATATCCAAAATGGGTTGAAAGTTAGAGTCGCACAGATGCCTATCCCGAGCTCTTCTCCAAAATGGTTTATCAAGGATGTGAACCCCTCCCATGCAATACAAGCAAGGGCTTTTGCTTGTTGCTCCTTTGGAAACCTTGTATATGCATTTCAAGGCTTTTAGGTCTCCAACCATGTGCCACTCTACATTGTAGGATCCCATGCCCTCCACATCCAATTTCTTTCCATTCTCTATTCGATTATTGTTTCTGGTATGTTTCTTTGATGAAAAACCCAATTCAATGTATCGAAGTTCTCAGTGGGCACCTGAAAGGATAATTTTGAACTTAGTATGATGCACATTCGAAAGCATTCAACTGAAACATAACAATAAATTATCTTAAACATAACTTCTACGTCCCTTGAACGTGCAAGAAGGAAAATGTTGTGCTCAGATTGCACACTAAAGTTTCAAGGATCATCTGGTCCAATTCTTGCATCCAAAGCTCTATTCATAAGTATGTTGTGACTCGCTCAACCTTTGTCTCCTTTACAAGCTCACACTCATCTAGCTTGATGACAAACTTCAAGACGTCGCTGCACTCTTCAGGAGTAACATTGAACAACTGCACAATGTATGACTGTAGTACGATCATATCATAAAAAATATTGTTATAATTGTCATAGACCATTTCTTCCCCTTTTGGCGATCTATATGCCGATTCAATGTGGAAAGGACTTCTTAGCTTTTGAAGCACCTCCTCGTTGACTTCTGACTTCCCGTCTTGTTTTTTGAATAGAGAAAGGATTTGGAAGTAGCATGTGCTTGATGTGGAACTTTTTGACTTGTCTTTGCACAGACCTGAGTAACAGGAGTTAGGAATAAAAACCCTTTTCTAGTGGAACATCACTACACATGATGCAAAACCCTTTTCTAGTGGAATAGCACTGCAAATGATGCTACATACTTGAAAATGGCAACATATCCCTTATTGGATATACCACCAGCTTCATCCAAAGTTGATCGAACATCCCGTGGAGAGAGTTGGTTCTCCTGTAAAAGGCTATCAAGATGTTTAGCAACGATCTTACCATAGCGCTTATCATCCAAGAGGCCAGCTACATTTTTGCGATTCAATATGAGCCCATAATAGGCCGAGGAGGCGGTTGTGTTGCACTCCACTTCCTTGTCAGGGTGAAGCAAAGATCTGCCCAAGCATGTTAGTAGTAAGAGATGTGAGAGTCTATGAATATAAAATGAAGAAGGATAGGTGCACTCACTTGATGGCTTGCACTCTTTTCTTGATTCCTTCTGAGCCAACTTTCAAGTTCTTGATGTCTCTTAGTTTTCTTTCTCTTTGGCGAAGACCTAGAGTTGTTTTTTTTTTCCCTCAGAGTTGTTGTGTAAGCTCCTTAATGGTCTCCTTGCTGCCTTCAACCTGTTTAGCACATTGGACGACTTTCTGGTGTAAGCGGACATTATCGCTCTATACAATATCTCTCTCTTGTTGCAGAACGTCATTTCTTGCAGTCAACTGCTTAGTGTAGCCATACAAGCCATGGTGGCCATCTCCAACATAGTTCACTAAGGATGTAATGGAGTGGAGTTTGTGACGGGATGTTTTGGATACATTCTGCCCTCCAGCCAAAGGTCCACATTTTTTATGCCCTGTGATCTTAAGTTCTCCTTCAAAGCTTCGAAAAGCATTTGCTGTTTGTTTTTCTTGCAGAGGGGTTCATACTCTCGTGAGAGCTCTATGTGCATGTGATACACATCTCTGCTATTCCTCGTAGAATTTTTTCGTGGAGAAGCTACAAGTGTCGAGTGAGACATGACTGATCAAAATTGTGTGCAGAAGGAGGTGGGGGCAATAGAAGAATGACAATTTGAATATCACGCACGCGTGAGAGAATGCAAGAGGGAATGGGGGGGAAGAAGGAAGTGAGGAAACAGAGCTTAGGTTTAAAAAACGTAGAAGATTGAGATATTCGGCATTGCATTCAGTAGCCGTCGTGCACAGTGAAGTGTTATCATGACTGGAATACTTTTTGGGTTTTTTAAAAAAGTACCTTGCATGAATAAGATATCCAAATTTTAGAAAACATGTATGAAAAAGGGTTAAAATGAATTTTCTATTATCTCTCTCTACGCTGACATGGCATTTCTTACAAGGCCCAAATTTGAGTCCAAACTTTTCCTAATGACAATGAAGCAACTCCTTAGAAGTGCTTCACATTTCTCAATGGTGCTTAGCAAAGAAGAGTGATTAATGGTGCTTAGAAAGTTCTTAGAAGTGCCTAAAAAGAGCTCCAATGTGCTATGAGGTGATTAGAAATGCTTAGCAAGTGGTAGGAAAGCAGTGTAAAAACTTCTTGGAAGCGCTTCATAGTGCTCAATGGTGCTTAGAAAGTACTTAGAAAGAGCTTTAAAGTGCTATGAGGTTATTAGAAAGTACTTTACTAGTGCTTAGAAAGACCTCCAAAGTGCTACGAGGTTATTAAAAAGTGCTCAATGGTGCTTAGAAAGAGCTTCAAAGTGCTATGAGGTTATTAGAAAGTGCTTAGCAAGTGGTAAGAAAGCAATGTAGCAACTACTAAGAAGTGCTTCACAAATGCTTAGAAAGTACTTAGAAGTGCTTAGGAAGAGCTACAAAGTGCTATGAGGTGATTACATAGTCCTAGCAATTGGTAAGAAAGTAGTGTAGCAACTGCTTATAGAGGTGCTTCATAGTGCTCAATGGTGCTTAGAAAGTACTTCAAAATAGCTTCAAACTGGTTACTAGGTGAATAGAAAGTGCTCACCAAGTGGTTAGAGAGCAGTTTAGCAATTGCTTAGAAGTGCTTCATAGTGCTTAGAAAGAGCTGAGAGAGTGTGATTTAAAAGTGCTTGGTAGGTGCTTTGGAAGTGTTTCAAAAATTCTTGCCAAGCATTTTAAAATTTGATTTCAATTGTTAAGAAGAAAGAATTCTTTGGAATGTGAATTAGGGTTCTTGACGTGTCAGAAAGTGTTCATGGATCCAAAAATCCAATATATCTAGTAGGAGAGTAGAGCCTTCATGGTGACTTCACCACCTAAAAGGACCTCTATTTTGAAAACAATTGTGTATATTGTTGGCCACTGTGTTGCATGTGGGAAACCCCTCTCAGCTAACCACATGGCAAGAATTTCTTGCTGGAATATCAACATAAGGATCACCCATTTTTCTTTGCACTACTGTGCAACACCAGGTTAGAGTGCAATTACCCAATGTGCAAGGTAAAGATTCCAGAGATTGTCGAGCACTCGGCACTCGGAATTGCATACACAGAGCATGGAGTGAGTTCACTATACTCAGCTTAATTCCACTTGCCATGAGATTAGTCCTTCATCAAGAGTCTTAACATGATCATTTTCTTCATAGAAACAAATGCTAAGAGTTCTTGTTTGCTTGCACTTGACAAGAACAACACAATGGTTTTCAATTGTTCAAGGACACAACCATGGATGACAACCTTCCTTGCAAAATGGATACTGCACCAATAGTGGTTGAGGAGAACCATGGTAAGGCTACTATTGTGGATGACTCTAGTGAGCTCTCATCACACAATCAAGAAGGTTAAAAAAAACATTGATGTAACATTTCATTTTGTTGGACCAGCTTTCTATTGGTTTACCCTAAACCTTGTTGTGATCCAAGAATCAGAAACTCTGGAGTGGAGGACCCTGAGGCTCAACCAATAGTGGTTGAGAAAAACCATGGCAAGGCTACCATTGTGGATGACTCCAACAATCTCTCAACTAACAACCAGGAAGGTAAAAAAGCACATTGATGTAGCGTTTCAACTTGAGAAATTTTTGGAAAGATTTTCCACAATTCAAAAAGAGTAGCACCCTCCTGCTAGATGACAAATAATATAGGTTCTCCTTGAATGACATAGACTCCAATGTTATCTTGCCTTCTATAGAGAACTAGAAAGAAGAGCAATGGGAGAATTTCCTGCATCATGAAGTTTTCCATTTGTCTACAAATGGAAGATATCAAAAAATCGATAGGAGATGATCACTACATGTGCAATGAATGTGAGAAGAAAGCACGAGCAGTCTAAGTTTGTTGAAATGGTGAGGAAAAATATGTCAAGTTGGGACAAAGTCCTACCTCCAACACCACGTTACAAGAGGGTTAGATACATGTGACTATGTATGCAGATATAAGAACATCCATGATGGGTTTGATAGTGTAACTCATGAAGGGAACTTCTTATGTTTTGTAAAATGTAAATGAATTTGACATTGTATTGCACAATTATAGCTAATTGATAATGTGAAACCTGATTTGTTCTTCAATACACTATTCTCTTGTATGCCTTGCAAGTTTTTTGATTATAAGTTGGTTTTAAATTGTTTTAGGTGTTTGTCTTTGGGCTTTTGTAGGTGATTAAAACCACTTGTAAGTGGGAAGAAGTGTAAGTTGTACTACTTGTAAACTTGAGACCACTTGCAAATGGTTGAGAACCAATTGCAAGTGGTTGAGACATCTTTTGCAAGTCGTCTATGAGATTAGAACCATGTGTATAAGGGTGTTTTGGAATCACTTGTAAACTGGGGATCACTTGCAAGTGGTTGAGAAAGCTTTTGCAAGTGGTCTATGAGATTAGAACTATGTGTATAAAAGTGTATTGGCATCTCTTGTAAACTGGGGACCACTTGCAAGTGGTTGAGAACCAATTGCAAGTGGTCGATAAATTTTTTTCAAGTGGTCTATGAGATTAGAACTATGTGTATAAGAGTGTTCTAGCAACCACTTCAAGGTGGCTTCAAGGACCAATCACAACTTGTATGAAGCACTTGCAAGTGGATGGCAATTTTTGTCTGAACCACTTGTAAGTGGTCCATCCATGTGAAAGTGGTTGACATAAGTTGTGAGTGGCTACAAGTTCTTGGAAGGATTAGAAAGCTTCAAGTATAGGGTAGGAAACATAAGTTTTTGTTAATAAAAGATACAACAAAGGTGTACCCAACTATACCTTAAGGGTATAATGTATTCTAAAAAGGCATGGTATCAGAAGGCATGCTATTGTAGATTTTCTCATACACAGTATCACTCAAGGTGTAGACATTAGGCTCATCTTTCTCAGGATACAAGGGAAACGTAAGGAATCTAACCAGATGAAAGTACATGGAAGTAGGAGGTATATCATCTAATAACACATATCGATCGGAGTGTCCCTTGAATTTGTTGTAAAAGTGCCTCTCAACATAGTAGGAGTTCTTCTTGATCCGATTGTGCCACATCCTTCTGAGTTGTGGTGGATAGCCTCTCGTTTGCACAACACCTTAGTATATAAAAATCAAATTCTTCTTCCTCAACGTTGACTGCAAAGTTATCTCCAACACGCAAGGCATCACTCAAATCATCATGATGGCCAGCATACATGGGTGCATCAATCTCCTCATCGCTTGAAACATCATCTTCATCTATGTTAGCCTCTGATGATGGGATCTTCAAGTATCGCCGTGATTCTATGTGAGATTTGTTTTCACATCTTCTCCATTGACCATGCACATAAGCATGATCAAAACAAGACAAGTTTCTACACCTCAGTGCAGTTGTATTTGTAGAAGAGAAACCATTCACGCAATTCAAAGAACGTGATCCACACACTGGTATGCAATCCCATTGTATATCTCTCGGCACATCACCAACCTTGGTATTCTAGAATACACTATTGACTTTATTCATGGATGACCAACAACCTTTCCTATTGTTCATTATGGTGAGTTAATTTACCACACTTGCTGCATTATGCAGGGAGTGTCATGTTCACCTTTCCATGACCTTACTCAAAATTGTTGTGCATCATTCCAAGCCTTGTAAACTGATGAAATCTTGAAGCACAGTATAAAGGCCATCATGCTTTGATTGTAATGATGCACCATCTGACCATACCCAGTGTTGCTTTAAACAAAAACCCTAGATTTTCAACCACTAGTCATGCAAAAGAAAGCAGTGTTTCACAAACAATGTGTCATGCACATTGTCATCAGATATATAAAAATAATGAATTTTTTGGATGTTGCCCATTCTCAAATGCACATAGCAGATGTGGACCAAAATCTCACCTGGCTAAAATACCAATGTAAGGATTGGATCTCATTTTGAATTTTAAAACTATAATTTTTGACAAAGTCCACCATAGAGACAACGACATCACTTGGAAAATTTTGTAGACACTCTTTGATGATGAACTTGGTCAGCTTGTCATTCATGAATGAAATGAAAGTGGAGCACCCAATCTGATAAATAACAAGATTTTTTCTTTTGTGGCACTAACTATCTTTGCCCAGTTTGTGCGTCTCCACACAACAAAAACCTTGCCAGCCATTATGAAGTTGTTGTCACTGTGTACCTCAAGAGGACAGCATTTGAGTAGTTTAGCACCGCACTGATTGCATTCTCCCATCAAGCACTTGTGTAAATGAAACCATGGAATTTTTTTGTTTGGGACACAAGAAGGACTCCCATAGGTTGTGAGGCTCTCAAATGCGAATTTGCATCCACACATATATTGCCACTTATTGTAGGGTCACAAACCTTACATCTACATCGACAAGAACCTCCACAGAATCTATACCTTCTTTTTCACATTTGATTGAAAGCCTCTTTGAAATCCTACACATGATACTCGTAGCATGTATTATGGTCCTTCAGTTTTTGAACCCTTGCTTCATACTTGAGAGATGAGCATGGTAGGATGCATCTCCTAAAACCTTCTGTACAATTCTACTTGTGCAAGAATGGAGGCAATGATGAGATAATGTGGCCTGCCAATGTTGTATTTCAAAGATAGCAGTATCAATGTACAAAATTTGAGATGGTTCAAAATTCTTAGCAAGTGGTTAAACCTACCAAAAGCTGTTAACTTGATTGAAACCATCACCTACTACAAGTTGTTACAACCACTTTCATGTCTGTGAAGCACTAAAGAGGAACTTATTAGGACTTGGCAAAATTCTAGCCACCTCAAAGTGGTGAAAGAAATTCACTTGAAGGTAGCTTTTGAGGTCGTTAGTACAACTTAGAAGTAAGTGGTTTTGCATGATTGAAAGTGGGTTTTAACCATTTCCAAGTGGTTAAAACAACCCTAGAGTGGTTGGAACCACTTTTCAACTTTCGAAACCACTTGGAAAATTCTAGCCATTTGAAAGTGGTTAAAAGTGGTCATCAAACTGCCTAAAAGAGGTAAGAATTTATTTAAGCACTTGGCAAATTTTGACAGCGGTCAAGATCACCTAAGAGTGGCTAAAACCACTTGTTGGTTTTTATAGCCACTTCAAAGTGTTTATAGCCACCTTCAAAATCTTGTCAAAATCCAATCACCAGAAAGTGGTTAACAACGGTCAATAAACTACTTGAAAGTGGGTTTTACTGTAGTTTACAGACTTCTAATTGCATTTTACTCGTTGTTAAGTGCTATGTAGAGCCATAGCCACATAAAGTGGTTTAACAGGGTTCTACTCACTTTTTGTTATTTGCTTATACAAATAATAGTCCCCTAAAGTGGTTGAAAGCAATTTACCTAGTGCCTATTCTTAATGTGCAGAGACACAAAGTTTTATTGCACGGTTCATAATTCTTGAGGTTGGTCTAACAAATGCAATCAATGCTTAACAACAGCCTTTCTGTTGACACACCTTTGGCATATGTCTTTCTTATTTGAAAAGACTCGGGTCTCTACTATTCAGGAACCAAATACAAGATCCTTAATGTCCTCTATGATGTATGTAGGATGATGAACATGTTGTTGACATGCTATAACCGAAAAACGAATGTTTTGTCCTCAAAGTGTAGTCGTGTATTTGCAAAATCGATGTTTCTTCTATATATAGCCAGTGACTTTGCAAGTGCTCTATTGGTAAATGGCATTGCATCTACTTCATCCCTGGAATTAATGCAGGCCGTCATTTTTTCCCTCTTAACATTAGGTTGGTAATCTAATATGACATAAAAGTGATCTTTCAGGATTTTGAAAAAAACTTCAAAAACCATAGTAGATCTACTCATTTTGGAAAATACTTTCATGAGATTATAGTTTAAGGACTACTACGTATGGAAAAAATAAGAAACTTGTAAAATTTCTCATCTACCGGTCCTTTTTTCCTAAAACAACATTTTCTTATGGTTGATTACATATAAATAAGACTGGGGATTTTTGTAGGACATGAGATAAATTTTTCCATTAACTTCAATGGGTTGCTGATCAAAACATATGGTTGCCTTTTCCTCACTATCCTTGGCTGTGGTTTTGATTGGCACTCCAAGGTGATGAGGTTGATCATGCTGCCTTGCATGACCGCAAACTTAGCATGCACCCGCTACCACCAAACCCTTGCAAGTCTATGGCGTGGGACTTGGCTCCGTACAAGGGAGGGTGCCCAAAAGTATATAAAAAAACGTTTGAAACTTGCTTACCCATGTCGCTTTGCAGAGGGCTGCCAACAAAGCGAAGGAGGGAGGAGATGATAGCGTGCTCCATGGGCCTCTATTGTCGAGGCTACAATGAGGGGATTTTTTCGCACTACTGCCGCGACTCCAACAAGCCCAAAACCTTGCAGTTATGAGCAATTGTACTACCCACCCTCGTATTAGCAAGGGGGCTTTCTCACATCTTTTTCCACGGCCTTTTTCTGTCGAGCTTCAAAGCCGCCTGTCCCACGATCCCTCCGAGCTTCCTTGGCTTGCCCTCCATGACTCCTTGCATGGAGGCTTTGCCTAGCTTTCTCAGTAATCCAAGAGCTTTTTTCTTCCATGCCGAGAGAGAGAGAGAGAGAGAGAGAGAGAGAGAGAGAGAGAGAGAGAGAGAGAGAGATTTTATTATCGTCCTCGTAGGTCAAATACGACCTATGGGACCAAACTTACATGTGATGTAGTATGTGTATGGCAGATGAGTGACTCGATGCTCCAAAATAGTGGTGATGAGAGTCATAATGGAGAGACCACATTGTGGCTGGGAGAGGAAAGTGTGTAGGTCTAAGTCATGGCTAAAAATGTGAGAGAAGCAAGTTCGGATGTGATCAAAAGCTGAGCACTCTAGTAGTGTGTGCTACTCAGACTCTCGAACTTGCAGTGAGCATAATGTGCACAATCGATTTGACTCTTCTCCATTGCCCCAACGCCCTGTCTCGCATCGAAGGGAATGAGAGCAAAGCCGAATGGTTGTGATAGTGCGTATTGCTGACAAGGGGATAGGCTCAAGCATGTAAGTGTGAGTACGTTTTCCTCTTCAGCAAAGAACATGGTTTTGTAGTCGGGGGTAATATGGATAGTGTAATGTATGAAGTGTGACCCACCAGATTTCTCCCAAGCCGTAATGCATCGGCGTTGTAGAAAAACTTCATTCACTTGGGAGTCAATTGAAGCATCATGTAGCAAGTGTAATGCATCCCCTCTCCCAAACCATTTCTTTATGTATTGCATCCATCCCGTGCTCAAGATCTTGCTTTTATGCATCTTTTGAGCTTTTTTTTCTTGTTTCCCATGCAATTGTAGGAAGTCGATGTGAGGGGTTTTGATGCATCTTTATCATGCACTCCACAACCCTTTCCATGCCCATGACCTCAATTGGAAGAGATCCTGAGTCAAGAAGTAGGAGCATATATGGTGTTTGTGTCTTAACTTGGAGAAAGGTTGTAAGAAAACACTTTTGGACATTCTCAAACTCTTTCCCAGTAGACTTTGAGATGCTCCCGCCCCACACTTCAACTCCATAAAGAAGAACCGGTATCACCAATGCGTCAAAAAGGTACTTCTTGAGAACCCAACACTTGATGTTTCTTGCATTACACATGTTCTCAAATGCATAATACGCTCTCTCCCGCTTCCAAACGACGCATAGCACATTCATGCCACTTGTGACTGGACGGAACCTCAAGGCAAAGGTACTTAAATCTCTCAACAACTTCAAGTGTCTCATTGTTGTACACAATGCAAGGCTTCTCCTTATGGTTGTTTTTCACAAGCATAACCTTTGTCTTGGATTCATTCATACTTAGCCCACTATGCAAGAAAAACTTCTCAAGGACAACCATAAGCTTTTGTGCATCCTCTAAAGTGTGTGCTAGAAGCACTACATCACCCGCATACAACAAAAGCATGATTACTGCATTGCAAATAGTGACCCCTTCAATGCCTTCTTCTTGCATAAAGATGTGTGCTAAAAGCACTACATCACCCGCATACAACAAAAGCATGATTACCGCATTGCAAATAGTGACCTCTTCAATGCCTTCTTCTTGCATAAAGTCAAGTACCATTTGTTCCAATTGAGAGAGAGAGAGAGAGAGAGAGAGAGAGAGAGAAAGGACCCAAGTTTCCATGTTTTTTCTTGCTTCTCCATCACTCTTCTCCCTAGATCTTTGATACCAATCTAAAACAGAGTGGACTAGCATATGAAAATCACCACTTAACCATGCCCTATATACCATGTTATTTATAGGACCCCCTTTACTGCATGTCTCTCTTGGCCCTTGGCATGCCCGGTCTTACCGTAGGCCTGGCATACGCAAATCACCACTTAACCATGCTCTATATAGGCCCTTGGCCATGTTATTTATAGGACCCCCCTTTACCGCATGTCTCTCCTGACCCTTGACGTGCCCGATCTTATCGTAGGCCTGGCATTGTGCACCTCGATTGAAATGCCATCATGATTGTGTACATACCCTGAGAAAAAATCTCCTCATCTCTTCAAGGACACACATCACTGCCTCATAATGTGACATCACAAGTTGATCACATGATGGAATTTCACTACTCTAGCTGTACTACCTCAAGCTACATCGAAAGAGCCTTGAGATCTTTCAACACTCAATGCCAAAGGACGTATGATAACCCAAAGGATCCAATCAATCCATTAAAATCAAGCTCTTTGAAAACATGGATACATGTCTAACATCCTTCAACATCAATGAAGAACCATGAGGTCATGCCAAGTGAACTTTTCCCACACCCATAATTTTGCATGATAGATCACCTAATTTGAACAAGCCCTTTCTCATGGCATTATACCATGCGAACCACTTAGGATGCATAGTAACATGAAAGGACCCTCTAAGATCCAAAGTCCAATCATGCATCAAACCATCTTCCATGGCTTACAAGAAAGCATGTGGGTATGTAGATGTGTAAAATGCACCTCCATCCAAAACATGAGAAACATCCTCATCATTGGCATCACTCAAAATAGCATGCATTTGTTCATCCGCTCACATGATCGTAGAGCATTTACACACTGTGGCTTGGTTTGAGACACATTCTCCCAGAGTACATTGATTGCACGTTATTGCATACTTGATCATTTTTGGCGTTTGTGAAGAAAGAATTCCCTTCCCAAGATATTTTAATTCATTGTGTATGTCAAGGTTTGATGCTCTTGGACTAGGTTGTTGAGCATGCATGCACCTTATGGCATTGTTTATTAGCCATTTATGGATGCATTATGGTCGATGATGACAGGTGAAATTCTTTTAGCTCACTATTATCTATTTGTTGTGCATATTTTGGTTTTGGTGCTAGCTATGAGCCTCTTGATTGCCATAACAACTTGGTAGCTATTAATGTGTACTTTGGGCACTTGGTTTTATACCAGATTTGAGCAATGTCAATTTTGACTATTTGTGGTTGTATTTAGAGTTATTTCTAAAGAATGGATGGTTGTATTTCTTGCATCTAGTTGTTATTTGAGACAACTTGGTTGAAATTATGTCACATTTGAGACTCTTTACCTTTGACAAAAGTTTGATGGTACAAGCTTATTGGTGTGGAAAGAGCGCACACTTGATGCATTGATTAGGTGTAACTTGTTTATGCCTTTGGCTGGAAATTCATTGAAGTTTAATTCTATGTCTCTAATAATGATTGAGATGATTTGAATAGATAAGTCTACAATTAAAGTGCACCTTGTAGAGACCCAATCAAATGAAAGATAAACTTCTATGAATCAGTTAAGGTATGTTTGCTTTTTGTTGACACTATATTGTCCCTATGCATATAAGATATTAGACTGCAATATAGTTGTGGTTGGAGGTGCTAGCATGGATTATTTGTTCTTTGCATGATGATGGCATCATGCTTATACCGAACCTGTAGAGGCACAACTATAAAGAGACGGTTAATTACTTTAGACACTTTCTCTCCATGGATCTTGGGAAAACCAAGGTAATTGTGTTTCAAATTATTTCTTAACGAACAATGTGCTCCAATACAAGCATATGAAACTCTTGGAAGGTTAGAGAAATTGAACTCACAAATATAGCTTTAAAGATCTACAATTTTTTCGTGGTTATTTGATACCTTGGTTGCATCGATATTATTTTGTGGGTTGTGGTCTAGCCTCGACCATCAAGGCAACTTTTTATTTTGTAGCAGCACGAATGTTCCTTGCATGATACAATGAGCATTCGTGAGCGTTATCAAGGCCTCCTAGCCACATTTGAACCTATGACTTCGGCCGCAAAGACGAATGCTCAACCAACAAGGCTAGCTTCTTTGGACCATGAAGGCAACTTAAGCATACTTGGAGATCCATGGAAAGAGCTCTTACTTTGATGCTAACTCGTATGACTAAGAGTAAGGATTGAGTCCCTCATGAGAAAATCCTAGGGATCACCTTCAAGCTATCTCGATTGTAGTAACTGCCTACACTAAATAAATTATCATCCATCATATAAAGCTACCTTCGTCATTGCTATATGCAAGTTTGACGCACTTGAGTCTTCTCCATAGGTAGTTAGTGGGGACAACACTTCATGCTGATATGCACAAATTTTATCCTATTTTGAGGTACATGAACGAACTACACCATTTCTACATTCCCTTGATGTTTCATCTCTTTGTCTCAGTTTTGCACGAAAATGAGACACAATCTCACTAGAGAGCGATTGGTTGAAGCCGTTTCAAAAGTTGGTTCTCTCTCTCTCTCTCGCGTGTGGCTACCATCCCGCCGCTCTCTCTCCCTCGAGAAGACAAGATGCTTCTCTCTCTCTCTCTCTCTCTCTCTCTCTCTCTCTCACTCATTCATGTGGCTACCATGCCGCCGCTCTCTCTCCCCCGAGAAGACGAGATGCTTCTCTCTCTCTCTCTCTCTCTCTCTCTCCGGAGTTTGCAAAAGAGGGGGCACACTGGACGGAGACATTGTGATATTTAAGGGAGGGCACGTTGTACGAATGCGACGTGGCCAATATTTGCGAGAGGGAAAGCGAGCGGGAGCATGCTCGACGGATGCATCATGATTGTTATTGTTAGTGTGGGGCTCTTGTAGCGTGGGGCGGTGTTGGGAGGAGCCACGTAGGCCTTTTTGTTTTGGGGGGGGAGGGGCGGGGAATATTTTGTAAGAATCCGTGCAATTGATCACTTTCTTTTTAGCTGAAGCGAGCGGGAGAAGTATATAGTATTTGGCAATCTGTTTAATTAGTATTTTCTTTTCTCTAAGTAAGACGTCCGCTCAAACTAACTAGATTCTTGATGTGTGAAGCCCGTTTGGGTGCAACCGTTTCACACTCGCCATGCAATGTCCACTTGCACTTTTTAAAGGGTTTCGGGGAAAACAAGTAAAAATAAATAAATAAGAATATATAGTACATTTTTAAAGAAGGCAGTAGGAAAAAAACACCGCCCTTGAAATATTGCAAGCAACCTCACTTGCATGCCAATAATACATGCTGATATCTCTTGATATCACATATACTCTATGATGGGAATAAAAAATATACATGCCTTGGGGACAATTGACAATCCCACCAACCTAGCTACCACACATATATCAAACATAGAAGTCTTCTAGTGTATTCTGCAATACAAATTTTTGCACTCAAATTATGTATGGAACGAGTAGATAACAATAGCTTAACTACTCCTCTGAATATCATGAACCATGCTCTCACATTGCCCCATAGAGCCACGTCAAGTCATTGTGGCTTCCACTTGAAAGGCTTCAAGATATAGTTGTAATAACTCGTGAATCGACCAATTAAGATTTTTTCATCCATTTGGCATCCAAAGATGGATAGATCTGGAACTTCAACAAGTAGCAGCTTGCAATCTTTCCTTTAACCTTCTTTCCTTATGTGCTACTCTTTGTTCAAGAACAAGAATCTCATCCATTTCTTCCACTTCGGCTGTACCTTATCATGCATATTCTCTAGGACGTCACCTGACATGAAAAGCATTATGTATTTTCCAACCTTCTGGTAGCTTTCACCTGTAAGCTACATCGTTGATCCTATCTAAAATCCGAAAAGGACCGTAATGTTGCATATTGAGCGCTTTGTTTGAAAACAAATGTTCCTTGCCTTTCCTTTTCCTAAGTTGAGGTTTGGAGCGAGCTTTGGAGTGAGCTTTTTTCAAATATTGCTCATTCACCTAATTAAGAAGAAAAGCTCACTCCGACAAGAATGTTTGAAGCGAGCTTTTTTTTCTTATCTCCCTCTTCCTCCCCTCCGTCTCACTCCCCTTCTGTCTCCCGCCACCTCTCCCTATCTCTATTTTTCTTTATCTACTACTTCTTCAATCTCTCTTTTAACCTCCCTCTCTCCCTCTCTCTCTCTCTCTCTCTCAGTTCTTAACCGTTTCGACCTCAATCGAAACTTCGGTTTTCCCGATCTGTTTTTGCCGTTTCCATTTCGGGTTGTCACTATGATTCCCTTGCATTTTAGAAGCTTTCCGTTGAGTTGTAAGTGAATTTTAGTGTGCTCTAACTTTTTTTTTTTGGTCAGTGAGACAGGTTCCAAAATTCTCTATAACCACCCCAAGGCTTCCGGTGAGGCTTCCCTCGTGTTATCTTACAGTTTAGGTGTGAAACCCTAAACCTGCAAATAAACGCAACAAGTTGTAATTCTCTGTTTTAGATCGTTTTGAGCAAAGCAAACACATCTATGCATGTCTCAAGAGCTCTTTGTATGCAATAGGACACTTTCCCTTTGATTTGGACGAGTTTTCAAGTGAGAAAACTCACTTGTTTTGCACTCTGTCACGATGGAAGAGTGAGTACCTGTGAGGGATTAGCAACTAGCTAATTCGGTTTCTGTTCAACTGGCTCTTGCTTTAGCAAGCACGCATAAAACCCACAAGACTATACATAGTCATTTGAAGAGCCCAACTAGTGGGGCATTACCATATGTCTAAGGAGGAGAGAGATGCACGAGAGCGTAATCATCGCACTACATGAAACAAGGGAGAAGGCAAGCTTTCCATTAAAGTTGTGAACCTGAAAATCCACTCACAAATGACCAAAAGAAATCCTCACTCTCTTTTGCGAGCCCTCAAGCCCCGCATGTGCTTTTGGGATGCTGAGTTGGCTGGTAGATGGCTCTCCTTCAGCCATGTGTCCACTATGTCCCTTGTAGTTTAGTTTCCTAGCCCCTCCCAACTTATAAAGTTGGTCACTAACTTGCCGAGTGGCCCACATTCTATTTAGGGGCACACAAACTTCCATACTCATCAAAATTCAGTGCTAACTGGCTCGACCAGTCCCCGATTGACCGACCTAAATTCCCGGTGTGAGAAATCCATTTGATTGCAGCCGTTTTGACACTGGCCATGCAATGTCCACTTGCACCTTTTCAAGGGTTTCGGGGAAAACAAGTTAAAAATAGAAAAAATAAAAATGTGTAGTATATTTTTAAAGAAGACACCAAGAAAAATACACCTTTTGGTGATAGAAAGATCATCTTTATAAATTTGAGTACAATAGAACCCTAGCGATGCTAGAAATAACCTACCTCGCAAGATGTACCAGGCTGAAAAAAACCAAAGGTGGATATGGAAGAATCCACCAAATGCAACTCCTCAAGTTGGGGTATGAGAGAAGTGCAAGATGAACCACTATGGGGGGATTAATGCCATTGAATGTGACCTCTGTGAAACCTGAAAAACATCTAGGGCTTTTGAGAAGAGTGCAGGATGAACCACTATGGGGGGGAGTAATGACATAATGTGACCTCTGTGAAATCTGGAAAATGTCAAGGAGTGAGCCTATTGTCTGAGAAATACAAGCTTGCACTCCGCGATTGCCCTCGAAGAACCTGATGTTGAATCCCATTGGCATAGAATGTGGATAATATCCACCCAAATGCCTGCGAGGATGTCCACAATAGAGGACGGAGCAAGACTAAATACGCGACAGCAACAAGCTTGCCAAGCATTCAACAATGTTATGGCAACTAGCATGTAGAACACCTCGTCTCTTACTTAGGAGCATCATTCAACACCTCCCCTTTGAGTATCATAGGTACCCATGAGATACCTTGAGCCTATCAACATAAAAACCGGATCCGTGGCAGCACCCTCAAAAGACAAATGACTTCCAAGACAATGCATCAACCACGAGACTACTCCCCACATAAGAAAGCCAAACTGGACCCCTGCTCTGGGAAGAAGTAATGCAAGAGCTCTCCAAACAAGTATTGTTGCCCAAAGGCAGAGGCTGGGAGTCTCCACAATCCTACGTGTACAGTATATACATAGAGGATCCAAGCCTAGTTGAGCACACCAAGAGCCAACTACAAGACCAACGATGTAAACAACTAATGAAAGTAAGGAATCCTCAATGCCACTCTCAAAGCCCACAACGCAGACCAAAACTGATTTATAAAAGCATGTGAGAAACCTGCATGTAACCACTCCCTTTTGACTCTTGGGCATCCAAGACTTTTGACTCACACATAATGGGTGACCTATCCGGATAAAATACTCAAAAAAGGTGATTGGAGCATGTCCATATACATCCACGGCCTCTGTCACTCACAAGGATCCCATTATAGTAAAGATAAAGGAAGACTTCCGAATCCAAAGCCTCCGAGAGGCAACCTCCTCTATAGAGAGATAAGGATCCACGGATTGCTTTCTGCAATAGGAACCCACTACTCCGAATAGCTACCAAGCAAGGCTAGAAAGAACAGGCCCTATCTCATCAAATTAAAAATGGATCCATATCTGTTCAGAGGAGTCCTACTCTCTAGCAATAATGAACGATAAGAATTGATACTTGACAAGAAGGGTTGTGACGGACCCATCAAAGTAACCCCACCAACCGGATGTTGTGCAAGCTTTGTACCACCTCTCATAACTTGGTCCCACAAGTCTGGAATTGCAGATTCAATCTCAACAATCCTTGGCCGAATCCCTCTACGGATAGATATCATACCTCTCTGCCAAGATATCTATGGGCAACAACCTATCACGACACCAAGTGCTCATTGACCTCGTTGGACTCGCATCCCAAATAGCCCAATCAATGTGTAATCACTACCTCTCCAGACCTCTCTCTCTCTCTCTCTCTCTCTCTCTCTCTCTCTCTCTCTCTCTCTCTCTCTCTCTCTCTCTCTCTCTCTACCGCACTATTTTCACAAAGTCAGTGAAGAAGGGAGCCAAACTACAGATCCCGACCGAGGGGCCTAAACCCGAAGTGAAGAAGCAGAAGCAATAGAAGAAATTTTACAAACTTGCAAAGTCTTGCCGAGTGGCCTATATTTAAAGAGGAGTTCCCACAAACTTATAGGACCTGTCCAAGTGACCTAAAGGGATTCAATAAAGCAGGACCACACTCACACTCACACTCTATTTCCGGATTTTGCGTTGATGACATGGCGGCTTGTACGGATTTTTGCATTTCACGCTAATTACTGATGTGGCAGATTGTACGGATTTTTGCGTTTTACGCTGGCTACTGAGGTGGCAAAGCTGTACGAATTTCCATTTGAGGCCAAGGGCCTTTAAATAAGTGCAGAGGGCTCATTCTTTGGCACGCTTCGATAAGAATGTGCAGAGCGCAAGTACCAACATTATACTAAGTTCAAGTAATATAAAGAAATACAGAAAGGGGCGCCAAGGTTCGAGGCGAGTACTCTTTGGGGTGAAATTCTACCACTCCGTGTCGTTTGTGCTCTCTCTCTTTTCAGTTCAGCTGTTATTGAAGTGATTAAAGTCTATTCAATCTGTTTTTTTCTATTGGCACGTCGTGCCCATCTTGTGACAGCTATCATGTTTGGACACACATTGGCATGATTGTACGCATCCATCCTTGAGCAGCAATTGAGTAGATGGGCAAAGAGAGAGGGTGTACGAGCAACAAGACAAGCACGTTCAGGAGAGGTTTCTCTACTCTTGATCATATTCACACACTTAGAGCCATTATTGAGTTGAGATCACATGGGGACGGCTCTATTGTTGCTTTTGTGGATTTCCGCAAAGCCTTCGATACAGTGCCCATAGCTAGATTGATGTGCAGGCGAGATGGGGGTACCCACATAGTTGATTTGGGGGATCATGGCTCTATACAAGTCAATAGTGGGGCATGTACGCACTCAAGAGGGGATTCCTGATTTGGTTCACTCCACTATCAGGGTGAAACATGGCTGCCCACTATCTCCTACACTATTTGGCATGTATGTGGATGAGGTTTCTGACTACTTTGAGAGGGATGGTGATAGAGGACCACAATTTGCAGGGATATGGATCCCATTTTTGTTTTACGCTGATGATATTGTGTTGATTTCTGACTCCACGGAGGGGATGCAATGTCACTGAGATGCTATGTACACATTTGCTCATGATAGTGGATTATCTATTAACCTGGGGAAAACCAAGGTTATGGTATTTAACAACACACCACAATGAGTCAAGAGGTCAGCACCCACATTTACATATGGCCAAGACACGGTGGACTATATATATGCATACACCTACAGGTAGATTTAGAGGAGTGCTAGCAGAGTCCACGGCCTGTAAGTTGTGTCAGACGGAGCCCAAGACAGAGTTACACTACATATGTCACTGCCCAGTATACTATGAGATACGAGGCCACTTCCATTGTCTATTCAGAGAGGGTTTTGAACCACTTTCTAGGGTCATGAGATATCAAGATCAAAGATGCCTCAGAACACTTATTAGAACTACGCAGACATAGAGAGGACCTCTTGAGGAGGGGCCCAGAGAGGGAGATACAACTACAACGGCAAATAAACAGATTTCTTTTGGTCACAGACAGAGGAGTCTATCCCCAAGGCCCCACAATATAGCGGCACCAGAGGCATATTGCTTGATCGGGCAATAGAGTTGGGACGGTCTCGTCGCCCTCGGATGAGGGAGCCGTCTTGACACCGATGGAGACTACGACAGAGGATCCACACCATACTAGCACAACACAAGAGTTGCCGGAGTGCTCACTATGGAGGACATTGATGTTACTCTCACACATTGATGTTCTTTTTAGGTTTTATTTTACTTCATTTGGTCATTTTGGCCTTTTGAAGTCGTTTAATATAACATTTTATTTCATCTCTCTCTCTCTCTCTCTCTCTCTCTCTCTCTCTCTCTCTCTCTCTCTCTCTCTCTCTCACACACACACACACACACACAATCTTTTCTTTCCATTGCTTGCACGGTTGCACCCACACTGTTCGGGAAAAAATCATTTTCACAACCATACATAATATCTTTTTATGAGTTTTCTAGAAGGAAAATTTGAAATTTTGAGCTATTTTTTACGATTTTTATACTACTTTTCTCAAAATACTTTGCCTTTTACTCCCAAGCAGCATCTTTGAATTTCTAAGACACTTTCCGAACACGAACACCGGTTGCACCTTAATTCTTCCTTAAATTTTTATATTCATAAAAACTAACCATATTTGTCGCTTGAAAGTACATTTTAAGTTGTACTTTCTTTCTTACACATTGTTGGTTTTACAATGTACATCATGTGAGGAGAGGTCACAAGAAGGAAGGTACCTGGGTTATGGGGCAGGGCAGGGCAGGACAGTTCACTCTCTGCAACACTTGGGTTTGGCATCTTCTATGCTTCTTGAACCTGCACTGTTGACATGTGACGTCAGGCACATGCTACCAACTCCAAGCTTCAGTTCCTTGGGACAAGGCACTCCACTTGTGAATGAGTGTTTTCCACCAGTGGATTTTGATTGGGGTCATTCATGCATTGCCCTTGACACGATTGGCTGAAGTACATGGAACTGCCCAATCACATCTGCAAGTAAGGACAACTGGTCGTGCATGTGACGCTGCTGTTCCAAATTCTGTCCTGACTCTTGGAACCATGTTGGCAGCTTCTCCTTTAGCAACAACAACCCCTCCTGCAGCATGCTCATAGCATTGCTGATTTCAGGAGGTATTGAGCTTTCGAGAGGACCTGTGTGCACACCTAAGTCAACATCCATGTGATTGTAATCCACTATTCCTTGGACTTCCATTGTATGTGATTTGTCTGCAACCTGGTCGAATTCCAGAAGGGCTGCCTCTAGCAGTTCACCTTCTTGCTGCACTGCCTTTGTATCACTCTCAGTGAACGTGGTGCAGACAACCTCCTTTTCCAGAAAACACCGGAGTGAAGTCATAAAGGTACTCTCTTTAGCTATCTTTCCAGTTTTTCCATCATGAGCAAGGGCGGCATCAGAAGGAACAAATCGCCACAATTCGTTCCAAGACGTGTGCGCTACAAAGTATCCAAATGAAGCAAGACCCAAGTGAGCATATGCCCAGTGACGTTCCCTCAAAATCACATGGTACAGTTCCCACAATGCACAGTTGGTCGGGTCTGTATTATCTTCTGGCATGGAAACCTCACCCAAGCCTGCCAGCGCTTCTGCGAGACCAAGTTTTACTCGCATCTGCTCACTTTCAGAAAGCTTACATGTCACTATTAGGTTATGTAATGGCACAATGACACTTCCAATTTCCTCAGGTTGCATTTTCTGCCAAATTCCAGATAAATATTTCAAAGACTGGCTTTTGATCCCAAAACCAGATTTTCTATGGCACTCTTGCAACAATTCGATGATCATCTTTGTCAGGTCATGTAGCTTTTCTGTATCTATACATTGTTCATAACTCCTGCAAGTTGATGTGCCACAGAAGCATTAAAACTTGCAACTAAGATGAGGGAACAAAAGGCGTTGAAAGTCAGCAAGTTTAAGATTCCTACTCTTGATAAAGACACTCCATAAGACAGCACAAAGTTACATCAAACTGCTGCAACTTCTCAGAAGCTTCTTTAGCGTTCTTGGTTCCTTGGCTCCAATACTCTGAGAGTGCTCTTTTTGCAGATAAAATAACCTGGCTTTTGAGCTCCTCAGGCAAAATGCTAATAGGAAAATGTTCCTTCAGCAATGCTGATGCAAGTTTTAATGTTGGAGTTGTAGCAAAAGGATCCGTACCAAAGGCCAGTTCGTAAACTTGAGTAGCCAAGTAAGCTGGGTCTGCTTTGATAAGCAAGCAGATAAGCCTTGTGATCGTTCTTACAGGCCAATCTGAGCAAGTTGCTGTGGAGGATTCTAGCAAGCCACTCAACGCATATAGAAGGTCCTGAATATGCTCCTTAACAATGCTCGATTCAGAATGTCGCGAGATAAAACACCAGAGTTCCAAAATCAATTCCCGAGAGAGCATATGAGGATGAAGCACATTCCGATAGAGGAAATCTTCAGCTTCAGTCCAAGCTTCTGTCTCTGCAAGGGCTACAAAGAACATTTGGAGTGTCTTTAAAAGTATTATGTAAAGAGGCTGCCATGTGACTTTTGCTGTCAACTGTGTTCTAGAAACTTGTGGTTCGAAGACCTTGGCATATATCTCCGCTTTACAAATCATCTGCAAGGGAAAGTCGAGTCTCTTAGCCAGCTCGTGGGACATTTTATCTCCACAATGTTGACATGATTGCAGAAGGCCTAAGAATAATATAAGCCTGCCAAGGTTGACCTCTTGTCCAAAGCATATTTTAACATCCTCCTCATTCACTTTGTCAAGTTCTCTTTTGTCCACATTGTTTGATAAAATAAATCCTTCCTCATTGTTGGTTCCAAACAAACCATTGAGTAATTGTAACTTGACCTGGAACTCTAATTCTGATGAGTTTAGCAAAGTACAAAAAAGGATGAACAAACTTGGTTCAAGAATCTCCACAATGGCCTCTGCCACAAACTTTAAGCGAGGGCACTCACTTATTTCAAGCCTTAATGATATAATTCTCAAAGCAGATTCAACTATATCATTGAAAGCATCAACTGCCTGATACGGATAATGTGTTACCACACGTATGACATTTATCAGGAAGAACTTGACTGGTATGCATAGTCGTTTCAGCTCAGCTACATTGACATTGTCATCTTTTTCTTGCACTACTGCGTTCCAAGACTCAGCTGCATTCTTCAAGGATTCTTTCATGCAGCCTATCATTGTATTGATTATCAATTGGATATCCAATATTCTGGAAATTACATCTTTTCTTGTCATGGTCTGTAGCAGTGCAGTTACACCTTTCCAGGCTACATTTAGCATCCCAACCCAGTCTCTCCCATTTCTGGCAGAAAATTTTCCAATGTCCATCACTGCACTGACTCCGTACCATATGATATGGGCTCGCTCTAGAGTGATACCATCCAGAGAACTAAAGCTTCTTTCTCCACAGGCAGCAATAAACTTCACTCGTAACTTCATCAATACCTTAAAAGCTTCACTTAAAGCCTCCTGAGCAACCTTCTGAAATTCGTCATGCAATTGATTTTTCTGCAGCGATCAGCAGGGCGTTGAATAATGCAAAACTGAATGTGATCATCTCTTGTAAAGCAAACCTACAATGATTTGTGAGCATGTGAAGCACCATGTTTCAATGTACTACTGTTTTCAAGTCACAAGCAAAACATGTTTAACTAAAGAGCATGGCTTATTAAGAATGAGCGCATGAAATGCAATTGTACAGATTCCAATGAATTGCTCCACATGAGAAAATGAAATGAAATGAAATGATATATTAACGTCTTCAAAAGGCCAAAATGACCTATGAGACCAATCCGTTACAAATTGGTGAATCTGATACCATGTCTGGGTACAAAAAAGAGATACTAAACTGAATCTAAAAGTGCTACTAGCTGGAATTGTGTGGGGCATGTGTGACCACTGATACAATGGGTGCCCAATACAAGATGGTGATATAATGGGTGATGAATCCATCCTCATCTGTACTCTGGAGGTTGAGATAGTATGGCTCGAATCCTCAGCTATAGTCTCCGTCGATGCTGTGAAGCTCCTCTCCTCAGTCGTGGGCGTCTCGATCTCCCTAGCTCCAATGCTCGGCCAATGAGAGTGCTGCGGGTGTGAGTTGAGCTGAGCATTGCAATGGTGGATGCTCCTCTATCTGTCAAGTGTCTGGTGTGAAGAAATCAGTAATCTGTCTCTGCGATTGTCTCTCTTCAGATCTCCTCAATAAACTATCTATGTGTCTATGTAACTCAAGTAGATACAACCCAAGACATCTCTGGTCTTGATAGCTTATGACTCTAGAGAAGGGTCCGAAGTCCTCTCTAAATAGAGAGTGGAAGTGACCCCGTATCTCGTAATACAATGTGTGCTGACATATATAATGCACTGGCTCTGTATGGCATAAGCGGCATATCCTGCCAGCTGTTGGTATCCCTTTGAATCTACCACTCTCAATCTCAAGCTGGTGTGAAGATGTCCGTATGTATTTGACCCAGTGTGACATGAAACGTTTCGTGGTTTGCGTCGTTTCGGGGTTTCGAGGTTTTGAAACGTTTCGTTTCATAGCGTCAAAAACATGAAACAGGTTTCATAAACCACATTAAATTATATATTAATAAAATATGATAAATATGTATACAATGTAGCACACATGACTCTAGACTTTAATGTCCACGAGAGAGAGAGAGAGAGAGAGAGAGAGAGAGAGAGAGAAAATGAAATGAAATGAAATGATATATTAACGTCTTCAAAAGGCCAAAGTGACCTATGAGACCAAGCCGTTACAACATAGTGAATCTGATACCATGTCTGGAATCAAAAAGAACTGAAACAAAATACAATGAGAGAGAGAGAGAGAGAGAGAGAGAGAGAGACGTGCTCAGTGCTCACTGCTTAGAAGCGACTTCAAGCAAGCACGATCAAAGAGATGTTCAATATTGATGAAAGTTAAAACACAGCCACTAGTTTCATGAATCATAACTGATGCATCATTGATTCATTTAGCAAAGTACTTCTATTGAACAAAGTTCAAACTTAATTCAATGTCACAAACCATAAGTTTTAGGGACCACAATCATCTGTTAACTGGAGCTAGACCTCAAAAAAATGGAAAAAAGCCCCAATTTTAAACGTTCATAAAAAATGCCTGTCCGTTTCATGCGTTTCGGCAAAACGTTTCATAGGTTTCGGGGTTTCGGGGTTTCATCTGCATGAAACACGTTTTTATGTCACACTGATCTGACCAATGGCACACCGTAACCCATGAGATAGATGTGTATCCATATAGCTAGGTCGAATCACAAACCCATCCCCTATGAGTTGGAGAAGATGCTCTCTATAGAAAGCCATCTTCGTGCCCAACTCCTTTGTCGGCTCTATCCATATCCTCCTAGTGTTCAGTTGGGTCAGGTCCTGGGCAATGAGTCTAGTAATCTCCACCCGTGTAAGAGACAACAATGGTGCATCAAGGGAGTATTGAAAGGGAGGCAAGTTGTCCACGTGAAGCCATGTATCTGGAACCATGATGACATCTGTGCATACCAGCATGATGTGTCCCCATGTAAAGCTAACTGCCTGGAGGACTCAAGGGACAATCTGGCATATCTATCTCTGGTAGAATCCCATAAGCTGTGCATAAAGGAGATGGATCTGGTAAGCGCCTCTATCTCCATAGGAGGGACTTCTAACTCGGCTCTAATGATCTCATGTGGCACGGAGGCCTTGGCTCAAATCAATCAAGAGGTCATAGATACCAAGGGCCTCTCCATACCTCTCCACCCATCCTAACCCACAGAGGACCCCAACCTAAACCCCATAGAGCATAGTTGAAGCTACCAAGGTATCAAAGAGCAAGAGCTTTGTTCGGGATTCTAGGAATTGAACCTGCAAACACATCCTCTCCAATCCTCCCAAGGCCGCATACGCTCTGGCCAGTCTAGTCTCTGCTGCTCTCTTCAAAGAAAACCTTGGCCCAATGAGGACTAACCCAAGATAAGTGTATGCATTTGTGTACTCCATAGTCTCCTGACCATAAGTGAATGTAAGAGTTGATCTCTTGATCCACTGCGGTGTGGTGTTAAACACCATAACCTTGCTTTTACCAAGGTTTACAACAATCCACTACCTTCATAAAGCTATGTAGTGCATCCAAATGTTGTTGCATACCCTCCGGTGAGTTAGAGATCAACACAATATCATCAAGATATAACAACAATGGAATCTACGTCCCTGCCAACAATTGGGCACCTCTGTCACCCTCTCTGTCAATGTAATCAAAAACCTCATCTATATACAAACCAAATAGAGTAGGAGACAATGGACAACCTTGCTTCACTCCAATAGTGAAGTGAACTAAATCAGATATCCCCTCTTGAGTGCATACATGTCCCACCATTGATCTGTATAGAGCCATGATCCCCCAAATCAACTCAATGGGCACTCCCATCTCCTCTAGTCTGCACATCAATCTGGCTTTGGGCACCATGTTTGCAAAAATCCACAAAGCTACAATAAATCCATCTCCCATGTGCCCTACCCTCCTCAATGATGGCTCTGAGTGTCAGAATATGGTCAAGAGTGGAGAAGCCTCTCCTAAAACCGGCCTAACCTGCTGCCCATATGCCCTCACTCTCTGCCCATATGCTCAACTGTTGCTCAAGGATAGATGCATACAACCGTGCCAATGTGTGTCCATTCATAATACTACGGTAGTTTCCAAGCTCCGTAAGATCACCTGCCTTGAAGATAGGCACAATAGTAGACAGTCTCCAAGTCTCAGATAGACCCTAACACATGACCATTTGAACAGAACTTCAACAACCTCTGCCAGCATATCTCTAGCATGTATAAAGTGCTCTGCTACTAGACCATCATGATCATATGCCCTCCTGGTCCTCATCCTATCAATGGCCGTCTTTACCATCTCAATGGTCAACAAGGTACTCATAGATGGCCATGGCCCAGGAGGATACGGAAGGGGTGTTTGTCCAAGTACCGTATATAACCATGTTGCATACTGACCTCACACATCATAAGAAGTAATCATTGGGGGAGGGGAGTGCTCATGAAAGAGACCCCATGCCTCTCCTGAGTCTCTACTCAAGAATAGCTGGTATAAGTCTCGCTCTATCTGAGCTAGGAATGCTCGCTTTTTCCATTGCATCATCGTCGGAAGGCTATCCGAAACTGTTTGTAATTGATGACCCCTAGGCGAAGATCCCTCTGAATCTTTGCTCTCGTCTCTCTACACTCCTCGTCATACCAACTATCAAGGAATGCTCCCAAAACGGTGTCTCTGATCAGGCTGAGTGTGTAGGTATGCCTTTGCTGCTACATCATGCAATGTCTCAGTCAGTAAAGCGGTGATCTCCTCCACAGAGTCGTGACCTACTGGCTATTGTACATGGACCACTATAGTTCTCCTCTGTATAAACAGAGTCGGTCTCTGGTGTAAATGTATAGCATGTATGTGTCCGCCCTCCTGATACCTAAGGCTGTATTGTACTGAAAGGAGACGGGAAGTGTCAAGAGAGCATGATCCACTCCTACACCCACTGGTCTTGGTCCTACTGTGAAATCATGAACACAAGGGATGAAGCTCAGTTATGCCATGACATAGTTGATTGTGTTGGGCCCATGCCTATGTGGAAAGAGGCCTGTGAAATCGGCCGCTCTAGGAAATCGTTGTAGGCCATTAAGTATGGCCAGACAATGTGTAGCCGCCATCTCCGTGAGATGTCTCCCATACTCTGTCTGCTCTCTATCCTGTGAAAGTCTGGCAAGCCCCAAATTTCCTACATCTAGCTCTCTAAGCATCTCCTATGAAGTGTCATAGAAGACTGTTTGAGCATTGCCCGTCCATGCATTGAAGAACCCTAGGAGGAGGATGTCACCATCCCTAGAAATTCCCATATGTCATCCTCTAGGACAGACAAAGGTGATTTCCCTCTAGGCCCAGCATAGATTGTTGTACTTGGGGGAAAGTAGCATACGACAATGTATAAAAATCGGCTTGTGTTGGCCCTCAACCTCACCCACATGTATCTAGCATGGTCATCTCTTTGTACAATGTGTAGAAGTGGTTGTAGCTCCTCTTTGAATAACACTACTACTCCCCGGATCCTCTGCTCCCATGTTCAAATCTCATGTCAATCTGACAAGCTATCTACCTACCATCTATATCCCGTCACATGTGGTATCATCTGTCCAGGGGCCTAATGAGTCTCTTAGAAGAATATAATGTCCCTGTCCCGAAAGCTATCCCCAAAGGCGCCCACATCTAGCCTATAAGATCCATTACAATTCCAGGTTTCCATCTTACTATTCTCAGGCATGCTCCCAGACTATGGTCTCCCAGTAAGTAAGCTGAGTGTGGGGAAAAGCTATGACTGTTGCTATGTGTATCATCTCTATCAATATCTCGATAAGCTTTGACGAGGGTCTATGGCCTTTCTCCCTGCTAGAAGGCTATATAGTTATGTTGTATATCCAACTCTCTCTCTCCAAAAGTGGTATAACAGATGGCGATGTGTTGCATGATGAAAGCCACAGCCACTCCAGAAGGTCTAGGCCAGATTGAAAAGTCCTAAATGCCTGGTATAAGTGATGTGGGAGCCAAAACATGATCCACAGTGCTAGCACCATGTCTATGAGGCAAGCAAGTTAAGCTGCCTAGAGAGGAGTATCTATCAAGGACATTTAAAATGGACAATTCATGCGCTATGCCCATCCCAATCAGGCATCTCCCATACTTTGTAAACTCCTCAACATCCTCTCAGGTCCTGGAGAGCCCCATCTCTCTCAGGTCTAACTCTCTCAACATCCCCTTGGAAGTGTCAAAGAAGGATGCCTGATGAACTGTCCTAGCATTGAAATCCCCAAGTAGGATGACATCTCTATCCCTCAAAAACTCCCAAATATCATCATCTAGTATCATCTATGGTGATTGCCCCTTTGGCGAAGCATAATGAGATCTGCTAGGAGGGAAGTAATAGATGGAAATGTAGAGAGCTCTACTCTCCTCCGCTCTAACTCTGACCCATATAGAGCAGGCACTCAAAGTATTTCATCATCTAATCTGTTACTCGAATTGAAAATAGGATTTGTGCCGTAAACGAGAGCGCTTGCTGCTACCTGCCCCATGTGCACCCCCCCTCCCTCCTCCCCCGTGTCGTATACAACCGCATTCGCGTACACCTCTTCTCTGTTTGGCCAGGCTTCGTCAACGGCTCCTTGGTTTTGTCGACGAACTTCTCCCTAGCAAGAACACTTATCGCCCTCACTTGAAGTAGCAGACACAGATGGAAGCTCGAGCTCCACCTCAGAGGGACTCAGATGAAGCCCCCTCGCCCGACCTTGCCACCATCCGACTTGCTCTGTCATAAGCAGAGCAAGCGAGCCTTGCAACAGAGGTGGAGCGCCTTCAAGCCACCTCTCTCATCTGCAGTGTGTGACCTCCTTCAGGCCCATCTCCTAGCAGAGGTGGGAAAGATCATCGACAAACAACTTCTCGGGTGAGGATACTACCAAATTGAGTTTGAGACTCTTGAGATGGCTGCCAAGGTCATCTCAATGAACCCGTTCGCCATCTGAGTGGTCAGATCTCATTTTCGATACTGGCACCATGGTTTCGACCCAGTTTCAGATGTTCTTGTCAAGGAAGAAGATTTGCCCATTTCGGTCTGCTTCCTTGGCTTGAGGAGAGAGTAACTCCCACTTCTTTCTAGGATTGGTTCCGAAATCGGGACAGTCTTGGAGACCTCGCGCATGGCAACTTTAATGGCTGCCAAGGCTGCAGGTATTCCCACAGTACACGTTCTAGAGCGCGACTTTGACACCCTCCCAAAGGTAGTCCTTCTTCCTAGGGTGAGTGGTAGGTGGTTGCGCCAGAGAATGGAGTACTCGAGACTCCCAAACCAGTGCTTCATTTGCAGACAGATGGGCCACGTATCGAAGGCATGTCCTCACCAAAGATCTCGACCCGCATCACGTGCTCAGTCCCCCAAGGTTGAACATGCCCAGCAGACAGGCACCCAAGACACACACGTTGGCACTTCGACAGAGCCCAGTGACCACCCAACCGATAGGTGCACGATCATCGTCGACAGGGAAGGGCTCGCCACACCACCCCCCTTGGTGGCGGACCTCCTACAACCCAGCAGCATTGGGTTTCGATAGGGAACTGTTTTGACCTTTTGCAGCAAGAGTCCACTGAGTAGTCTCCCTCCACCTCAACCTCAACCTCACCGCGGCCGCCACCTCCCCCTCCTCCGCCTTCCGACTTCTTTGCCACGCCTCCACCTTCCCCCAACCTACCCCCCTCCTCCTCCACCCCCACCTCCCGCTTCCCCTCTCTCTTCCACTGGGCCCTCAGCCTCATCACCCGACCCATCCCACACTTCTCCAACACAGGGGACTGGACACTCATTCGCGGCTCAACGCTCTCTTGGTAGTGCTTTTGCTAGCCGAGCCGAATGGCTCGGGAGAAACAATCCTACTTGAGGACGCCATTGTTGGTACAAGTCTCTCTTTTTGCGTCAGTCCCCCATGGGCTGACCAGTTTTGACACTAGCCGACGGTGGGATTTCTTTGACTACAGTTTCACTCGATTCCATGGCAACCCATCTCCCTACCTTGAGGCAGCTTGCTTCCAAGTTCAAGACGCACAGAGGCACCGAGGCTTTGGATACAGTGGTAGGCTTCTCCTTTCCGTTGTGTGGTAGGGACCACACTGAGAAGACCCTACACACAGTTCTTGATTGGCTTCAGGTCCAAGCTCTGGAGTTCTCACATCACACACGGGACCTGGGGGTGACAAATTTGATATAGACACTTTGGCCTCTCGCGAAGTTCAATGTGACACCACCGGATGCAGCAAGATGTAGGCACATTGTGGTTCACTTTTTTGCTGACACTCAGAGCCCTCCTTGCTATGTATTTGTGTATGAGGATTCTTGGATAGAGGATGTAGCCCTACGGACTACGCGCTTTGCTTGGGCTTGGGTAGGACAATCACTTCAGATGCGCCTAAATAGAGGTCGCTCGGATGCGGATTACTCTCCATCCAAGCCGGCCTCGAAGATAGCGAGGTTGGCTGTTGTTATAGCATCGATCTTTTCTTGCTGATCCTATGAGGATTGTCTCATGGAATGTGCAGGTTTAGGTGGACCCCAGTTTCAGCGCCAGAGGGGCCACTTGCATCAGTTTCTTCAGAGATGCCTTGTCGGTGGTATGATTGATATCTTATGCTTCACGAGCAACATCTTTGTGAGAGCCGCATTCGGCCTTGTGGCCGGATTTTGCATGGTCACAATGAGACCTTTTGGTCAGCTGCTTTTGGGCCTGGACAATGGAGGCATCCAGAGAGGTGTAAGTATGACTATTGCGGACTCATGGCAACAGACCATTGTGGGCAAAGGTATTATTGTGCCAGGCAGGCCCTTGTAGGCTACTATGCATGTTCATGGTTGCCTCATGAGCTTCCTGAACATCTATGCGCCCAATGTGGCAAGTGCACGAGCTAAGTTTGGTCACATATCGTAGAGTCTTTTCAGCATGCAGAGCAGTGATGTGTCGAGAGAGACTTCAACATGTTGGAGGACCCCTCAGATAGGATTGGAGGTAGCCAAGCTACAGTGCACAGGGCTGAGTTGGCAGCTTGGGAGCACCTATCTATGACATTGAGGATTTTAGATGTTTGGTAGCATGCAGGCTTTGTGCGGCCTCCAAACAGCTTATCTTTCTCTCCCTCTGATCGCAGAGTAGAAGGAGTGAATCTACCTCAGATAGATCGCTTTTATGCCAGCCACCACATCTTCGACATGGGAGGATTTGTTTGCATTCTGGCAGGGACTACTTTTTCAGATCATGCACCAGTGATTCTTACTGTGACAGACAGACAAAGGAGTGGGAGTGTGATGTTGCACATCCTTGAGAGGATTTTGCTAGATATAGAGCTCAGAGAGCGGGTGGAGACACTTTGGACAGAGATTTTGGACACTCGGGGCACCCCCGCTAGTAGAGTGCCACTTAACTTGCTGAGCTTAGTCGCTTCTTCCTCCAAAGGTTTGCAGATTGCTTGGCTGCAACCAAGGAGGAGGAGAAGCGTCTTAGACATGGCATTGTTTCCTTACAGCGGATGCAGGAGCACCATCCTAACAGTCCTTGGTTGGAGGAGCAGACGCAGCAGGCTCGACGGGAGTTGACTACCATTGAGGAGCAGCGACATGAAATGCCTTTCATCGGCACGCATCTCAATGGACCCAAGTGGGCGACAGAGTTACTGCGGAGTTCTTTGAGACTGTGGGGCCTCGCGATGCGCGCACTAGTGTTAGCCACTTAAGGAGATATGATGGGTCAGTTGCCTCGAAGCATGATGATATGTGTGCAGTTGCTACTGATTTTTACCATGAGTTGCTTTCGGCTGAGCCACGGTGAGAGCACCAAGGTGCATGCAAAGAGCACGTTTGGGCACAGATGCCTTGCCTAGTTACTCAGGAGATGCGTCAGTACTCAAAAGCTAGAGATGCCTCTCCAGCTAGAGGAGATCCATGAGGCCCCCGAGGTAACTGCCCAAGGGAGGATGGCTTGACTCCCAGCTTTTCCTCGGAGTAAGGAGAGCTGCTTGGTTCGGATTTATGTAGTGTCTACCAACACATTTTGCACACTGGTGAGATGCCTCATCCAGGGCGAAAGGCTCCTTGGATGAGATTTGGCAATGGCGGCACATCACCATTCTCAACTCAGCCTACAAAATCTTAGCAAAGGCTCTGAGTTTGAGGATCCAATCACTACTTAAGAGCGTTATACATGAGACTCAGACACGCATTGTCAAGGAGCGCAATATCCTTGACAACATCTTTACCTTTTGGAAGGCGTATCCCCTCGCACGTCTCCGAGGAGAAAATCTTGTCTTAAAGTCCCAACTACAGGCAAGTTCCGTTTGCAACCCCTGACGGTGATAAGTTGGCCTTAGGTGCCGAGCTTTGGGACATATGGTTCGGGAGTGCCCTACCCGACCTCCCCACCACCCTAAGCCCTAGCGCCCCCCACCTCAAAGCTCCCTGGAGGGTTGGCAGAGAGCTCCTCACAGCCATACATTTCGTCTGAAACAGCCTCCTACTGCATCTCCACCACCACACCAGCACGCGACGTCTCCTACTGTTTTGCACATTTTGGCTACCCCACAAAGATCTGGCCATAGAGAGCAGACCTTCTACCTTCCATTATCCACCAATCGCACCACAAATACAACCGCACTCCAGTAGTTGCTCCACACTATGCCATGGATACAAATTTTTCGCCTTTGCCATCCTCCCCCGTGCCTCTCCTTCTTCCACCTCTCCTACTGTTGCTCCTCCATCACCACCACCATCCACCCATCCTTCTTTACCGCTACCTGCCCATACCCACCATGCGCCCCCACCAACCTCCTTACATCCCTCCACTTGCACAACCATCGCCTTCACTTTCGTGCACCCGCCACCTCCACATGTCCTCAATATTTTATGCTATTATCTCCCAGCTTGGCCGCTCTCGCATGCTAAGTATACTGATGATTACTCGGGTACTTTGATGGTGAGACTATACATTTTGCGTCATACACAAAAAGCACGATTTTTCTTGGGTAGCATGTAGAGTCCCATGCGGCACCACATGGACAGAGTTGAGGAAGGGTGGGTGCATTCTAAATCCACCAGTTGACCATTCTAAACAAGGTGAGAAAGTCACATATTCACCACTTGGCCATTCTAAGCAAGTTGTGAAACGATGGATGCATCCCATATCCACCATTGGCCATTTTGAACAAGTTTTGGAAGGGTGGGTGGATCATAGATATACCACTTAGCAATTCTAAACAACTTGTGATAGAGTGTCTGTTATAGGTTTTTTCATACACCATACTTTGCAGGCTAGTCAAACATGGACAGGTTGCATTCCTCCACACCTTGCTACGAAGCAGCTTGCACAAAGTATGTGAGCCGTTTGGAGGATGGTGCGGCAGCATCTTTTATACATGGTTGGAGGCCTCACTACTTATGGGATCTACAGAGGGTGGCTACACATATACGATAGATTGATGCTACCATTCTTGTTGATTGGGATCACTTTCTTAGGGGGTGGGCTACTTTGCCTCCTCATCAAGGGTTGTGGGTTGTATTTGGACCGCCACTTGTTGCTCATCATGGGACTATGGTTTTTGACATTTCAAAGATTGGCCATCATGGCCATAACCGGAGACTTACTTTTCAAGGGGAGGTATCTCTTGATCGGCGGTAGGATGCTCATTGGCAACTTATATCCGAGTGGTGGGCTCTTTGAGAAGGAGCTCCTGTGTCAGCCCTATTTTCAGGGCAAAGGTGGCACCACTTTGGAGTTTCTGGATTAGGAAGGGGGGAAGGGAATCAGCCACAAGGGCCGCGTCAATTGCGCACAACTGTGATGTGTATATGTATATGAGGGATAAGGGGGATGGAGCTGTAACCATAGTTACAGAGAATGGCCATTTTCAGGTCTCTGTTCCCCGTTCCCATCCCAGTTTCCCGTTACGGATTCGAAATGAGTATTCGAAACAAGGAATGGCATTTCATGCATGTTGCCGTTCCACGTTCCACATTCCAATTTCTTGTTTTGGGTAAATATGGGTCTAACTCTTAATGGATGTGGAACTATACGCATATGGGAGTACAACCATGATATGGAAAGGGCTAGCTAGCTCCGTCCGGTACCAAACTAGGGGTGTAGGATGGCATACATAGCTCGTAGGGAGTGAAGAGTCCCCAAAGCATGACAGCAAGGTCTCAGAAGGTCCACTCAATCTCCCTCTATCTGGTTTGCTCATGTCGTAGTCAAATCTCCCGGATAGCCCTGTGATGTACTCTCTGGGCTTTGTACCTCAAGCACTCAAGCATCTATAGACTCGAACAATCCCTACGTGTGACCCCTCTCTAAGGCATGGTGGGTGAAACTAGGGCAACTCTCTAAAAGAAGTCCGTGAGCTATACCCGTAGCCCTCCACTCGTGTGTGTGGGTGACTAGATGAGAGTCTCCCTATGTTTTTGAATATCTAATAAGAAGCGACCCAATTTTTCTCAAGTCTATGGACTCAATATCACTTCAAGTGTGGATTGTCCTATCAAGAGGACTAAATATCCGCCCGGTATGCTCTCATATGTTGGACATCTACATACATAGTGTTCCTCATTCTACATCCCACCTCCACGTATCCTGCATGTCCTCTAGTCTCTGTCAATCGGTGTTGTCTGTCCATCCCCGATCTCTAGTCTATGAGATGAGACCTTGTCCATCTATCTTGGACGCTAAATGAAGCCATCCTCTAGAATAGTCATGAAGCGCTCTCTATAATACATCTTCAATGAGAGACTGTCTAGGTGCACTCCATGTCTCTCTAATATATAGCTGCCAAAGGTCCTATCTGAGGATCCAGTTCCTCTCACTATGTGAGGAAAGTATAAATGGTGAGTCTGGGTCATACAGAAAAGACGAGAGCTGCTCTATATTCAAACTATGTGTGCTAAGCCATTGTGTCATTTTTGCATACCATGATCTACTCCCACTTGCCTCTGCTAGCTACATATTTGCCTCAAGAGCTCTGTAAGGAAGTCTGTCTTGTGGAATCTCCCTAAATCTCTACATGAAACATCTTGTCTGCAAGAGAGCCTCCACTAGCCTATGTGGTTTGGCCAGCTTCGCTATGAAAATGTCAAGTAGGAAAGAGGCTTATTGTCATGACATGTGGTTTCTCTGTGTCCACCATGAAGCTATAAGTCCAAGTGCCCAAACTGCTACTACGTACATCATGGCAAGGGTAACTAAGGTGTCAAAAAGTGAAGTGCGGGTGGCAGTGGCACTCTAGCATAGCTAATGTAGCATACCCTTTAGTGAGCTTGCCTCTTGCTTCATTCGCATGGGAAGACGTCCTATGGTGGCTATGAAGGTAATCTCAAGGTGTACATCATCCCTCCCGCTAGTGTGAATAGGGCTCTACTCCTAATCTCTCTGTATGTATGAAAAGTCAAAACCTTTGTTTTTCCATCGTTCATAGTGAGTTCCCTCCGAGTGCAAAAATCATCCAACGCCTATAGGTGGAGCTAGAGTCCCTCCTCTAACTTAGATACCAAGACAATATTATCAACATATAACATAATATGAACAAGAGTACTTGCAAAAACTGTGCTCTCGCCTTCTACACGAAGAATGTACTCTATCTCATCGATGAAGAGGCCAAACAGTGTCAACGAAAGTGGGCACCCTTGCTTCACACCAATAATGCTACGAATGGGCCATGAGATGCCTCTTGGGCAACGTACTCGGCCTATCACCTGCTCGTAGAGAGAGTAGATCCCCCCAAATCATCCCTGCTGGCAGACCAAGTGTTTACAGAAGCTGGAAGAATCTCTTGTGTGGAACTGTGTCAAAGGCTTTGCGGAAATCCATAAAGCAGCAATGTAGTCGCCTCTTCTTCGCCTTTGCCTGATCAACAACGTTGTGCAAAGTAAAGGTGCGGTTGTTGGTAGAGAAAGCTCATTTGAAATAGGCTTGTCCAATGGCCCGTAGGCCCTCGCTCTCTATGTATGAGCTCCACTCTCTCTCCCGCACTACACAATAGCATTTGGCCAATGTGTGGCCATTCATGATGGTCCGGTTGTTGCCCGCATCAAATGTGTCCCCGGACTTGTGGACAAGCACAACATTGTGCCTAGTCCACCCTATTGGTAATCAATCTACTAATGCTTTGTTGAATAACAAGGCAATGAATGGGGCACGGGTGCTTTCAACATATACAAGGTGCTCACTTTGCATGCCTGTGTGATCTGAGGAACGGCCAGGCTGCATTTGGCAAATAGTTTTGTCCACCATCGCGATTGTAAAGAAAGTGGATGTGGTCCGCAAGGGGAGGGGGGGGGGGCCACTTCTGGAATTGGTGGTTGGCCAAGCACCTAATAGAGTCTCTGTGCACGGTCATGCCATCTATGTGGATCCTGAATGGGGCGGGTGGAAAGGGCTTCCATAGTCGATGCCATGCCACGACTGAATCGTGGCTCATGAGTAGGTGGTACGACTCTAGCTCCTTGGTCTCTTCAGATGGAAGAAGACACACTTCCACTTACATTTGGGATACCTTTCTACCTGTAGCTTCTTTCAAGAAGGTTCCCTTAAAGAACAGATGGAACGATATTGTTGTGGTTTACCAAAAGAGCTACAATGATACCGTTTACAAAAAAAGTCTTCTAGCATCCACCAGCTAATAGACCATGATTTAGCTATTGATAGGCTCCTTGACATTTGCGATGGATACCCCTGTATTTGGACCTTCAAAGAAAGAGACTTCTAAAGGGAAGAAAGGAGGTAGGAAGCTTGTTCAAAACAAAAAGTCCAGAGACCCTCAGAGGTCTGTTGAGCGAAGAGTAAAATACTACAAGCAAGGGAACAGCTTGGGTGTGGAAAAATACGGCACATTTTGGAAAAGTGTCATAAGGAGGAGAAGCCTGAGGACAATCTAGAAGAATCGAAATCAGATGAGGAGCAAGCGGCTAAGAAGCGGGAAACCAAAGCAGGACTTATACCACATTTCATGTAAAACGCCCAAGGACCACGACGATGAGTGTCGAGCTCTACAGACTGTGGGGTAAAGTACAAGATCAAGAGGCAGTGAGCGGCACAAGGGCATGAAATCATAACACCTCTTGTTGGCAAGCTTCACATGAGCTATCAAGGTTACATAGGGCACGTTGACTTCCACATTATGCCACTTGAGGGGATGTGCTTTTGGGGATGCCTTGGCATCACAAGAATGATGCAGTGGTCCAGTCAAAAGCTAGGAAGCTTCAACCTAAAACCAGTAAACACAAAGATGTGGTTCTAGATGTTAAATTGAAGGGCAAGTCAATCCATATTGTATTGGCTTCCGCCATTTCTAAATGAATGAACTCAAGTAATTTTGCTTACTCGATCTTTGTAAAACCTTTGAATGAATCTGAGGATTAAAGTTTATAAGAGCCACAAACGAGCATTAGAGTTTCTTCAAAATCATGCCAATTGTCTCTCAAAGGGTTTAAACACCTGGCAAGTTACCTCCAAAACAATGAGAGGATCACACTATTGAGTTGATTCCACCGAGTACCCCTCCAAATTGGCCACCTGAGCTCAATAGGAAGAAATCATGAGCCAAGTCAACGAACTTTTGGGAAAATGCTTGATCTAAAATTGTTCTTTGTCTTTTTGGTTCACTATTGCTACTTGTGGAGAAGAAAACCGGATCTTGGATGATGTGTATAAGGTCCATCAAATAGTTCGCAGAGATTGCTTCCCCTTTGCATAACCCAACTTAAAAAGAGGTACCATTCACTATGGGACTTCCACAGATTGTGGCATTGGAGTGGCTCAAGCAGAAGTTTACTACTAGGCCAGTATTGATCCTACTAGACTCGCAAAAATCTTTGAGGTTTTCTGTGATGCTTGTGGAAGCAGTTTGGGTGCGGTCTTAATGCAAGAGGGCTATGTACTAGCTTATAAAAGTGGGATGCTCTGAAAGACTCACAAGGTTGCATAGATTTGCAAGAAGAACTCTTAACAATTATACGATACAAAACATCACTAGATTAATGTATCACCCCCCCTCATCTATGTTTTGTGGTTTATGTGATGTGAGTATTGGAGATGCATAACTGCAATGTTCTCTATGCAAATGTGTAATGGTTTGTGCATGGCTGCATGGGGCACACCACCACCTCCATGCCCAAGAATAGGCAACCTGCCTTAGCCAACCCATCTGGTGAGCTTCCTTGTTTGGGAAAGCCTAAAGATAGGCAATTTAAGCTTCCATTGGCAGATTCTCATACACGTTCAAGTAGAGATTAGGGGAGTTACTTGAACTATCAGATGAAGTCCAAATCAAGGGTTCAAGGGCTCAATCAAAGGGTGTTATTGAGCCCTCAGCACGCACATAATTTTCAATTTTGATTGGGTCTTCAAAAGGAGGTAATTTGAGGTAGAAAACCCTCATCGCTATATCACACGGGCACGGCCAAATGGGATCAATGGTGGAGGAGGAAAAGGCAGGGCGCGTCAATCATGGACCGTCAGATCTAAGGTTGCCCCGAATTTACAAATATGCCCCGAATTTACTAATCGGCCCACATTTACAATATGACATACTCGAATCTCCTATATTTCAACATACGCATGAGGGCGTAGTGGTTAGTGCACATGGCTCATGGTGGGGAGGTCAAGGGTTCAAGACATGGGATGCGGATCGACCCGAATTTACAAGCTTGCCCGAATTTACTTTTCTCCCCGAATTTACCAAATGCGCATCTGACGGCCCCAGATTACCTCAACTGTCGATCCCATTTGAGCATGCCCGTGCAAGATAGTGTGGAGGGTAGAAAACCTATAGAATTGACCTAAGTGGACACTTGAATGGAATGCTAGTCAACCAAGCATTAATACAATATCCAATACAATCCACATGCCATATTTCCATGTATGGACTTTAGCAAGCCAAAGATAAAGTCCATAGAAATACTCTCTCATGGGGCTTCTAAAATTGGCAAAGGTTGCAACAATCTAGGGGCCTTGTGTCTTATCATACTTGACCTTTTGATATTGTATGCATTGCACTAGATAGTATTGAATGTCATGTCACATGGGTTGTGGCTTGAATTCCACGATGCTGCGCATAAGGAGGTGTATGTGATTCGTACATAACCTTCTCATGTAGATTCGTTGTTATGCAGAGTCATAAACCATGCAATAAAAATCGATTCTTTAGTGAAAAAGGTTCATGGATCTTGTCATTCTCTAGTAAACCATAATAGGCCCATGGGTCTTATCATTCTCTAGTCAACCATAATAGTTACATAGTCTCCATCTTCTGCATACTTGTCAATCATGCTTGTAATATTATGATTGTATGCAATAGAGACAACATTGACCCTAGACCGATGTGAGAGTTTATCTGCAACCGCAGTTTGCAACCTTTCCTGATATGTAAGCTATGTGGAAATGAAATTACAAAAGAAGATTAGCCCTCCTCATTTGTTCGTCAGAAGGCTTGATTTCTGTAAGAAAGTACTTGATACTATGATGGTCTATTCATATGATGAATGTTGGAATTAGGGTTGCAAGGAAACGCACAGCTTGGAGAAGACGAAGGACGCTCTAGCTACACAATAGAGAGTGTATTACTTAGTGTGCAATGGAAAGATGAGTGTCAGCTTTCTCATACCAAGCACGAGGAGATTGCTTCAACCCATACAAAGCCTTCTTACATCTGCACACTTAACCTCTTGTCCTTTCTTGACAAAACCACGAGGCTGCGTTACATAAACTTCCTCAAATATGTCAATATTCAAGAAAGCAATAACAATGTCTGATTGATGTACATCCCAACCAAAATGAGCTGCCAATGCACATAGAAAACGCACAGTGGTCATACGACAAGTGGGAGCAAAAGTCTCTTCATAATCTATGCCTTTTTGTTGTGCATAACCCTTTGCAACAAGTCGAGCCTTATGCCGATCTATCTCACCATCCGGCTTGCGTTTCAACTTGTAAACCCACTTCCTACCATTAGCCTTTTTGCCAGGAGACAAATCACATAAAGTCTATGTGTCATTTTCTATAAGTGCATCATATTCTGATTGCATGGCAGCCATCCAATTTTCTGGATTATGTGCTTCGTCAAGAGACATAGGTTTTTTAACATCATGTAAGCTAGACACAGCCAAAGCATAACAATCTGATGCATAAGATGCATGGCGAGAGCCTGAACGAGTACGACTAGACAAAGGTGCATCCAATTTACTGTCACGCAATGTATGCACCAGCCATTTTGGCATACCTCTAGCCTACTCATTTTCAGCCCTTTCCTCATCAAGTACATCATGCACATCCACATCAGTAATAGGCTGATTTGTAACGTTTTCAGAAACCCTCATAGGTTGTAAATTTACCTCATTGGAATTTACATTCGTATTTTCACCACTGAAAAGAGGCAACAAAGTGTCATAAATAACCTGTGAGCTTACAATACTGTCTCTAGTACATGACAGCAAGGGCTGAACAGAATCTTCCACAAACACTACATCCCATGAAACTAGAATACGTTTTGTTTGCGGATGATACAACTTGTAACCTTTGCTTTCAGCACTATAACCAACAAAAATACATTTGACAGCCTTATCATCCAATTTCCTGCGCTGTGTTTGTGGCACCAAAGCATATGCCAAACAACAGAAAACACGCATGTGCTCAATAGAATGCTTTCTATCATGCCATGCTTCATATGGAGTAATAGACTGCAAAGCTTTCGTAGGACACCCATTAAGTACATAAGTGGCACACATGATGGCCTCAAGCCAAAAAGAATGCGGCAAAGCTTGACTTTTGACCATACATCGTGCCATTTCCATCAGTGACCTGTTTTTCCTCTCAACAACACCATTTTGGTGAGGCGTATAAAGCACTGTACATTGGTGCTTTATCCCACGACTAGCCAGAAATGCATTGAATTCATGAGACATATACTCCCCCCTTCGATCGGAAGTTTATGTAAGGCAACCTCGCGGTTTTGTCATAAAAGCACAAGAGGACAAAGTGTGCAGATGTAAGAAGGCTTTGTATGGGTTGAAGCAATCTCCTCGTGCTTGGTATGAGAAAGCTGACACTAATTTGGTCAAACGAGGCTTTCATAACAGTCCAACAGAAAGCACATTGTATGTAAAGCGTGAGGGTGATGTACTTCTCATTGTGGTTCTTTATGTCGATGATTTGCTGATCACTAGACCAAATGAGAGACATATTATTGAATTTAACGCTGATTTGAATGCTACTTTCAAGATGAAAGATTTGGGGCTGTTGCATCATTACTTGGGTATACAGTTTAAGCAGTGTGATGGTGGTATTGCCTTGTGTCAGAAAAGTTACATAGAGACATTGCTATGTAAGTTTGGACTTGAGGATTGCAAACCTATTGCCACTCCCATGGAAATAGGTTTGAAGTTGAGTCTACATGATATTGGCGATCCTGCTGATGTCACTCTTTACCAAACTGCTGTTGGTTGCCTCATTTATGTATGCAACACGAGGCTAGATATTCAGTTTGCAGTCTCACAGGTCAGCAGATTTATGCATAGCCCAAGGTCTAAGCATTGGCAGGCTGTCAAGAGAATTTTCCGCTACCTTAGTGGCACTTTACATCTTGGCTTGTTTTATCCCAAGGGGGGATCATTGCCGCCAGACTTACATGCTTTTTCGGACTCAGATTGGTCTGGTTGTTTTGACACGCGAGTGTCCACTAGTGGTTTTTGTTTCATGCTTGGCAGTTTATGTATATCATGGTTGAGCAAGAAGCAACCTACTGTGGCCACATCGAGTTGTGAGGCTGAGTACAGGGCAGTCTTCACAGCTACGGTTGAGTGTGTATGGCTCGGGCGCCTTATGGTTGATTTGGGTGTTAGACATGACACTGCCAACAACACTATCTACACTGACAGTCAGAACGCATTGGCAATTGCGAGGAACCCAGTTTTTCATGCTCGCACAAAGCACATTGAGGTGCATTACCACTATGTCAGGGAGAGGCTCTCAGCAGGAGAGATCAGCTTGGCTTATGTGCCAACACAGGACAACCTTACAGATCTTTTCACAAAGGCATTGTCTCGTGAGAAGCTTGAAGCTTTCCGCAAAGCTTTGGGCTTACTCCCCTTTGTGGACTAATCATGTCCTTAGGGCACGGCACTTCCCTTTACTCATGTGCCAGCTCTCATTCACCGCATCACTCGAGGGGGGATTTGTTACCATATACATGTGGTAGTGATGTGTGTGAACACACTAGGACCGCCGGGGCATTTTTTTCCTCTTTCGGAGGCTTTTTTCCCCGTGCATTGTATAAACGCCCATCACTCTAGGGCTATCTATCTTTCCATTGCACACTAAGTAATGCACTCTCTATTGTGTGCCTTGAGCTTCCTTTGTCTTCTCCAAGCTGTGTGCGTTTCTCTGCAACCCTAATTCCAACAATGCCATGCTTCATATGGAATAATAGACTGCAAAGCTTTCGTAGGACACCTATTTAATACATAAGTCGCACACATGATGGCCTCAAGCCAAAAAGAATGCGACAAAGCTTGACTTTTGACCATACATCGTGCCATTTCCGTAAGTAACATGTTTTTCCTCTCAGCAACACGATTTTGCTGAGGTGTATAAGGCACTGTACATTGGTGTTTTATCCCACGACTAGCCAAAAATGCATTAAATTCACGAGACATATACTCCCCCCCTCGATCGGAACGGAGGGTGCCCATAGTACATTTCGAGACATTTTCAGCCATAGCCAGAAATTGTTTGAAGCACATAAAAAATTTGGACTTCGCTTTAAGCAGAAATACCCATGCATGCCTAGAGTAATCATCAATGAAAGTCACGAAGTAAAGGTAATTGCCCAAGGACGGAGTTTGCATGGGCCAACAAACATCACTATGCACAAGCTGCAACCTGCATGTGGCCCTAACTGAACCATCCTTTGGAAACTTCAAACGCTGCATCTTACCCAAAATACCGCCTTCACAAACATGTTTAACGAGTGCTTCAAGAGGCGGCAAAGAGGCAACCATATCAGATTCTTGCAAATGCAGCAAACTGACAAAACTCAGATGACCAAAACGTGCATGCCAAAGTTTTGCATCTAAAAATAGCCCTTGAATCTGCAACTACATTTGCAAAATTTTGTCCACACTTGTCATACAAAGTGAGCTTATATAGCCCACGGCACAAAAGCCTAGATGCAACAATTTCATCACCAAAATTGAGATCATGAACTGTACATCTGTCATCCACAAATTTGACTACAAGTCCAAGTCTAACAAGTACAGATACAGACAAAAGATTCTTCTTGATCCCAGGTACATAAAGTGCATCAACAAGTGTGAAAGAACTGCCATTTACAACAGTAAGCACAATCTTTTCAACTCCCTGAACCGGATAAGAGGCATTGTTGGCACAAGTGATTGAATTCCCATGAGGGACAGACTCGAGAGAGGTGAACAATTCACGATGTGAGGTGATGTGCTTTGTAGCACCACTGTCGAAATACCACAAATGTGAATGTGCAACAACTGACATACATGCATCATGGAGAACAAGATTGTAAGTACACTCCGCACTAAAAGCCCATTCTGCATCAACATCAACATCACGGTCTCCTTTCACAGAAGACTCAACAATGACTGCATTTGTAGTGAAACCAGCATTTATAGTGGAACCACCCTCTTTCTTCTTAGCCTCTTTGGCCTTCAACTTAGGACACTGCTTGATCAAGTGATCATTAGCTTTACAATAATGGCAACGCATCTTCTTTTTGCCCTTATAACCAGAATTGCCAGACGAACTGCTGTCAGCAAAAGCATTGGGTACAGAAGTTTTGCCACTCGCAACAAAACCATAAGAAGTGGCTGCATTGCTGTTACAACCCTTTCTTTGAGAAGCAATAAAAGCATGTTCAACTGCACGCTGTCTAGTCCTGTTTTTTCTAGAAAGTGACTCTTGCAACAGCAATGTGCATAATGCATCAAACTTGACAACTTCAAGATTACTTGGTCATAAGTCTCCAAGTACTAGCAAAAGTCTGGTAAGAATCTGGTAAGGCATCAAGAACAATCTGCACAAGGGACCTGTCTGAAATGACTTCACCTGCAGAAATAAGTTGCTCATTGATATCCTTGACACCAACAAGGAAAGTGTCCATATCATCTTCCTCATGCATAATCTTCAACTCCAGCTCTTTACACAGCAAAGCAATTTTAGCCTCATTGCGACTTGCATAAAGACGAGCCAAAATATCTCAAGCCTGTTTTGTTGATTTTGTTGAACGAATGTGAGGAACAATGGTGCGCTTCACAGACAACGTAATCAATGCATGAGCCTGCGCATCCTTTACATCCCAACGAGATTGTTCTGCCGTAGGCAAAACAACTCTAATAGCAGGAATTCTTGTAGCAAGACCTGCAACATCCTCAACATCGCCTGCATCCTCAAAACCAGGACATACATCAATGCCCTGCTCAATATTCCAGACGCCCTTTGACACAAGAACATGTTGCATCATGTAAGCCCACATAGGGTAATTGTCCCCATCCAATCTGTCCTCAACAACAAACATCTTGAACACATTTGTGTTGTTGTCAGCCATGGTAAATGCTGCACCTGATGTGAAAACTGCCCGAAAAGAGGAGAAACAGAGCGGGTACAATATGTGCTATATAGCACAAACCATAGGAGAGTGTAAGGCACCTGTTATGCAGAAAACGGCATTGATAGAAATTCTACACAAAATGACGAAATAGCCTATGAAGTACTGCCTATAGTGGAAATGGAGACCGAAATGAGTTCAAATCAAAAATCTGAGCAGACTAAGCTCTACGAGCTTACCCAAAATATTTGTCGACCTGCAAACGCTCGCCAAAGCTCACTGAAATCGGAGAAAATAAGCAGACGTGTGCTGGAGCTGCTGGCGACTAAGCCCGGGAGGATGCAACTTGCTCTGATACCAATTGTTGGAATTAGGGTTGCAAGGAAACGCACACAGCTTGGAGAAGACGAAGGAAGCTCTAGGCACACAATGGAGTGTATTACTTAGTGTGCAACGGAAAGATAGATAGCCCTAGAGTGATGGGCGTATATAAAATGCACGGGGGAGAAAACCTCTTAAAGAGGGAAAAAATGCCCCGACAGTCCTAGTGTGTTCACACACATCACTATCACATGTATATGGTAACAGTGAAACTTGTCCCCAGTAAGCAAAGCTCCCATGAATCTAATGCATGAATAACTGCAAGCACTTCTTTCTCATAGATCCCAAGTACTTGCTCTTGTGGGTGGAATCAACCACTTTCATATGCAATGGGATGTTCTTATGGAGAAAGGACTGTCCCAATGCTATCACCACATGCATTGCAATGGACATCAAAAAAATCCGATAAAACCAAAAGTGGTTTTGTCATAAGCTTTCCTTTGAGCTTATTAAAGACATGATTCTCTCAAATAGTCTACTGATATTTAACCTTTTTCTTAGTTAAATCATGGAGTGCCCAGCTATTATAGAGAATTTCTCTATAGCTGTTATAGAGAATTTCTCTATAAATCGTCTATAATAAGAATACTTGTCTATAACGCTTCTTCACTCATGTAAGTTCTTTGGTTGTTACCACTTATTTGTTACTCTATGTTTATCAATATCCATATGGATTTCTTCTTTATAGATAATATAACCCAAGTATCGAATTTTCATTAAGAAAGAATTCACTTTTCTTTCCATTTACATAGAACTTGTTAACTTGCAATTCTTCAAAAACCACCTTTATGTGCTCTTTATGCTCTTCCAAAGGTTTAAGATAGATGATTATATCATCAAAGAATACTCTTGTGCATACTCCATGCTGTTGAAAGAGTCTTTTCATCAACCAATTAAAGGTTGCAAGAGCATTGGTAAGGCCAAAAGGCATTATCAAGTATTCATACAACCCAAATTGCGTACAAAAAGCAGTTTTATATGTGTCACTAAGCTCAATTCTTGTTTGATGGTGGCCACTTTGAAGGTCAATTCTACTGAAGTAAGAAGAACCTTGTAGCTTATATATGTCACTAAGCCCAATTCTTATTTTGAGTAGCCATTTTAAAGGTCAATTCTATTGAAGTAAGAAGGAACCTTGTAGCTTATTAATTATGTCCTCTAGGTGAGAATCTAGAAACCGATTCTTTATTGTGCTCTTCCACACACATATGGTAAGACCAATCCTTCTTTTACAATAAAAACACGGGTGAGCAAAAAGGAGATGAACTTAGATATACCGTTCTCTTTTCTATGAGCTTATTAACTTGGGTGAGAATCTCCTCTTGTTGTGCGCGAGAAACACAATAAGGAGTTCTATAAGAAGAACCACTTCCAAGCACTAGCTCAATCTTATGGTCATCATCCCCTCTTGATGGAAGTAATTCAATAGGGATAGAGTCTGAAAAGCAATCACTATAGGAAAGATGTGTGATTTATTTCATCATTACAGCATACGTATTAAATTCCATGATAGTGGGAGAGGAGTCTTTAACAAACAAGAAACAAGAAAAGAGAAGACTTTATTGACTTTTGTATAGATACATGTAATAAGAATGGTACTTCCCTTCCCCGTAATACTAAGACTCGTAGCTCTACCTCTATTATGAAAACTTATGACTTATCAGGGAAGGTAAGTTGAGCAACCATACAATGAAACCATGGTGCTCTTAGAATTACATCCCCATGACGCAAAGGAGATGCAAAGAATTCTTCTTGATCTATGTAGCCCTGCACATGGAGCCCTTAAGCTTCTCAATTAATGGTGTGGCTAGAACTTGTTGTCCTTTAAAGCGTCCAAGTGCATCAAGTGCCAATCCAAATCCTTCAGTTCTTATGCCCAACTTTTGAGCTAGCTCAACCGAAATCAAGTTATGAGTAGAGTCGGGATCAAAGAGAATTAAACCACTTGAACCCTAACCCTACCCCATGCATGACATAGTTGTGTAGCTTCTTGATTGACCTCTATGGAACAAGAGACATGGGTAACATGAGGAGAGTCATTATTCCTTGAGAGACATGCACGATAGGCGTGCCCCTAGTCTCTACATTTCAAGCACTGATTCTTCTTCTTATATTTCTCAAGTTGTTCGGGTGAGAGCTTGTTTTTTCCCTTGTATACATCCTTCTCTTTCTTCTTTTCATTGCCCTTACGATCTTGAGAAATGTGCTCATTGCATGGAGCGTTACTCCTTTCATGTGCCTTATCTTTATAAGGCATCTTGTTAGGAGAGGATACCTTGGTAACAACCATGGAGTGGTGGATGACTTCTGAGATCCTCTTAAGCTTTTGCACATCCTCGGAAAGCCTTGCAAAATATTGTTAATTTTTCTCTGAGAAGTCGATTCTTTTGAAGATAGTGGCTTTAAACATCGAAGTCTTAAAACTTGTCTGGTTCTTTTTTTTTTTTAAGGAAACACTTGGGCAATGCTATTTATATGTTTTTTCGGGGGGAAGGGGATATCATTTTCATCCTCTCCTATTTAATCCAAACCCTCTCCTTGAAGCCTCAAGCTCTCAGGAGTCAAGAACGCCCAACCCCGCACCCATGGCATATTTTAGGTTTACCAATCCGGCCCTGTTCCCGTTCCGTTGTTTCGAGGGCCCCCGTTCCGGAAACATTCCGGAGGCCCCCGTTCCTTGTTCCTATTCCATGTAACTTTGCTTTTGACTTCTTTTGCAAAGATGTAGAGTTTGAAAAGAGCTAAATTTTGATTAAAAAAGGTTTTGCAATTTGACTTTGTATCAACAAGTTATGACCAATCTAGTGAAAACTAACCCCCCCCCCCGGAAATAGTATTTCTAAGAGGAGAAAGTTCAAAGTATGAACTTGGACATTTAACCTTTTTAGGGATTTTTGAAGAAACAAATGAATGTTTTAAGCCCTCATGCCCATCCACATGCCCTTCTACTCACTTTACCTCCAGTTCCCACCCACTGTAAGCCATGTTTTGTTGTTTCGAGCCTCTTAAAATTCTTGTGAGATCTCAAGAAAATTTTCCATGCACTTATAAAGTGGCATTTATCTTCTGGTCCTTCCTTAGCCATGAGTGCACTTCCTTGCATGTTTCGTTGTCTTTTGACATGTGCTTTTTCTCTCTAGTATAGTCATTTTGTGTGTGTGTGTGTGTGTGTGTGTGTGTGTGTGTGTGAGAGAGAGAGAGAGAGAGAGAGAGAGAGAGGCAAAAATAAAGACTAGAATACATCAAAATTAAATTTTGATGACAAGAAATATCCTATGCCAAGGATGCATGATCTTGTAGATGCTCTACATGGAGATAATGTATTTAGTAAGATAGACTTAAAGAGTAGTTACCATCAAATTAGCGTAAGAGAAGATGTATATAAAACAGCTTTCAAGACAAGGTTAGGTTATTATGAGTATTTAGTGATGTCTTTTCAGTTCTGACTTAACTAACCATTCATGGGGCATTTTGTTGTTAATTTTATCGATGATGTTCTTGTTCACACTAAAAGCTTGCACGACCATGAGCCACAATTGTCTACAGTCTTTCAAGGTTTGAGAGTGACAAGTTTGTATACAAATGTAGATAAAAGTTTATTGTGCATGGCTGGAGCTTGAAGTCTTCAATCATATTATTTCTGTTGAAGGGATCAATTTGGATCCTAAGTAGCAGTGATTTGAACGTAGCTAGTGCCACAAAATGTGACAACTTTAAGATCGTTTTTGGGTTTATATAGTTTTATCGTAGTTTACTGAATTTAAGTCTTTCATAGCAGCCCCTATGACTGATCTATTGCAAGAAAAAGTTCCTTCTGAATAGACTAGCAGGTAATAAGAGAGTTTTCAGCAGTTGAAACAATAGTAGCTTTAGTCCCACTACGTGAAGTAGTGGATCCAAACAAACCTTATGATATACACAGTAGTATCGCAATTGGTATGCTACTTAGTTAAGATGAGAGGCACGTGGCTTTTGAGAGCAAGAAGCTTTTGTCCCCACAGTTTTCTGGTTGACGCATTATGCATAACATGAGTTTTATTTTGTTAGAGAGTACTCTGCTTCAAGAGATCAAGTAAGCACAGCTAGAAGATCCATTGTTTGCAATCAACAAGGTCTAAGATCGATCCACCATTTATAAACCGTAATGATGTAGTTCCATCTAATTTATCTAGTTCTAAACAAAGTCTGTTTTTTATTTTTCTAAGGAAAATGGATTTCTTAAGTGGAAAGGAAATGTTCCACGTGTACGAAAACTAAGAGCAAAAGTTTTGCATGACTGCCATGATCCTTGTGACGGCCATTCTAACATAGATAAGACTTTACAAATAGTAAAGAGAATATTTTGGTGGCTTAATCTCAAGCAAAAAGTCCACAAGTATATTTTAGAATGTTTCAAGTGTCAAGTAAGAGTCAAGGTGCCTGGGTTATTACAACCTTTACAAATTCTAGAATCTAATTGGCACTATGGAACATTTTACGGGATTTACACCGCTTGATATGAATTATAGTATGACCCCTCTAGCTCCAAGGATTATAGGTTCTCAGATCAGTTGTACAAGTGATAAAACTTTTCTTACCAAGATACAAATCATGCTATCCTTAGCCAAGAGAAGAATTCAACAGTTAGCAGCTTGGGAGCGGTTATGTATGAACTTGAGGATTTCAGATGTATGGTAGCATGCAAGCTTTGTGTGGCCTCGCGCCAGCTTATCTTTCTCTCGCTCTTACCACAGAGTAGGAGGTGTGAATCTATCTCGAAAAAATCAATTATACGCAAGTGACCGTCTCTGTGACAAGGGAGGATCTGTTTGCATTCTTGCAGGGACATCTTTCTCAGATCATGCACCAGTGATACTTACTGTGACAGACAGACAGAGGAGTGGAAGTGTGATGTTGTGCATCCTCGAGAGGATCTTGCTTGACACAGAGCTCAGAGATCGAGTGGCAGCACTTTGGACAGAGCTTGGGCATTCAAGCATACCTAGTAGTAGAGTGGCCATTGGACTAGCTGAGCTTAGCAACTTCTTCCTTGAGGAGGCTGCAGCTCGCTTGGCTGCGGCCAAGGAGGAGGACAAGCGGCTCAAAGGAGGCATTGCTTCCCTACAACATATCCAAGAGCGACACCCTGATAGTCCTTGGTTAGAGGGACAGATGCAGCAGGCTCAACCCGAGCTGATTACCATTGAGGAGCGGCGCCACGAGTACTCGCCATGCACGCACCAATATAAGGCAATTGAGGAGACCTAATGGATCAGTTGCTTCAGAGCCTGAGGATATGCATGCGGTTGCTACTGACTTTTACCGCGAGTTGCTTTCAGATGAGCCTCCGTCAGAGAGTCAGGGAGCATGCAGAGAGCAGGTTTGGGTGGGCATAGATGCCTTGCCTAGTTACTAAGAAGATGCCTCGGAGACTTGAGATGCCTCTCCAGCTAGAGGAGCTCCATGATGCCCTCAAGGCACTTCCTCAAGGTAGTCGTCCAAGGGAGGATGGTTTGACACCCAGTTTTTTCTTGGAGTACTCGGAGCTGCTTGGGTGAGATCTATGTAGCGCCAACCAGCACATCTTGCACACTAGAGAGATGCCTGACAGCTTGAGTGAGGGTCTGATTTACCTTATTCCCAAGGAGGGAGGTTCCTTGGATGAGATTCGGCAGTGGCGACCCATCACTATTCTCAACTCGAGCTACAAAATCTTAGCAAAGGCTCTGAGTTTGAGAATTCAGCCACAACTTGAGAGCATTATACATGAGACTCATACAGGCTTTGTCAAGGAGCGCAATATCCTTGACAACATCTTTACCTTCTGGGAGGCATCGGCCCTCGCACGGCTCCAAGGAGAGGATCTTGTGATACTCCTTCTCGACTTTGAGAAGGCCTACAACAGAGTTGATTGGGATTTCCTGGAGGGCACTCTATGCAGGATGGGCTTCTCAGACGCTTACAGATGTGTGTACAGCCAGGTGCCTTTGGCAGGGGGAAGAGGGGAACGTTTCATGCTCACGCGTTCGGTTAGACAAGGTTGCCCTCTTGCCCCCTTCCCCTTTCTCTTCTATGTTGAGGCGATGAGCAGATTTTTGACTTCATAGGAGGTTGGTTTGCGTGGTCTAGAGCTCCTTATTAGGGGAGACAAGTTGCTTGACGGTGCGTTTGCTGACGACTCAGGCATGTACTTGGAGGACCTCAAAGCCAATTTGCACTTGTGCGAGCAGGCTCATAAGGTGTTTTGTTGTGCGTCAAGGGCACTGATCAACCGGAGAAAGACTGTGGCTTTCTAGGTTGGCAGTGCTTCTACACGTGATTGGTCGCTAGGTGAGAGCTTCAGGTGGATCCCCCCAGGAACTTCTGTACGATATTTGGGTTGTCAGGTTGGCTTAAAATTATCTCCAGAGTAGCAAACTACCCCCCTTCCTCTTATCCATCAGGAGGAAGCTGCTACATTGGAGTTCTGCACGGCTCTCTTTGGCTGGTATAGTTGTACTGGCCAACCAGATGTTGTTGGCTACTATGTGGTACATCATGTCTTGTTGGCTCTTCTCGAGTTCATGTATCAGCCAACTAGAGAGGCTGATCGGCCAAAGCCAAAGTGTCCTGACAGGTCATCACCTTACCATGTTCCCAGGGAGGGCTAGGGATCATCGACCCAGCATGGCAGAGTAGAACCCTTCTTGGGAAGCTGGTGGTCAAAGGACTTCTTCCAAGGGAGGAGCCCTAGAGGGAGCTGTTGCTACATCGCATTCGTGCTCGAGTTGCTCATACGGGCGACCCTTGGAGCCCATCCACCTAGTGGATTTTTACAAAGATGCGCCGGGTCGGCCTGAGCAGGAGTTGGGAGGACCGCTTTGCCGCGAGTCTGCTTCGGTCGTGGAAGCAGTGGAGGAGTGGCCTGGAGCAGCACCAGCCCACCTGCATGGAGGAGCGCTTGAGACAACCATTGGTTTGGAACCCCATGGTTCGCACACAGAGAGGCCACTAAGTGGGCAGCAGGCCTCATGTTTCTTGGGGCCCCATGGCAGAGGGTCCAGCTTGCACGTTCGATGACTAGCTACAGTTTTTAGACCTCCCCGAGGAGGTTCAGAGCATCGAGTTATGAGGCATGAGGGGGGTGTAGAGCATGTGTCAGGATATTACAAAGGCTATCTCAACTGAGTAGCACACCCCTTTAGAGGCCGCAACTCCCAAGTGGATAGGGGACTTCATGCGCTTGGAGGTCCTCATTGCCGTTAGGGCTTGCTCCGAGACACTGCTCCCCATGTTTTTTGAGATTTAGGAGAAAGAGCCGGCTTCGCAGAGTCTTAGTAGAAGCACCCTAGGTTGCAGAGTGTTGCTTTCAAAGGATTAGAGTTGTGGGCATTTGTGGGAGGACTTGTGTCATCGATCCTGACCCATCAGATCTTGAGTCAGGACACTGGCTTTGGGCTCGGGAGAGCTGCCCTCTAGCATGAGTGCAGTGGGACCAAGGAGAGTGTTCTAGCATGATCCTTTCTCTTCACCAACCACCCAAGGACTCCCTTTCTCCAATACATAGCTCATTTGGGGCGACACATACTGACAGCACACAGAGAGGCTCGCGAAAAAAGAGAGACAGAGTTGCACGTGAAGAGGAAAATCAACCCTGCAAGTGCCTCACACTTTCAAGTCGCTTGGCTTTTAAGAGCTGCTATAGGAGAGTTCTTATAGCAAATATTTTATATCATTTTAGTTACTACCACTAGACTTGACGATTTCGCTACACTGCCATAGGTGGATAGAGATTTGGTAGATTTGTGTAGGCTTCCCGAGGCCAATTCAAGGTTCGATACCATCCTCATGATTGATAGAAATTGATGTGTCCTGTGGTTGTAAGGGTGTGTTTCCCCATGATGTCATTGTATATCTTTCAAGGTTTTCCCCATATTTATTGCATATTGATCTATGGTCATTTTTTTTGAAATGCAAAGAGTAAATTCCCCACTTTTGCGCTGAGAAATGAAATGAAATGAAATGAAATGTTATATTAACGTCTTCAAAAGGCCAAAGTGACCTATGAGACCAGAGAGTTACAATGTGGTGGATCTGATACAAAGTCAAAGTAACAAGATGACAAAATGACAGAATGACAAAATGACAAAATAAAATACTATGGAATCCTAAACTGCTAGGTGTGGACTAAGCAGCTAAACAGCTAGCTGGGATAGCTAGATCACAGGAGATCCAACATCGGTCGCTGGCGGATCTCATCAATCTCCTCCATGGTCAGTAGTCTGACCGGGCGTCGTGCATGTCGAGCCAAAGTGACCCGAATCCTCTGATGCAGCCTCCGTCGATGCTGTGTAGTCCTTCGCAGTCGTGGGCGTCTGGATCTCCCCAGCTCAGTCGCTCGGTCGATGAGTATGCCTCTGGTGTAAATCGACGGACTCTGCTCTGGTAGTAACTCCTCCGGGTGTCCAGTGGCAGCTCTAAAGATGTCTGTGATCTGTCTCTGAGACTGAATAGCCTCTCCTCTCATCAGGCTCTCTCTGTCTGCGCAGCTCAAGCAAAAACAAACCCAGGCATCTCTGATCCTCGTACCGCATGACTCTAGAGAATGGTCCAAAGCCCTCTCTGAACAAGCAATGGAAGCGGCCTCGTATCTCGTAGTAGGCAGGGCAATGGCATGTGTAGTGCAACTCTGTCTCAGGCTCGATGTCACACAGGGGGCATGTCCTGGCCTCTGCTGGTATTCTGCTGTATCTCCCAGTCTCGATCCGCAGCTGGTGTGAAGATGTGCGTATCTGGGCAATAGCACATCGTATCCCATGAGACAAGTGGGTGTCCATGTATCTGGGCCTCGTCACAAAACCATCCTCCGTAAGCTGAAGGAGATGCTCTTTGTAGAAAGCCATCTTCGTGCCTAGCTCCTGTGCTAGTTGTATCCATGTCCTCTTGGTGTCTAGCTGAGTCAAGTCATGGCGAATTAGCCTGGTGATCTCGGACTATGTAAGAGTCAGAGAGGGCGCATCCAATGAGTACTGGAAGGGGGGCAGTCTGTCTATGCTGAACCCATGCTCCTGAAACCATGATGTCATCTCCCCGTACCAACATGCTGTATCTCCCTGCATGGCTAACTGTCGAGACAGAGAGAGAGAGAGAGAGAGAGAGAATGAAATGAAATGATATATCAATGACATTTGGCTCTCTCTCACATAGCTAGCACAACTTGGCCTCATAGAGAGAGAAATGAAATGTTATGAAATGTTATATTAACGTCTTCAAAAGGCCAAAGTGACCTATGAGACCACAAAGTTACAATGCGGTGTATTTGATACAAAGTCAGATTAACAAAATAAATTAAACTAGGATAGAGAGAGAGAGAGAGAGATGAAATGAAATGAAATGTTATACTAACGTCTTCAAAAGGCCAAAATGACCTATGAGACCAATCTGTTACAAAATGGTGAATCTAATACCATGTCTGGGTACAAAAGAACTGGATACGACTACTAGAATCCATCCTCATCTGCACTCTCGATATCGAGAAAGTATGGCTCGGATCCTCTGTTGTAGTCTCCGTCGATGCTGTGTAGCCCCTCCTCTCAATCGTGGCCCTCTGGATCTCCGTAGGTCCATTGCTCAATCGATGAGAGTGCCGGTAGTGGCCGAATGAGTGTGGGCCGAGCTCTGCAATGATGACTGCTCCTCTGGTTGTCCCATATCTAGTGAAAAGAAATCTGTAATCTGTCTCTGGGACTGTCTCTCTCTATCTCTCCCCAGTAAAGTGTCTCTATATCTATGTAAGTCAAGTAGATATAGCCCAAGATATCTCTGATCCTCGTAACTCATGACCCTAAAGAAAGGACCGAAACCCTCTCTAAATAAGCAATGGAAACGGCCCCGTATCTCATAGTACACGAGAGAGAGAGAGAGAGAGAGAGAGAGAGAGAGAGAGAGAGAAATGAAATGAAATGAAATGTTATATTAACGTCTTCAAAAGGCCAAAGTGATCTATAAGACTAGAAAGTTACAATGCGGTTTATCTGATACAAAGTCAAAGAAACAAAATAAATTAAACTAGGATAACAAAATATAAATACTTTAGAATACTAAACTAAGCTGATAGGTGGGCTCTAATCAGCCGAGAGGTCATAGACACCAGGGGCTTATCCATATGCCTCCAACCATCCTGGCCTACAGAAGGTCCCCAAACATGCACCCCATATAACATAGTAGAGGAAACCAAAGTGTCAAAGAGCCATAACTTTGTCAAGGTTCCTGGAACTCAACCTGCGAACACATCCTCTCCATTCCTCCCAGAGCCGCACAAGCTCTAGTTAGTCTAGTCTCTGCTGCTCTAAATCTCGGCCCAATAAAGACTAACCCCAGGTAAGTGTATGCATCTGTATACTCCACAATCTCCTGACCATATTTGAAAGTAGGTATTGATCTCCTGACCCATTGCGGTGTGGTGTTAAACACCATAACCTTGGTTTTACCTAGGTTTACACACGATCCACTCTCCTCTGCAAAACTACATAGTGCATCCAAATGTCGTTGCATACCTTCTGGTGAGTCAGATATCAGCACAATACCATCAGCATATAACAACAATGGGATCCATGTCCCTGCCAGCTGGGCATCCCTGTCACCCTCTCTGTCAATGTAATCAGACACCTCATCAACATACATACCAAATAGTGTAGGAGACAACGGACAGCCCTGTTTCACTCCAATAGTACACTGAACTAAATCAGAAGTGCGTACATGTCCCATCACTGATCTGTACAAAGCCATAATCCCCCAAATCACCTCTATGGGCACACCCATCTCCTGTAGTCTGCGCATCAATCGAGCTCTTGGTACCATGTCAAATGCTTTGCGAAAATCCACAAAGCTACAATAGATCCGTCTCCCATGTGCTCTGCCCTCCTCAATGATGGCCCGGAGTGTCAGAATATGATCATGAGTGGAGAAACCCCTCCTGAAGCCGGCCTGACCCTTTGCTCGTACACCCTCGCCCTCTGCCCAATTACTCAAGTGTTGCTCCAAAATAGGTGCATACAACCATGCCAATGTGTGTCCAACCATAATAGTGCAATAGTTCCCAGGCTCTGTAGGGTCACCAGCCTTGAGGATGGGCACAATATGAGACAACCTCCAAGTCTCAGGTAACCCATCACAAACGGCACGATTGAACAACACTGCGAGAACCTCCATCAACATATCCCTGGCATGTATAAAGTGCTCCGCTACTAGACCGTCATGATCATATGCCTTCCCGATCCCCATCCTGTCGATGGCCCTTTGTACCTTCTCAGATGTAAAGAAATTGCTCGTAGCTGGGCAAGGCTTGGTAGGTTCTAGAAGGGGTTCCTGTCCAGGAACCGTATTTAATGATGTCACATATTGGCCCCACACATCAGGTGACGTGATCACTAGGGGAGGGGAGTGCTCATGGAAGAGTCGCCATGCCTCTCCTGAGTCCCTACTCAAGAACATCTGATATAAGTCTCGCTCCATCTGAGCTAGGTAAGCTCGCTTCTTCCGTCGCACAAGGTGTCCGAAAGCAATCCCAGACTGTCTGTAAGTAATGACTCCTAAAAGAAGATCCCTCTGAAGCTGGGCTCTCATCTCTCTGCACTCCTCATCGTACCAATTATTCTGGGGCATGCTCCCAGAATGTCGTCTCTTGCCCCGCTGAGTGTGTGGGTATGCGACTGATGCAGTCCCATACAATGTCTCAGTCAGTAGAGTGGTGCACTCCTCCACTGAGAGGCCTGTACCATTTGTGCCAGTTGTGCCAGTTTTCCTCTATATAAACGAAATCAGTCTCTGGTGTAAATGTATAGCGGGTGTGTGACCTGCCTCCTGATGTCTGGGTTGTACTATACTGAAATTTAACGGACAGTGTCAAGAGAGCATGATCTACTGCTATGCCCATTGGCCTAGCTCCCACTGTGAAATCCTGAATGCAAGGGACAAAGCTCGGTTGTGTCATAACATAATCCACTGTAGTGGACCCATGTCTGTGTGGAAAGCATGTGAAACCGACTGCTCCAGGAAATCGCTATAAGCCATTAAGTATGGCTAATCCATGTGTAGTCGTCATTTCCATGAGGTATCTCCCATACTCCGTCTGCTCTCTGTCATCTGAGCATGTGTCAAGTCCCAACTCACCCACATCCAACTCTCTAAGCATCTCATCTGAAGTGTCGTAGAAGATTGTCTGCGAGTTGCCCGTTCGGGCATTTAAGTCCCCTAGGAGAATGATATCGCCATCCCTAGAAACTCCCAGATGTCATCATCTAGTATAGAGAAAGGCGACTGCCCTCTGGATACATCATACACTGATGTACTGGGAGGAAAGTAACATATGGCAATATATAGGAATCGACATGTGTCAGCTCTCAATCTCTCCCACATATATCTAGCATGATCATCTCTTCGTAAAATATGCAATAATGGTTGTAGTTCCTCTTTGAAGAGCACTGCTACTCCTCCTGAACCTCTACTCCCATGCTCAGATCTCGCATTTGTCCTGTGAGTTGTCTCCCATCTGTATCCTAGCACATGTGGCATCACCTGTCCAGGGGCCTGATGAGTCTCTGAGAAGAATACAATATCCTTGTCTTTGAAACTGTCCTCAAATGCACCCACGTCCAACCTCATAGACCCATTACAATTCCAGGTAGCCATCTTCAGTGTGGTCCCATAGGTCTCGCACCGTCATGCAATGCGCCACTCTAAAATCACCACCCGTCCATCTCTGTAGAAGGCCATCTTTCCCTTCTCCCTTGTCGCTGTAATCTTTGGCATTACCTCTCTCATATGTGTGAGCTGTGAGAGAGTCAGGTCATCACCGAGGAAAATACCCTTTATGAAGACTCTCCCGTGCCATCACATATCTTACCTACCCTCCATGCATTTGTGTGCAAAGGCTTCTCCATCCCCATCATGGATGTAAAGCTTGTGACCTCTTTCTCCACATTGTTTATGTCCTTGAAACCGGTCACTCTCACATGCAGTGCTCGCATCCGCCTTCTTTGTTCTTCTTCGAGGGTCATGTTGATAAGTGTCGGTGTACAAGGAGTTTTTTGACCTTTCCCTTTCTTGGCGCCCTGAATCCATTTTTCGGCCTCGGCCGCCTTTTTCTGTGTCCTTGTTATCATCTCCGTCCATGAAGATGTCTTTGCCACACTCAGTTTCTCTTCCTCTATGATCATCCTTACCTGTTCCTTGATTTCCTTGATTTCATCTAGTACCGAGGGCTGAAATTCGCCTTCCTCTAGTCCACACCTTACTCTATCAGCAAGCTCCTGTTTAAGGGCTGAGACTTCTTTTTTGAGTGTCTGTATCTCGACATTTGGGTTCTCTTGTTTGAGGGCTGAGACTTCTTCTTTGAGTGTCTGTATTTCTGCGTTAAGGCTCTCTTTCTCCTTCTTCCATTGTGCGCCTTCATTGAAGACCATTTGAAGGATGTTGGCCTTCTCCTTCCACCATCCTTCCATCTCTGTTTTCCACCCCTTCATTTCCCTCTCCATCTGCGCCATCCGCTTGTTCGTGAGCATGAAGGTTGCCTTTCCTCGCGACTTGCAAACAGGTGAGACATTGACAGCTTCCGTGTCCTGTGCAGGGGAGATTGCTTCCTTGTTTTGTCGTTCAAGAGATGTATCGGGCTCACTTACCATTTCGTACACAAAATTTCCCACTGAATCTTACGCTATGATGTCGTGTATGATGTCCGGGTCTATAGTGGCCGGCACACTAGAAACCACTCCAAAACAAGGATATGTGAGCGAGGGTATGTCCTCCTCAACTCGACGAGCCCAACACGGCTCACAATACAAGATAACAAGGGTTCGGAGCTCAAGGGGCTCACCCTTCTACTGGCATAATGTATGGGCTAAAGACCCACTCGAGAGATCAGCCACGACCTCGAAAACAACGACGCTCTAGAGAGAGAGAGATTTCATAGCTTACTGAATTTTATTGCCAAAAACCTTTGCACGTATGAAATTTGCTCTCGTGCAGCCTTCGCGTGTCACTTTGCTGCCATGGCTCCCTGCGTGCTGCCCCCTGCTGCCTGAAACCCTAATGCACAGGCAGCGCTGCCCTGTGGAATGTTGCCCGCTGCCCCCTGCCCTGCTGAATGATGTGCGCTGCAAGAGAGAGAGAGAGAGAGAGAGAGAGAGAGAGAGAGAGAGAGAGAGAGAGAGTGAGTACCTGCGTGTTGCCCTGTTGCAAATTTCTGTGCAAGGCTGCAGCTGGGTGTGTTGTTGCTGCGGGTAGGCACGTCAGTCGCTGCAGGTGCTGAAGGTGCTATGCTGCCGCTGACCTTGCTACCCCACAGGCCCAGCGCGCTGCTCTCCACTGCAGGTCATCACCTGCCCAGCGTGCAGCTCATCCCCAACAACAGCAGCACGTCGTCACCTCCACAGCACGCAACTCGTCACCTCAGCAGCAGTAGGTCGTCCCCTCCACAGGCCTGCTCGCGCTAAGAGAGAGAGAGAGAGAGAGAGAGAGAGAGAGAGAGAATGAAATGAAATGATATATCAATGTCTGCAAAAGGCCAAAATGACCTATGAGACCAAAAGTTACCACCTATGATACAACCATCTGAGAAAACATAATAAGGAAAAAGCCTAAATCCTAAAGAAAGATATTTTAAGGACATCAGAAAAGGCCAAAATAGCATCTGAGACACAGCCAGAATGTACAATAGTCCATGTTTGCGAGTGTCATGGGGGAGGGGGGAAAAAAGCAGAAAAGACAATTTAAATGTGATGGGGTCCTTGATGATGGCTGTTATGAGTACAAGCCAATGGCTGATAGTGCCCCTTCTACCTAAACCCATGCACAATGCATACCAACTCTATATGCCATAAGTGTACAACAAGCATGCTACCTGGATAACTTTACCCATCGAGATATTTGGCAATAGACAAAAATACATTAATGGTGGCCAAATAGCCTCCTTCAATAGTTCAGCCAGAGATATATGATAGCAATCCCCCTCACCTTACTTCAATTATTTGACCAGGAAGTAATCAAACCGTCCGTATACAGGGGCAGTGTTCTCTAGCCTGAATAGCCTCAAATCATCGTCTGCTGCAGCTCTTCTAGCCATCTCTAAGTGAATCCCCTCAGTCAAATGTAGGTAGGCTATCACCATATTTAAGGTCTGTGTCTCTTCATGTGGGCCTGGCAACTGGTCTCATGACTCACTCCTTAATCTCTGGGAAAGTATCTGTATAGCTCTGTCCCTATACTTTTGTAGCTCTATCAAGCAAAGGCCTAAGCACCTTCGCCACTCTTCTCAAGGGATCCTTATTTAACAGTATCCCCCTCTAATCTCAGATTATGTGGGGCACCCACACACATAATGCTCGTCAGTCTCAACCTCCAGAAAACACAATTAATAAATATGGCCCTGCCGTGTCACCCATGCCACCCTCCCAACTTACTGGGCTTGGACCTTCTTGTTAATCAGGTGGTCATGGTGTATTGCCAGAGTTTGTGGTGCAAAGATGGGTAAGAATCTTGATTGTGCACTAGGTAAACCGTAACACACAGAGCCAGTCAACAGAACATCGTACAGCCAAAATTTGAGTGATCCCTCCAGAAAGTAACGCTAAGTATGTACCAAAAAGTATTATTAATATAGTAGACATACAGACACTAGATCCATTTACCTGAAAAAAGTTGCAAACTATCTTGAAAGAATCTAAAAACTGACAGATATATATCTCAGCCCCATTTCTGAACTCCTTGTCCTCAAGAAATGAGCATTTTTCCAAATTCATGAAGAGTCCATTGGCAAGCTTTAAGGTCTCTAGCAGCACCTGAAAAAAATCCACATAAATTTTCAAAATTGTCTGCTAGCATGAAATTGTTGACTGTTTGTTCCACAATTTTTAAGAGGGGAGAGAAGATCCATGTAAGTCCTCTAGACAGTTATGAATGATGATAAAACCGGCTATGAGAGATTTATGAGTTACTAAGTGATTTCTGTCAACGGTGAAGGAAGGAGCTATCTATTGCCAGGGTCAGCATAACATGCTCAATGTGATCCTAATTTGCTCCATCCTGTGGCGATGGGGAAAAGGGCAGACCAAATGTCATTAGCCCCTGCTCCACGCTCTTGAATGTGATGCTTGCGACCTGTCCAAATTCTCCTGAATCTCCTCTTGATCTTGTGTCATGTTCTGTATCTAGGAGCCCAAGGTCTCTTCCAAGCTCTGATCTCCGCTCGTCCAAGTGTAACGCCCCTGTGATATGATGCCCTGGAGGCATGCTGTCTCTAAGGCTGAAAGAAGTCTGTTAGTTGTGTATGTGTGCCTTGAGTTTGTTGTCTAAATTGTGGGCTTTCTATGGCATATGCTGGTACGTATCAAGAAGAAACCAGCCTGGTGTCTCTTACCCTAAGTCATTACCACTGACTTATTTTAATATGCCCTCCGTATCAAATAACGAGGAATAGCTGCCATGTATCTCTCTAGAGTGAGGACATTTGAATACAGAGTGATACTCGCTCTCAACTTTCTGTCCAAAAAATTTGCACAATCAGATCTTACCTGAATTTTCTCCAGCACGACTGATCTCAACCTCCTACTGATATCTGAGCTGTCCAATGACTACTCTCATACTGTGTGGGAGGCATATGTCCAAGGCCTCTGGATGTCACCAGTCCCTCATGCTCCATAGATGTTTATCAGGCATATCTCTACCTTCCAATTGCAGCTAGTTCGCCAAAACCACCTCCCACATCTCTCACACAACATACTACAGATCACTTCACTCACAATCTAGTAGATACTCAAGTCTCAGGGACTGTAACAGAAGGATTCCGCTCCATCACTATAGAGCTCACCAGAATCCACCCTACTTCACTCCGTGGTTGAGAATACATTCCCAGTGGCAGAAATTCCCCCATAGTACTTATACCCCTGAGTCTACACATACTACTTCTACCCCAGAGCCTACACATACTGGGGTTATTCCCAAATTGGTAATAATCGAAGGCAACTTCACAAGGAATTACCACCATCATCCCCTCCATAGCCTAATGGCTTGCCCATTGTTTGTACTCCTCTTGATAGCTCTAATAGAGATGGCATTCCTCTTGTTGTCTTAATGACATAGTAAGACAAGAATATTTCACTTCTTGTATCTAATACTATCATATATGTTGAGAGGCTTGAAAGTTTGAAATAGTCTTGGTTTTGACTTGGTTTTATCTTGTTACCTGTTGGGATTGCTTTTCTTTACAAATGTTATCTTGGGGTGGGTCATTGCCCTAATGTTTGATTACTAAAAGTTTCACACACACACACAAAAATGAAATAGAATGTTATATTAACGTCTTCAAAAGACCAAAATGACCTATGAGACCAAAAGGTTACATCCATGTGTGACTCTAGTACAGCGTCAAGGGAATATAAAGATAAAAATAAATGAGGATACCTAGAGTGGGTAGGTATGTAAGCTTAACCTACATCCTCATCCTCATCACATAATACATCAGCTCAAAACATATGGGGAGGTGTACAATCACATGAGTGCTAATGAGGTGCACATTGAGGAAAGTAGACAATGTTGATCATCCCATGAGCTCTCTCATGGGTCTCTACAGTATGACCTCAAAGACCTCCGTGGTCAACTCTCAGTTTTTTTTTTGTGTGTGTGTGTATGGGGGAGGGGAGGGGAAGAGAAGGAGGGGGGGGGGTGGGGGGCGCTCGATGTCGCTCAATGATGCTCTGCAGCCAAGATTCTCGCATCCTTGGGCGGCGTGAGCGGCCAAGCTGGATGGCTCGATCAATGAGAAATGAAATGTTAATTAAAGTCTTCAAAAGGCCAAAATGACCTATGAGACCAAAAGGTTACAACCATGTGTGACTCTAGTGTAGTGTCAAGGGAACATAGAGATAAAAATAAATGAGGGTACCCACAATGGGTAGGTATGTACGCCCAGCCTAGATCCTCGTCGTCATCAATAATGTCCTTATCACATAACACATCAGCTCAAAATACATATAAGGAGTGGGTACATTCACACGAGGGCTAAGGTGCACAACAGGGGAAGTAGACAATGGTGATCATCCCATGAGCCTCAATGTCCAATGTCCTCCATGGTCAGCTCTCGGGGGGGGGGGCATGCTCGATGTCGTTCAATGATGCTCGTAGCCACCACCGATGTAGACCTCGTCTACATTGTGAAGATCCTCGCATCCTCGGGCATTGCGAGCGGCCAAGCGGATGGCTCGATCAAGAAGAATTCCCCGATGAGGGTGTGACTGGGTAACCTTCGGTGGGCCATCCGGAGTAGTCCCTCTGTAAAAAGTAGTGATCTGGCTCTGTATGGATCCTCTATGTGTAGGTCCTCTGCTCCTAAGGGTAGGCTCTCTGATTCTATGGATCTCCATCAAGAAGAGACCTGGGCACCTCTAATCATAGTAATCCATGATGCAGGATAAGGGGCCAAAGCCCTCTGTGTAGGTCCTCTGCTCCTAAGGGTAGTCTCTCTCTGAGTCTGAATCTCCATCAAGAAGAGACCTAGGCACATCTAATCATAGTAATCCATGATGCGAGATAAGAGGCCAAAGCCCTCTCTAAACAAGCAATGAAAACGACCACGGATCTTGTAGTATGTTGTGCATTGGCAGATATAGTGCTCCTCTATCTCTGGCTGTCTCTGGCAAACCTGGCATAATCTCTCTTTTGGGGGTATACCTTTGTATCGGCCAATCTCTATCTCCAACTAGTGAGATGAGGTGTATAGCTGACCAATAATACATGTAATGCCATGAGATAGATGGGTATCCATATACTTGGGACGTGAGATGAACCTGTCATCTATCATTCAGAGAAGATGGTCTCGATAAAAACCATCTTTTTCCCCAACTCATGTGACGGAGACAGCCAAGTCCTTCTAGTATCCTGAATGAGATCATGTCTAATAATCTTGCAAATCTCTGAATGTGTGAGGGTGAGGGATGGTCCCCTGCATAAGAAGGAGCATGAGATTCATACATTACTTTCTCACATAGTGAGCTAGTAACACGGTCTATTGCCATAGAGAAGATAACCATCTTGTAAAGTAAATGGTTCCTCTTTCTTCCCTAGTGCAAGGGTTGAAATCACATCTCTAAAATCGGGATCAATAGCATACTCATCTATCATAGAAGATAGATCATTGTGAGTTGTTATGGAAACCGCATTCACTCTCGGCCGTCTTGAGAGTGCATCGGCTACTTCATTATGCTTGCCAGCAATGTGAGCAATATGAAAATGAAATTGCGAAAGAAAGTTTGCCCACCTCATTTGTTTGTCAGAGAGCTTGGTCTGCGTCATGAAGTACTTAAGACTTTGGTGATCCGTTCGTAGAATGAAAGGAGTCCCCAATAAATAGTGCTTCCATGAGTCTAAGGCATGTAGAACTACGAGGAGTTCCTTTCCATATATGCCTAGAGCTTGCTCAACAGGGTCGAGCCTTCGACTTTCATAGCCTATGGCATGCCCTTCTTGAAGCAAAACAACTCCAAGGTAATCACCACAAGCATCACATTGGACCTCGAATGGCTTTGAGAGATCCGGTAGTGTAAGCACAGGTTGAGAGATAAGCTTTTCTTTAAGCTTTTTGAAAGCATTGTTCTCATTGGCAGACCATGTATACCTAACGTTTTTCTTTGTTAGGTCATGTAATGGTCCTGCTATTAGTGAGCACTTTTCTATGAAGTGTCTATAGTATGCGCACATACCTATAAAGCTTCTTAATACATGAAGATTCCATGGTTTAGGCCATCCTTTTATTACCTCTAACTTTGATGGATCCATTTGGATGCCATCTTGAGAGATAATGTGACCTAAATATTGAATCTCTTGTAAGAAAAATTCACTTTTCTTTCGATTAACATAAAGTTTATTCTCTCTTAGAACTTGAAATATTACCTGGAGGTGTCGCTTGTGTTCGTCTAATGAATTAGAGTAGATGATGATATCATCAAAGAACACTCCAGTAAAGGTTGGGTGAGGCCTGAATAGCTTCTCCATCAAGCGATTGAATGTGGTTGTTGCATTGGTCAAGCCAAAAGGCATGACAATGTATACGTAAAGACCAAATGTAGTGCGAAATGCGGTCTTTACAATGTCTTGATCAACTATCCTTATTTGATGATAGCCACTTTTTAGGTCAATCCTACTGAAGTAGGTGGACCCTTGAAGCTTATCAAATAGGTCTTCTACCCGTGGAACGGGAAACATATTCTTGATAGTGATCCTATTCAGTGTTCTATATTCGACACACATACGATATGTGCCGTCTTTCTTTTGCACTAGTAGCAGAGGAGAACAAAATGGAGATGAGCTAGGCCTATCCATGCCCTTCTCAACTAACTCATGCACTTGCCGTATAATCTCTCCTGATGTTGAGCTTGAGAAACTCTATAAGGAGGTTTGTTAGGCGGTGAACTTCCTGGAAGAAGTTCACTTGCATGGTCATCATTACCTCATTTAGGAGGTAACTCAGAAGGGATGTCGTCAATAAAGACATCCTGAAACCACTTGAGAAAATTGGATAACTCTAATTCCTTTTGATTGTGTATATTTTCTTTTGCTAAAACATTAGGTTCGTTTTGAGAATCTTTAACAAAAATCATGTACACGGAAATAGAGCTCTTTATTGACTTGTTGAAAGCTTGTGTATGTACAATGGGTATAGTGTTATCCATTTCCTTAGCATCTATATATATATCTTTTTCCCTGAACTTAAAGGAGATTCTCCTTTCAGGGAATTTAACATTGGCAACCATGCGATCAAACCATGGTGCCCCTAGGATTACATCCTCATTCTTGAGAGGAGAGATAAAGAAGTCCTCTTTGTCCACATAGCTTTGGACATGGGAGCCTCAATTTCCCGATTAAGGGAGTGACTAAAGCTTCCTACCCCTTGAAAGCACCGTCTGCGGGTAGGACATCTCCCATCTCGTAGGCTTGTATGCCTAGCTTGGTGGCCAACTCTATAGATATAAAATTGTGAGTAGAACCAGGAGCAAAGAGAATAAAAGCATCATGTTCTCTTACGTTTTCCCAAGCATGGCATAGAGGAGATCATTTGTGGTGAATTTCCTCCTCTTGGATTTCGAACAAGGTAGCTCTAGGAGGTTCATGGCGGGTGTTCTTTTGGGGACAAGCGCGGTACGCATGCCCTTGCTCGCCGCACTTGAAACAGCGGTCATCCTTGCGATAACGCTCAAGCTCTTCAGGAGAAGCTTTAAGTTGTAGGTCCCAAAACTTGTCTACATATTTGTCAATGGATTCGTAAGGAGAGAGCTTTAAGCTTCGCCATTCGGTGAGTACTTTGTCTTTGGCATCGGTGGCCAAAAACTGCTTCATAATGGAAGCTCTTAAAGCTTTCCATGTTCGTGGAGCTTCACCGTTGGCACGTAGGCTAGACCACCATTGTCTGGCGGATTTTTGAAAGTGCATAGCTACATGGCGTAGCTTAGAGGACTCCGTGAAACCCTCATCTCCAAACGCCGCATCGAATTGTTGGATAAAGGCCAAGACTTGTCCGTAGCACCCAAAAGTGTCATCGTAGGCAAGGAAAGAGATGCTCTTCCCTCCCTCTTTGAACTTCTTGAGCTTGGATGACCTCTTCCACGCGGCATAGGATTTCCTATGCCCTCGTCTTTTTTATGGCTCAAAGGTTGCACCATCACTTTCTTCAGAAGATGAAGAATTTGAGGAAGACGGAAAAGAGGGTGACCTCTTTCTCGCCTTTTTCTTGCATTGATCTTGATTGTCTTCACCATCACTTTCATAAGAGGAAGAGGATGAAGAAGATGGAGAAGAGGGTGTCCTCTTTCTCACCTTTTTCTTCTCTTGCTTTTTGTCATCCCTCTTTAAAGTATGGTGTGGAGAAGTATGCGATGGTCTTCTCCATTTTGGAGGTGATGGAGAGCGTTTAGCCCGCCGTCTCCGTGGAGCCATCTCCGTCGAGGTGGCGAGAGACTCACTTCTTTCTCGTTGCTTCGTTGGAGGCTCTTGAATTCTCCTTTGAGAAGGAGATGCGACATCAAGGAGCAAATTTCTGAGCCCTTCGTATGGATCCTCTTCTTCTTCCCGAATCGGAGAGAGGCCTCTTTTGGAAGTCTCGCAAGGAGGCTTCCTAGGTGCTCTCTCGTCATGGTGGGGAGCTTGGAGAATCCCATGAGCATGAAGCTGCCGTTGCACTTCACTTTGGAGGGATGGATTGCCCATGGCTTGTTGAAGCCTAGAAACAAGATAGTTAACAAGCATCGGGGCATCATTAGTAGCTTGCTCATTAGCAAAATCAAAGTTATCAACATTAATTCACTCTCTTTACTATTGTCAGCCATTCTAACAACTTTGAGGTATAAACTTTTTAGGTGTACCTTGGCACTTCAAGCCCTAGTTGCTACTCCTCTTTACCCCTTTAGAAAAAGCACTCAAGCTACTGTACCCGTGGCTCGAATACCATTAATTGCAAGGAATAGGAGAGAGGGTCGTTCAACACCAAAACAGCACCGACTCCTGTCAAGATTCTAATAGCTCAATAGTGGTTAAGCCGTAGGCAAGCCCTGTAGGACTCCACTATTAAGACCATAGCTCTCGACGGTGATGCCCCGTTAACTGCACAAAGGCAGGCGCACTCCAAGGCTGAGAAACCCTATTCTACTTACTCACATGCAATTAATAGTACCAACCATTTATAGTTAGCTTGAGGACCTCCCTTCTTGAGCAAGAAAAGAGAAACCTTGTTCTCTGATACCAATGTAACATTTAATGGCCTAGTAACTTGTGTGTAACGGAAAATAGCATGAACATAGTGAGCATTTCATTGGAATAGCTTCGTAAGAGAATAACAAGAGTGCTTGGGTGGAGAGAGCAACAAAAAGTATAACACCTAATGAGATAGCATGAACAATACTTCAAAAGAGAGAGAAATTAAGCAATTGACAACAGTTGAGGACAGGATTTGCATGGTGCCGGTCCCCCCTCCAAAAGGCTTTGTATTATGGTTTCTTCCGACAAGAGAGACATTTTACAATACAATTCTTTGTGTTCCTTCAATACTGGCTACTGCAATGAAGATGGAAACTTCATGCACTAAGCAAAACACTTATCAAACACAACATCAATTCCCTCAGGGTCTCAGACCCAAGACCTCACACACCTCCGAAGATGGTGAGAGCTAGCAAGGTATGAGAGTAGATTGAGAGGAAGGAGTATTCTTCCGAGAAAGATGTACATCTCCTCACATATATCACTCATATTAGCATAGTTTAGCTTAGTAATTAGCATGGTAGAGGAGATGAGCATGCATTGAAGCTTGGCTCTTGGTTCGATTTGCATCACAAAGCCAAGAGTCGTTGGTGTAGGCATCCCTTCTCACAAGCTTGGAGGAGGTGGTAAGCTTTCCATTAAAGCTTGAGAAGGAGAGAGTGTCTTCTTTGCTTCACACATGAGATTGTGTGAGTGTGTGAGTGAATAATGCCTTGCAAAAATCAGCCCCTCTCTCTCTTGGTCGACCTCCCTTGCTAATTACTCATGCTACAACCCTATTGGACCTCCCCAAGCCTAGCCAATGGAAATTAAGCAGCATAAGTGATAGCCTTCTGACATGTTTCCACCTTTCCCCTTTTGTGAGAACTTTAGGTAATTAATAAATGCAACTAAACTCTCATTGGACCCCTTTGCCTCCTGACCAATAGGATTGCCTCCTGACCAATAGGAATCAGGCAAGCCATCGGGCTGTTGAATGCTCATTGGTCCCCTTGGGAGACTATCCAATAGTCTTCTAGAGAGCTTAATTCTTAATGGTTCTTTTATTAAGTGTTTTGAAATTAATTAAACTAAACTTACTCTAGCCTAATTCTCATTGGTCACCTCCATGGCCATCCAATAGGATTTGAGTACACATTGTGGACATCTGGCCTAGGGAGCTGACATGTGTCCCTCTTTCCCCTTCTGTACAAATGAAGCTTGTGAGTGTGTGTGGGTGTTTCTCTCTCATCCCCTACTTCTTGGGCTCACCCCCTCCTATGTAGGGCTTGACAAAGACTTTTTGGGACACACACAAAGCATCCAATTCCCCTAATGTTTGACCTTTGGACACAACCTTTGAATTTTGGAACCTTGGCATTTTGGAAGTCTTAATGGGCCGAACCTTAGGGTCTTTTGAGCCCATTGTTGCACATAGCTCTTTTGCAGATGGCCCCCCCTTTGGATCCCTATTTTCCCTCCTTTGGATCCCTACTGTCCCATCACTCATCTGTACAAAGCCATAATCCCCCAAATCACCTCTATGGGCATCCCCATCTCCTGTAGCCTGCGCATCAATCGACCTCTTGGTACCATGTCAAATGCTTTGTGAAAATCCGCAAAGCTACAATAGATCCGTCTCCCATGTTCTCTGCCCTCCTCAATGATGGCCCTAAGTGTCAGAACGTGATCAAGGGTCGAGAAATCCCTCCTGAAGCCGGCCTGACCCTTTGCTCGTACACCCTCGCCCTCTGCCCAATTACTCAAGTGTTGCTCCAGAATAGATACATACAACCGTGCCAAGGTGTGTCCAACCATAGTAGTGCGGTAGTTCCCAGGCTTTGTAGGGTCACCAGCCTTGAAGATGGGCACAATATTAGACAACCTCCAAGTCTCAGGTAATCCCTCACACATGGCACGATTGAACAACACTGCGAGAACCTCCATCAGCATATCCCTCGCATGTATAAAGTGCTCCGCTACTAGATTGTCATGATCATATGCCTTCCCGGTCCTCATCCTGTCGATAGCCCTTTGTACCATCTCAGGTGTAAAGAAATAGCCGGGCAAGGCTTGGTAGGGTCTAGAAGGGGTTCCTGTCCAAGAACCGTATATAATGATGTCGCATATTGGCCCCACACATCAGGTGAAGTAATCACTAGGGGAGGGGAGTGCTCATGGAAGAGTCGCCATGCCTCTCCTGAGTCCCTACTCAAGAACATCTGATATAAGTCTCGCTCCATCTGAGCTAGGTAAGCTCGCTTCTTCTGTCGCACAAGGTGTCGGAAAGCAATCCCAGACTGTCTGTAAGTAATGACTCCTAAAAGAAGATCCCTCTGAAGCTGGGCTCTCATCTCTCTGCACTCCTCATCGTACCAATTATTCTGGGGCATGCTCCCAGAATGTCGTCTCTTGCCCCGCTGAGTGTGTGGGTATGCGACTGATGCAGTCCCATACAATGTCTCAGTCAGTAGAGTGGTGCACTCCTCCACTGAGAGGCCTGTACCATTTGTGCCAGTTGTGCCAGTTTTCCTCTATATAAACGAAATCAGTCTCTGGTGTAAATGTATAGCGGGTGTGTGACCTGCCTCCTGATGTCTGGGTTGTACTATACTGAAATTTAACGGACAGTGTCAAGAGAGCATGATCTACTGCTATGCCCATTGGCTTGGCTCCCACTGTGAAATCCTGAATGCAAGGGACAAAGCTCGGTTGTGTCATAACATAATCCACTGTAGTGGACCCATGTCTGTGTGGAAAGCATGTGAAACCGGCTGCTCCAGGAAATCGTTGTAAGCCATTAAGTATGGCTAATCCATGTGTAGTCGTCATTTCCATGAGGTATCTCCCATACTCCGTCTGCTCTCTGTCATCTGAGCATGTGTCAAGTCCCAACTCACCCACATCCAGCTCTCTAACCATCTCATCTGAAGTGTCGTAGAAGACTGTCTGCGAGTTGCCCGTTCGGGCATTGAAGTCCCCTAGGAGAATGATATCGCCATCCCTAGAAACTCCCAGATGTCATCATCTAGTATAGAGAAAGGCGACTGCCCTCTGGATACATCATACACTGATGTACTGGGAGGAAAGTAACATATGGCAATATATAGGAATCGACATGTGTCAGCTCTCAATCTCACCCACATATATCTAGCATGATCATCTCTTCGTAAAATATGCAATAATGGTTGTAGTTCCTCTTTGAATAGCATTGCTACTCCTCCTGAACCTCTACTCCCATGCTCAGATCTCGCATTTGTCATGTGAGCTCTCTCCCATCTGTATCCCAGCACATGTGGCATCACCTGTCCAGGGACCTGATGAATCTCTGAGAAGAACACAATATCCTTATCTTTGAAACTATCCTCAAATGCACCCACGTCCAACCTCATAGACCCATTACAATTCCAGGTAGCCATCTTCAATGTGGTACCATAGGTCTCGCACCGTCATGCAATGCACCGCTCTAAAATCACCACCCATCCATCTCTGTAGAAGGCCATCTTTCCCTTCTCCCTTGCCGCTGTAATCTCTGGCATACCTCTCTCATATGTGCGAGCTGTGAGAGAGTCAGGTCATCGTCGAGGAAAATACATGTCTTTTTGAGAGTAGGCCTCTTCCTCAAGAATTCCTTCTTCTCTTCCAACGAGGGGAAGCGTAATATGAGAGCTCTCCCCTTTGAAGACTCTCCCGTGCCATCACTTTTCTTACCTACCCTCCATGCATTTGTGTGCAAAGGCTTCTCCATCCCCATCATGGATGTAAGGCTTGTGACCTCTTTCTCCAGATTGTTTATGTCCTTGAGACCGGTCACTCTCACATGCAGTGCTCGCATCCGCCTTCTTTGTTCCTCTTCGAGGGTCATGTTGATAAGTGTCGGTGTACAAGGAGTCTCTTGACCTTTCCCTTTCTTGGCGACCTCAATCCATTTTTCGGCTTCAACCGCCTTTTTCTGTGTCCTTATTATCATCTCCACCCATGAAGATGTCTTTGCCACGCTCAGTTTCTCTTCCTCTGTGATCATCCTTACCTGTTCCTTGATTTTCTTGATTTCATCTATCAAGGAGGGCTGAAATTCGCCTTCCTTTAGTCCACTACTTACTCTATCAACAAGCTCCTGTTTAAGGGCTGAGACTTCTTTTTTGAGTGTCTGTATCTCGGCGTTTGGGTTCTCTTGTTTGAGGGCCGAGACTTCTTCTTTGAGTGTGTATTTCTACGTTAAGGCTCTCTTTCCATTGTGCGCCTTCATTGAAGACCATCTGAAGGGGTTGGCCTTCTCCTACCACCATCCTTCCATCTCTGTTTTCCACTCCTTCATTTCTCTCTCCATCTGTGCCATCTGCTTGTTTGTGAGCATGAAGATTGCCTTTGCTCGCGACTTGCAAACAGGTGAGACATTGACGGCTTCTGTGTCCTGTGCAAGGTCCTGTGCAAGGGAGATTGCTTCCACGTTTTGTCGTTACAGAGATGTATCGGGCTCACTTACCATTTCGCACACAGAATTTCCCACTAAATCCTACGCGTATGATGCCCAACTGAGGTACGCGTATGATGTCTTCACAGCTACATGTAGGATGCCTGACCTCTTATGCGTAGGATGCTTGCTGACCTACGCGTATGATGTCTGTTGACCAACGCGTATGATGACCCTCCTACGCGTATGGAGTAAAAGCGCCTACCTGTGTGAATGATGTTGCCACCTACGCGTATGATGATGCCACTCGTGCGCTCTTCCCGCCATCTACGCGTATGATGTCTCCGTCTGCATTGTTTCCGCCTGTGTATCTGACCGCAAGCTTCAAAGGCCAAAATGACCTACGAGATCAAAAGGTTACATGTGGTGAATCTAATACCAGGTCTAGGTACAAAAAGTACAAAGAACTGAAAAGAAAATAGTGGGTAGGGACGGGGTGAAAGCGAATACAAAGGTCATAGGAAATACAAAGGATGAGCTGATACAATGCAATGGAGCTCTCTAACAGTCGAGGCATCATATGTATATACATCAGTATGCGGAACGGCTCCTATGTCACGCCAATATGGTATGAATCCTCTGTCGCAATCTGCGTCGATATCGAGAGGGCCCCTCATTCGTGGGCGACGGGACCGTCCCAACTCTATCGCTCGATCAAGCAGTATGCCTCTGGTGCCTCTGGTGTTGTTATGTTGTGGGAGCTGCTCGAACTCCTCTGTCTGACTGAAAGAATTCTGTAATCTTTCGTTGTCACTGGATCTCGCTCATTGTTGCCCCCTTCAAGAGGTCCTCTCTGTGTTTGCGAATCTCCAGTAAGTATAATCCGAGGCATCTCTGATCCTGGTATCTCATGACTCTAGAAAGGTCCCAAAACCCTCTCTGAATAGACATTGAAAGCAGTCTCGTATCTCATAATATACTAGGCAGTGACATATGTAATGTAGCTCTGTCTCTGGCTCTATTTGACACACCTGACAAATCCTGGACTCAACGGGTACTCCTCTAAATCTGCATGTCTCGATCTCTAGCTGATGTGAGGATGTGCGTATTTGACCAATAGCACATCGTATCCCGTGGGATAGATGAGTATCCATGTATCCTGGTCTGATCACAAAACCATCCTCCGTGAGTTGGAGAAGATGCTCTCTATAGAAAGTCATCTTCGTACCTAGCTCATGTGTAGGTTGTATCCATGTCCTCTTCGTATCCAACTGAATCAAGCCATGTCTGATGAGCCTGGTAATCTCTGCCCTAATGAGGGAGATGGAGAGTGCATCCAGAGAGTACTGAAATGGGGGGTAGCCGGTCCATACTAAAGCCATGTAACTGAAACCAAGATGCCATCTCTACATACCAACATGATCTATCTCCCTGCAATGCCAACTGTCGCGAAGACTCTAGGGCTAATCGAGCATATCTATCTCTAGGGAGAGCCCAAGTGCTATGCATAAATGAAATTGATCGAGTGAGTGACCAATCGAGGAGCAGTGAGCTCCGCCCTAACAATGTCATGTGGTACTGAGGAATGTCATGTGGTACTGAGGCCTTGGCCCTAATCATCCGAGAAATCATAGACACCAAGGGCTTCTCCATACATCTTCATCCATCAGTATTGCCAGCTCTGCTATGATGATCAACTGGAGGGCCCCATATCTCCACTCCGTACAGCAGGGCCGAAGTGACCAACGTGTTAGAGAGCCAAAGCTTTGTCCGAGGTTCCTGGAACTGAACCTGCGAACATATCCTCTCAAGTCTCCCCAATGCTGCATAGGCTCTGGTCAATCGTGTATCTGTTGCACGCCTCAAGGAAAATACTGGACCACTGAAAACCACCCCAAGATAAGTGTATGTATCTACATACTACACAGTTTCTCGACCATATGTAAAAGTGGGGTGGACCTCCTTACCCACTGCGCCGTGGTGTTAAACACCATTACCTTGGTCTTACCAAGGTTCACAGACAATCCACTGTCCCATGCAAATACATGCAATGCATCTAAATGACGCTGCATTCCCTTTGGAGAATCGGAGATCAGCACAATATCATCAGCATATAATAGCAACGGAATCCATGTCCCTGCAAGCTGAGCACCTCTATCACCTCTATATGTACATAATCTGAAAACTCATCTACACATATCCCAAAGAGAGTCGGAGATAGGTGAGAACCCTACTTCACCCCAATGGTGGAGTGAACCATGTCGGACATGCCCCGAGTAGTGCGTATCTGTCCTATCATTGTCCTGTATAAAGCTAAGATCCCCCAGATCAGCTCTGTGGGCACCCCCATGTCTTGCAATCTGCGTATGAGTCTAGCTCGTGGCACTTGTATCAAAGGCTTTGCGGAAATCCACAAAGCTACAATATATCCTCCTGCCATGGTGTCTACCCTCCTCAATAATGGCTCTGAGTGTCAAAGTCTGCTCAAGAGTGGAGAAACCTCTCCTGAACCCTGTCTATTCTGCTGCCCGTATGCCCTCTCTCTCTGCCCATCCACCAGAGTGTGACCAACCATGATGGTTCGGTAATTCCAAAGAAGCATAGGATCTCCCGACTTGAAGATAGACATGGCATGGATAAAGTGCTCTGCTACCAAACCTCCATGATCATGTGCTCTTCTTGTCTTCATCTTGTCAATAGCTTTCCTTACCCTCTCAGCAGTAAAGAAAGTACATGTTTCTGGGCATGCCCCTGGAGGGTCAGGCAAAGGTGGCTGCCCCGATGTTGTATAGAGAGATGTAACATATTCCCCCCATGTCTCTGTGGAAGTGATGGCTAGCGGTTGAGAGTGCTCATTGAAAAGCCTCCATGCCTCGCTACAATCTTGACTCATAAACAACTGATACAGATCACGCTCTAATTGAGATAGGTAAGCCCTCTTCTTTCGTCGCACTAGGTGACGGAAGATAATCAGTGACTGTCTATGTGTAGTAGTTAGTACCCATGAGCACCTCTCTCTGTAATCTGATCCTCGTCTCTCTACACTCATCATATCAGCTGTTCTGAGGCAGGCTCCCAGATCGTCTGCGTGTAGGTTGGTTGTGGGGATATGCCTCTGATGCTGCATCATGTAGCGTTTCTGTCAGAATCTGGGTGAGCTCATCTAGTGGTTGTCTTGGCTCTAGAGTACATAGTTGCCTGTATATCTCGTCAGTGTACACGTGAATCGACTCCCTCGTGAAGGTATACCGAGTATGCATGGAGGCCTCTCCCAATGGAGCTGTGTTGAACTGGAACGATAGAGTGAGAGAGAGTTGGCTCCTCTTGCCTCCTCGGCTCCAATCAACAAAAAGAGGAATAGAGGATGTGTCCTAGATTCTCTTTTTTTAAGCTTTTTTTTACTATCGTGGCATAGATAACCTACTAGATGTCAATATAATAATGGCTCCCAAAAAACTATATTCACTACTTACATAGTGCAAGCACACTCTAAAGAGAAGAAAATTCTAAAGGGAAAACAAGCAAAGCAAAACACAAATGTATGAAGGTGCACTCGACCATCTCTATTTATATGGAAATAAAAAGTCTTGACTTTCCACGTCACGGGTCTTTTCATTTCCTAAACTCACCCTTCACTTATGCACTTAAGATGTTTTGAAAGGATTTTTATTTTTCCTAGATTGGGGGGGCCTAAAAAATATCAACATTATATCAAAATACCACCAAGGGCACACACCTTAGGGGATAGCCCCCCAATCTTGCCTCTCGCAAGCGAATTTGTTTGCAGTGTTCTTATGTTGGGTTCACAGTGGGGAGGCAGAAGATGCCCCCTAAAATCCCATGTTCCGGGTGGAGGAGATGCATTCTACACTCTTCCACCGCCTAATTGTTCACACAAGAGAGAGTGGAAGAGGGAATGGTGATTGTTGGACGCCGCCTGATGTGAACATAGGGGAGGGGCTGAAGAGACACTAAAAGAGTTGAACCTCTTTTTTTTAATTTAAAGAAATGATATAAAATGAACTTTTTCTGTAATTCATGCTCACGCAGAGGGGGGGGGGGGGGGGGGGGGGGGGGGGGGGGTCGGTCCGAAAAAACATCTTTGTTACCATGTGTTGGCACTTCCCTGCGTTGCTTCCTTCCGCCCGATGAGAACAGCCTCTCCTAGTTGGCGAGCTGTGGTTGGTTGGCAGCAGGTGCGCTACAATTTTCTTCCACCACCAATTTGTTCAATCATCCACCACTTGTGTTTGAAGTACCAATCGGTTTCACACTCATTCAATGCTCTCCCACCGCCCTATTCAATGTAGCATGGTGTTTTTTCAAACCCTCTAAAACTTGATTTCAGATTCGTAATTTTATACCCACCCATCTGCATGGGTCTTGCATATGTCATGCACATCGATCAAACCGGGGAAGTAATGTTCGACGAGCATGAGAAGGCGAAGCACTATCTGCTAGGACACATGCAGAAAACAACTATGGAATGTTCTTGTTGTACATCACATCAGTTGTGTGTGTCCATAAGTTCAGACGCATTTGAAGAGATACAAGCTCTCATACATGTATGTGTGTTATTTCTATAGAAATTTGAAATGGACTTGACCACTATGAAATGTCCTTGCTGTGCATCACACCAGCTGGTTTTGGTGTTTTGCGTCCATGTGTGCTTGCCCATTTAAATAGATACAAGCTCTCATACAGGTACGTGTGGATAGAATGGAAATAAAGAAAAGACTCAATGATGATGGCAACCCTTGGAAGTTAATAGCAACAAAACAAATGAATTATTATTAAAATGCCAAAAAATTCAAGAGCAATCTATACGGTAGTCTAACTGACCAACCATTATCTGCTAGGACACAGGCAGAAAACTACTTTGAATTGTCCTTGCTGTGCGACACATTAGGTGGGCTTGCGCAATTACAGAGATAGTGCAATTACAGGTATATATGGTGTGTCGCATAGAAATTACAAATGGACTTTACCACTCCCACCAAATATTAAATAGAGAAGTAAGAGGGATTAAAGAATGCTCACATTTTGAGTCTTAGGGATTGTTTGACTAGGCTCTTTCGAAGAACGAAGGCTACCATCACACCAACTTTGTATCTGCAAATCAAGGAAATATTGAGCGAAGGGCAGAAATAGAAAGTATAAAACCTGTGAAAACAACTCATCACCTTCAAAGCAAGAACAAGCACTGATGCCAAGAGTTGGCTGCTTTCTTGGGACTGCAACAACAGCCTTTGTGCCCCCCTAAGCATAGACACCGCAGTTTGTATTGAAAACATCTCTAGACCTCCACATTTTTCCCAACAGCTCTGAATCAATAAATCAAGGCACAAAATTTGGTGGAAGAAGGCTTACACATGCGAAAGGGAAATGGACAATCACTTACTTAAGGTTCTCCGAAATAGACTGTCAAATTCTTACTCCATTTATCATTCAATTAATTCTCAATTTAACAGTCATCCACCATCACCTTGGTATGGAAATATATATACATATATAAATACACCATTGCCAAACAATATTCTTTCAAGGCTCCATGTGTGCCTCTGCTTTGAGCTGAAGAATGCCTTTGTTGGCTTGTTGTACTTTTATTATGTTTCTCCCTACAAGTGAGTGTCGTGTTTGAATAGAACATAAAAACAGCTGGGATTTTCCATTGTATTCGAGTAGACACATCAACCTCTCTACTGGGCTGAAGCCTGGTCTATTCTTGAAAGGAACGAGATAAAACCTTCATAGTCTCTTGAATCTATACCTGGATGATTCAGGAAAATCCCAGAATCACATATAAAGGATGGCGCAAGTTAAATCTAGTCTTAAACCCCACTCACATGAAAGGTTGCATGACAGTTTGTGAGTCTTACATTCATATGCGTCCTCCGCATTGCAGACAATCACTTGATGGTTTAAACCTGAACTTTCATGTAGTAGACTGTAAACCCCATTCTATCAAGTGCTTCAGTTCAATATATCACATGCTAAATTGCATGGCTTATTTAAGACTTATATGAGTTTGAAAAACAATGTATTTTGGACATGTGACTATTATCCTTGTCCATACAGCGTGCAGTCTGCCACATCTTCGGGTTGTCACACTACTCTTGATGCCAAGTGGATGGAGGAGTTGGTAGATACTCTTCAATTGTTAGAGTTTTACCTTGAGGCTTTTGGTTGAGCTTCGAGTATTCCAATAGTGCATGTTGATTTAGCAGGTTTAGCATGCCATTTCATCATAGAAAATGACCTTAAGTGCAAAAAAGTAGTCCGAGAGATACTAGACTAAACTCCTTATGCAAGGCCCACTTGCCAAAAAACCATGAGCTGCAACATAAGTATTAACATGTTTTGGCGGTAAAATTTCCAAGAAACTGCTAATGTTCACATGGCATTCTTGGTGATCCCCTGGTGCATGGTAGTTCAATCGTGCCATGCAAAGGTTGAAGGACATGGGCCCCTACTTGAGTCTCAAATTTCTCATTGTCTCCTACCATCATTTTCATTTTAGCTCCACCAACCAATACAATATTGCAAACCACATTGTTGTAGATCTCCACCATCATTGTTACAAAACTGGATTCCTCGGGATCTTCACCTGTATCCAACCAGATTACACCTGTTCTAGCAAAATTTCGGTAGCATAAACGGCCCCAAAATTCGCCTTGAACAAATCCCCTATTGGAACTCACTTCCAAAGACATACACCCTTCGTTTTCAGCCCAAAAACAGCAATTACAACTCGCTGTATTTACTTGTTTTTACCATGTTTTCAACCCTAAACAGTCCTGGAACTGTCCTCTAACAGTAGAACACTATTCCCAATGCTTCTGGCATCCAAACGGCTGCAAAACAATCCAAAAACAACGCATAACCAGCGTTGAAAATACACCCTTGTTCTTGCTCAAAGAGGCTCTTGCCTCAGCACAAAAGCATAAGACCGCCCGATTGTACATAGGTCAAATGAAGAGCCCTCTTGTGGGGCATCACGTTACTGCACGTAGGGGAAAGAGAGAGCAGTGTAGAGTGTGCAGGACAGCACTTCTTACACTACACTGTACATGAGAGGGAAAGCTTGCATACAAAAGCTCTTAACCTGTGACACGTTCTCAATGAAGCATCCCCCCAGCATAAATCGAGAACCCCCTCTTCTGTGCTTGACCTGTAATGCATCTATGAACAAATAGATGCAAAAGGGGGAAGAGTTTCATGGCTACCAAAACCTACGTATTGCTGAAAACGCAGCAAAACAGCCCTGTAAACACGCATCTGATGCCTTCCAATGCTGAAAATGAGCTCCTTGGTCCGAGGTAAAGTCATGGGAAGCTCAAAAATGCAGAGAAATGGCTGAAAATTAGAGTTATCAGCCTCCAAAATTGCTCCAAAAAGTAAGTTACGAGTTCTGTTCTCCCAGACTTGGTAAATTGTCCAAAAAGTGTCACTTGCACTCATGCACGCAATTTCCCCGCATTGGGCTTTCCGCTTGAAAATCTCTCAACTGGTTGCTCAATTGACTTTGCAACAGAGTAATAAAATGTTCCCCTTGTCATTCTGAAGCTAATGATGCGAAAAGATTTCATAGCCCAAAATAGCAGTTCCCTAAATTTTAGCAAATGCTTCCATTGGACTCTCATTGGTCATCTGACCATCTCTCACCACTGGGACCACGTCCAAAAATGCAATGTAGCCCAGTTCTTGGGTGATTTTCTCTAGGTGACCCCACCTTATCATTGTGTCTCCATTGAGTTAGTTTCCTAGTATCCACCAACTTATTCAGTGTGGCGAGGGGACCTAAATTTGGCCCGACCCACTCGTGGTGACCTGCCCTTCCCGACTGCGGATGAAACTCTCGGCCGTCGACCGTTTCACATTGGCCATACAATGTCGAACCATTTGCAACTTCAAAAAGAGGGTCCCAAAAATTAAACAAAAATCATCGGAAAGAAACCAACAACTCAAGTTAGCAATTGCCACATCCTCGTGACATACCACCCTCTTAAAATCGCAAACGTCCTCAATTACGTGCCATATATACATGCCATAGATGATTTAGTGTGGTAAGCATCCTTTCACCATCGCATGTATCCGCAAGAAAAACTGTCAAAACATGTGCCCAATCGACTTAATAAGACCTTCATACTTTTGTCCAACAATGTACACTGCTATTGCACTGAATCCATGAGTACATTTGATGTGCTAGTTCTATCATTACCCCTCCTTTGCAAACGTTGGATTGGGGCATACGTAGGCTGTAACCCAAAGGACTCAAGGTAAAGCTGCAATACATTTGGTGACTCTAACAGTTCATGCTCTTCCATCCACTTTGCATCCATAGGTGGATAGTTCTTGAACTTCACCAAATAGCATCTTTCAACCTGTCCCTTAACTTTTACGTGTGCAAAAGGCTCTTGCCTCTGCAAATGAGCATAATTCCACAACACTGTAGCGTACTACCCACGACCAAGTAAGCTCAAATTTCAAGATGATTTACCAATGCGTCAAAGAATCCAAGCAATCACCTCATAGAATCGGCGAGCAACGTGCCACTTGGTCTAGTGGCCAGTCTACCACCGTGAGACCTCTCCCTATTTCATCTTGGTTCATACTTGCAAACCCTAAAATCGCAGCAAAAAATCAGCCCTAATTTAACCACTTTTTGGCAGGACGAACGTTGAAAAGGTTATGTAGGAACATGCGGAATTTCCTGTCTGTCCTGTGAAGAGGAACCCTCTTCCATAATGCCCTTCCCTTTGACAGCCATATATTATCCTGCGTTCCTGTACTCTGTGTCTTCATCAAACCAACCGAGGGTCACTTCTTGAGGAAAAAGTGATTCTATCATGGCGATGGAACCATGAAACCAGCCCGTAGGGCGGTAGACATAGGCTTTCACCCGAAACTTTACTTTAAGCTTTAACACACAGAGAAACCTTGTAGAAGAAACCTGTAACGGGAATCAACACTTCAAAGCACACACAGCGCGGAAGCTAGAATGCTCCGAGCAGACGCTGACAACCTGTAGGCCCCAAAAACTGGCGCCCCTTTCGGTATTTCTTTATTTTTTTAGAGAGTAAAGTTACAAAACTAGATTCCTGGGGATCTTCACCTGTATCCAACCAGATTACACCTGTTCTAGCAAAATTTCGGTAGCATAACGGCCCCAAAATTCGTCCTGAACAAATCCCCCTGTTGGAACTCACTTCCAAAGACGTAAACCCACAAGCATAAGACCACACAATTGTACATAGGTCAAATGAAGAGCCCTCTTGTGGGGCATCACATTACTGCATGTAGGGGGGAGAGAGAGCAGTGTAGAGTGTGCAAGACATCACTTCTTGCACTACACTGTACATGAGAGAGAAAGCTTGCACACAATAGTTCTCAACCTGTGAGACAGGTTCTCAATGAAGCATCCCCCCAACATAAATCGAGCACCCCCTCTTCTGCGCTTAACCTGTAATGCATCTGTGAACAAATAGGTGCAAAAGGAGAAGAGTTTCATGGCTGCCAAAACCTACGTATCGCTGAAAACGCAGTAAAACAGCCTTGTAAACACGCATCTGATGCCTTCCGATGCTGAAAATAAGCTCCTTGGTCCTAGGTAAAGTCATGGGAAGCTCAAAAATACAGAGAAATGGCTGAAAATTAGAGTTATCAACCTCCAAAATTGCTCCAAAAAGTCAGTTACGAGTTCTGTTCTCCCAGACTTGGTAAATTGGCCAAAAAGCCACTTGACACTCATGCATGCAATTTCCCCGCATTGGGCTTCCCGCATGAAAATCTCACCTGGTTGCTCAGTTGACTTTGCAGCAGAGTAATAAAATGTTCCCCTTGTCATTCTTAAGCTAATGACGCGAACAAATTTCATGGCCCAAAATAGCAGTTCCTTAAATTTTAGGAAATGCTTCCATTGGACTCTCACTGGTCGTCTGACTATCTCTCACCACTGGGACCACGTCCAAAAATGCAATGTAGCCCAATTCTCGGGTGATTTTCTCTGGGTGACCCCACCTTGTCATTGTGCCTCCATTGAGTTAGTTTCCTGGTATCCACCAACTTATTGAGTGTGGTGAGGGGACCTAAATGACTTTGAACTGAGCCTAGACGCCCTTTTACTATTGGAATTCCAGTGCCGATTGGCTCGACCAACTCGTGGTCACCTGCCCTTCCCGACTACGGGTGAAACTCTCGGCCATCGACCGTTTCACACTGGCCATACAATGTCCGATCATTTGCAACTTCAAAAATAGAATCCCAAAAATTTAACAAAAATCATAGGAAAGAAACCAACAACTCAAGTTAGCAATTGCCACATCCTCGTGACACTGTGTGTAAATGAGGAACATTGGACAAGTGTGTAATCTGTGTGTAGTTAAGTTTAGAACGAGGAGCAGTGGACAAGTGGACTCCTGCCCAGCTCCTAGTGTGTGGGAGTGGAAGCACCCTGGAAGAAAATCACAAGTGTGGCTGTAAAATGAGTCGCCCAATCTTTGTGGGGTCACTTGTGCACTTGCCTTGCATGTGTGGCCACTTGCCATGCATGTGCGAACACTTGCCGTGCATGTATTGGCCGAGTGTCCACCTGCCTTGCATGAGCAACCACCTGCCATGAATGAACTCCAATTGCCTTGCATCGACTACCACATGAACTCCAATTAAGTTGCATGTGCCACCAAATGTCCTCCTTTTCTCCATTTGATGGTCGCCCTATATGCTTTGCGAAATAGGGTTCATCTCCAACTCCTCTTTCTCTCCCAAGCACCCTTCAAAAATTTAGCAGCCATGACAAAAATGCATACAACATTTGTAGATTATCAGCCCTATAGATGGAAATGGGCCAAATCGGTGATTCCCTCCCTTAAAAGAAGAGTAATCGTCCCTAGTTACACTTTTAGACAATAATAAAGTTTAGCAATCGTCGCAGCATGTATGCATATCATCCGTTTATGCAATATGACCTACACATGCCATAAAGCGTTCTGTTAACTAGTCATCATGGAATCCCTGTCGAAACCAATGGATGTAGGCATCCTATGATACTTGAATATATGAAATCAAAAAAAGCTTCGTCATATGATCAGCTTTGATACTCTTCTTGACTATACAAAATGAGCTTGTTTGCTAAAGCAATCCACAATGGTTTAAATACCATCATTGCAATTTGCCACTCTTTGTCCTTGGTAGATCACATGAAATTGATGGCGATGGTTTCCCATGGCCTTTCCAAAATAGGCAACAGTTGCAGTAAACCTCGTGCTTTATATCTCTCATGCTTGGCCTTATGGCATACCAAGCAAGTGCAAACATACCCCTCAACGTCAACCTTCAATTGAAGCCAAAAGAAATAAGACTCTTTAGAGTTGCCTCTATACCACGATCTCCTGCGTAGGGTCATTAATAACATTCGGCCAACACCTTTTGGTGAAGAAGATGGGTAACACATAATTTGGTTTATCGCATATAGGAAAACATCCTTGATAGAATAGCCGAACTTGCGTGATGATGTATAGCAGAGACGACCGCCACTTGTGATCTTTGGGAAAGAGCATCTACAACCACATTCTTTTTACCTATGACATGAACGATTTGAAAATGGAACAACAAGAATAAATTTGCCCATCACATCTGTTTCTAAGACAACTTAGTCTAAGTGAGGAAATACCTCAAGCTTTGATAATCCGTATGCACTATGAAATCAGCCCCCAAAAGATAATGCTTCCAAGAGCTCAAGGCATGGATGATTGCCAAGAGTTCCTTTTCATAAATTTGTGAGACGGGCTAAGCCTTGGTAAGAAGCAAACTCTCATAAGCTATGGCATGCCCATCCTGTTGCAAAACAGCCCCAATACTACTCCACATGCACCACAATGAACTTCGAAAGATTTTTGTAGATCCGGTAAAGCTGATACAATTGGAACAGACTCGCCCTAAAGTTTGACATTGAGCACAAGCTCTTTGCCCCTATGCTGCAAATGCAACTTCTTGGCTCGAGAATCAATCATTACATAATTTTATAGTGCCATGCCATTCCTAGCAAGGCCTTCTTGTCCAACATAAACTTAGACATGCAACCTCAGCTTGCCTATCAAAGGAGTAACCACCACTTCCCGTCTTGGTGCTGCCAAGGCAACATCCATTTGAGGCCCCATCTCCTTTGGTTTCACTCCAAGCTTTTGCCACAAGTACAGGAGAAATAAAATTTGCCTTGGCTCCATCATCAAAGAAGATTAAAATCTCCTGATCCCGCACTTTTCCCCAAGCTCGACTTAGCTCTGTAGAGTCATCTTCAGGCTACATCCCATGTATATCTCATACTAACCCAACGGTTGTTATGGCCTTTTTGTTTTTCCGTTCCTCCGCAGGAACTAAGGCTTGTCTTTAAAATGTTTAGTGGAGCAACCAACAGACTCGTGTCCCACTTCGCCGCACGTGAAGCATTTTCCTTGATTGAATCATTCAATCTTTTCTTCAACATCTTTAGGTCCTTCACTAATTTTCCTCTTCTAAAACCGGAACTTCTTGTTATCTTGCTTTTGGGACTTGTTCTTTTCTTGGATTGATCTTTAGACTTCTTGCCGAAGGTCAACTTCCCCACCAAGAGATTGTATCCACTATGAGCATGTGCCATCGTTTGTAGATTGTTGACTGCCCTCAATAATGTTTAAGTTCCTAGGGAAGCCCACAACAATACTTCTCCAATTGCTCCGCGTAGAATTCCAAATCGTAGTCTTGGAGAGTTTCTCCTTTTTCAAAGAGTAGTTAACATCAGCTTCAAAAGAGGAAGTTAACCATAGAGATATAAACAGTTGTTAAAATTCTTTTTCAACACTCCATAGGGTGAGTTGATCACGGGGAGTAGGTCATAGCAAAGTGTTACCAATTACCCCAAGGTTGAGCCAAAAATAGGTGCAATTCCTCCTCCATAGCCTCCCGACTGTACTCCAAAAACTGAGTTGTGATTAGGACCTTGCCTGCCTCACATTCCTCCATTGAAACCATTATGGTTTCCTAGCATGCCATTATTTTGTCCTAGCAATTGGATCCAAAGACCCCATTGTGCATCCAAGGATTTTCCTTGGCCTGCCATTCCAAAGAAAGTAGGGATTTCCCCCATGAAACTTGAAAACTTGTATTCCCTCCCATACGTTGTCTATCTGCAAAGAAGTTGGGTTCTTTGGGGACTTTCACTTCAGAATAGTTACTTTAATTTGGTAGCTTCATCATCATTGCCTTCAACTTCAACCTCCATTTCCTCATATTGCTCCTCCTCCTCATTGTAATTGGTCGCTCCAAGGTTCTCCTCCTACACATTGTTATTGAAGGGAGGGGCCAGCAGGGGGGAGAGAGATAGATAGATTTAATTCTCGTCCTTGGACGTCAAATATGACCTATGGGACCAGAGTTACATGTGATGTAGTATGTGTGTGAATGATGAGTGATTCTTGATGCTCCAAAATTGTGGTGATGAGAGTCGCAATGGAAAGCCCACACTATGGCTGGGAGAGGAAAGTGTATAGGTCTAGGTCATGGCTGAAAATGTGAAGGAACCAAGTTCGGATGTGACCAAAAGCTGAGCACTCTAGAAGTGTGTGGTACTCAAACTCTCGAACTTGCAATGAGCATAATGTTCACACTTGATTTGACTCTTCTGCATTGCCCCAACGCCCTTTCTCGCATCAAAGAGAGTGGGAGCTAATTGGAATGGCTGTGATAGTGTGTATCAATGACAAGGGGGTCGGCTCAATCATGTAAGGGTGAGTATGGTTTCCTCTTTTATCAAAGACCATGGTTTTGTAGTTGGGGCCAATATGGGTGGTATAATGTATGAAGTGTGACTCCCCAGATTTCTCCGAAGCTGTAATACATTGGCGTTGTATAAAAGCTTCATTCACTTGGGAGTCTATTGAGGCATCATGTCGCAAGTGTAATGCATCCCATCTTCCAAACCACTTCTTATATCTTTCCGAGAAGAGGGGGGAGGAAAGGGTTGGCAAGGGGGGGGGCAAAATTTGTGAGAGGGGGAGGATGGAGTGTAGTGTCTTTTTTTATTATTTCAAAAGAGGGAAAGAAAGGGAGTGCAAGGGAGGCTTAGGTTTTTTTTTTTTTTTTTAAGTCATCCAAAAGCACTAGCATATTGGAGTGCTTTTGGATGACTTTTCTTTTTTTTTGCCGAAGCAAGAGCCCTTTCTTTCTCTCTTTCAAAAAAACAAACACTACACTCCACTCTCCTCCTCTCACAGTTTTTGCTCCCCCCCTCGGCGGGCCGGCGGCCGGCCAACCCTTCCCTTCCCTTACCGACCCCCATCCCCCCTTCTCTCTCTCTCTCTCTCTCTCTCTCTCTCTCTCTCTCTCTCTCTCACTCATTTTATTTTGTACCCAGACATTGTATTAGATCCACCAAAATTCTATCAGTTTGATCTCATGGGTCATTTTGGCCTTTTGAAGACATTTAATGTAACATTTTCATTTCATTTCTCTTTGGGATTGGAGGGACTCAAGCGACAATGTGACAAGACGTAGAGAGAGAAAAAAGGAAGAGACAGTGGGAGAGAGATCAATAAGGGGGGAGAGACGGGGGGACATTGAGAGAGAGAGAGAGAGAGAGAGAGAGAGAGAGAAGGGGGCGGCAAAAATTATGAGGGAGAGAGGGGAGTCTAATAGTTATTTTTTTCTAAAAGAGGAGCTCACCCTCTCCAAACCCCCACCCTCTCTCTCTCTCTCTCTCTCTCTCTCTCTCTCTCTCCATGTGTCCTCCTCTCCCTCCCAATCGCCCCCTCGCTATCGCTCTCTCTTTCTCTCTCCCTCTTTTGCAAAAAAAGAGAGGCGCTAGCGATACTGCTAGTGCTTTGTTTTTTTTTTTAAATAGCTCTCTCTCTCTCTCTCTCTCTCTCTCTCTCTCTCTCTCTAGGACAAGAGGGAATGGCATGGTGGCAAGGACAGAGAGAGAGAGAGAGAGAGACGCGGGGGGTGAACCTCACTCTGGGATGGGAGGGAAGGAAAGGGTGGGGTGTGGAGAGAGAGAGAGAGAGAGAGACGGCGGGGGTTGGACTTGACGATGGGATGGGAGGGAAGGGAAGGGTGGGGTGTGGAGAGATGGAGAGAGAGAGAGAGAGGGGGGGGGGTTGGCGGGGGTTGAAGCTCACTCTAGGAAGGGAGGGAAGGCAAGGGCGGGATGGAGAGAGAGAAATGAAATGAAATGAAATGTTATATTAACGTCTTCAAAAGGCCAAAATGACCTATGAGACCAATCAGTTACAAAATAGTGAATCTAATACCATGTCTGGGTACAAAAGAACTAGAAAAGAACTAGAAGTGGAACAAAATACTACTACTACTACTACAATCTAAAACTACGTGGGTGTAGCAGCTGATACAATAGGTACCCGGTAAACTGGATGTAACAGTGTGTGAAACAAAGATGGAAGAAATGGTGAGGATCCATCCTCATCTGCACTCTGGATGTCGAGAGAGTATGGCTCGAATCTTCTGTTGTAGTCTCCGTCGATGCTGTGTAGCTCCTCTCCTCAGTCGCGGTCGTCTGTATCTCTGTAGCTCCAATGCTCGGTCGATGAGAGTGCCAGTAGTGGTCGAATGAGTGTGGGACGAGCTCTGCAGTGGTGGCTGCTCCTCTGGCTGTCCCATATCTAGAGAGAGAGAGAGAGAGAGAGAGAGAGAGAGGGGTGGCGGGCGAGACACGCACGCGCGCGCACGCACAGGAAAGATAGCATGAGAGGAGGGTGGTGGGGGAGAGAGATAGGAGGGAGAGAGGGAGGGGGGGGGGAGGGGGGGTATAGAGTGACAAGAAAAGAGAGAGGAAGAAGGGAGTAGGCGAGAGGAGGACTTTGGGGAAGGGATGGTGGTTGCTAGAGGAGAAGCTGGAGGAAGGGAGGGTGGTTAGAGGAGTAGATGGAGAGGGGGGGGGGGGGGGGGGAGGGGTTATAGAGTGACAAGAAAAGAGAGAGGAAGAAGGGAGTAGGAGAGAGGAGGACTTTGGGGAAGGGATGGTGGTTGTTAGAGGAGGAGCTGGAGGAAGGGAGGGTGGTTAGAGGAGTAGATGGAGAGAGGAGGTGGAGGAGAAAGGAAAGAGGAGGAAGCACATGGGTGGCGAGAGAAGGAAGGGATGGTAGGGAGGACGGCCCTCCAAAAAAAAAAAAATCTCGCTCTGTTCAGCTCGCTCGAAGACCTAACTCCAAGGGGTGTAGCACTTGAGTTCACTCGGACGGGTTTTAATGCTTCAAAGAGTCACGTGATTACATGTATAAAAGGGGTTAAAAAATGAAATTTTTGAAAAAAGCTAGAAGTTTATGAAATAAAACAGGTCTTTTAATTCATGGTGAAGTGTCATGAATACACGTGCTATAGGTATTCTACATCTTATATGTATGCATGCATGCAAAATAGAGATATAATCAATGAACCAGATAAGAGTAAAGGGTGATCACCTAATTGAAAGTGTGTGATTTTGTTTGTATTTATAATCCCTTCAAATCAAACTATACCTAAACTAGGATTTTGGAACAGTATTCTATGTGAGTATTCTAGTAAAGACCAAGAAATAGTACCTACCACCATCCATAGACACACGCTATTGTTAGAACAACCCATCCTATATGTGGAAAAACAAGTTTTGTAGGTCCCTTGCCACTTGTTATCAATGTCCCATCATTTTAAGACATCCCATAACATTGTTATTTGTTGTAAGTCTTGGCATGTCAATGTAGATATGATTTAGTCTGAGTATGACGTTTGTTTATGAGATTAGCTCTATCTAATTTGGCTAGTTTGTTATCAACAAAGTCAATTTGGTCTTAACAAGTATTGATAAACATTTGTGATGTCATCTTGAGTAAGATTTTTTTATCCTAGCATACAATCATACCTTGTAGAAATACTAAATCCCAAGAACTTGTACGTTGTTGTCAAGGATTCTGGGTGTTCGTCGATTGATCTTCTGTTACAAACTCCAATCTTACTTTCATAAGCTTGTAGCTGACCACAGCATGGTCCACAAGCTCTTGCATAGCAGAAACTTGTTTAGACAAACAATATTCCTATAGAGGTGATGGCAGTCCAATGGTATAGCGTTTGCACGGATCCTCCAAGGGTATCAGCTTGAAGAAAGACACCGGAAGGTAGACATCTAACAACCTCTGGTTGTAGTTTGAGTTTACCCCATTCTGCTAGAAGTTGTACTTCAAATAAAAGCTCTCTGATAATAAATCCATAAACTTGTTGTCCTTTTGCATAGTCCATAATTCACTTATGTTGTTGTCACGTGTCAACTGCAATAAATAAATGTTTATCAATTTCCATTACAGGCATTGTCCGTTGGCATTGCCCATGGGACACTATCCATGTAGACTGCCCATGTAGCACTGTCTATGTAGACTATCCATGTGGCAATCCATGTGGACAGCCCATGTGACACTACCCATGTCACTGCCCATGTGGCACCACATGTGGATTGTCCAAATAGATTGCCAATGTTGTTACTATGGACACTGCCCATGTGGACCGCCTAGGCATACTGCATTATCCATGTAAGCAAGCCGAAAGTGGCTCTGATACCACTGTTAGTGCTCCGCAAGGATTCACCTTGCACACGTGACATTACACAAGCCAAACACGCACATAAACACCATAAGAGATAGACATCCGACTAACCTCTTGGTCATATAGCCTAACTAGCTCACCTATGAGCCTCAGAGCTTGCACCCTACCTCAACTCAAGGACTAGTGTCGCTTACCACCAACCCATACCCTAGCTTGGGTGTGCGGGCAAGCACTGCAAGGGTCTATAGTCCAAGTGTCGTGACCACACAAGATAGCTCACGAATCGGGTTTGTTCACAGACACATTGGCCAGACAATGCTCAACACGCACCCATCTTGATGTCTACGGACATAATAGTCACCTTGTCGGGCCTCTTCTCTTTCGTGTACAACATGTTTGTTCCACGGGGTTTGCCTTGCTCCAATTCTTTTTGGTCCTCCCTTGTTTCTTCTTCCCTTCTTCGTAGCTAAATTTGGTCGAAACTCTCAGCTCCCTTCCTCGCTAACTCTATTCTTCAAAAGACTTCTCACTCCTCCATGAGTTCATTGTTCCTTCTCTTCCATTCCTAAACTCTCTTTTCTATCGTGCTCCTTGCCTCTACCTACTCAGCCTTTCATTGTCCATTTTCTATAGTCCTTGTTTTTGCTATGTGACACTCGAGGTTGAAGGCTTGAATGAACCAATCTGAAATCTGTGTTATGGAGAGTTTGATCAAATTGGATATCCAATAGGATGGCCAATTCAAACGAGCCTCCATAAAGCATAGTCTTTTGTGTTGTGCGTCTTATACGGTCATACATCTCTATTTCTAACTTGAACCCTTCCAAAACGCATGTTAGAAGGCATCCACCACTTCCTAGTGATTGCAACAATCATTCTAAGGAGAGTCGGATTTCCATTCTAAGGCTCTTTGCTGAAATGCATTCAAGAATGTATCTTTGTTCAGCTCCCTTGAGTCTTCCATATCCATGATACTACGTCTAGCCACCTTCAAGTAGTGCTTCTATCACTAAAACTTTGGAGATTTGCATTAGAGCAATAGTAGGGTAAAGATTAAATGAGAACTCACAATGAAGTGACATACAATTTGTTAGTCTATGTGGCTTAAAGGGGACCTATGGAAAAGCTTTGTCTAGGAGGGATAACCTAAATACTCCACCACATTTAGCGATGACGGTTTGTAGGTTAACCGACAGATAGGAATGGAATGACGCATGAATACACATACATTTCCCAAACGTTATACATGGAAATAACTTGGGCTATGTTCTTGCTCGCTAGACCTACACCAAAAAAGATATTCCAAAGTGAGATGCAAATTGTGTTTCTATTTTTGAGATTGTGTCCTCCTCCTTGGCTGACTTTCGTGCTGATCTGTGGCTTCTTTTGCCACTCTCACTGTCCTCAATATGTATATGGCTCCTCTAAGATCCATGGGAACGATTCTTTCTTTCAGCCCGCTCGGCTTGTTCGTGCTGGGAATGAGCAGAATGATAAGAATCCCTTGATTCTTTAGCTATGCCTAACCCTGGCCCCACATTTGTCTCATTTCCCAGGCCTCTTAACCGATAGTGAACAATTGGTTTGCACAAGAGGAAAATCATCAACTCCAATGTAAGTGATAGATCTGACAGCCCATATAATGGTGGGAGCAAGCAGAGGTAGCCGATAGTATGTGAAAGGGCTCTTGTTCAAGGAAATTGTTGGCATTAAACCTTGTCACAGAAAGATAGCTGGTAGAAACCCCAACAAGAAAAAAAGGTGAGGCATCTTGACGAGCAACCAGTTAGAGACTAAACCTTGATGTTGACAAACAACAAACTTAATTTGTGGTCCAGGAACTGCACAAACTGTATCAGCAGCTTCTTCGAGCAAAGTTTGATGTAACCACTACTAAGACAGTCATGTTGACCGGCGCAGCCCTCTACCTTTCACTTGTGAGAAGAAGTGTCCAGCCTAAATGGGGGAGGTGGACATCTTTTCCACACAACAGAATACACTGATAAACTGAACAACATCATAAAAGCACCTTTAATGTGTTATATTCAGCTGCAAAAGGATACCGTCAAAACCTCCACAATTTGTAAGGCCTCGATGAAGCAGCTAGGGCTGTGTTCTGCAAGCCATTCCAGCAGGTGAGCATCCACAGCGTCCGTCGCCTGCGTAGAAAGAATCCGTGACAATTTGCTTTGCAAGCTGAGCATGTTGAGACAAAAAGAATAAGTATTTGCCTTGGCGTCCTTAAGCTTCCGCACGCACAAATCCACCGTAAGGCTATCAGGTGCGTCGTCCGACATCGTTAACTCTGCATTCCCGCTCTGAAATTGACGGATTGTGGCGGGAATACTCCGCGACTATAAAACAAGTTAAACTAAAATTTAAAATGGAGAAAGAGAAAGTAAATATAAATTATCAGACATTATAATTAAATAAAAAATGTTTTTTTCTCTCTCTTACACACATATGCAAACACAACCCTACAAGAAAACAAGTGTACACACACCCACAAAGAAGAGAGGAAAAAATACTAAGGGGCGAAGGAATAAAATTTGTTTAAAGTTTTTATCCAAAAGAACCAGAATTATTAGGTCTTAAAAGAAATATACTTCTAAAGTTTATTGCTTTTGAAAAACGTAATTTCAGTCCTTGTTTTGGGCTAAGACACTACGAGAGATCGATTAAATAGTGACGTCAATGGCGGGCGTTGGTATATGTCATAATAATCAATATCTAATTCTCCTAAATGATTTTCTCATATTAAACTGATCATTTAATGTGGGGAAGTGCCAAGGGAGAAAAAGCTAGAATATTGGTTAAGTTAGCAGACCGGCCACAGTAGGGATCCAAAGGAGGGAAAATAGGGATCCAAAGGGGGGGCCATCTGCAAAAGAGCCATGTGAAACAATGGGCCAAAAAGACCCTAAGGTTCAGCCCATTAAGACTTCCAAAATGCTAAGGTTCCAAAATTCAAAGGTTGTGTCCAAAGGTCAACCCTAGGAAAAATTGGATGCTTTGTGTGTGCCCTAAAAGTCTTTCTACATCCCTACATGGGAGGGGGCGAGCCCCAAAGCTAGGGGATGAGAGAGAAAGCCACACACACACACACAGGCTCCCTTTACACAAAGGGAATGAGGGACACATGTCAGCTCCCTAGGCCAGATGCCCACAAGGTGTGCCCAATTCCTATTGGAAGACCCTTGAAGTGGACCAATGAGAATTAAGCTAGAGTAAATCTAGTTTAATTAATTTAAAAACATTTAATAAAAGAAACCAATAAGAATTAAGTGTCCTAGAAGACTATTGGGCAGTCTCCCAAGGGGTCCAATGAGCATTCAGGAGCCCCATGGCTTGCCTGATTCCTATTGGCCAGGAGGCAAAGGGGTCCAATGAGAGTTTAGTTTAATTATTTAATTATCTAAAGCTCTCACAAAAGGGGAAAGGGGGACACATGTCAGAAGGCTATCACTTATGCTGCTTAATCCCTATTGGCTTGACCTGGGGAGGTCCAATGAGGCAAAAGCCAGACTAACTTAGCAGCTAGGGCTCGCCCAAGAGAGAGAGGGGGCTGATTTTTGCTTGGCATTGACACACACACTCTCACACTTGACCATGTGTGAAGGGAAAATACTCTATCTCCTCCCAAGCTTTAATGGAGAGCTCATCACCTACTCCAAGCTTGTGAGATAGAAGCCTACATCAACACTCTCTTGGCATGTGGATGCAAATCCAACCAAGAGCCAAGCTTCAATGCATGCTCATCTTCTCTACCAAGCTAATTACTAAGCTAAGCTATGCTAATATGAGTGATTATGTGAGGAGATGTACTTCTTTCTCGTAAGATACTTCTTTTTCCTCTCAATCTACTCTCATACCCTGCTAGCTCTCACCATCTTCGAAGGTGTGTGAGGTCTTGGGTCTGAGAACGGGGATAATTCAAGTTGTGTTTGATTAAGTGTTTTGCTTGGTGTATGAAGCTTCCATCTTCATTGCACTAGCTCGTCTTGAAGGAACACAAAGAATTGTATTGTACAATGTCTCTCTTGATGGGAGAAACCATAATACAAAGCCTTTTGGAGGGGGGACCGGCTCCATGCAAATCCGGTCCTCAACTGTTGTCAATAGCTTAATTGCTCTCTCTCTTTTGAAAGTATTGTCGATGCTATCTAACTAGGTGTTATGCTTTTTGTTGCTCTCTCCACCCAAGCACTCTTGTAATTCTCATTAGGAATCAACTCTAATGAAATGCTCACTATGTTCATGCTAATTTCCGCTACACATAAGATTTTAGGCCATTAAATGTTACATTGGTATCAGAGCTCAAGGTTTCTCTTTTCTTGCTCAAGAAGGGAGGTCCTCAAGCTAGCTACAAATGGTTGGTATTATTAATTGCCTGTGAGTAAGTAGAATAGGGATTTTTCAGCCTTGCAGTGCGCCTGCCTTTGTGCAGTTAACGGGGCATCACCGTCGAGAGCTATGGTCTTAATAGTGGAGTCCTACGGGGCTTGCCTATGGCTTAACCACTATTGAGCTATTAGAAGCTTGACAGGAGCCGGTGCTCTTTTGGTGTCGAAAGACCCTCTCTTCTATTCCTTGCAATTAATGGTATTCGAGCCGCGGGTACAGTAGCTTGAGTGCTTTTTCTAAAGGGGTAAAGAGGAGTAGCAACTAGGGCTTGAAGTGCCAAAGTACACCTAAAAAGTTTACACCTAAAAGTTGTTAGAATGGCTGACAATATTAAAGAGAGTGAAATTAATGTTGATAACTTTGATTTTGCTCATGAGCAAGCTACTAATGATGCTTCAATGCTTGTTAATTATCTTGTTTCTAGGCTTCAACAAGCCATGGGCAATCCATCTCTCCAAAGTGAAGTGCAACGGCAGCTCCGTGCTCACGGGATTCTCCAAGCTCATCACCATGACGAGAGAACACCTAGGAAGCCTCCTTGTGAGACTACCAAAAGAGGTCTCTCTCCGATTCGGGAAGAAGAAGAGAATCCATATGAAGGGCTCAAGAACTTACTTCTTGATGATGCATCTCCTTCCCAAAGGAGAACTCAAGAGCCTCCACCGAAGGAACGAGAAAGAAGCGAGTCTCCCGCCACCTCGGCGGAGATGGCTCCACGAAGACAGCGGGCTAAACGCTCTCCATCACCACCAAAGCGGAGAAGACCATCACACTCTTCTCCACGCCATAATTCAAAGAGGGATGATAAAAAGCAAGAGAAGAAAAAGGCGAGAAAGAGGACACCCTCTTCTCCATCTTCTTTATCCTCTTCCTCTTATGAAAGCTATGGTGAAGACGACAAAGATCAAGACAAGAAAAAGGCGAGAAAGAGGTCACCCTCTTCTCCACCTTCTTCAAATTCTTCATCTTCTGAAGAAAGTGATGGTGCAACTTTTGAACCATCAAAAAGAAGAGGCCATAGGAAATCCTATGCCGCATGGAAGAGGTCGTCCAAGCTGAAGAAATTCAAAGAGGGAGGGAAGAGCATCTCTTTCCTTACCTATGATGGCACCTTCGGTGCTACGGACAAAGTTTTGGCCTTTATCCAGCAATTCGATGCGGCGTTTGGAGATGAGGGCTTCACGGAGTCCTCTAAGCTACGCCATGTAGCTATGCACTTTCAAAAGTCCGCCAGACAATGGTGGTCTAGCCTACGAGCCAACGGTGAAGCTCCACGAACATGGAAGGCTTTAAGAGCTTCCATTATGAAGCAGTTTTTGGCCACCGATGCCAAAGACAAAGTACTCACCGAATGGCGAAGCTTAAAGCTCTCTCCCAATGAATCCATCCACAAATATGTAGACAAGTTTTGGGACCTACAACTCAAAGCCACTGTCTTCAAAAAGCTGGATTTTGGAGAGCAAAAGCAACAATTTTGTGCGGGCTTAACCGAAGAAATGGCGGAGTATGTCAACTCCCAAAGGCCACGTACCATATCGGCGGTAATACACCATACTATGGTGGCCTCGCGAATCAATTTCCAAACGGGGGGTAAAAGAAATAATAAGCCCCCGGAAAACAAAGGTTCCAATGAGCCTAAGGGGAAGGACAATGTCCAAAAGTCTCCTAAGGGCAATTCCAACAAAGCTAAAGAGAAGGGAGTTTACAAAGGAAAGAATAAACTCTCTCCTGAAGAGCTTGAGCGTTATCGTAAAGATAACCGGTGTTTCAAGTGCGGCGAACAAGGGCATGCGTACCGCGCTTGTCCCCAAAAGAACAACCGCCAAGATCCTCCTAGAGCTTCTTTGGTTGAAATCCAAGAGGAGGAGATTCACCAAACTCACCACAAAGGATCTCCTCTATGCCATGCTTGGGGAAAGGTAAGAGAACATGATGCTTTTATTCTCTTTGACCCTGGTTCTACTCACAATTTCATATCTATGGAGTTAGCCACCAAGCTAGGCATACAATCCTACGAGATGGGAGATATCCTACCCGCAGACAGTGCCTTCAAGGGGCAAGAAGCTTCAGTCACTCCCTTAATCGGGAAATTGAGGCTTCATGTCCAAGGCTATGTGGACAAAGAGGATTTCTTTATCTCTCCTCTCAAGCATGAGGATGTAATCCTAGGGGCACCATGGTTTGACCGTCTGGCTGCCCATGTTAAATTTCCTGAAAGGAGAATCTCCTTTAAGTTCAGGGAAAAGGACATGTATATAGATGCTAGGGAGATGGGTAACACCATCCCCATTGTACATACACCAGCTTTCAACAAGTCAATAAAGAGCTCTATTTCCGTGTACATGATTTTTGTTAAAGATTCTCAAAATGAACCTAATGCTTTAGCAAAAGAAAATAAAAGCAACCAAAAGGAATTAGAGTTATCCAATTTTCTCAAGGGGTTTCAAGATGTCTTTATTGACGACATCCCTTCTGAGCTACCTCCTAAACGAGGTAATGACGACCATGCAATTGAACTTCTTCCAGGAAGTTCACCGCCTAACAAACCTCCTTATAGAGTTTCTCAAGCTCAACAAGAGGAGATTATGCGGCAAGTGCATGAGTTAATTGAGAAGGGCATGGTTAGGCCTAGCTCATCTCCATTTTGCTCACCTGTGCTATTAGTGCAAAAGAAAGACGGCACATATCGTATGTGTGTCGACTATAGAGCACTAAATAGGATCACTATCAAGAATAGGTTTCCCGTTCCACGGGTAGAAGACCTATTTGATAAGCTACAAGGATCGACCTACTTCAGTAGGATTGACCTAAAAAGTGGCTATCATCGAATAAGGATAGTTGATCAAGACATTGTAAAGACCGCATTTCGTACTACATTTGGTCTTTACGAATACATTGTCATGCCTTTTGGCTTGACTAATGCACCAGCCACATTTAACCGCTTGATGGAGAAGCTGTTCAGACCTCATCGAACCTTCACTGGAGTGTTCTTTGATGATATTATCATCTACTCTAATTCATTAGAGGAACATAAGCAACACCTCCAGGTAATATTTCAAGTTTTAAGAGAGAATAAACTTTATGTTAATCGAAAGAAAAGTGAATTTTTCTTGCAAGAGATTCAATATTTAGGTCACATTATCTCTCAAGATGGAATCCAAATGGATCCATCCAAGTTAGAGGTAATAAAAGGATGGCCTAAACCCAGGAATCTTCATGAACTAAGAAGCTTTATAGGTATGTGTGCATACTATAGACGCTTCATAGAAAAGTTCTCACAAATTGCGGGACCATTACATGACCTAACAAAGAAAAATGTTAGGTATACGTGGTCTGCTAAGGAGAACAATGCTTTCGAAAAGCTTAAAGAAAAGCTTATCTCTCAACCTGTGCTTACACTACCGGATCTCTCAAAACCATTTGAGGTCCAATGTGATGCTTGTGGTGATTGCCTTGGGGCTGTTCTACTCCAAGAAGGGCACGCCATAGGCTATGAGAGTCGAAGGCTCGACCCTGTTGAGCAAGCTCTAGGCATATACGAAAAAGAACTCCTTGCAGTTCTACATGCCTTAGACTCATGGAAGCACTATTTATTGGGGACTCCTTTCATTCTGCGAACGGATCACCAAAGTCTTAAGTACTTCATGACGCAGACCAAGCTCTCCGACAAACAAATGAGGTGGGCAAATTTCCTTTCGCAATTTCATTTTCATATTGCTCACATTGCTGGCAAGCATAATCAAGTAGCCGATGCACTCTCAAGACGACCGAGAGTGAATGCGGTTTCCATAGCAACTCACAATGATCTATCTTTAATGATAGATGAGTATGCTATTGATTCCGATTTTAGAGATGTGATTTCAGCCCTTGCCTTAGGGAAGAAAGAAGAACCATTTACTTTACAAGATGGTTATCTTCTCTATGGCAATAGACTATGCGTTACTAACTCACTACGTGAAAAAGTAATGTATGAATCTCATGCTCCCCCATATGCGGGGCATAGAGGGATTCAGTCTACCCTAAAGGGAATTGAAACATATTTCTATTGGCCTACCATGAAAGTGAACATACATGAGTATGTTTCCAAATGTGTGGTATGTCAAAAGACAAAATTTGATAGAGGGAAGCAACTTGGATTGCTTCAACCCTTGCCAATCCCTAATTCACCATGGGAGAGCATATCCATGGATTTTATCTTTGGATTGCCTAAGTCTATCCATGGGAATACGGGAATATGGACGATAGTAGACAGGTTCAGTAAACAAGCTCATTTTATACCTGTCAAAAAGACTATCAAAGCTCATCAAATGGCAACCCTCTTCATTTCACAAATTTTCAAGTACCATGGCTTGCCAATGTCCATAGTGTCGGATAGAGATCCTAGAATGACCAGTAATTTCTGGAAGGGTCTCTTTGAGAATTTAGGAACAAGGCTAAACTTCTCTTCGGCCTGTCATCCACAAACTGATGGCCAAAGTGAAATAGCTAACCTAACTATTCTCGATCTACTAAAAGCCTATGTAACGGAAGTAGATCAAAGATCCCAATGGGAGAAGTACTTACCCTTAGTAGAGTATGCTTACAATAACACTGTACATACTTCTACAGGAAAAGCACCTTTCGAGGTAATTGAGGGAAGATCAAAAAGTCCCTTGCTACTTAAGGTACATGGGAAGATCTTCGCTGCAGATGAGTATAGCCGAGACCTACAAGAATCTTTCCAAAAGATTAAGGATGCTATCTCTATCTCACAGCAAAGGCAAAAGGCTGCTGCTGACAAGCACAGAAGAGCCCAAGCCTTTAAAGAAAACGATTGGGTCTTGTTAAAGTTTCCCAAGGCTCGATTAAGGCACACGACGGGCAAGAATCCTACGGGCCACCAAAAGTACTATGCTAAACTAGCAAAAAGGTACTATGGTCCCTTCCAGATTCTTAGGCCAATCAATGAGATGGCCTATCAACTTAAGTTGCCCAATCATTGGCTCATACACAATGCTTTTCATGTGAGCCTCTTAAAGCCTTACAAAGGAGAGCCACCTCAAGAACCAACTATTGAAGACCCACCGGAGATCGAGGACCACGAGGAGGTGCTGCAGCCCGAGTCCATTCTCCGACATGAAGACAAGGTATTAAGAGGCGGTAAGACTATCCGACGATATCTTATTAAGTTTAAGAATTATCCTTTTGAAGATGCTAGATGGATGCAAGGCATACAATTAAAGGATAACCTAAACCTTGTCAATGCTTACAATGCTTCCCAAGAGTAAGCAAATGTACAAAATGTTAAAAATGAACAAAAATTTTGTCTTATAAGACTCTCTTTTTCTTTATTTGTGCACAAAAATGAAGTAGTATGCATGCTTAGATCAAGTTTGCGGAGACGACGTCTCCCGAACACCAAGTAGAGCTTGTCACTCTACTATGGAAGACTGATAGGACTAATGTGCAGACATGCTTGCGGCAGCCTTAGGCTCTCAAGCGCCAAATGGACTAGTCATCCATTATGGAATGATGTCGTAGGGTAACATAGGGATCCTCTACCCGCTAAGAAAAGGACTCATGCATATGCTTTATCTTCTCTACACCATAGTCGAGGACGACTATGATTTCAAGAGAGAGGTAATGTCATAATAATCAATATCTAATTCTCCTAAATGATTTTCTCATATTAAACTGATCATTTAATGTGGGGAAGTGCCAAGGGAGAAAAAGCTAGAATATTGGTTAAGTTAGCAGACCGGCCACAGTAGGGATCCAAAGGAGGGAAAATAGGGATCCAAAGGGGGGGCCATCTGCAAAAGAGCCATGTGAAACAATGGGCCAAAAAGACCCTAAGGTTCAGCCCATTAAGACTTCCAAAATGCTAAGGTTCCAAAATTCAAAGGTTGTGTCCAAAGGTCAACCCTAGGAAAAATTGGATGCTTTGTGTGTGCCCTAAAAGTCTTTCTACATCCCTACATGGGAGGGGGCGAGCCCCAAAGCTAGGGGATGAGAGAGAAAGCCACACACACACACACAGGCTCCCTTTACACAAAGGGAATGAGGGACACATGTCAGCTCCCTAGGCCAGATGCCCACAAGGTGTGCCCAATTCCTATTGGAAGACCCTTGAAGTGGACCAATGAGAATTAAGCTAGAGTAAATCTAGTTTAATTAATTTAAAAACATTTAATAAAAGAAACCAATAAGAATTAAGTGTCCTAGAAGACTATTGGGCAGTCTCCCAAGGGGTCCAATGAGCATTCAGGAGCCCCATGGCTTGCCTGATTCCTATTGGCCAGGAGGCAAAGGGGTCCAATGAGAGTTTAGTTTAATTATTTAATTATCTAAAGCTCTCACAAAAGGGGAAAGGGGGACACATGTCAGAAGGCTATCACTTATGCTGCTTAATCCCTATTGGCTTGACCTGGGGAGGTCCAATGAGGCAAAAGCCAGACTAACTTAGCAGCTAGGGCTCGCCCAAGAGAGAGAGGGGGCTGATTTTTGCTTGGCATTGACACACACACTCTCACACTTGACCATGTGTGAAGGGAAAATACTCTATCTCCTCCCAAGCTTTAATGGAGAGCTCATCACCTACTCCAAGCTTGTGAGATAGAAGCCTACATCAACACTCTCTTGGCATGTGGATGCAAATCCAACCAAGAGCCAAGCTTCAATGCATGCTCATCTTCTCTACCAAGCTAATTACTAAGCTAAGCTATGCTAATATGAGTGATTATGTGAGGAGATGTACTTCTTTCTCGTAAGATACTTCTTTTTCCTCTCAATCTACTCTCATACCCTGCTAGCTCTCACCATCTTCGAAGGTGTGTGAGGTCTTGGGTCTGAGAACGGGGATAATTCAAGTTGTGTTTGATTAAGTGTTTTGCTTGGTGTATGAAGCTTCCATCTTCATTGCACTAGCTCGTCTTGAAGGAACACAAAGAATTGTATTGTACAATGTCTCTCTTGATGGGAGAAACCATAATACAAAGCCTTTTGGAGGGGGGACCGGCTCCATGCAAATCCGGTCCTCAACTGTTGTCAATAGCTTAATTGCTCTCTCTCTTTTGAAAGTATTGTCGATGCTATCTAACTAGGTGTTATGCTTTTTGTTGCTCTCTCCACCCAAGCACTCTTGTAATTCTCATTAGGAATCAACTCTAATGAAATGCTCACTATGTTCATGCTAATTTCCTCTATCATTCTGTTCTCTTGCATACACACACACACACACACACACACACACACACACACACACACACACACACACACACACACACATATCACACGTATGCACGCAAATAAATAAAAATGCACATTAAGTTGCAAACAATCTAAATGCACTATGTGCGCGCGTACACACACACACACACACACACGCACATTGTCAAATAAATAAATAAAAATTAAAAATATTATTTTATAAACTTTATTAAAAATTATCATTAACAAAGAAAGATAATGAAATTTGATAATTAAAAACAGAGTTATTTTTATTTATATCAATTTATAATTAGCTTCTTGGTTTTATAGAAATTTATTTAAAATTTAATAAATTATGTTTGTTTTTTTTTAAGTGTGACCTGTCATAGATATTGTAAATGTTGTAAATGTTAATTAGAATATTTTTACTTAAGTTTTAATGTTAGATTTAGATTCCTTTGATTAACTTCATGAGTTTTGCAAATCGGCGTTGTTATGTCGATCGCTTAGGGCAAATCGACGTTATTATGTCGATCGCACGTAGTTGGCCGCTTAGGGATAACATTAGCCGCTTAAGGCTAGTCACTTAGGTATTTAGTTGTTTAATCGCTTAGGGCTAGTCGGTATTCAGGTTGCTTGGGGCAAGTTGCTTAAGGTATGCCGCTTGGGGTAAGCGGTGATTGTTTCAGTCCGCTTATAAGGGTTAGCCGTTTAAGATTAGCCACTTCGGGCTAGCCGCTTAAGTGTTAGTACTTCGTAATTTGGTTGTTTCAAGCCGTATAGAGCTAGCCACTAAGGGTTAGTAGCTTTAGATTTGGCCGCTCTAAATTAGCTTAGTGTCGCATTACTTTAGCCATTTCAGTAATCTGCTTAGGGTAGGCGCGCAGTTGGTTGTTTTAGTCTGCTTAGGGCTTAGGGCTAGTCTCTTAGGTGTTAGGTCTTTGCAATCTAGCTGTTTCAAGCCGCTTATGTAAAGAGACGTTTGCTTTGCCCGCTCGGAGTTCGCCGCTTAGGGCTACATGCTTAGGTCTTTGTTCTTTGCAATTTGGATGTTTCAAGCCGCTAGGAATTTTAGGTTTCAATTCATCGACTGTTGCAATATTAGGGTTTGAACTAGATCTACATGCGGCCATGGCTAGAGAATGTGAGGTAGTTTACCGGTGGTCATGATCTCCGTGCACCTCTAGACCGAGGTGTGCAGGGATCGGGCATAGCTAGAGAATGTGAGGTAGTTTACAATGTTATTTGCTTATGCTTGGACGATTAGAGTTAGCGGCAATGGTTTGGCCGATCATGGTTTTGAAGTCAGTTTCTAAAGTCTATTTGCGCTTATGGTTTGATTGCTAGGATGTGGTTGCGTGATAATAACTAATATCTAATTCTCCTAAATGATTTTCTCATGTTAAACTGATCATTTAATATGAGGAAGTGCCAGGGGAGAAAAAGCTAGAATATTGGTTAAGCTAGCAGACCAGCCATAGTAGGGATCCAAAGGAGGGAAAATAGGGATCCAAAGGGGGGGCCATTTGCAAAAGAGCAAGGTGCAACAATGGGCTAAAAAGACCCTAAGGTTCAGCCCATTAAGGCTTCCAAAATGCTAAGGTTCTAAAATTCAAAGGTTGTGTCCAAAGGCCAAAACTAGGGAAATTGGATGCTTTGTGTGTGTCCCTAAAAGTCTTCATAATCCCTACATAGGAGGGGGCGAGCCTTGCAAGTAGGGGTTGAGAGAGAAACACACGCAAGCTCCCTTTACACAAAGGGAACGAGGGACACAATGTCAGCTCCCTAGCCCATAATTGGATGCTATGTGTGTGTCCCTAAAATTCTTCATAATCCCTACATAGGAGGGGGCGAGCCTTGCAAGTAGGGGATGAGAGAGAAACACACACACAGACACACACACACGCGCGCGCAAGCTCCCTTTACACAAAGGGAACGAGGGACACATGTCAGCTCCCTAGCTCAGATGCCCACGAGGTGTACTCAATCCCTATTGGATGGCCATGGGGGTGGACCAATGAGAATTATGCTAGAGTAAATCTAGTTTAATCAATTTAAAAACACTTAATAAAAGAACCAATAAGAATTAAGCTCTCTAGAAGACTATTGGACAGTCTCCCAGGGGGTCCAATGAGCATTCAGCAGCCCAATGGCTTGCCTGATTCCTACTGGCCAGAAGGCAAAGGGATCCAATGAGAGTTTAGTTGCATTTATTGATTACCTAAAGCTCTCACAAAAGGGGAAAGGGGGACACATGTCAGAAGGCTATCACTTATGCTCCTGAAATCCTATTGGCTAAGCCTGGGGAGGTCCAATGGGGTGTCTGCATGAGCAAATAGCAAGAGGGGTCGACCAAGAGAGAGAGAGAGAGGGAGCTGATCTTCTCAAGGCATTATTGCACTACACACTCACACTAGTCTATGTGTAGAGTAAGAAGACTCTCTCTCTCTCTTCTTAAGCTTTAATGGAAAGCTTATCACCTACTCCAAGCTTGTGAGAAGGGAGGCCTACACCAACAACTCCTGGCTTTGTGATGCAAATCCAACCAAGAGCCAAGCTTCAAAGCATGCTCATCTCCTCTACCATGCTAATTACTAAGCTAAGCTATGCTAATATGAGTGATTATGTGAGGAGATGTACATCTTTCTCGTATGACTATTCCTTCTGCCTCTCAATCTACTCTCATACCCCGATAGCTCTCACCATCTTCGAAGGTGTTTGAGGTCTTGGGTTGGAGACCGTGAGGGAATTGATGTTGTGTTTGATAAGTGTTTTGCTTAGTGCATGAAGTTTCCATCTTCATTGCACTAGCTAGTATTGAAGGAACACAAAGAATTGTTTTGTAAAATGTCTCTCTTGATGGGAGAAACCATAATACAAAGCCTTTTGGAGGGGGACCGGCTCCATGCAAATTCGATCCTCAACTGTTGTCAATTGCTTAATTTCTCTCTCTTTTGAAGTATTGTTCATGCTATCTAACTAGGTGTTATACTTTTTGTTGCTCTCTCCATCCAAGCACTCTTGTTATTCTCATTAGGAATCTATTCTAATGAAATACTTACTATGCTCATGTTATTTTTTGCTACACACAAGTTACTAGACCATTAAATGTTACATTGGTATCAGAGCACAAGGTTTATCTTTTCTTGCTCAAGAAGGGAGGTCCTCAAGCTAGCTATAAATGGTTGGCATTATTAATTGCATGTGAGTAAGTAGAATATGGATTTTTCAGCCTTGCAGTGCGCCTGCCTTTGCGCAGTTAACGGGGCATCACCGTCAAGAGCTATGGTCTTAATAGTGGAGTCATACGGGGCTTGCCTACAGCTTAACCACTATTGAGCTATTAGAAGCTTGACAGGAGCCGGTGCTATTTTTGGTGTTGAAGGACCCTCTCTTCTATTCCTTGCAATTATTGGTATTCGAGCCACAGTTACAATAGCTTGAGTGCTTTTTCTAAAGAGGTAAAGAGGAGTAGCAACTAGGGCTTGAAGTCCCAAAGTACACCTAAAAAAAAGGTTTTAGAATGGCTGACAATAGTAAAGAGAGTGAAATTAATGTTGATAACTTTGATTTTGCTAATGAGCAAGCTACTAATGATGCCCCTATGCTTGTTAACTATCTTGTTTCTAGGCTTCAACAAGCCATGGGCAATCCATCCCTCCAAAGTGAAGTGCAACGGCAATTGCGTGCTCATGGGATTCTCCAAGATCCCCACCATGACGAGAGAGCACCTAGGAAGCCTCCTCACAAGACTTCCAAAAGAGGCCTCTCTCCTATTCAAGAAGAAGAAGAGGATCCATACGAAGGGCTCAAAAATTTGCTTCTTAATGACGTATCTCCTTCCCAAAGGAGAATTCAAGAGCCTCCACCGAAGGAACGAGAAAGAAGTGAGTCTCCTGCCACCTCGGCGTAGATGGTTCCACGAAGACGGCGGGCTAAACGCTCTCCATCACTTCCAAAACGGAGGAGACCATTGCATGCTTCTCCACACCATAATTAAAAGAGGGATGACAAAAGGCAAGAGAAGAAAAAGGCGAGAAAGAGGACACCCTCTTCTCCATATTCTTCATCCTCTTCCTCCTATGAAAGTGATGGTGAAGACAAAGAAGATCAAGGCAAGAAAAAGGCGAGAAAGAGGTCACCCTCTTCTCCATCTTCCTCAAATTCTTCATCTTCTGAAGAAAGTAATGGTGCAACTTTTGAACCATCAAAAAAAGAGGCCATAGGAAATCCTATGCCGCGTGGAAAAGGTCATCCAAGCTCAAAAAGTTCAAAGAGGGAGGGAAGAGCATCTCTTTCCTTACCTACGATGGCACCTTTGGTGCTACGGACAGATTCTTGGCCTTTATCCAACAACTCGATGTGGCGTTTGGAGATGAGGGCTTCACGGAGTCCTCTAAGCTACGCCATGTAGCTATGCACTTTCAAAAGTCCGCCAGGCAATGGTGGTCTAGCCTATGGACCAACGGTGAATCTCCACGAACATGGAAAGCTTTAAGAGCTTCCATTATGAAGCAGTTTTTGGCCATCGATGCCAAAGACAAAGTACTCACCGAATGGCGAAGTTTGAAGCCCTCTCCCTATGAATCCATTCACAAATATGTAGACAAGTTTTGGGACTTACAACTCAAAGCCATTGTCTTCAAAAAGCTGGATTTTGGAGAGAAAAAGCAACAATTTCGTGCGGGCTTAACTGAAGAAATGGCGAAGTATGTCAACTCCCAATGGTCACGCACCATATCAACGGTTATACACCATACTATGGTGGCTTCTCGAATCAATTTCCAAAGGGGGCTAGAAGAAATTATAAGCCCACGGAAAACAAGGGTTCCAATGAGCCTAAGGGGAAGGACAATGTCCAAAAGTCTCCTAAGGGCAACTCCAACAAAGCTAAAGAGAAGGGAGTTTACAAAGGCAAAAATAAACTTTCTTCTGAATAGCTTGAGCATTATCGCAAAGATAACCGTTGTTTCAAGTGCGGCGAGCAAGGGCATGCATACCGCGCTTGTCCCAAAAAGAACCTCCTAGAGCTACCTTGGTCGAAATCGAAGAGGAGGAAACTCACCACAAAGGATCTCCTCTATGCCATGCTTGGGGAAAGAGTTGGCCACCAAGCTAGGCATACAAGCTTACGAGATGGGAGCTGTCCTACCCGCAGACGGTGCTTTCAAGGGGCAAGAAGCTTCAGTCACTCCCTTAACCGGGAAATTGAGGCTCCATGTCCAAAGCTATGTGGACAAAGAGGACTTCTTTATCTCTCCTCTCAAGCATGAGGATGTAATCCCAGGGGCACCATGGTTTGATCCCATGGCTGCCAATGTTAAATTCTCTAAAAGAAGAATCTACTTTAGGTTTAGGGAAAAAGATATGTTCATAGATGCCAAGCAAATGGGTAACACTATACCCATTGTACATACGCAAGCTTTCAATAAGTCAATAAAGAGCTCTATTTCCGTGTACATGGTTTTTGTTAAAGATTCTCAAAACAAACCTAATGTTTTAACAAAAGAAAATAAACACGCTCACAAGGAATAAGAGTTATACAATTTTCTCAAGGGGTTTCAAGATGTCTTTATTGATGACATCCCTTGTGAGCTACCTCCTAAACCAGGCAATGATGACCATGCAATTGAACTTCTTCCAGGAAGTTCACCGCCTAATAAACCTCCTTATAGAGTTTTCCTCAAGCTCAATAAGAGGAGATTATGCGGCAAGTGCATGAGTTAGTTGAGAAGGGCATGGTTAGGCCTAGCTTATCTCCATTTTGTTCTCTTGTGCTATTAGTGCAAAAGAAAGACAACACATATCGTTTGTGTGTCGACTATAGAGCACTAAATAGGATCACTATCAAGGATAGGTTTCCCATTCCACGGGTAGAAGACCTATTTGATAAGCTACAAGAGTCCACCTACTTCAATGGGATTGACCTAAAAAGTGGCTATCATCGAATAAGGATAGTTGATCAAGACATTGTAAAGACCGCATTTCGCACTATGTTTTGTCTTTAAGAATACATTGTCATGCCTGTTGGCTTGACCAATGCACCAGCCACATTCAACCGCTTGATGGAGAAGCTATTCAGGCATCACCGAACCTTTACTGGAGTGTTCTTTGATGATATCATCATCTACTCTAATTCATTAGACGAACACGAGCAACACCTCCAGGTAATATTTCAAGTTCTAAGAGAGAATAAACTTTATGTTAATCGAAAGAAAAGTGAATTTTTCTTACAAGAGATTTAGTATTTAGGTCACATTATCTCTCAAGATGGCATCCAAATGGATCCATCAAAATTAGAGGTAATAAAACTATGGCCTAAACCAAGGAATCTTCATGAACTAACAAGCTTTATAGGTATGTGTGCATACTATAGATGCTTCATAAGAAAGTTCTCACTAATAGCAGGACCATTACATGACCTAACAAAGAAAAACGTTAGGTACACATGGTCTGCCAAGGAGAACAACGCTTTCGAAAAGCTTAAAGAAAAGCTTATCTCTCAACTTGTGCTTACACTACCGGATCTCTCAAAGCCATTTGAGGTCCAATGTGATGCTTGTGGTGATTGCCTTGGAGCTACTTTGCTCCAAGAAGGCATGCCATAGCTTATGAAAGTGGAAGGCTTGAACCTGTTGAGCAAGCTCTAGGCATATATGAAAAGGATCTCCTCGCAGTTCTACATGCCTTAGACTTATGGAAGCACTATTTATTGGGGACTCCTTTCATTCTGCGAACGGATCACCAAAGTCTTAAGTACTTCATGATGCAGACCAAGCTCTCCGACAAACAAATGAGGTGGGTAACTTTCCTTCGCAATTTCATTTTCATATTGCTCACATTGCTGGCAAGCATAATCAAGTAGCCGATGCACTCTCAAGACGGCCGAGAGTGAATGCGGTTTCCATAGCAACTCACAATGATCTATCTTCTATGATAGATGAGTATGCTATTGATCCCGATTTTAAAGATGTGATTTCAGCCCTTGCACTAGGGAAGAAAGAGGAACCTTTTACTTTACAAGATGGTTATCTTTTCTATGGCAATAGACTATGCGTTACTAACTCACTCCGTGAGAAAGTAATGTATGAATCTCATGCTCCTCCTTATGTGGGGCATAGAGGGATTCACTCTACCCTAAAGGGGATTGAAACATATTTCTATTGGCCTACCATGAAAGCAAACATACAAGAGTATGTTTCTAAATGTGTGGTATGCCAAAAGACAAAGTTTGATAGAGGGAAGCAACCTGGATTGCTTCAACCTTTGCCAATCCCTAATTCACCATGGGAGAGCATATCCATGGATTTTATCTTTGGATTGCCTAAGTCTATCCATGGGAATACAAGAATATGGACGATAGTAGACAGGTTCAGTACACAAGCTCATTTTATACCTGTCAAAAAGACTATCAAAGCCCATCAAATGGAAACCCTCTTCATTTCACAAGTACCATGCCTTGCCAATGTCCATAGTGTCGGATAGAGATCCTAGAATGACCAGTAATTTCTGAAAGGGTTTCTTTGAGAATTTAGGAACAAGGCTAAACTTCTCTTCAAAGTAGCACCCGCAAACGGATGACCAAAGTGAAATAACAATTCTCGATGTACTAAAAGCCTATGTAACGGAAGTAGATCAAAGATCCCAATGGGAGAAGTACTTACCCTTAGTGGAGTATGCCTACAATGACATTGTACATACTTCCACGGGAAAAGCACCTTCTGAGGTAATCCATGGAAGATAAAAAACTCCCATGCTCTACAGATACACGGGAAGATCTTCGCTGCAGATGAGTATACTCGAGACCTACAAGAATCTTTCCAAAAGATTAAGGATGTTATCCCTATCTCATAGCAAAGGCAAAAGGTTACTGCTGACAAGCACAAAAGAGCCCAATCCTTTAAAGAAAATGATTGGGTCTTACTCAAATTTCCCAAGGCTTGATTAAGGCACACGACGGCCAAGAATCCTATGGGACACCAAAAGCACTATGGTAAGTTAGCAAAAAGGTACTATGGTCCCTTCCAGATTCTTAGGCCAATCAATGAAATGGCCTATCAACTCAAGTTGCCCAGCCATTGGCTCATACACAATGCTTTCCATGTGAGCCTACTAAAGCCTTACAAAGGAGAGCCACCCCAAGAACCAACTATTGAAGACCCACATGAGATCGAGGACCAAGAAGAGGTGCTGCAGCCCGAGTCCATTCTCTGACATGAAGACGAGGTACTAAGAGGTGGTAAGACTATCCGACAATATCTTATTAAGTTTAAGAATTATCCTTTTGAAGATGCTAGATGGATGCAAGGCATACAATCAAAGGATAACCTAAACCTTGTCAATGCTTACAATGCTTCCCAAGAGTAAGCAAATGTACAAATGTTGAAAATGAACAAATTTTTTGTCTTATAAGACTCTCTTTTTCTTTATTGTGCACAAAAATGAAGTAGTATGCATGCTTAGATCAAGTTTGCGGAGACGACGTCTCCCAAACACCAAGCAGAGCTTGTCACTCTAATATGGAAGATTGATAGGACTTATGTGCAGACATGCTTGCGGCAGCTTAGGCTCTCGAGTGCCAAATGGAATAGTCATCCATTCTAGAACGATGTCGTAGGGTAACATAGGGATCCTCTACTCGCTAGGAAAAGGACTAATGAATATGCTTTATCTTTTCTACTTCATAGTCGAGGACGACTATGATTTCAAGAAAGAGGTAATGTCATAATAACTAATATCTAATTCTCCTAAATGATTTTCTCATGCTAAAGTGATCATTTAATATGGGGAGTGCCACGGGAGAAAAAGCTAGAATATTCGTTAAGCTGGCAGACCGTCGGCCACAGTAGGGATCCAAAGGAGAAAAAATAGGGATCCAAAGGGGGGGCCATCTGCAAAAGAGCAAGGTGCAACAATGGGCTAAAAAGACCCTAAGGTTTAGCCCATTAAGACTTCCAAAATGCTAAGGTTCTAAAATTCAAAGGTTGTGTCCAAAGGCCAAAACTAGGGAAATTGGATGCTTTGTGTGTGTCCCTAAAAGTCTTCATAATCCCTACATAGGAGGGGGCGAGCCTTGCAAGTAGGGGATGAGAGAGAAACACACACACACACGCAAGCTCCCTTTACACAAAGGGAACGAGGGACACAATGTCAGCTCCCTAGCCCAGATGCCCACAAGGTGTACTGAATCCCTATTGGATGTCCATGGAGGTGGACCAATGAGAATTATGCTATAGTAAATCTAGTTTAATCAATTTAAAAACACTTAATAAAAGAACCAATAAGAATTAAGCTCTCTAGAAGACTATTGGACAGTCTCCCAAGGGGTCCAATGAGCATTCAGCAGCCCAATGGCTTGCCTGATTCCTACTGGCCAGAAGGCAAAGGGATCCAATGAGAGTTTAGTTGCATTTATTGATTACCTAAAGCTCTCACAAAAGGGGAAAGGGGGACACATGTCAGAAGGCTATCACTTATGCTCCTGAAATCCTATTGGCTAAGCCTGGGGAGGTCCAATGGGGTGTCTGCATGAGCAAATAGCAAGAGGGGTCGACCAAGAGAGAGAGAGAGAGGGAGCTGATCTTCTCAAGGCATTATTGCACTACACACTCACACTAGTCTATGTGTAGAGTAAGAAGACTCTCTCTCTCTCTTCTCAAGCTTTAAAAGCTTATCACCTACTCCAAGCTTGTGAGAAGGGAGGCCTACACCAACAACTCCTGGCTTTGTGATGCAAATCCAACCAAGAGCCAAGATTCAAAGCATGCTCATCTCCTCTACCATGCTAATTACTAAGCTAAGCTATGCTAATACGAGTGATTATGTGAGGAGATGTACATCTTTCTCGTAAGACTATTCCTTCTTCCTCTCAATCTACTCTCATACCCCGCTAGCTCTCACCATCTTCGAAGGTGTGTGAGGTCTTGGGTCTGAGATCATGAGGGAATTGATGTTGTGTTTGATAAATGTTTTGCTTAGTGCTTGAAGTTTCCATCTTCATTGCACTAGCTAGTATTGAAGGAACACAAAGGACTGTTTTGTAAAATGTCTCTCTTGATGGGAGAAACCATAATACAAAGCATTTTGGAGGGGGGACCGGCTCCATGCAAATCCGGTCCTCAACTGTTGTCAATTGCTTAATTTCTCTCTCTTTTGAAGTATTGTTCATGCTATCTAACTAGGTGTTATACTTTTTGTTGCTCTCTCCACCCAAGCACTCTTGTTATTATCATTAGGAATCTATTCTAATGAAATACTTACTATGTTCATGCTATTTTCCGCTACACACAAGTTACTAGACCATTAAATGTTACATTGTGTTTGACCGATTATGGTAGAAAAGACGGAAGCGCACTCCAAAAATGGCTTGTGCAGTTTAGAAACGCAAATGAATTTAATAACACAAATAGACTTTAGAAACGGGCTCCAATAACGTATACGTACTTCAACAACGCAAATGGACTTTAGAAAAGCAAACAGATTTTAGAAACGCAAATGACTCTAAAGCAAGTCAGAACAACATTTGGCCATTTCAGCCTTGTTAGGACTTTAAAAATAACGCAAATGGACTTCAGAAATGCAGTGTTCGGCCATTTCCTTGTCTGCTTAGAACTAGTTGCTCTAAAGACATGTTGCTTTAAATAGAAGCTTGGTGTGTATTAAAATTGAGTACTTTAAATTAGAGCGTTCTCTTTTAAGATTTATGACAAGAGTGATTTGTTAATTTGTTGCATTATCTGTAGATTAATTATGGACGATAGGATGGCGTGTCCATGTGCGCGATGGAAGCATCAGATCTTTCAAAACGAAAGATCTGTTATCATCACATACGCAATAAGGTCTTTTTTCTATAGAGAAACTACAAAATTTGTGTTATCGATCTCATGGTCCAGAGGCAATCGATCAACCTCAACAAATAGATCTTGCTCCAATCTCATCACAGAGACAGTGAATATCAAACGAGCTGTCACCAGTGGAATCTACCCCACCAACACTCGATGCCCCATTCCAAGAAGACAAGATGGAACAAATGCTGGATGCGTTCTTTGACATGGATCCCGTCTTTGAAAATCAAGGTGGTGAAAACATTCAAGCTAACGGGTTGTATTTACCTACTTGTAGTATCACAAATACGGAGCTTCTTGGTCGCGTGGGAGACACTTTAGAGTGCAACGGATAGACGAATGAAGGATAGCCTTCGATAGTGGGGTTAGAGCAATCTTTGTCCAAGAAAGTCGGAGTAGTTTCAGGGATGAGAACACACATGCTAGCTAGGTTGAATACTTTGGCCACATCCAAGACATCTTGAAGATTATCTTTAGAAAGTTTGATATTTTTATCAAGTGGCTCAAAGTTATCATCATTAGCAGGCCTAATGCAACTATGCACAAAGATAAGAGTGGACTAATTTAAGTGAGCTCTAGGTGGGTGTGGATAGATACTCGAGATACATTTGTACTCCCGCAACATTGTGAATAAGTTGTGCTCACAATTGATCCACTATGGGATGAAAAGGATGAAGAGATCTTTCTAAATTGCGTTGGCTCTTTATTGTTCAAGTTGCTCCGCGGAGCAAACAAGTGTGTGAAGGATTGGAGATTGAGGTCCAAGAGCTTCATGACCAAAGTGCATGGCCGACGGATGTAGAGAATGAGGATTTTGAGTTTGGGGTCCATGGTGAGCAGATGCCTGAACGTGGAGATGAGCTCTCAGATACGTAGCTTGAGGTAGAGAGCGAAGTCGAAGTGGAGTTTGATGACGAAGATGCTCAAGTGCAGATTGAAATAGATATCTTTGGTGCATCAGCTCTCATAGGAGATGAGACATTTACTATTGATTTTTTTAGGAAATCTTTTGTATCGAACACTCACCTATAACAGATTTTAATTATTCTACAATATTGGATAGATATAGTGATTTGTGTCGCAGCTTTGTTTGTTTGTTATTTGCATTGCTTAAGTTGTTCTGTTATGGATATGTGAACTAACATATTGTATCTATGTTAAATACAAATTTTTTGTAGCCATGACCAATGACAACCCACCATATTCTCCTAGCTTTAGTTTTCCAGTCACTCTGGTCGCCATGTCACCCAAGCAAATGGGTGCCTTTTTGTCACAGTTTACCACCGTTCGGTCAGAGGGCAAAGACAAGTACATGGTTGGTAGTCCAAATCGAACATGGTTGGATGAAAAAGAGTGGGCGGGGATTTCACAAGAGACACAGGACAATCCTCAAAGATTTCAGCAGTAGAGAGATGCAGCTAGAGCACGTTTGGAGTCTGTTGGAGTGTCACATCTTGGGAGTGGAGGCTACAACACTCTTCAGCATGAGTTTGTAAGTATTATGTCAGATATGTATATGTTATCTTAATATTTATCTTATGGTTATGTGTTTATTTTGCAAGAAGTTACCATGAAGCACCCTCCGACATGCCGAGAGAAGAAGTATGGATACAAGCATGGACTTGGAGCCCTTTTGACCCAGCTTCAGGAGGAGGGAGAGGCCATCCATTGAGAGGCATTACCATGAGGGTGACATCTTCCATCTATGCTTTTTTGTTTTGTGTTATGGTCATCCTGATGATTGTATTCATTGTGTACAGTTTGACGTTTATGCTTATGGTTAGATGCTTATGCTCTTTGTTAGATGTTTATGATTATGGTCTTGCGATCTGATACGATTATTGTGTTGAAATCAACTTATGGTTACGATTATGCTTTTAGGTTGATGTTATGGTTAGACTTGTTTCAATTGCTCCTTGGTTATGATTTTGCATTCCGGTTACGATTATGGCTTGGTAATCATGTTGTGGATATGATCTTTGGTTATGGTTTTGCAATCAGGTTATGGTTATGCTTTTGTAAATATATTATGGATATAATCTTTAGTTATGGTTTTGCAATCAGGTTATGGTTATGGTTATGGTTATGGTTATGGTTTTGCAATTATGTTGTGAATATGGTAACAATTTTTGAGTCATGTTACATTTATGGTTTGAAAATCTTCTTATTGTTATGGTTACAATTTTAAACTCATGGTACAATTATGGCTTGAAATTGTTTATATCGTTATAGTTATGATTTTCAAGTCATGTTTTAGTTATGGTTAAAAAATCTTCATATCATTGTGCTTATGGTTCGGGAGTTGACGTTATGGTTATGCTTTTGGAAGCTTGTTAAGTTTATGGTTTTGTTTTTGTGGTTTTGTTGTGCTTACAATTTTGATGATATGTACTAACTGTACTTCTCACTCTTCAGCGCCAATGTAGGTGGAGTGCGATTGATTTTGCATGCAGAGAAGGCTGGTTCTCGGTGCATGCAACAAGATGCCAGTCCTCTCTACCCAAGAAAAATTTGCAGTTTTGAGCGTCGATGTAGGTGTTGGTATACGCATTGGAATTTGTGTCGATACATGTGTCAAAAAATGCGTCAAAAAGATTCATCCAATTCTAGTGTCCTTTTAGACGTGCATACCGATGGTTATAGCATCGCTTATTTTGACAAAGCATGAACCGACCTGCATACCGACGATACGATGCTGGCGCAAATACTGATCCTTTTTATTTTTAAAACAAGTTTTATGGCATCGGTATGCGCGTTGATATTCTTGCGATGTGTTGTATTGAGAGAAAATAAACATCGAATCTAAGCAACCTTAAGAATATTAAAGAATTTAAGATGACTCACCCAAAAATAAAGAATAGTATTGTTCAGAATGTGTTTGCACATGTGAATATCTGAGAGAAAAAAGATAGATAGAGAGAGGGGAGGCCCAAGAAATGAGTGTAAAATCATAGAAAATTTTCTAGAATGTGTTTGTGAATGTGAATCTTTGAGAGAGAGAGAGAGAGAGAGAGAGAGAGAGAGAGAGAGAGAGAGAGAGAGAGAGATAGATAGATAGATAGTTAGTTCTATTATCGTCCTGGGAGGTCAAATATGACCTATGGGACCAAATGAACATGTCACGTGGTGTGAGTGGAGTTCATAAGTGACTCTCGATGCTCAAAAATGGCTGAAATGAGCGTCGCAATAGAGAGTCCACATCGTGGTTGGGAGAGGAAGGTATGTAGGGAGAGCTCATGGCTGAATATATGGGGAAAAGAGGACCTAATGTGGTCAAAAGCTGAGCACTCAAGTAGTGTGTGGTACTCACTCTCTCGCACTTGACGAGGGCATAAGGTGCAAAGTCGATGACACTCCTCGCCAGTGCCCCAACGTCCTGTCTCGCAGCGTAGAGAATGGGAGCTAAGACGAATGGAGGCAATGGTGCGGATCGCACTCAACGGGATGGGCTCAAGGATGTAGGAATGGGTTCGGTTACCTCGTTCCGAGAAGAAGAGAGATTTGTAGTTTGGGGCAACGTGTGTGGTGTAATGGCTGAAGCGAGAACCTCCAGATTTCTCCCAAGCCATGATACATTGGCGTTGTAAGAAGGCCTCATTAACTTGGGAGTCGATCGACGCATCCTTGACCAAGTGACATGCATCCCATCTTCCAAACCATTTCTTGATATCAAGCATCCACCCCGAACTTAGTATTTTGCTCTTGCATGTCTTTTGAACCTTTTGACTTGCTTCATATGCGATTCTAGGAAGTCGATGCAAAGGGCTACGTTGTGTCTTACGCATGTACTCCACAACCCTTTCCATGCCCAAGACCTCAATGGGAAGCGATCCGGACTCAAGAAGTAAGAGCATGTAGGGTGTTTGTGTCTTGACTTGGAGAAAGTTGGTGAGAAAACGCTTTTGGACATTCTCAAACTCTTTCCAAGTAGACTTCCCGATGCTTCCACCCCACACCTCCACTCCATAAAGAAGCACCGGTGTCACCAATGTGTCAAAGAGGTACTTTTTGAGAGCCCAACACTTGATCTCTCCTGCATTGCACATGTTCTCAAATGCATAATAAGCCCTCTTTCCGGCTTCCAAGCGACGCATTGCACAATCCTTCCATTTATGATTGGATGGAACCTCAAGGCCAAGGTACTTGAAGTGATCTACCACTTCAAGTTTCTCATTGTTGTATACAATGCATGGATTTTCGTCATTGAGGGTCTTTACAAGCATAACCTTGGTTTTGGATCCATTCACGATCAGCCCGCTATGTAGGCAAAAGCGTTCCAAGACACTCATAAGCTTTTGTGCATCTTCTAAGGTATGTGCCAAGAGCACTACATCATCGGCATAAAGCAAAAGCATGATCACCGCATTTCCAATCTTAACCTCTTCTATGCCTTCTTGCTGCATAAAATCAAGAACCATGTATTCCAATTTATCAATGAGTAGCCCAAAGAGGGTTGGGGAAAGTGGGCATCCTTGTTTGACACCAATAGTGCTTGCAAAAAATTCTGAAATTCCATCTCCCATACGTAATCGACATATCACTTTTTGGTAGATGCGAAAGACTGCATGCATAAATTCTCTCGGCACTTGAAGGCTTTGCATACGTCTCCAAAGATTTCCTCGCGGTACCATGTCAAAAGCTTTCTTGAAATCCACAAAGCAACAATACAACTTTTTTCCTTTCAGTCGAGACGCTTCCATAAGAACTCGAAGAGTGACAAGGTGATCAATAGTGCTATGATGCTTTCGAAAACCTGCTTGGCCAAGCGCACGTTTGCCATTCTTTTCAGCCCATTCACTTATCTTCATCTCCATGATACATCCAAATAACTTTGCCATCAAAGAACCAACCATTATAGTGCGATAGTTGTTCACATTGTTTACATCTCCTCCTTTGTGCAAAGGTTTGATCCAATTTGCACTCCAATCATGAGGCATGCCATACTGAAGTGCAAGGTTAAACATATCGCATATCCAATATCGTGTTTTCTTGCTTGTCCATTTAATCATTTCAGCCTTGACACCTTGAAGGTCACCTGCCTTGCGAGTAGCAAGTTTCTCAAGCGCGCGGCATACATCTTCAATGGTAAAGAAGGGAGACATAAATGGAAGGGAGCTACAACCCTCCATCTTATCAACATTGGGTTGCTCATAGAGGTTCTTACAATGCATATACATATCCTCAAAAGTCAAGTCACCAAAGCTCTCAACGCGCTTGCCTTTTAGATTTTGCCAAAACTTGCCACATGCATGTGCTTTCTCTTGTGCTAAAAGAAGTTGTTTTTCGACTTCCCACCTTCTCCTCTTCTTTTGAACAAGTGCTTTGTATGTGTGTGAACATTCCAAGTAAACTTCCTTGTCTTTGATTGCATCCAATCTTAGCAAGTGTTTTCGGGCTTGACTACATTCCATGTCAAACCATTTCTTCTTGGTGCTACCCTTCTTAGACCTTTTGCAAGACATGTGTTTCGCCGAAAAGCATTCCTTCGCACAAGAGAAAATTACTTCTTTGAAAACTTTCCACTTGCATTTTAATGTTGGGCTCCCTTGATGCTCTATCATGCTTAACATTTGGTCCACCATATCAGCATATATAAGTGCTCGTTTGAAGTCTAGACGTAGGTACAAACGATTCACATCATGATTGGAGGCTACATGCTCGGGCCGTTTACCACACTTGAGGTCAATACATAACATCCTATGATCCGATTCCGGATTCCATTCACCAAGTGTAAAGCTTTGTATGCATTCTAGAGTGGCTTCTGAGAACAACATATAGTCAATCACGCTAGCACCATTGTGCTTTCTACATGTAAAGTCATTGGTGCCTTGCCATAGAGATACACCATTTGCAATGAGCATTCCGGTACTATTGCACATATGTAGAAGTGACTTTCCATAGTGATCCACTTCTTTTGCATCATTAGAACTTCGATTATACATGTATGAGTCATCCACTCTTCTTGATACATGCGGCATGTCGACTTGTTGTGTGTCGTGTTGTAACATATTTGTGCGAGCATTCATGTCTCCAAAAACAATGACTTCACCTTGATCCTTGTAATAAGCAATGTCTTCCTCTAGTTCAACAAAGGGCTGATCTCTATCCATATTCAAGCGAGCATAAAAGTTGGAGTCATAGTGAGGAATGTAGCAGCCGGCCACAAACATGACTTGACCATTTGGTGGGCTGATTTTCAGCCATAAGTAGCGTTTATACTTATCTTCTTTGACAATGGAAACATCTTTCAAACCCTTTTTGGTCATACATGCTATGCCTCCTTGGCCTCTTCGTTGCTTTGCATTTTTGGCCCACATCAAAGAATGTACATCGTATTTGTCAAATCCAAGAATTCGTTGCGCATCATGCTCCCATGTTTCGACAAGAAGTATCACATCGGAGTCATTGGTAAGCTCATCAATGCCAATTCCCGCATTCCATGGATACCCGTTACAATTCCAAAAGCTTATTCGCAAGCGTGAGTTGGTCTCATAGATCATGTGTCCCTATTTGTTGGGTGGACTTGCATCCTCCTCAAGTGCCTTTTCTTCTTGAGATGATACCTTAACCTTCTTGCTTCTTTCCTCGTATGCTTTGCGACGTATATTTTGTTGCATAAGAGTGCGATCCTCATATACATTACAACCCGTTCCTTTGAGGTAGATCCAACCATTGTCAAGGATGATCTTTCTCTTTACCTCATCAGCCATGGTACATACAATAGGTCTTTCTCCCGAGCGAGGGACTCCTTGTTTTCCAACTCGATGTGCACCATAAGCCATGATTCCTAACATGCCAAAGTGTGTAGCAAAAAACTCTTCAATAGCAACCGCAAGAGATTGGGGTGTTTCCATGCTTTCCTCCTTGATTCCAAGAGAGAGAGAGAGAGAGAGAGAGAGAGAGAGAGAGAGAGAGAGAGAGAGAGAGAGAGAGAGAGAGAAGGCTCAAGAAATGAGTGTAAAAGCAAAGAAAATTGTCTTGGTTCTTTCCATCTCAATATTGAGCAATAAAGAACAAACAATGATTAGAAGGTATCAGCTTACAACCATTGTTGCCTTATCTTCAAAGCGACATTTGCTATTGGCAGGTAAAAAAATCCCATCATGCTTCTTTTGAGATACGAAGATAAATCACTTGACTTATTTCAATTTAACCATTATTTTGAGTTGAGAAAAAAGCTCACATCCAAAATCATCATCAATATGAAATCTTGTAAAAAAGCATATCATGTCGTAGCATTCATTTTGCACATAATTGATCATTGTTTTTATTTGAGAAAAAAACTCAAATAAAAAACTCATCATCATTTTGGACTTAGCTAAGACAATTTACCCCCACTACATGTCCTTCCCTTCAAATGCCAAAAAAAGAAAATAGGAGATAATTGTTGACGATTCTCTCTCTCTCTCTCTCTCTCTCTCTCTCTCTCTCTCTGTCACACACACACACACACACACACACACACACACACACACACACACACACACACACACACACACACGGTATTACACTCAACCGCCTACTCCACAACATGGAATCCTTTTTCTCCCCTTTTGAGTCATCAACTAGTCACTCCCGGTCTATTGGCCAAGCTGCAAGGTAGTCATCGTCTACGCCTGGCTTCAATCAAAACCCTACACCCACATCTAGAACCCGCTTTGCAATTACACCTGGTTGTACCTAGTGCTAAAAATATGTTATATTTTTGAATGAACGCAGGTCACTACCAAGGACGAAGTCGGCCAAAGACTACTCCCCCAAACTCAACCTAGAAACCACATTATCTTTCACTTAACCTATCGGAATGCTTTCATGGACTTAATGTATGTTCAAGCTTTTTTTGGGATATTTTTTGTATGGACTCAACATCACAACTAATGAAATATGGGATGAATTTTCTTGAACCCATCAAGTTTATGGTATATAATGCTAAGGATGTGTTTACTCACCCTGTTGTACCTATGTGTCATTGTACTAAGACAATGACCGGTTATCACCAAGACTTTAAACACATGTTGTTTTTTTATCTCATACCACTTGAGGATAATCTCTCAAGAAACACACTCATGAAAGGACTGAATTACATTCACATTCAACCATTATGTAGACATATTTCCACCAATGAACTATGGATTTGTCTTTTGAAAATCATAAGAGAAGGTATTGTGATCGTACCTCCTCACTTACATGAGGACTATGTTTTTTGGAAGTATTGTGAAGCTTCCCTCCCAACCAAAATGTCCTCTAAAATGATAACCCCATTGGATCCCTACATTGATAGTCTAAAGAGAAATTCTTTATTACTTGCTTAGACAAAGCAACTAACAACCCCGTGTTCATCTACCCATCCTTTATAATACAAGAAGCCTGAAAGAGATTTGAAGGTAATGATTTCCTACCTAGTAACAATTCCCCCTCAACCACTCTACAGGAGATTCAATCCTTCTTGGGTAAATTTCAAGCCCAAAACCATCTCCCACATGGCTACATACAAAGCTCAATAAATAGCTTTCAGATGGATCACTTGTGGGTCTAATTGCTACTTTACTGAAGCTTCACTACTTTTAGCCCGTGTACTAAAAACTTGTATCTCATGCCTAAAGCATCGAGCTCACCTACTAAATAAAATATCTCTCCTATGCTGATCAATTCCCTACATGATGTTGTCTACTCAGCCGGTATTAAGAAGTGCTAAGAAAATATCCCACATCATGGAGACATTGGCCTGATCACAATTATCGACAATCTACTTAGCTATGTCTATGATCAACAAGGACCTTTCATCTCCTCTAAAAGCTTCCCTAGCAGATGTATATGTGGAACATGGTCACATCAATTATACAAGAACCACCTATTACCAAATCCCAAGCAATGGAGCTTAATTCTTGGTTGATAGATCATATGTACATTCAATGTAATGGAAAATCTTATCGGCAAGTCAACGGCATTCCTATGGGACTTGCATGTTCCCCAATTTGGTGTAATATTTATCTTCATGCACTAGAGTATGACTACATCAAATATTGTCTAAAAGACCCCCAACTCCGGCTTCAACTCCATCAACTCAGGTTCCCTTTTCGGTACTTTGTTGACAGCCTTTGGATTAACAATGGAGCCCCAAAACATTTCACCACTACTAACCCAATCTACCCCTTTTGCCTATCCACAGATGACAGTGCCACCGTTTTTGAAGGCACAATACAACAGACCGATAAGATGGGCACACAAAGTCATCATCTCCCAAATCAAACCCATCATATTTAGTAATCATTCAACACAGCAAGCAAGCAAAGACATCAAAGACCTTGTAAAGGCTTTCTTTAGCAACGATTTAGAGAGAATAAGACTCTAGCAGATCATCTACAAGTACTTAGAATCTTCATAGGAATTGTGAGTTTGTAAAGAGTTCAACAAAGTCAAGAAGTCAACTCATGCCTCAAAGGGTGGGCACTTGGTCCCTAATGGGGGCCTAGTGCCTCCATTAGTGGACTCTCTATATGTAATGTTCCTGACCTACTGCAGGTTCGAATGGAGAGTTACACACACCAAAATTTTGCTCCACTTGAGATTTATGCAGGAACCTTCAATAGTTTTAAAATTCCTATCATTAAGGATTTTGGGCAAATCTATAAGGGTACCAAGTGACGTGGGCAGCTATTATGCAAGAGGGGTAAAATCAAAGTACCACCCTACACGAGTTCACTATCCCACTATCTGGACTTAACCTTGTATTGGCTGCGAGAAGAAAAACCTCATGCAGGTCTACCACCTCTCCCACTACTCCCACTCCCTCATCGCCACAATTCTAACTGCCTTCAAATCCACCTATATTCTCTTGCATGGAGCACCTTCAATTGTATATGAAGGTGGTGGTCTTTGATCTTGAGGCTCTAGCTTGCAGGACTTCCTCATTGGGCCTTACAACACCAACCAATTTTACATGGATCTCCCTACTCATGTTTAAGGCAAAACACAAGTACTTTTTTCTCTTATTTGTGTTTAGCATATAGTGGACATCGATAACAAGTGCCCCACTTACAAGACATCTGTAGTCTATGAGTGAAGTACTAACTTGTTCTTTCTCTCGTAATGGATGCACATATCATTTTATGGAGCTTTATATATTCTACACACAAATCCCTTTGAAAGCACTCTATTGTAACTACCAACCTTAATGGAAGTATCTATTTTTTTGAAGAATCTTTGTACTGTACTTGTATTAAGTTGGTCTTTGGCTCCCCTCATTGAAAGCTACCTACACACACACACACACACATGGGGAGAGGGAATCTTACTAACCAATACATTTTATTTACATGTTTTCCATTTTGATAGTACCACTAAGAGGTAAATAAGAAAAGTCAAAAAGTACAAATGAAAAGGACAACCACATTGGGGGTGGGGAGTATTGTATTCCTACTAAACCATTTTGCACATGAGGTCTCAAAGATGCACTTTTTTCTAGCCATCCATCTGGATGGGCAAGCTTGCAAGGGGTCCTTGATGTTCAAGTCTCCCAATGATGTAAAATGCACCAACTATCATCGGGGATCGTAATAGCTCTCTCTCTCTCTCTCTCTCTCTCTCTATATATATATATATATATATATATATATATGTGTGTGTGTGTGTGTGTGTGTGTGTGAGTGAGTGTGTGTGTGAAGTCTGGTGGATTCATAATCCTAGTTCCTTTTTGAATAACATGTCTTTGAGGGATTTGTTCCTATGATGTTAAAACTTCTCCTTCTTCTTCTTCTTCTTCCTCTCCCCCCTCCCTCCCTCCCTCCAGTGTTTCTCGAGAAAGGTTTGCCTCGACTTAGCCTTGAGCCGGTTGAAATCAAGATTAGCCGGTTGCAAACCAAGGTAAAGGGAGGGAAAATTGATAAAATACGCAAGAAAATAGTTCATAAATCCTAGAAATTTAGAAAATTCTAGTAGTGCTTTTGGTTGAATCTTGGCAAGGAGGAAAACCAATTGTCTAGAAAAAATTACTTTTCCAAATATTGCCTCTCTCTCTCTCTCTCTCTCCACCATGGTTTGGCATCTACTTCTTGATGCAGATCAACCACTAGCCTATGAGGTGGCTCTTTTATAGCATAAAGCTTTCAATTTAAAATATCCACCGCAATAAAGTTTAGTTGGCACCTTTGGTGGAAGAAAGCACTCGAAGGTAGCCATGGAGATTCTACGAGCTCCATCAGTCTCTCTCTCTCTCTCTATCTACATTTTAGAACATGCCACCTAAGTAAACACCTAGTTTGAAAGAAAGCTGGAAGATTCCTTCACTTTCATTTTCCACAAATAATGCAAATTGAAATCTTTCTTGAGTTTTTATTCTTTCAAATAGAAACTCTCTCTCTCTCTCTCTCTCTCTCTCTCTCTCTCTCTCACACACACACACACACACACACACACACACACACACACACACACACACACACACACACACACACACACACACACACACACACACACACACACACACAATTCTGCAAATAAGTGAGCAAAGCATCGGAGATTTCCAATTTAATAGACTATCTGTTAATGATCATAATTAATAGATTTATGCTCACTAGTTTTGGGTCCCTAGAAGATCCTTATGGAGGCCTAGATAAATAAGATACTTTGGAAATTGTGAACTCGACACCTTTTGGGAGAAAAAGCAAGCTTGTAGTTTGGCTATGGCATTTCGCTCTCCTTCTTCTTCACTGCTAACCTATATCCTAATTAGTGACTATAGGTGTGCATGTGTTGATGTGCTTACTCAAGCATGGTTACTTTTTGTTGCTATGAATTACATGGTCACTGTTTAAAACATGTGTGTGTGTGCACGCACACGTGCACGTGCAACTTTGAGGGTGTGCATTGTGAGACCTTGGCTTTGCATGCTCTCTAGTTACCTGTGTGTGTGTGTGTGTGTGTGTACTTGGCACTTCTTGAGAGAGGTGTGTGTAGTAGGTATGCTAGGAAATTGCATTTGTGCTTGTGCAATTGAGAGAGATAGAGGAGATGAAACAAGAGATTGACCCTCTAATGGATTCTCTCTTTGAGTTTTTATTCTTCAAAAGGCCTCTTCCTCTATCACACAAGTAGAGAGCTCTCTCACTCTTGTGAGATGCCTCCATGCCCTAGCTTGTTAGCCACATTAGATTCGATGGATTGACAAACTAGGTTGTCGGTCTTGTGTGTGTGGATCTATATCATGCTACAATGACCACACAAACATGCCTTACCTTGTGTTCGTTCGTCCAACACAAAGTCGTTTGTGGCAAGATATTAATGCTTGATATTCTAAAACTTGCAAGAAATTGCTAGTTTATGTTTTACTTCAAGCTTGTGAGATTTTGGAAGGCAAGGGTGGATAAAGTGATTGAGGGATCACATCCTGAATTTTACACTCCTTTGTGGTCACTAAGAGGTGGTTCAGTCTCGAATTGTTGTTGTAGTGGCTTGTCCATCATCAAATCTTGTAAGCATGGACTCAGTAAAAGCTCTCAAGCGTCTTTGTGTGTTATTGATATTGTTTGGGTATTAAGTAGTGTTGGCTATCAAAGACCTAAGTGAGTTGCTATAAAAAGGTGGCCGGGTGGAGAGGACTTCTTTCGCCCTAATAAACTACACAGGTTGGTGACTTTGAGTGTGTGTTGTTTGAAGCTAAGAAAGATGTAACTAAGGGTCCTTCTGAATTGAGATTTGGTGCTGATATGAGTTTCTTTGATTTAACAAGCCCCATCCATGTGGCTGCCAACTATGCTCATTCAAGTGTTGTCTTTTTATATCTAGAAATGGTGTAACTCTCTCTCTCTCTCTCACACACACACACACACACACACACACACACACACACACACAAACACACACACACACACACACACACACACACACACACACAAATGTCTATCTAGGAGAAATTTTAGGCCTTATCTTCTTATAAAGCAATATAATGGGCTTGCTTGGCTCACACCTAAGATTGCTTGTATTTGCTTTGAGTTTTTTGGTTGGCCCTAGACTATTTGCATGGTCGTATAAATACACACGTGTATGGGGTCCTTTTTGGGTAATAATTTTTTTACCTCACTTATGGTAATAAACTTTCGACTCTTGGTTGTAGTAGGATAATGTTTGATCTTCGAATCTGTTTGGTATTCTTGCCTGCATAATTTTGAGCGGCGAGTTGTCACTACAAGTGGTACGATTCCGCTCTATTCTAGAGTACATTTGCTAGCAGTACACATGGCTCCATTCAATGCAAGCGTAGAAAACGACATCTGACTGGTGATAGGACGTGGTGGTGCAATGGAGCTGCATTCGCATGGAAGTGTTGTTTACTCACAGCTTTGATCGTTCAATCATATTTAAAGGTGAGGGTTTTCCCTCACTCAGTGGGCTTGTGTACATTCATTCTGAGGTTTATGTGTAGTGGTTGCCTTATTTGAATGGCTTTACTATGTGTGTGATACACTATGGCTAAAGGGAAAGATAAGAAACAGTCTTTGGAGGTTCATTCTCTGGCTTCATCTTAGGTGGAGTTCTTTGGCTTGGTGTGATTTTTTTTTGAAGCTAATACCTCTTTGCTTGATAAATGATAGCATAATGTCATTTCTAAATGTGTGGCTATGAGCTTATGGCATCGGTATGCTTGAGGTGTTGTTGGGCGACTCTGGTCTGGTTATGTTTTTCAGGATAAAGTGATTATGATTGTGTGTACCTACCTTAAGGGGCTGGAACCTATATTGGCTTGACTGTTTATTGGGACTTGGTTGGTGGTTTGCTTGGTATGTAGTTTGGAAATAACATCTCATTGGTTTTTCTAAGGTCTGTTTGATATCATGCATGATGGATATGTGATGGGATTCCCTTGCTTCATGTACATATACTGGTCTGATTAGATTTGCATGTGTTGTTTCCTTTTTGAGGGATACCTTGGTTGATATGTTGCATTGTTTCCTTTTTGATGGGTACTTTGGCTGGTATGCTACAGTAGGCCACTATTTTGGCTTTCACCTGGGCTAGCATGGGTTTTACCTTAGACTCCTTTGCTCCATTTAGGATACGACCTAGTGTTAAATAAAAGGCTCACTTAACCTTATTGTATAAGGCACCTCATACATAGGTGGTTGTTCTTGGTTAGTACTAATACCCTGGTTGTTGAGCCTTCTATTTTATGCAGATATAGCTCAGCATTAATTTCTCTTGTCTGATGTTTTATACCTTATAAATGGTTTTTTATGTTGTTTAAGATCTGTTTTACAGACGACTAATGAAATTCTGCTAACTATTGACTCCTCAAAACCGTGGAAAGGCATGGCTGGGTTGATAGGGTTACCCGATCTTTGCAGGACTCTATAGATTTACTTATTTTTGAATGTAACCTCCTTTGAAAAAAATTACAGATGTCTAGCCGATGGTGCTAACTTTAGTTGATGAATGATCCTGTTGAGCTAGTTTGGATGAATTCTTGACAAAAGATGGGGTATGGTTACAGTATCGTATAAGGCTAATCTATGCATGTTTTCTTAGTTATGCAGGTAATCTCCGATAATAGTTTTTTAGAAACTGCCTGGGCTGTTTTTTCTGGAGTAATACTCCCTAAAATCGCCTGGTTTACTACATTATTTGCTTGTTTTTGCACAGTTAATGTGTTTGGGTACATAGACATGATCTTGCTTTTGAGGGGTTGCTTTGTCTCCTGGTATCTTTTGCTACAAGAATTCAGAGGGATTCACATTTGTAGGACCAGCCTAAGGGAGTTTTTGTTCTTACAAATACTGGTTTGGATGGTTCTTCATTTTCTCAGCATGTTATATCATACATTAGTTTGTATGATAATTACGTATAGCTTCTGATTATTGAGGATCATGAGTTCCTCGGACGTTTGTTGAAATCTGGCCATTTACTTTCTGGTGTGCAAAGCTTAAAGTAGCTAGGGCAGATTATGTGGTCTCATTTGGGGCTAAGAACATGGCGTGTACTAGGAAGAAAGCCTTTGTTAATAGAACTTGCAAGAATAAGAAGATTAATTATAAAGACCTTTAGCACATGAATACGTCTAATGCTAATCATTGGCAGTTCTTATGTGTTTGTTTATGATGGTGTAATTGTCTACCAAAGTCTCTTGAAATTTCTCTTTCAATGATAGTTTACTTGCACAAAAAAGTTGTACCTTTGTGACATGGATAATAACTAGGATGGTTCAGCTCTCTTTGGTTCAGCTTTTTGGTTACTTTACTGTTTGGAAGATTGGCTGCTGGTTTGAAGTTTCTAAAGGAATTAATTACAAAGACCTTTAGCACATGAATACGTCTAATGCTAATCATTGGCAGTTCTTATGTGTTTGTTTATGATGGTGTAATTGTCTAACAAAGTCTCTTGAAATTTATCTTTCAATGATAGTTTACTTGCACAAAAAAGTTGTACCTTTGTGACATGGATAATAACTAGGATGGTTCAGCTCTCTTTGGTTCAGCTTTTTGGTTACTTTACTGTTTGGAAGATTGGCTGCTGATTTGAAGTTTCTAAAGGAATTTCTACCTTTTAAGATGGTGATGTGTACCAACTTGACATTAATCACTTGTACAGAATCTTGCTATCTAAGTTTGTTTTGTACAATAACCTTGTATTTATCTGGGTACCTTGGTCTTTGAACATGTATATGTTTGTTTGTGGGTAATATATGTAAATAACAAACACACACACACACACACACACACACACACACACACACACACACACACACACACACACACACACACACACACACACACACACACACACAAAGGGAAACTAAATTGGTGTCATATAAAGTATGTTTTTTTGTCAAATGGTAAAATTCAAATGGAGTAGGAAGAGGATATACATCTCTCATTGGATCCTAATTTGTTCTTAAAACTAGGTGCATCCATTGCCATTTCCGATTTATGTGTAATGTTTTGCTTAGGGTTTATGTTGGGATTTATGTGTTTGTGGTAGATCCCAACCCCTTTGACCAACATGGGGTATTTTTAATGCCACCTTCCTTGGTGCCTACCTTAAAGCACCCCATGTTGGAGCCCCCTTTGAGCGGGGCGCAAGACTTTGAAGTGCAGGTAGTATACACTTATTGTGAATTGTATGTAGTATAATCTTATTGGAAGTAGGCATTGGAAGAAATAATAATAGTTTAGCTGACTAGGCTAGGTGCATGAATCACAAAAGGTTGTGTGGGCCATTCATTCCCATAGCTCATCAAATGATGGCACATTAGTTATTGTAAGTAATAAATTGCAAAATCAAATGTGTATTATCTACTATTTTTGTTGAGCCCATAAAGGCAGATCTAGAATCTTATCAAGCATGGTTGCAGGCAGGTCATGACTTAAAACCAAATGGAGACATTATCATGATCCTAAACTTGAAATTGCAAAATTAGGAGCTTTCCAAAAACTAGTAAAGATAACGTGGAAACTTTTGAAAATGCAAAACCATGGACCAATTGTAATGATTGAACCAAACAAGTAGCTGCTGCAAAACATAAACAAAGGCACAAAAACCATCCAAAAAGGGCATAAAACCAAAATAGAGAAAGAGTCACCACTAGTAGTGGCAAATATTGAGGATTGGATGGAAGGGATTTCAGCAATGGTGGGAGACTAGCCATATCACTTATGGGGAGTAGTCATGGATCCTAATAATGAGGTGAGCTAGACTTTGGGATTAGCTCCTTTGGAAGAGTTGTATCTAAGCAGTCCTCCCATGGATCTACAAATATAGCCTCTCTATGGGGATTGGGTTTCATAAAGACATAAAAAAAGATTCAAAAGCTAATACTATAAAACTCTACCCTCATTTTTGGGCGAACATGAGGATAAATCTCAAGTCTTTAAAAAAGACACGATGTGTAGCCAAAGAGACGTGGGACGTTGGAAACTTACATTCAATTCAATGCATTATTACTTTTGAATGAATTGTTCAATATTAGATTGCTCTTGTGGAAATAACTTCATGAAAACCTAGGGAAAAACATGAATTAGGGGTTTGGCACAAGAACATATATTGGAAATCTAGAGAGAGGAGTTTCCAATAAAAGAGGTCAAACCTATTCCAGTAATCACAATCAAAGACTACTACAAAGGAGAAGAGAAAAATATAACTTTTCATGTGGCATATGCCGATACTAAATCTCTAGTTATACTAGACAATGGAGTTGGCATTTCCATAACCACCAAACAAGTGTGATAACCTTGGGAAAAATTGCCTATACAAAAAACACGCATGGAACTCCAACTAGCAGATGGACACATAAAAAGACCACTTATTAGGCTTACTAGAAGGAGTGGTGGCTAATTCCTATGGTATTGACTATAAGCACACCCTTACAATTATGCATTTTGGTAGAAAGTGTAACTATGACATTATATTGGGAAGACCATTTATGTGATAGTTGCAAATGGTTCAAGACTAGGGCTATGATTACATATATATGTTTGATCAGTTGGATCAATCATTCTCGTCAACTTGGAAGATCAATCTTACCATGATGTATCCAAAAACCCCATAGAAGAGTTTGAATCTATGTCAATATATGAAACTAAATTGCCTTCATGGTTGAATGTTAAAACACATCTATGGATGTGAGGAGCATTTGAAAGGGGTAGTTTACAAAGAGAGGATTTTTTCTTGGATAGGAATGTGGTAGGAAAAACCTACCTACTCGAATCTTTTCCTAAACAACTCTTTGAATGCTTTAAATAGACTAAAATGTTGATAACTATGGATGTATGTGTCAACAAGTCAATTCCACTAAATTTTGTGACAAAGAGGGCTATGAAATAATTTCAATGCAAATGGTGTGCATGGCGAGTGGCGATGACAATGAGTCTAATAATAAAATTGGTAGTACAAAAATGACAAACGACGAGGAGATATGTATTTTGGGATACAAGATGAATCTCCAAGTGATTTGAGTGGATAGGGAACCACAAGACATTTTATAACGTTGCATATTATTTTGAGGGGACTCCAACCATGACAAGTGAATCTGGCTCTAACAAAAAACACATACAAGCATGTCTATTAGCCAAGGATGACAAAGAAAAGTTCTTTGAATTTTTTAAATCAGAAACTCAACACAACTTTGATCTTTCTCTTGATTTTGTTCCTTTGTTTTATCTGTGTTACTCTTTGAATTCTCCCCTTTGTGGGTTGCAATGCAAGCACTTTGCTCTTGCTCTCCTTAATCACCTTCATCTTCTACATCATCCTTAGGAGTGGATTTTTCTTGAGAGGGCTTAGTAACTACATCTCCATCCTTTTTTGGCTCTCTCCTTTGTAAAATGATGATGCTTTTCCATTAACCGTCAAGGTAACGAATCATTAATTAATCACGATAGAATCAAGACAATCATCATATCATAACATTGTTATCAAATTAATATCTTTTTTAATATTGTTCAAAGCTAAAATCTTTTGATATGAGCAATTCATTCTTGATATTTTTTATGAAGAATTTTAACCATTTACATAAAAAATTATAGAATCAAATCGTTGATTTCAAGAATGAAGAAAATGATATAATGGATGCAAACTTCTTTGTAACAATGTCAATGTCATGCAAAAATTGGTAAATCTAATAAAAGCAAATCTTATCTAATTTGTACATCAAATCGTAGGTGATTGAATAAAGCAAAAAAGAAAGATATGATGGTCTAAGTTTGATTTGATTCTTGCACATGCACCGAATTGCATATGATGCACACAAAAGGCAAGAAGATCAATGAATCCATCTAGTTCATACATAAAAATTTAATCAAATGTGATATAAATTCGACACAATTAATTTTTGATCTAGGCAAAATGAATTGCATATGATGCATGAAAAGTAGTTTTTAGATTGATAATAAGAAGTTCAACATGTTTTAATTTAGAAATATAACAACTCTTATCTTTTGAGTGTTTTACTTCAAAACATATATAAGAGTAGCCAATTCACTTAATTTAGAAATATAACAACTCTTATCTTTTGAGTGTTTTACTTCAAAACATATATAAGAGTAGCCAATTCACTATAGGTTACTTTTGATGCAAAATTTCATGGATGTGTTGTTGATGAGCAACTCCAAAATTCCCCAAAACCTTAAAAAGAACTCTTTTAAACGCTGAAATTAGAGTTTTCTGCACAAGATCTTTGTAAAACTGTGAGAGGCAAAAAACACTCCATTTTTGTCAAGAAAAAGCAACCATCTTCAGATATCATGTGGAAAAGATGATGGAAGAGAGAAGAATAGATACGATACACATAAGATGCAACCCAAAGTGTGTAGAATACTTAAACTAGATGATGATATAAATATAGAGGGGACCTGAGTGTTATACATAGAGTAGCTTCATATATAAGCTCAATAGTGCAAAGAGTAAGCAATGTAAAATTAGTTTTAAGAAGAAATTGTACGAGCTCACTATGCTTCAAGTTCTTAATAGATTAATGAGTATCATCACTCAACTCACAACATCAATCTGAGGTACCCAAAGAAGATAAAGCAACAATTGTCTTGAGTGCATTGCCTTCATCATTTGATCACATTCGTCATAGTTATGGAGGAGAAGGACCTAGCACCACCCTTCTTAAGGCAGGTTAGTTCATTGCACAAGGAGAGAGGAAGCAATAAAGAAGTCAGGTTCAATTTGAGGAGCTTTAGTTATATCCTCACTAGCATGAATTACATCATCATCTAGTTCAACCAATAAAAAGAAGTGTTACGAGTATAAAAAGTTTAGATAATTTACCAAAGATAAGTATAACAAAACTTTTGTATGCATTGTGGAAAAAAGGGACCCCCACCATCTAAGTGTCAAAGTAGAAGTAGCATCAACAAGTTTAAGAAGAGCTTGATACCATGGTTCAATGAGACTTATTTTAGTCTCCATAGCATGTTTTGTGTGACTTTAGTAGCTTGTGTGGCATCATGGTATCTATGACCTTTGTTCACTAGTTCAAAGCTTAACACTAGTTTGGTAATGTAATAGGACATAAAAGTGTGTTTTCAGGGTTTTGGAAAAAAATCAATACTCTTTGTATATGTGTGACGTTTCAAGTGTCCTTACACGAGCTTCATGCTAAGGACCCGTTCTACATGGTAAAAACATATTTTCATGATGCATCCCATGCTACACCACATAGACATTTTTTCACGCAACCAATCTATTTTTCCCATTAACTTCAATGGGTTCCTACTGTAAGTATAACCATTAGACCAATCATTAACCTATGTGACACTTTCCATGTGAACTTCACGTGAGGTGTATGAACTCGATATACTTCTAGATGATTTATACTAGCATCTAAATCTATTCTCTAGCTTAGTGATCGAGCTCCCTTTTAAGGGGCCGATTTGGGGTGATTCTTGGAGCCTCTTAGAGACATGTACTACACCTTGATACTTCTACTTAAGTATCTTACTCTTGTATACACTTCTAGTGCAAATAGATGGTTGCAGCTAGAAATTCATAACTCCGAAGGGAATATACAAAGACGATCACATCACTGAGAATATTGAAACCACATCCAAATGAGCAATTTCATGCAAAACCTAGCACATAACTAAGATCCTATAGCTACACATAAATCATTGTGGATGAGTAAACCTGCTGACCATGGATTGCAATCCTAGTACTTTTACCTCTGATGACAATAATTATATGAAGTAGAGTCCATTGGCAAAATATCATGCGAGATCACATCACCACTTTATTATCTATTTTTCATGTTTTAATGAAAAATTAATGAAAAATATCTTAAATTAAAAGAAAAATTACAAATCCATACCAAAATTTTACAAACCAACATAAAATCAACACCCAACTATATTTTTGGTGGATTTTTCTTTTTTTAATGATATTTAAGCTATTAAATAGCAAAATATAAACAATTTTTTTAAATTTAAATGCTTATACGTAAGTAGGAGCTTAAAATTGTTGTTTGTTCCTATATCTTTGTATTGCTCACTCTTATGGGAATAAATTAAAAAATAGGAAGAAATTCTTGTTGTCATAGTGCCTAACGCTTTAGAATCGTGAAACGAGCTCCTTCTTGAGCTTGTTCAAACACTTCTTGCTTTTGCTACAAAAGGTATTCCTAATTGCTTCAAAAAAATTAAAAGGTTTACTATCACGGAGATACCTTCCTATAAAAAGTGCCCTTATCATGGGTTCTCTCAGCATCATCAGACTTGTCATCTTTATCTCAGCCTTGCTCCCGTGGCACCTTGTTGACTAGGCCCCACAACTGATGGCAACATAATGTCGCCCTGTCGAGAATATATATATAGATATAGATATATACATATATAGATATATACATACATATATATATATATATATATATATATATATATATATATATATATATATATATATATATATTATATATATAGAGAGAGAGAGAGAGAGAGAGAGAGAGAGAGAGAGAGAGCATGACTATGTTGCTTTGCTTGACCTACACACGCTAACAGTTCGTCCTCCTGTGCTCTTTGTATATTGGCCATGACTCAGCCCCTCTCCTTTGTCCTCCTATCAACCCGACCTTGCACCCCCTGCTCGCTGCCCATGTTGTTGCTCTACCCAACTACCAGGCAGTTTTGGCAGATAGAGAAAGAAAGAGAGAGGTGCCTTTCTTGGTTCCTACAAAAGGACTAGAGAGAGAGAGAGAGAGAGAGAGAGAGAGAGAGAGAGAGAGAGAGATTTGTTGCCACCTCTCTTCGTTGGCTTTGCAGAACACCTGCACTCTATCTATCCTCTCACCTCCTTGCCTCGCTACCTCCCTATGCTACCACCCACCCTGGCCCCTCACCTCCATTTTTCTTGCATAGGGTCATCGCCTGAGCACCCGTGGATGAGAGAGAGAGACAAGAAGAAGAGGAGAATTTTAACGCCATAGGAAGCTATCCCTAGAGACCTCAAAGATCTATCTGACGAGAGAGAGAGAGAGAGAGAGAGAGAGAGAGAGAGAGAGAGAGAGAGAGAGAGAGAGAGAGAGATCTGCCGATCAACTTTCCAGTTTTCCTCCTTTCTTTTCTTCCTTCCCATTCTTCAATTTCTTTCTCTCCTAAAGTAATGAAAGATTTTCCCTTTTTCTGAGATTGGGGAGAACTACTTCCACGTTTTAGTTAGTTTTGGTTCTTGTTCAACCTTGTTTTGTTTCATCTCCATCGTTTTTGTTTTTCCTCTGTGTCATTGAGGCTCTTTCACTTGTAACAAATAACATGTCCTTAACACAACCTCGTATGTTTTACTAACTTATGCTAATGCATTTTTCTTTTTAAACGTTGGCATAGGATGTGTATATATATATATATATATATATATATATATATATATATATATATGTTTTGCATCATGTTTCATTCAATATTGCTTATGTCAATTGCAATGTTGATTCAAAAAATTAAAAAACTTATTCTCCCCATTTTTGGCTACCAATTGCACTCGTCTTTGCTCTTTTTCAGAATCCAATCCACTTGAAAGTGATTAGATTTTCTTCAATCTCATTTGTGGCATCATAAAGTGTAGCTTTATTTTCACATTTAAACCAAATATTTCCTCATGTATCTTAAATACAAATATCTTCTCTTTACTTTTGATCTCTAAGTTCTCTTCAAATTCACATTCATCTCCATTTGAATTACACTAAACCTGGGTTTCTCCTAGCCACTCCACACCCAAACTCCAAAGACACAATTTCTCTCTTATCTTTGCACCTAATTTTTTGCAATTTGGTCTCTCGTTCCAGAGAAGCATCTCTATAAAAAGTCATGGGGAGACCCTTTTAATTCTACCTTTCTCTTACATTGATAGGCTCGTGGCTATCGCTTTTGTCTTTTTAAAGGGTGGTGCAAGTTTCTAGACACTCATGGAGCAAGGACTTGGGCAAGGAGAGCTCTCTCTCTCTCTCTCTCTCTCTCTCTCTCTCTCTCTCTCTCTCTCTCTCTTTCTCTCGTCTTTGTACAGGGTGGTGCAAGTTTCTAGACACTCCTGGAGCAAGGAGTTGGGCAAGGATAGCTCTCTCTCTCTCTCTCTCTCTCTCTCTCTTGCCTCTTTGTTGTGGGGCTGTTTGTTACCTCTCCCTATGCCATATGACTCGCTTCCTTGCCAAAGGGATAGGAGACACCCAATCATAAAAATGAGATGCAAGAGGACATTGCACGTTTATCGAATTACATAAAAGGAATCTCTGATGGACACTCGAGTGAGAGAGAGAGAGAGAGAGAGAGAGAGAGAGAGAGAGAGAGAGAGAGAGCAACGGGGCTCTTTTTCTTATTAAATATAGTTGCGGTCGTAAGTGAGGCATGAAAAGCGTCAAGCTTCAAAGAGGTGAGTGCATCCACCTCTTTGCTTATTACCGACCCATAGACAACCCACGTAATACAATTATTTGTAACGATGCAAGTCTACTTGCCACCATAATACATTGATTTTTGCACCACTTTTATCTTCAAACTTTGGAAAATTTTCCACCTTTCAACTTTAAAATTTAGAGCGGTAAATTTAAAAAATTCATCGGTGGGGTTACTTCTCCCCTAAGAGGTGGGTGCTCTTCATTTCGAAAATTATGACCCAGTCTCAGTCACCAAGAGGTTGTCTTTTGCTAGTGTGGTCACCTCCAATGACTTGCTTAAAGTCGGCTACGTCAAATCAGCATGCATGAACACAAGTAGAAATTAAGATTTATTCTACTACTAAGCTTGGAGATTGGATCACGATCCTAACATGCTCTATTTCTTTCAAATTCATTGCCTAATTATCAACCCACAATTCTCTAGTACACTACTACACTCCTCTTTAATCCCAGTAGAGGTGACACATTGTTGTGTTCTCTCTCTCTCTCTCTCTCTCTCTCTCTCTCTCTCTCTCTCTCTCTCTCTTCTAGGTGGTTGATCCCCAGCTACGGTCAAGAGGAGGTTGGTTCTCTCTATCTCGAAAACTTTAGGGTTGTCGCCTCCTCTTGGGTCTCCTCGTGGTGATCGCGATTCACAAAGTGTGCCCCCCCCCCCCTCTCTCTCTCTCTGTGTGTGTGTGTGTATGCATTCCCTTCACCACCTACTATCTTTCGTGAACCGCAATCTAATCCTTCAACTTATTCCACATGGCTACTCTAACACCTTTTGCTTCCACCTAGAGAGAAGTCTCTTTACATCAGGCAACGATTGTTTGAGCTTGATGATCAAGAGCCAAGGTACCAAATTCTAAGAATAGATAAAAGGGAACTCTAAGAGATTCGAGCATGCCAACAAAGAGAGAAACAAGAGATTCGAGCATGACAAAACGAGATAAAAGTACCAGTCACAAACTATTGCTATTTAAACATACATACAGATACAAGGACGATATCCTAAGCCTCAACAATAGAACTTTCCTTGATGAGATTAGCCTTATTTACCCTAACTACCTTAAAATTGAATCGACTTACGGTGATGGTTTTAATACATCTTCCGGGTTCTTTTCCACTTCTATACAATTCCTTAACTTTTCACTTATGTTACACAATCCTTGTAATGGAAACTATGACTACCAATTCATGTGGAAAAGAGATCAAATTAAAATCTCTTCCATTGAATTGTCAAGAAGAGGAGTAATCGACCACATAAAGACGCTCTTAATACATGTATTAGTCTTCTTTAAATGATCCTTTATTCTTGCTCTAACTGCTTCATGGCTTGGGAAGACATCAAAAATCTTATTCACAAATTTTGCCTTAACGGCTTTAAAAGGAATGACCTAATTAATACTATCATTAAAGCTATTTCACTAAATGACTGGCTTGGCTTGAAATTTAATCGCATTAATCTCATTTCCTTAATTAGGCAGTAGGCCCATGCACAATGGGCCTACTGCCTACCCATTGTGTATGGCACCTGGGATAGGGAGGGCACACACACACACACACACACACACACACACACACACACACACACACAGGTAACTGGTACAGACTTGGATTAGTTAAAAAAAGAGCTTTCCCCCATAAATAAATTGCCCCTATTCAGCTTGTGAAGCATTCTCGTAGTCCTCACTCTCATTCGAGTTCTATTTTGTCAGGAACAATTCACCACTTTTCTATATTTTTAAAGGAAAAGGGCCTTTTTCACCTACCCCTCGAGGTGGCTATCTTATAACTAGTGTTATTATTTCCCTGTGAGAGTTTACCCTTACAAAGGGTCCATGATATAAACTACTTGGTAATTAAGGGAACGCGGCGGTTTACCTCCTTTACTTTGATCTTCTTACCGAGGACTCCTTCACGCCCCCACTCTCCCTCTCCACCTCTGTCGCGTCACCTGCACTCAGAGTTCTCTACACATTAACACAAAAACCTAAAATTGGTAGCCTCCATTCAGGCGGCCACATTTGCTTTCTATTTTGAATATTACAATTGCAAATCGTGCAGATTGTGGTGGGTGTTACTGCATGAAGCTTGTCATGGCCAAAATGGTTGCCCTCTCTTGTGAGAGGCAGTTGTGTGTAGCCGCCCTTGTGTAGACAAGTTTGAGTTGAATTCTCCCATGCGTCCATGTGTGGTTGCTCTTGAGAAGAAAAGTCCGGCCCACCGGCCAAAGACTTCCACCTACCCACCATCGCCCATTGACTACTTGGCATCGGCTAACCGGCCAATTGACCAGCCATTTTTTGAACACTTTCTGATCGGCCATAATATTCTGGTTAAAAATGAATATTCCAACAAAGCTCAAGACTAGGCGTGCTTTTTTTTTTTTTTGATGAGTGATTTTTCTCATGCACAATGGCTTGTCCTCATGACGAGGGCCTTACAAATGTGCATTTTTGAGACTAAAGGATACAAGGAGTAAATCAAGCCCCATACGTAAACATTCATTGTGGAGATGTTTCTTACCTCCCCCTATGCCATATGACTCGCTTCCTCGTCAAAGGGAGAGGAGACACCCAACCATAAAAATGAGATGCAAGGGGACATTGCACATTTAGATTATACGTAAAAGGAGTCTCTAGCAAACACGAGAGAGAGAGAGAGAGAGAGAGAGAGAGAGAGAGAGAGAGAGAGAGAGAGCGCAATTGGGCTCTAGTTCTTATTAAATATAGTCGTGGTCGAAAGTGAGGCAAGAAAATCATCTCACTTCAAAGAGGTGAGTGCATCCACCTCTCTGCTTAAGTGACCCATAGCCAACCCACATACTACAATTATTTGTCATATATAACAATGCAAGTCTACTTGCCACCATAGTACATTGATTTTGGCATATTTGCACCAATGCAAGTCTTAAAATTTGTAAATTTTTCCACCTTCCAAACTTAAATTTTAGAGTGATAAATCTTAAAAATTCATTGGTGGGGTTATTTCTCCCCTAAGAGGTGAGTGCTCACGGCCAACAATGTAGCTCTTTAATCTGTGACAAGAGGAGCCAAGAGGAGGTTGGTTCTGTCCATCTTGAAAACTTCAGGGTTGTCACCTCCTCTTGGGTCTCTTGGTGGTGATTGAGATTGCTACAGTCGGAGACGCGGAGAGCTCTACAAAATACAAAAAATAACATACTGTAAGCCATAAAACCAAAAAATCTACATACTTGGCAAATCCCATGGCACATAATCAAAGCTGTACGATCAGAGAGAGATATAGGGTGAGAGAGAGCAAGAGAGCACAAGCCAATGCAGGTATCTCCTAGAGGGGAGTGCTGCACCGGCACGACAAGAGAGAAGAGAGAGAAGGACACAAGCACTGGGTGCAATCTTCCCTAGTGCAAGAGTGAGCATTTTCCTCTTGCACATATTTATTTATAGATTTCTTGAATTCTAAAAAATGAATACACATTGGTCGGCCAAACATCAATTGCCATAGCCCATAAAGAGCACTTGAATAATAAAATATACATAAATATGATGTCCTTTTCCATAGCCCATAGCTCGCTCATGCTTTTTCCATATGTCAGCTGTAGTAAATAACAAAATACTACATATCTTTTTGTTAGAAAGCAGCTATTCTCAGTTGCTAAAATAAGAACATGAGAACCATACTTGTCAAAAACAATGGTTAGCATTTTGTGTCATAAATATAATATATTGAAAGAAAAATGCATAAACTTAAACAACATTGCTTATGCCTGCCATCATACAAATACTACATATTCTAGCGTCCCATACCACTAGAATAAGCAGTATATGTCATATTCTGATGAATCAGGATATCATTGGTCACACTCGTCATTTAGTAATCAATCTTTGTCAATTCCAAGTCCGATTCCATAGACACTGTCGCGATATAAAATCATCATATACCAATTTCAATTCCAAATCCAGTCCAAATACCAAAAATAAAATATTGCAAACCAACGTATTTATTATAGATTTCTTGAACGCTAAAAAATGAATACACATTGGTTGGCCGAACATAAATTGCCATAACTCATAAAGAGCACCCGGGTAATAAAATATACATAAATATGATGTCCTTTTGCATAGCCCATAGCTCAGTCATGATTTTCCTACCTGCCAGTTGTAGTAAATAACAAACTACCAATTTCCATTATAGCGATTCACAAAGTGTCTCTTTGTGCCCCTCCCCCCCCTCTCTCTATGCACTCCCTTAAGCACCTACTATCTTAGTGAACTGCAATCTAATTCTTCAACTTATCCACCTAGAGAGAAGTCTCTTTACATTAGGCAATGATTGTTTGAGCTTACTGATCCAGAGCTCCAAGGTATCGAGTTCTAAGAATAGATCAAAGGTATCTCTAAGAGATTCAAGCACTGCAACAAAGATATAAACAAGATAAGATAGAGAAGCCCTTCTTAGAGCTTGCAACTTTACATTATGTCCTTACACACACATGCATCATATTGTACATCCCTAGCTTGGTAACAAATAGAGCTAGCTAGCTATACACATTTTATGATCGTACTATGTAGTCATATAGTTTTTGTACCCCTAGATCTAGAGTTCCATCCCTTACATTTCATGATTGTACTATGTAATCATATAGTTCTTGTACCCCTAGATCTAGAATTCCATCCCTTTCATTAGTACCCTCCCTCTTGGCTTATGTTTACACCACCCTCATCACATAACTTCTAAAATGAAATTATTTTATATCTTTTATCACATTGATTTTCTTAAATATTCAAAGAACACTGATGTATGTTGACCTTTCTTATTGGCCAAATTTGGCCTTTAAAAGATGTTAGTCTCTCTCTCTCTCTCTCTCTCTCTCTCTCTCATGCTGCCCCGAACAAAATGACCACATGTAAGCCTCACTAATAAGCACCACATCAAAACATGTCATAGAAGACACAAATTGGGATTCTATATTATCCCTCAAAATACAAAATGGGGCAATGGTTTAAGCCAGTTTATTGCATCCTAATAGTTCCAGTCTTCGACCACTTTAGTTCCTACTCTCAACTTCTCTGCACAGCTGCCATGCTCAAGCAAATGGTTGGCTCATCACCCCGAACTGACCCCACTCCCATGCCATGTGATGGTTGCTGCCCTTGTGGTGGCGCTCACATTCTTGGAACTAACCCCACTCTTATCTCTCTACACTCTCCTCTTTTGAGCCACATGGAGAGCCTAAAAATGGTTCTCCATTTTAGGATCAACAGATTTGTACGTGTGTATTTAAAGTGTAGGTGAGTTAGAGGAAGTGAGAAAGGGAGACCAAGCTCACAAGCGATGGACCATGGTCCTCATTTGACTGCAACAACAAGTTCAATCATTGTGTTTCTCCCTAAAAAATCTTGAAATCAAGCTTCTTGGGTGGTTAGCAATGGGACATGCAATTTACTTTTGCATGTGCCCACCAAGTTCCACTGGATGTCTTGCATGGGCTAATGTCCACATGAAATAAGACACCTACTTGCTTGTTGTTGCTAGTTCTAGCCTCCCAAAGAAAAGACCAAAGCTGCTATCTTAGTAGCATATGACGAGCAACCAAGGTAGAAAGAGTACTCAAAGAAGGACACTAAATCTTTAGAGCGTTTCTAGAATCCGAGCAAACCTTTTTGAAAAATCACAAAGCCAAGTGACATTAGGCATAACACCTGATATTTGAGAGAAAGAGAAAGGGTTCATAGATTTACGAGAACAAATCCACATTCTCGGAAGATCCAACTTTATGTGTTTGTGTTGAGAGAGTTGAAGTTTCTTAGCAAGCATAAGTAGTGACACATTTCTGTCTATATGTGGCTTTCATCAACACATATGATACTAACTGGGTATTTTCAATAAAAAGTTATGCAATTTCATCTCATCAATAGAGTAGCATGATCAACGACAAACACCAAGGGATTTTTTTGTAAGGTAATACAACACCCACAAAAAGTAGATTTCACTTGGCAGAACTTACTTATGTTTCTAGAAAGGTATAAACCAAAACAACTTACTTATGTTTGTAGAAAGGTATACATCAAAAAAATTTATTCAACCTATAAATATAAATAGGTCAAAATGAGCTACCTAGCATAACTCTATTTCCATGGAAATCCCGTATCCATGCACAATAGTACTTTTACATATACAATTGTTGCATGCTCTTTTGATGTGCCAATAGGATGGTTTGGGAGAGGCATCCCTTTCTTCAATCCCCCCTCTTAGTTGAGTCTTCGACCATTAGGGCTATTCCAAGTGGGCCTCTCCAGCTTCAACCTCAACAGGACGATGGGACCTCTTCATTTATGCCTTCACTCGACCTTTGCCTTCACCCTCCACGTCTTGCGTTTAGGAGGTGGAGGGTGAGGGGTATAAAGTTGTCTCCGCCTTCATCTCCCATAGGCTTACCACTATGTACATAAGTGCTCCCAAGCCTGCGAAATCAGTAATTTATCTGGTGAACCCACAAAATTCGCCAATAATTCTAGTAATTCATGTGGTAAACCTGTGAAATTCGTCAATAATTCTAGTAATTCATCTGGTGAACTTGCATAATTCATCAGTAATTCGTAATTATATCGTATCTTTTTATGTCACAAAATTTGATCGTCAAATAAAAGGTGTATGATTAGAGATTTAACTCCAAATACTGTGCAAGTAAATTTGTATTTCCTTCTTCACCCTCATAGTACTCTCCAACTTCTTTCAATGAAATTGGTTTTATAGTCTTCTCTAGAGATTGGTCTCGATTCAACTCATATACATGCTCTTGCAATAGACCCACACTTTTATGAAGATCATGACATAGATGAGATACAAGATTTAGCAATTCATCTAGCATTAACATACATGGATAGGTGTAAACATTATGGAATGCAAGTTATAGACATTGAAAGCTTCTTTGGCTTGTGTATTCTAGTGGTCTTGCAAACTAACAATCAGTGCTTGTGTTCACCCATTGATGATGACAAGGTTTTTGATGTGTTTGATTTTGATTCTTCGGACTTCTCTAACCCGCCAATTTCCATACAATGATTTCATATCCACCTGCATGGGTGGACGATTTAAAAAAACACTTCAAATTTGAGTGGATCCTAGGGTTTGACATCCATCATTCGTATCTCTTTCCATAGATGGTTAGGCCACTTCTCCGCTACACGTTTCCATTTATTTCATCTTCATATCTAGCGCAATTGGTTTTTGTGTTGGTTCTAGATCTTTTTCTTCCATTTTCTCCCTAGAACTAGCTTGTTACCTCCATATTATTTAAACACAACATGCCAAATTAGAACCAGAACCTAGAGTTTGCCCTCCATCATTTGCATCTCTTTCCATAGGTGGCTAGGCTAGTCCACCACAGGTGGAATTCCATCCACACCATCTTCCAAATTTGACACTACTATAGTTGATTCTTTTTTTGTGTGTTTTTTATGGACTTTCTCACTCGTACCAACTTGTTTCTATTCTCTCATGTAAACTAACATCTTGGCCCTAGTTTCTACATTTCCAACTTTTTTTCATTAATCTTTACCAGTTTTTGTAATGCTTTAGGCTTCATGGTTTATAGATTAGGATGGGTGTTTTTGTAATGCTTCAAGCTTCATGGGTTATAGATTAGGATGGGTGTTTTTTCCATTTGTCTTTCAAGTTCTGCTTTGGTTGTATCCCCACTTGATATTCCTCTAAGGCAGCACTGATTGGCTCAAGAATTTTATCCACCAAATAGATCATTTCAACTTTACAATAGATTCCTCTATCTTGACATAACGAGATTTGTCTCTCTTTTTAGAAAACTCTATTCCGTTGATGTTTCCATTTCGTTTTCACATGTTTATGCTTTTGGGCTCTTAGTGAGGCTTGTGAGGACTTTTTGCTTCTACCCCCAAACCCCTAGTGTCATTTTGTTTTTGAAGCCTAGGTTAACTATCTTCCTCTTGTTTTCTGGATTCTTGGGACAATCCTCTAGGAAATGCCCTCCCCTTCTACCACACTCTGGGTAATACACAGTATGTGGCATCAAGTTTTTATTTGAAAAAGGGCACTCGTTTTTCAAATAAGCTAGGGCTCCACAATTGTGGCACCCTCCTACCCTTTGCTTTGGTGGAGGTTTAGATATAGAAAATATTGCTCTAGTACTTGCAATGAAATACACATGAGTAGCCTCTACTGGTACATAATATGTACCAATGAAGTAATTGAACCATACACAAGATACTCATGTGAATTTGCAACGAAATATTGGTACATATATTTTGGTTCAACCATGGGCATTGGTTGAAACATATATCATTCTTCTTCCATAGGTAGACTCGAGTTGCTTTCCTGATATGCTATCATAGGAACTAAAGCTTGCTCCTCTACTTTGTTCTCAAGCTGATAGGAATGACATTACTACCTAGTAAGAGAGGTTACCAATCTAAGACTCTGGCTAGGGTCTTTCCATTCCTATTATAGGCTTTGGTATTTGAACAATTTTAGGCAGATACCTATACAAAGGTTTCTCTTATAGTCTCAATGGAAGATATTGCACATTCCCATCATGTTTAGGCCTATAGTAGCATTCATGGGTCTCATGGTTATTCCATTTAATCTCAAAAGGGGACAACTTTGGCTGCTTTGGCTAGCCCATTTCTTGCCCTAGAGGTGGTCCTTGAGAGGAAGTAGCCAATGGTCCTTGACCCACTTCTCTCAAAGGCTTTTTTTTTTGCACACTTATGACCATTTGATTCATCCTTTTTAATATGTCTTGGTATTTAGGAGGTGTTATTAATAGGACCAACTTGTGTGGGTACCATAGCTACTATTCTATCACTCCACATCACTCACGGCCTCTTTGTTATGTTAGATTTAATAATTGTCACCCAAGTCTATTACATCTAATATGCATCGAATCTAGCATGATATTTCTCATATTATATAGGCTCGCATGAATTTTCTTATTTAATTGTCCCTTCAAAAACAAAGAGATAAGTAGTTGTTGGTTTGAGATTTCACACTCAAGGCATCTTGCTACATATTGGTTCATTTATCTAGCACAATCCTTTACTATCTCACCTTGTTTTAATTTGAAGTTATAAATATATGCTATAGTGCTATGCTTAATATCAGTCTTCAAAAAAGATGCTACAAATCTTCTAGCAAGAGTATGAAAGTTTGTAAAACTCCTTATTTCTAAATTTTAAAACCAAGTTAGAGTCTTCTCTTCTAGAGATTCCAAAAGCTCATATTGAGTATGGAAGTTGTAAACTCTTTTAGCCCACAATAACTAATTAAAGCTCACCAAATGAGCATATGAATTTGGTCATACTTTTGTTTTGAAAAAAAAGTCACACATATAATTGGATTCTCGTGCTTATCATGTGATTTATTTTCTTGACATATCAACATTTCCTCCAAGACATTCACTTCCACATCCATGTCACTATTGCTTGCAATTTTTTTGTGGCTTATATGAATGTGCACCATAATACGTGGAGGGAGGTGTGGGGAAAATGCGTAAGGTGTGGGAACCATCTCTATGCTAGCATCATAGACCTAATCCTACGAGGTCAACGTCACCTACGTCACAATCTTTGAGGTCATGTTTACATTGCACATTAGCTATAAAACCATCTCTTGTACATTCTCATTGTTCCAATTAGTTGTTGCAGTTCTAGTTTTAGAGTTCCAGTGTTCCATATCATGTCAAGTCTCTCTCTCTCTCTCTCTCTCTCTCTCTATATATATATATATATATATATATCTCCAAACATGGTATTAGAGAAAGATGTATGATTAAGATCTTGATTCTATCTTCTACTTCTATGTTATTCTCATTCTCCTTCATTTTTTGCATTATCTCTTTTATTATTATAAAGATGATCGATCATGGGTAGGCCTCATCAATGATGTCACTACATTTAGAATGAAAGGTTTTTAAAAGCCTTGGAGTTCAAAAAAATGTGTGCTACTTCTTTTGCTTACTATCATTGCCATGCTCACCAACTCGTAGAGCTACTCACAACTGGCACCAGACAACCCTTGATGGCACTACATAAGGGCTCTTAAAGCCTGAACATCAAGGCAGCCAACTCCTTCCCTCTTGCAAACGGCATTGCTAATGGATGGTGTAGCCCCTTCTCTCATCAATCGTAAACAACACTTCGAAGCCTCTCTTGAGGCATGCACGTGCGCGCGCGCGCACACACACACACACACACACACACACACACACACACACACACACACACACACACATGCACATGCACACACGCACTCTATTGGCACAACACCTTGGTGCTCCATCTCTCATTGCCAAAAACTATAGATGCCTACATAAGCAGTAGACCTTCTCGTGAAGGAAAGATGTAAAACTTGTTGGTGAAGCCCACAAAGACGAATGGCCCCTTATATTAATAGAAACTTGTAGATTTAGATTTAGATCGATCAATTCATAAAGCATGGCTTTTAGCATAATCCTATAAGATTTTAGCAAACTTCAAAAGAGATACCTAGTCTCCTTCTAGCTTGCAATTAGCATTCTCAATCAACTCAAAATGATGCATAATCTCAAAGGGAGAGATTCAACCATAGATGTATCTTTCATGCATGAAGCTTGTGCATTATATTTTGTAGCTAGAGGTGCATGGGTGAAGATTACAGAGTCATATTTAACTTCTTTGTGGACATAATTTGCATTGAGTTTGGTTTTCTTCTTCATCTACTTCAACGTATCGCCGTATTCTATATGAAGGCTCTATCCAAATCCAAAGCCATCAAAGAAAACGTGATTTTCCTTTTCTTCGACAGTTCTAGTTAGCCTACTTGTCCTTGTCTTTTAATGTTCCTCTTGATGTGTGTTAGGGTTTTATTGGGTGTTTTGCTAGTTTTTTCGTAGTTTTTATCAGTCAATCCCTTAGTTTACAAGGGGGTTTGTTGCACAATAAGATACATACACAGATACATATAAGGCAATCTTGTATATATTCAAATCCCAAAGAAAATAACAAATTTGCTTTTCAAAACCATAAAATTGGAGAAAATTCAATGAAAAACTCCTAAAATAGTAGTAATTTATAAATTTAAAACCTCAAACATGGTACTATAGGATTTTTATAAACTTAAAAAGTAGTAATTTATGAATTTAAAACTTAAACACGGTATTGCACGATTTGTCTCCTCACATCCCTTTGATTCTTCAATATCCTCTATTTTCTTTCTTTCTAAAGGGGTCTTAACATTTTTTGTCGAATCATTTCCTTAGGTCGTTAAGTTTCATTCACAACTCCACATAATTATCGGGAAACATAATCAGGAAAACCTTCATCATTTTCCTTATCATTTACCATGGGATTGCGCATTAAAAGATACTTAGGAAAAATTTTCACACGTGAGGGTTAACTTTGACCTAGCTTTATCTACCTTTTTTTCTTGGTGTTACATGGCGTTTAGTGTGAACACAAAGGCCATCTATGAAGGCAAGCGTAGCCTCGGGACTAAATGACACGGAGAATTTAAGAGGGACGAGTGAGGGGATCAATGGACAGAAAGTCCGCGCGCAGCCGTCGAGGTGATGCCCACCGTAGATCTCTTATTAAAACTAAACCCGGTAAAGAACTAAACCCGGACACGGGGTCTATCCGGGTTTAATCCTAGGGAAGTCCAGGTTTTGCGTTTATAACATTTGGTAAAACGGCTTTGGTTTCAAACGTGCGCCGGCGAGTGTAGTGGTTAGCCCATGCTTCAAAAAGCATTGAGGGGCGACGTCGCAGGTTCAAATCCCAGCTCCCCAACGGCCACCATTTATTGGGTGGGCTTGCCCGCCTCGAGATCCCCACCATAGTTCTTCGCCGTTGATCCTCTTACCCGCCCCCACGTGCCCCCTTGCGTCACTTCGTGTCGTGGCAAGCCCAGAGAAGGATTTCAGAGGTCCAAACCAACGCATCTTGTGACAAGGGCATGATGGTAGTGTTGGAAAATCATCTTGTGCTTGACATACATACAAACTTGCAACCTTTCAAATAAATGAACCTCCTCCCCCTTCTAAGTGGAATCAACAATCACAATGAAATGGTCTCATGACTAAATGCCATCCCTCTTTCATGAAGAAGGATCAATGTTGCCAATGAATTTCATGTCAAGATTGCATGACCACCATCAATAACTAGATTCATGTCGATGTCATCTCCTTATAAACTCCATGTAAACTAGAAAATTTATTAAGTAATTGCTCCACATAAATTGTGTGAACAATATCAGCTTGTGTGTTGTGTGAACTGCATGTGAACTTTCCCATCACATTTTGATATTAAAATAAAATTTTCAAATTTCTAAGAAGAAGTGTAGGTCCTATCTTTGCAATGGTGGTATTGAGGGCTCTAAGTTGTGTAACTCATATTTATTGCCTCCTTGAGGAAGTGGATAGTCCACATCATTCAAATATTGTGGATCATTGATCCCTTCTAAGAGGGGTGTCACCTACTCGTGGGAGGACTCAAGATGAATATGAATGGGCTTCAAGACGTGGAAAAATTGATTGCTAAGGCAGCCCATAAAAGGTAAACCACTCCCTTCTACCCTTGTAACAATAGGGACCTAGCCCTTAAGGTCATTAGGGAAATTTGGATTCTCAAAGGGGCCTATAAGCAGGTTTGACTTTGTCTCTCTTGTCCAAAGTGGACAACCCGATGAAGTACATAAACACTTTGTCAAAACCCTATCAACAACATATCATTTGAAAAGATCTTAAAAAGTAGGTTTTAAATCCCAAAATTTTGACAAATTTAGAGCTGATTTGTAGAAGTTATGGCCTCCCTACTGAAGCAAAAATGTGGAGAGAGATTCCATTTATAAAACGAAGTTTTCACATAAAAAAATAGGATCTTCTAGAATATAAAGAATTAGATGGCATTTTATATAACAATGGATAGATCTCGATGAGTACATTCTAAATCCAAAAGATCCAACAAGTTTTGATTTCATTTGTAAAAAAATTACCGTGCATCCATTTCGAACAAGAGGGAGAAGTCAAAGTCTTAATAGGACCCATTTGAGAGTCTAAAATTTCCCTAATGTATAGCCATTTGAAAAGGTTTGGACGTCAACCATATTCTCATGGTAGCACCCTCGTTTTTCGTGGCACTAATCCAAATTGAAATATTGATTGCACCCTAGTTGGGTTTGATCCATTTTGCCTGAAATAATGGGTAGGTCAAATCCTTGTAGGAGTCCAAACATGTGGCAGTTTTCAAAGTGTAGGAGGGGGGAAGCATTGATTAACGCCAAAGGTCACATTGAAAAATATCAAACTGATCACATCCTAAAATGTTTGATGCGTTACCCAATTTATCAAGAGTTAGCAAAGGAGGGGTATGCCATAGAGCTAGATAGAAAAGATAGCTCGCTAGCCTAGTCCTATTAGTGTTGCAATTGCCCCCTTCCCAGGAATAGATTGGTCCTCATCATGCTTGATTAACCTTTGCTTTTGAGCGTCTTACAACCCCATTTGTAGCAATGAATGCAGCATGCTCTTCACACAATGCAACATGTGCCTTTTTTCTATGATACGAGGCCTTCCAATCAACAAGCAAAGAAAACCAGAGTGAAGCCAATTTTCGAGCAAATAAGAGAAACACCCTTGACAAATTGATGCGAGTGTAAGATATATTGAAGAAAATAATCATGGCATGCTAGATTCAACTAACACCTCAACACAAAAGGGTCGTACAACTAATTATCACAAAGCAACGGACACTTCAAAATTTCAAAACTCCTTACATATTGAGGCCCTAACAAAATCCAAAGTCACACAAGTACCTATAAAGCCGTTAATTATAAATGCATCAAAAACACCAAAAAAAGTTAGAACTAATAAACTTCTAGCAAGTCTATGAGGCCATTTGGGTATCTACCAAGTTTATGACTATCTTGTTAAGCATATTCCAAAACTCGATCTGAGCATGTTTATTCTCCAACGTAAAGTCACATATAGCCAAAGTTAAAAGCTCTCAAATGTTAGGACCATAAACATGGCCTGACATAGTCATCCATCTTTCCACTTGATGCACAGGCTCAAATACACCCACATATCTTGCATGTTTCCTCTAGGATGCATACACATAACCAAGTCCACCCCACTTCTATGGTCCACTATAGACATCTTGAAAAAATGAGCCTGTTGGTCAACATCCAATTGACCAAGGAAAAGAACACTACGTAGGTAGGGATATCGACTCTTTTACTTGAGTTTTAACATTGACTCAAGACTCATAGATGTAATACCCTTTGCTTTTTGATGAGTTTGTAGGCTTTGTTGCACTCGAAGCTTGTTAGACTCATGGAGTATTGGTATCAAGAAAACCAAAAAAAATATTCTTCTCTCAAGGGAGTGTTTGCAGAAGAGTTAAGACCCATCAAATCAATGTTCCATACTATACATGCTTGAGTTATCACATTGTGGTGGCATCGCAAAAGCAATGCTCCCCCATCTCTCAGCGATTCTCTTCCATCTCGTTTTGTGCCTACCCATCGCTCCGTCTCTCATCGAGTCTCCTCATCTCGCTTAGTTTACATTTTTCTAGCTCATCAACCTTAAAGCGCCTTCCCATAAGCCTGTGAAAAGCCCCGCCCATGAGAAGGTTTGCTCAGAAATAAAGGGTTGCCCAACCAAGTGGATGTATTTCCATAGGCACTGCTGCCAGTTGTATCCACTTGTGGCTGGCTATGGTAGAGCAAATGATGTGTATGTGAATTCAAATGCAAGCTCCACTCAGTTGAGACAGGCAAGAGCGCCTTTCCATAGGCTTGTCAATAGACCTCTGAGCAAACCTTCATTGCAAATTGCTATTCCGATACGGTCAACTAAAGAGCTGCGAACTTGCAAGGAGCCATTGTTGTGGTGGATGGTTGAATGACCCCCTACATTGTGGCTGCCATGCCTCTCGATCGGGTGCAAAAGGTGGCCTTCACCACTAAATTACCGACGACCTTCACAAGCGTGAGAAAACTAGAGCTAGCACCACCTACTTCGTCTCCAATGTTGGAAGAAATAAATTAATCGAACCTCTTGCCTCGTGATACCAAAAGACTTGAGCATCCCTTCAGATCACACCTTCTCACATTCTATTTAAAGCACCCCTATGTAACTGAAAGCAATCAATCATAACCACATGCCACCTCTCTCTCTCTCTCTTTTGCAAGCAATCAATCATAACCACATGCCGCCCCCCCCTCTCTCTCTCTCTCTCTCTCTTGCAGGTTCAAGAGGTCGTGAGCAGTTAGGGTTACGCACAGGTTCAGTAGGCCATGAGCAGTGAGGGTGTTGCACGCAGGTTCAGGAGGTCGTGAGTAGTTAGGGTTTCATGCGCAAGTTCAGCAGGACAAACAAGTCGCGAGCAGGCCTCTAGCAGGTCGCATAGGCAGCAAGGTCGCGAGCCAGCACATAGGTGATCTCTCTCAGCATGTAGGCAAGCGCGCAGGGTTGCACAGCATGTGGTTTGTGGGAGCAGATCGAGGGCTGGTGCATACGCAACTTGACAAGGCTCGCGTAGGTAGCAAGATGGGCAGGTTACTCGAGTTCACGCAGGTGGTTGTGTTGCAATGTATGCATAGTGTGGTAAAGGCTACTGTATGCATTCATCAGAATTGCACAAATTTTGAAACAAGTGCACAAAATAGAACTAGCAGACATAAGGAAGCAAAACAAAAAGGGAGACCCCCTTGAAGATGCCATCCAAAAATGCAACTAGAGTGTTTCGTTAGCCGTGTTTGTATCGAATTAAGGTTAAGTAAAATATCAAAAACTATATATGCCATTTCAACACTTCTCAAATGAAAAAAAAAACGTTTATTTGATGGCATTAATTTATATAAGATATTTATTAAATGGGAAGAGAGACTTCAAAATGAAGGGGAGAGAGAGAGAGAGAAGAGAGAGAGAGTTCATCAAAAGGTGTTTGATTTTTTTTATCCAAGAGGAAATGAAACACAGAGAGAGATTTCATCAAAGCGTGTTAGATTTGTTTACCTAAGAGTGTTTGGGATATTGATTGTCGTGGTTTAGAGGCGTTCTTTGCAAAAATGGGATACTGATCGTAGTGCTTCAAAAGGGTACCTCGCAGAAAACCACAAGGAGGGTTAGAATTTTGTAGCTCAACGTTCGTGACCATACAAAATGTCAATGTTATTAATTGTTTGTTGTTCCATTTTCATGTTTCAAAAAAAGAAAACATGCAAGTCTCCTTGCACAATCCTCCCAAATTTTAATAATACGAGGGAACGTGCCATTCCCACGGTAGCGTGCAATTTTTAGTGCATTCATTAACTGCGTTCTTAGTTTCAAAAATAAAAAAATGATAATACTTACTCACCGTGGGATTGAATGTCTCATTGATGCACTTCCTTGCATCAATGATGTTGGGCATCGTGCGTAGAGCCACATGCCTTCAAGCTGCATGCATAGGTGATTGCATCTGGAGAGAGGCACTCGCTTCGCATCTGTTGAAAGAGAATTAGAGCTTTCTGGCCCTGCCCCCGTGGGACAAATCTTACATCCACACTCCAGATCACAGGAAGCACGATAATTTTTTGCAACAACCCGTGACTAGTAATCTCATCATTAATTCTCTCACCCATGTCTGGCAATGTATTTCATAAGACCACACCTCCAATGTGTAAGCGTAAGTGATTGCATTGGGACAATCGGAAAGAGGCCTTCGCTATCCCATGGGAACAACAAAGTACTTCCTTGAAACAACAATGTTGGGCTTATCTATAATAGTGATGACTGTTCGGACATGAGAACTCTCATGCTTTTGTGAGTCTGCTTGATGTGTTTCATGAGTATTGCTTCTTCTCTAGAGTTGTTGGTGGATTTGTTTCCTTTCTGTGGACATTGTAAGGGCACCACATTTGCCGTACATATGAAGAAAATCCTTGCTAAGAACAACCTGTTTCTAAATAGCTTGTGACTAACTAGCACTCTCATCATAAATTCTCTCACCCATGGCAGAATATTACGAAGTCTTTTCAAGATGCTAGCATAGGTGCTTGCTTCCATAGATGATTGCATTGGAGAAAGGCCTTCTGCTTGCATATGCTTAGAACAGCCTTGACGAGCTTCCTTGCCAACATCCTGCGTCGATTCAAAGTGATTACCCATCTTGTGGTTTTTCTGTGAAGGTACCAAGAAAGAAAAAAGGAAGCCGATCTCCTGTTTTCATTGAAAGGCTGTAATTTTGACGATTTCTCAGTTTGCGATGAGAAAGACGTCAGAGGGCCAAAACTGTAGTTTAGAGCAGGAATAGCTAAATAGTTGCACGTCTTGACAAGTCAATTGATGAAGGCCATAAAAAAAGTGAGCAAGCAATTGCCGTTGGACGGTCGATGCCACGTGGATGAAGGATTCTTGCTTTGCATCCGCTGGAAACAACCTAGGGCTTTCTGGCCCTGCTCTTGTTGCGCACATCTCGAATCAGTGCATTCCAAGAGACGACATTCCAGATAGGAAGCTCCTCAAGCACATTTTGTGCTTTCTCAAGCGTACCACATTTGACATACATATCGACCAAGACAATACTGCCAAGCACAACATCTTTCTTCAATAGCCTCCGACTCACAATATACCTCTGAGTTTTTGTGCCCATATCAATATCTTGTGTAGAGCCACATGCCTTCAAGATACGTGCAAAGGTAATTGCATCGGAGAGAGACCCTCGCTTTGCATACTTATCGACCAAGACAGTGCCAAGCACGACATCTTTCTTCAATAGCCTTCAACTCACAATATACTTGTGCCCATATTAGCATCTTGCGTAGTCACATGCCTTCAAGATGCATGCATAGGTGATTGCATCGAAACAGAGGCCCTCGCTTCGCATCTATTGACATTGCGAACAGAACACTTGCTAGGGAGCCTAATAGATTTGAAAGTCGTCAATGCCTGTGATCGACCTGTGATTAAAAAATCTTGCAACATGTGATGCTTGTGTAGGCGATTGCATCTATGCCTGCGTAGGTGATTGCATCTGGAGAGACATTCCAGACAGGAAACTTGTTACGAGGACGTGGCAGTTATTAACCATGTAACAGAGATGTGGCAACTGCTAACCTTGGTTGTTGGTTTCTTTCCAATGGGGTTTATTTTATTTGTTTAAGACCCTCTTCTTGAAGTAGCAAACGGTCGGACATTGTATGGCCAATGTGAACGGTAGATTCACCCGCAGACGGGAAGTGGTCGGCACTGGAATTCGTATGGTAAGAAGATGTCTAGGCTCAGAGCAAGATCATATAGGTCCCCCCGTCGCACTTAGCAAGTTGGTGGATACTAGGAAGTGAACTCAATTAAGGCGTAAAGTCAAGGTGGGACTTCCAACAAAAAGTATCCGACAGTTGGGCCACATTGCATTTTTGGATGCGGTCCCAATGAGGATAGATGGTCAGAAGACCAGTGGGAGCCCAACGGAAGCATCTCCTAAAATTTAGGGAACTGCTATTTTGGGCCACGAAATGTGTTCGCGTCATTACCTTCGGTATGACTAGGGGAACACTTTACAACTCTGCCGCGAAGTCAACTGACGCACCAGTTGAGATATTTTTAGCAGGGAAAGCCCAAACTCGGAAACTGGGCGACGTGTCAGCTTGTGAGCGATTCTGCCACTCTGGGAAGCAAAAACGAGCTGCATATCATCAAAGGGGACGCCATTTTCAGCCACAGGCGGATTGCAACAGGTATAGAAGCTATGGAATGCTTACCTTGCCCTCTATGCACAGTATGGTGACGGGAGTGATGCCCCGCACGCTACATACTGCTCTCTTTCTCCCCTACGTGCAGTTATGTGATGCCCCACAAGAGGGCTACTCATTTGACTGATGTACAGTTGTGTGGGTTCATGCTTTTGTGCTGAGGCAAGAGCCTCCTTGAGCAGGAACAGGGGTAGCTAACTGCTGCTCCAAAGCAGGCACTGGTGAGGGCCATAACCTCACCGTACAAGTGCAAAATCAGCGCTGTGTATGCGCTGTAATTTGACTGTTTTTCAGCCATACGGACGCCAGGATCATTGGGAATCGTGCCCCACTGGCAAAGGACAGTTAGGGGACTGTTTGGGGCTGAAAACAGGGCAAAAACCAATAAATACAGCGTGCTGAATTTACTGTTTTTGGACAGGAATCAGAGGGTATACGACAGTGCAAGCGAGTTCCAGCAGGGGAATTGGTTTCGCGCAAGTTTTGGGGCTGTTATGCTGCCGAAATTTGGCCAAATCAAATGGTATCTAGGTGGATACACGTGAAGGATTCCCAGGACCTTACCTTGTAATTTACCCTCCTAAAGAATAAAGAAATACCGAAAGGGGCGCCAATTTTGGGGCCTACAGGTTGTCCGCGTCTGCTCGGAGCATTCTAGCTTCCGAGCCGTGTGTGAGTTGAAGTGTTAACCCCCGCCGCAGGTTCTCTTTGCAAAGTGCTCTGTGTGTGTGTATAAAGTAAAGAATTTCGGGTGAAAGCCAACGCCTACCGCCCTACGGGCCGGTTTCATGGTTCCATTGCCGGGATATCAATCACTTTTTCCTCAAAGAGTGAGCCTGGATTGTTCAGGGTAAAGACACACAGTGCAAGAACGCGGGGATTACACTATGGCCGACAAGGGGAAGGGAATTATGGAAGAGGGTTCCTCTCAAAAGGACAGGCAGGAGATTCCTATGGTTTTTGAGATTGGCGAGAGCTCACGGCCACGTCAGTCTGTACCTCCTGTCAACGTGAATGTCCCTCCAGTAGTACAGGCCTTTATGACAGGGCAACTCGAGGATGATGCGTTTAAGACTCAGTTAGTTGCCGCGGTGAATGTCTTTTCGCAGCTGGTGCAGAATCCAAGGTTTATGGAATTCTTGCAAGCGCCACCAGTGCAACATCAAAATAGGCAACCTACGCCGCGTACGGAGCTTGTTGAAGCTCAAGCCCAGGTACTTCATGAGGCGCAGGAAGAAAGGGAACACTCGCATGTTGCGGAGTCGGGGGCTCCAAAGCAGGTTCCTCCCGTGCTTGAACAGGTGGCTAGAACGCCTATTCCACAGGTTATGCCAGTTCAGCCCGCCACCTTTCAGAGCCAGCATGCTGTCTTGAATGGACAGGGAGCTGGATACCAGGCTATGCACTCAGTTTTTCCACCACCCACGGTACATCCTGGGTATTTCGGGGGTGGATCAGTGTTCCAAAGTATGGCTGGCTATGCGTCTGGAAGTCAGCCGTACCTGCCAGGAACAGTGTTCGGGGGTATGCAAGGCATCATACCAAACCCCATGTATGGTACTATCGGCATGCAGCAAGGTTTCCACGGCAACCAGGGCCAGTTTGGGGTGCCACAGGGTCATTTTGGCATGGCTGGTTTTTCTGGACAACAGCCAGATATCGCACCTCTGACGCAAAATGTGAATGGCCAACACGTGCCGATCATGCCTACTACAGTGCCCATGTTGCAGACCATCCCGTATGACAACTTGGGGGCACTAGAGAAGCCGAAGGCTTACAAAGAAGGTGGTGCAGCGGTAAAGTTCAGTACCTTCAGTGTTTCGAGGATAAGACAAAGGCACTCACTTTCCTCCAGCAGTTTGATACAGCTTATGCGGGAGGGAATTTTACAGAGGCCTCGAAGGTCAGGAAAGCTGCCACTTTCTTAAAGGACAATGCGCTTACATGGTGGACGACATTGTTAATGCAAGGACAGGCACCCGCCACTTGGGTTTACTTCAAGCAAATGTTTGCATCTGCTTGGCTATCAAATGAATTTGAAGCCGATGTCTTGACAGATTGGCACCAGCTTACAGCAGCTTCGTGCAAGAGCTTGCTGGAGTACAATAGGAGGTTTTGTAAAGCATTACTCTCAGTGACCTCCTACAGATTTGTGCCATTGACAGAGCAGATAGAGAAGTATTGTTGTGGGCTGCCTAAAGGGCTTCGCGATTACTGTACAAAGAACAGAGTGGCTACCCTTACTCAGCTTATGGAAGTTGCGAACACTGGTCTTGCCCTGTTGAAAGGAGAGGACAGTGGATTTCCGAGCAGTGATAAAGGAGGGCAGCAGAAGAAAAATTCAGCGAAGAAGCCCTTTGTGAAAACGGCTCCTGATGCATCACAGGGGTCTGAACAGGCCACCAAAGACAAGGATTCAGCTGGGACTTCTGGAGCGCAGGCAAAGAAACAGAAAAGGAAGCCTTTTGTGCGCAAGTCGCTCGAGGAAAAGAAGGTCCTAATGGCTGAGAACAAATGCTTTATATGCGAGCAGCCTGGTCACTTTTCTATCAATTGTCCACAAAGGAAAAGGCCAGCTGACTCAGAGGATAAAGAAGACCAGAAAGGCAAGAAGCCTAAACCCACGGCAGGTTTAGTGCCAGACATGGTGGGTGACAGACCCAGCACAGATGCCAGTGAGTTATGCAGGGCATGGGGTAAAGTTAGGGATCAGACGGCACTCATCTTCTTTGATCCAGGTGCCAAAGCCAACTTTATCTCACCAGAGTTAGCTATGAAGCTCGGCATCAAAGCTGAAGAGATGGGGTATACAGCAGAAGCAGGGTTGGCATGTCCTGGCCACTCAGAGTGTGTTACTCCCATCATTGGAAAACTGCGTCTGCATATTCAGTCGTATGTGGACACTGAAGAGTTTTACATCATGCCGCTGGAAGGTTGTGACGCCTTGTTGGGGATCCCGTGGATGTTCCGAGTGCATGGAGTCTTGGATGCCTACAACAAAAAGATCACTGTACAGCATAGGGGCAAAACTCACATCTTAGATGTAAAGCTTAAAGGAGAGTCAGTCCCTATTGTATCTGCTTCTGCTATCACTTCTGTAATAAAGAATCATCTTTCTGTGTACTTGATTTTTGCACGTGATGTCTCAGATAGGGATCAGTCAAATTTATCTGTGTTAGATAAAGAAAGGTCAGCATTTTTGCAAAAGTTTAGTGACTGTTTTTCTGATTCATTACCGTCGCAATTACCGCCAGAGAGACCTGAGGACCATCGGATAGATTTGGTGCCAGGGTGTAGCCCACCAAATAGACCTCCCTACAGGGTTAGTGCGGCGCAGCAGAAAGAGATTATGGGCCAGGTTGAGGAGTTATTAGAGAAGGGGCTGATTCAGCCTAGTTCTTCACCCTTTTGCTCCCCGGTGCCCCTAGTGCAGAAGAAGAACGGCTCATGGCGCATGTGTATTGATTACCGTGCGTTGAATAAGAATACCATCAAGAATAGGTTTCCTATTCCTCGCATTGATGATATTCTCGATCGTTTAGAGGGTGCTGCAATTTTCAGCAGGATAGACCTGAAGAGTGGGTACCATCAGATTCGTATAAGCCCAGAGGATGTGCACAAGACTGCGTTTAGAACGACATTTGGTCTTTATGAGTTTCTAGTGATGCCGTTTGGGCTAACAAATGCTCCTGCCACGTTCAACAGAATGATGGACCGGATTTTCCGCTCGCATCAACAGTTTGTTGGAACATTCTTCGATGACATGATTGTGTATTCGAAGAATGAAGAGGAGCATAGGCGTCACTTGACCATTGTGTTCGAAGAGCTGCGCAGTCACAAGTTACTTGTCAATCCTAAGAAAAGTGAATTCTTCCTTGAAGAGATCCACTTTCTGGGCCACATAGTCTCAAAGGATGGTGTTAGAATGGATCCCGCAAAGGTCGAAGCTATCAAGACATGGCCAGACTTGAAGACTGTGCACGATGTCAGAAGCTTCTTGGGATTGTGTTCCTACTATAGAAGGTTTATCAGAAATTTTGCAGAGACAGCATCGCCTCTTCACGCATTGCAAAAGAAAGAGGTCACTTTCAGATGGACCCAAAAAGAGATTTCAGCTTTTAGTCTCTTAAAGGAAAAGTTGACTTCAGATCCAGTTATTGTTTTGCCAGATCTCAGGAAGTCATTTGTGGTCCAGTGTGACGCGTGTGGCAGTAGCATCGGAGCAGTGCTAATGCAAGATGGACGGGTAGTAGCATATGAAAGCCGAATTTTGCAAGGGCCAGAGAGGACTATGCAAGTCTATGAGAAAGAACTCTTGGCCGTTATTCATGCGCTTTCTAGCTGGAAGCACTACCTCTTAGGTGCTGATTTTGTTGTCCAAACAGATCCTCAGACCTTGCGATACTTCTTGACACAGTCAAAGTTATCCGAAAAGCATATGCGATGGGTAAACATTCTTTCCATGTTCCACTTCCAGATTATGCATGTGGAAGGCAAGAAGAATGTTGTGGCTGATGCGTTATCAAGAAAGCCACAAATTTCAGCTGTGTCAATTCCTTATCATCATGAGTTAGATGACATGAAGGAACAGTATACTGCTGATGAAGATTTTGCAAGGATCTTTGAACAGTTACAAGAGGGGCAACATCACGAGCACTACCTCCTCAGAGACGGTTTTATGATGATGCATGACAGACTTTGTGTCACTAGGCCACTGCGACATAAGGTCATGGAAGAGAGTCATGTCCCACCGTATGCAGGGCATCGTGGCATTGATGCAACAGTTAAAGCGGTAGAGACGTTCTTCTATTGGCCTACCTTGAGGAGAGATGTGGATGCCTTTGTGCGAGCATGCATAGTTTGCCAAAAGGTCAAGTTTGACAGGCAAAAGGCACCAGGGTTGTTACAACCACTGCCGATTCCGGATAAGCCATGGGAAAGCATTGCTATGGACTTTATCTTTGATCTTCCAAGGACGCCAACAGGGAATGATGGTATATGGACCATTATCTGCAGGTTCAGCAAGCAGGCCCATTTTATCCCTGTCAGGAAGAAGATAAAATCTGATCAGATGGCACGCTTGTTCATGTACAATGTGTTTAAGTACCATGGTATGCCACAATCGATTATCAGTGATCGTGATCCTCGCATGACCAGTTTGTTCTGGAGAGGATTGTTTGAGAACATGGGTACTACGCTCAAGTTCTCGTCTTCGTTTCATCCACAAACTGATGGACAGTCAGAAGAGGCCAATTCTACTGTCTTAGATCTACTGAAATGCTATGTGTCAGATAATAAGGGCAAGTGGGAACAATATTTGCCTATGCTTGAGTATGCGTACAATAATACACTGCATTCGTCTACTGGCAAAGCACCTTTTGAAATTGTTGAAGGCGGCAAAAAGGTTCCTCCCATTTTGCATACAAAGGACAAGATCTTTGAGGCAGATCGATATGTTGAGAACATGGATGAGATGTATAAGAAGATTAAAGTTGCCTTGGAGAAGACTCAGGCAAAACAGAAAAAGGCTGCTGATCGTCACCGTCGTGAATTGCTACTATCACCTGGTGATTAGGTTCTCTTAAGGTTCGAAAAGGCAAGGTTAAAGAAGATGAAGGGCAAGGAACGGCTGTTTCCTAAGCTCAGCATGCGATACTATGGGCCTTTTCAAGTGCTTGACAAGATCAGCGATGTGGCTTACAGGCTGAAATTGCCTGATGCGTGGAAGATTCATAATGCGTTTCACGTGAGTCTTCTAAGACCCTTCGTGGGTGATGTGCCAGAAGATATGCCAGAAGATATGCCAGTTGAGGATCAGCCAGAAGTTGAGGAACTTGATGAGATCCTGGTACCTGAGCAAGTTTTGGCACATAAGGACAGAAAAGTTAAAGGACAAGTTGCAAGACGCTATTTGGTGAAGTTCAAGAACTATCCGCCTATGGATGCAAAGTGGATGGAAGAGCATGAACTGTCAGAGTCACCAAATGTATTGCAGCTTTACCTTGAAGCCTTTGGGTTACAGCCTACTTATGCCCCAACCCAACGTGTGCAAAGGAGGGGTAATGATAGAGCTAGTACATCAAATGTACATATGAATTCAGTGCCATAGATGGAAATGGCAAAAGTATGAAGGCCTCATTAAGTCATTTGTATCTATGTATGTTACGACCTTTCTTGCGGATACATGCGATGATAAAAGAGTGTTAATAGCACAAGATCATCAGTGGCGTGTATTTATGGTATGCAATCGAGGACGTTTGCGATTTCAAGAGGGGGGTATGTCACGAGGACGTGGCAGTTATTAACCATGTCACAGAGATGTGGCAACTGCTAACCTTGGTTGTTGGTTTCTTTCCAATGGGGTTTATTTTATTTGTTTAAGACCCTCTTCTTGAAGTAGCAAACGGTCGGACATTGTATGGCCAATGTGAATAGTAGATTCACCCGCAGACGGGAAGTGGTCGGCACTGGAATTCGTATGGTAAGAAGATGTCTAGGCTCAGAGCAAGATCATATAGGTCCCCCCGTCGCACTAAGCAAGTTGGTGGATACTAGGAAGTGAACTCAATTAAGGCGTAAAGTCAAGGTGGGACTTCCAACAAAAAGTATCCGACAGTTGGGCCACATTGCATTTTTGGATGCGGTCCCAATGAGGATAGATGGTTAGAAGACCAGTGGGAGCCCAACGGAAGCATCTCCTAAAATTTAGGGAACTGCTATTTTGGGCCACGAAATGTGTTCGCGTCATTACCTTCGGTATGACTAGGGGAACACTTTACAACTCTGCCGCGAAGTCAACTGACGCACCAGTTGAGATATTTTTAGCAGGGAAAGCCCAAACTCGGAAACTGGGCGACGTGTCAGCTTGTGAGCGATTCTGCCACTCTGGGAGGCAAAAACGAGCTGCATATCATCAAAGGGGGCGCCATTTTCAGCCACAGGCGGATTGCAACAGGTACAGAAGCTATGGAATGCTTACCTTGCCCTCTATGCACAGTATGGTGACGGGAGTGATGCCCCGCACGCTACATACTGCTCTCTTTCTCCCCTACGTGCAGTTATGTGATGCCCCACAAGAGGGCTACTCATTTGACTGATGTACAGTTGTGTGGGTTCATGCTTTTGTGCTGAGGCAAGAGCCTCCTTGAGCAGGAACAGGGGTAGCTAACTGCTGCTCCAAAGCAGGCACTGGTGAGGGTCATAACTTCACCGTACAGGTGCAAAATCAGCGCTGTGTATGCGCTGTAATTTGACTGTTTTTCAGCCATACGGACGCCAGGATCATTGGGAATCGTGCCCCACTGGCAAAGGACAGTTAGGGGACTGTTTGGGGCTGAAAACAGGGCAAAAACCAGTAAATACAGCGTGCTGAATTTACTGTTTTTGGACAGGAATCAGAGGGTATACGACAGTGCAAGCGAGTTCCAGCAGGGGAATTGGTTTCGCGCAAGTTTTGGGGCTGTTATGCTGCCGAAATTTGGCCAAATCAAATGGTATCTAGGTGGATACACGTGAAGGATTCCCAGGACCTTACCTTGTAATTTACCCTCCTAAAGAATAAAGAAATACCGAAAGGGGCGCCAATTTTGGGGCCTACAGGTTGTCGGCGTCTGCTCGGAGCATTCTAGCTTCCGAGCCGTGTGTGAGTTGAAGTGTTAACTCCTGTCGCAGGTTCTCTTTGCAAAGTGCTCTGTGTGTGTGTATAAAGTAAAGAATTTCGGGTGAAAGCCAACGCCTACCGCCCTACGGGCCGGTTTCAAAACTCATCCAGCACTTTTTGCGCTTTCTCAAGCACACCACATTTAGCATACATATTGACGAAGAGAGTTCAAAGCACGACATCTTTTTTCTTGCATAAAGCCACATGCCTTCAAGATGCATGCATAGGTAATTGCATCTAAACAGAGGCCCTCGCTTCGCATCTGCTGACATTGCAAATAGAACACCTGATAGGGAGCATGATAGATTTGAAAGTCGTCAACGCTTGTGATCAACGTGTGATTAAAAAAACTTGCGACATGTGATGCTTGTGTAGGTGATTGCATCTATGCCTGCGTAGGAGATTGCATCATGAGAGAGGCCCTCACTTCGCATCTGGATTTTGACTGCAACGATTAAAAAAGCGCGACAGAGCCACATGCCTTCCAGATGCCTGTGCGTAGGTGATTGCAGCTGGAGAGAGGCCCTCACTTTGCATCTGGATTTTGACTTCCAGGCAATATCAGCCCACAACTTCCTTGCCACATCCATGAGGGGCATATCTTGCAATTAATGTGCCCCACGAGATGGCAGCCGAGTCCTACGTAGTGCCACATGCCTTCAAGATGCAAGCAAATGTGATTCCATTCCTTGCTTTCATCTGCTAAAAACAGCCCAAAAATTCTTGACCCTTCGCTTGTTGGGGATGTCCCACGATCAATGCGTTCCAAGAGACAACATTTCGGACACGAATCTCGTCAGGAATCTTGGCACTGAGGGTCCAGGAAGGTCTGGATTGTTTTCAACATTCCCTGACTAACAATATCATCGTGAATTTTGTTTCCCATATCAGTATCTTACATAGTGCCACCTACCTTCAAGACAAAAGCATACTCAAGCACTTTTTGGTGCTTTCTTAAGTACCACATCTCGCATACATGATCATTGCTCCTATGTAGTGCCACATGCTTTCAAGATGCAAGCATAAGTGATTACATCAGGAGAAATGTCCTTGCTTTGCATCCTGAAAATAGCCAGCAAGAGCTTCCTAGCAGAGATGACATTCCGGACATCAAGGCATTGCCACATGCCTTCAAGACAAAAGCATAGGTGATTGCATCTAGAGAGATGCCCTCGCTTTGTATCTATTGGAAATAGCCCAGCGCAGGGCTCCGTGGCCCTGCCACATTTGGCATAGGTGTCGACCAAGGCAGTGCCAAGCATTACGTTTCGTAAAAGGGAACCACAATATTGATCAATCCACCGCCAAGCATGACATTGTACTCCCAACAGCCCCCGACTAGCAATCACATCGTGGATTCTGATACCCTTGCGATAGGCATATTGGGCATATCTTGCAACCAACATGTTGTAGGTGATGACATTCTCGAGAGAAAGCCCATCACGAACTTTTCATGCTTTCGTGACAGTACCACATTTGGCATACATGTCAACCAAAGAATTGCCAAGCATGACATCCTTCACCAAGCGTGCTGGATGAGGTATCTTCTCGTTAATACGCTCACCCATGTCAACGGCTCGTGGAAGGCCACTGGCCTTCAAGGTGCAAGCATTTGCATTCAAATTGAATTTGAAGAGATGCATCCGTGAAAACGGCATAGAGCTTTCTGGCCCTGCTCCTATCCCGTGTATCCCACAATCAATGCATTCCAAGACTTGACATTTTGGATAGGAAGCGCCTCAAGCACTTGGTTTTCTTTCTTAAGCGCACCACGTTTTGCATACATATCGACCAAGGCAGTGCCAAGCACGACATCTTTTTTCAACATCAGCATCTTTGTGAATTTTTGTGCCCACATCAGCATCTTGGCGTAGATCCACATGCCTTCAAGATGCATGCATAGGTGATTGCCAGCTGGAGAGATACACTTGCTTTGCATCCGCTGAAAACAGCCTAGAGCTTTTTGGTCCCGCCCTTGTTAATCATGTCCCGCAATCAGTGTACTCCAAGAGGCAACATTTTGGACAGGAACTTCCTCAAGAACTTTTTGTGCTTTCTCAACCGCATCACATTTGGCATACATATCGATTAAGACAGTGGCAAGCACGACATCTTTTTTCAACATCAGCATCTTGTGTAGAGCCACATGCCTTCAAGATGCATGCGTAGGTGATTGCAACTGGAGAGACACCCTCGTTTTGCATCTGCTGAAAACAAACTAGAGCTTTTTGGCCCTGTCCCTATGCGGCATATCTTGCAATCGATGCATTCCAAGAGTCCACACTCTGGATAAGAAGCTCCTCGAGCACTTGCGTAGAGCCACATGCCTTCAAGATGTAAGCATAGCCTTCAAGACCAAAGTATAGATGAATAATCTTGCTTTGCATCCACTAAAAACGGCCTAGAGCTTTCTGGACTTGCTGTTGTTGTGCACATCCCGCAATCAGTGTATTCCAAGGAGGCAGCATTCTAGATAGGAAGCTCCTCAAGCACTTTCTGTTCTTTCTCAATCGCACCACATCTGGCATACATATTCACCAAGACAGTTCCAAGCACGACATCTTTTTTCAACATCAAAATCTTTGTGAATTTTTGTGCCCATATCATCATCTTGCATAGAGCCACATGCCTTCAAAATGCACGGCATTGTGGCAAGGGAGGTTTGTTATTACAGAAGGTTCTTGATGGGTATATCATGCAATCAATGCGCTCCAATATTTTGGACAAGGAGCTTTTTGTGCTTTCATGAGGACATCGAGCAAAGCACTACCAAGCACTTTCCAATAGCCCTTGACTAGTACTCTTATCGTGAATTCTCTCACCCATGTCAACGTCTTGCATAAGACCACACACCTTCAAGGTACAAGGATAAGTGATTGCATTTGAACAATTGGAAAGAGGCCTTCATTTCTCATGCGGTGAGAACAACATAGTGCTTTCTTGCAACAACCATATTGGGCTTATCTGTAGTAGTGAAGACAGTTCGGACATGAAGCCGATCAAGAACTCCTTATGCTTTCGTGAGTATACCTTGGCTGGGGTGCTCATGAGCTTGACAAGCTTGAAAGTTTGTGATGTGTCCAAGATGTGTGCTTGAGGAATTGAGGCTGCAAGAGGATTTAGAAGTAGATTATTGTTCAATGCTGCATACCAGCACTTGTACTCTCATTGGTTTGCTTTGCTTGGAAGATCTCAGTACATGTATGCCAAATGTGGTAGGCTAGGAAAACCTGGGCTGTTCTCAGGAGATGCAAAGCAAGGAATCGCTCCAGATGGAATCGCCCATGCTTTCATCTTTAAGACATGTTGCACTACGCAAGAAGCTGATAGGGGCAAAAAAATTCACGAGAACATTGTTAGTTAGTGACTGCTGACAGAAGGAGTTGTGCATTCATCGGCCTCTGTCGCCTGCATCGCCAACAGCCTAATAGCATCAGCTAAAAAATGTGTTGAACGGTCCGTGCTCATCACGTCGGCAAGCATCCGAAGTACCCTCCAGCTTGATGATCTGCAGAATATAACCAGGGTTTGAAAGGTGTTCTCAGAAGATGCAAAGCGAGGAATCGCTCCAGATGGAATCGCCCATGCTTTCATCTTTAAGGCATGCTGCACTACACAAGAAGCTGATAGGGGCAAAAAAATTCACGAGGATATTGTTAGTTAGGGACTGCTGACAAAAGGAGTTGTGCATTCATTGGCCTTTGCCGTCTGCATCGCCAACAGCCTAATAGCATTAGCTAAAAAATGTGTTGAACGGTCTGTGTTCCTCACGTCGGCAAGCATCCGAAGTACCCTCCAGCTTGATGATCTGCAGAATATAACCAGGCTTTGAAAGGTCTCCAGTACTGGTTTCTGGTTCTTCCCGGCTTGCTGCTGCAAGGGCAAACTACGCGGAAAAGACTTAATCCCGACCTGCTCGCGGCCCTCCGTCCCTGCTGCATCGCATTTCCCTGCGCGTCTGAGTCTCTCGCTCTTTAAATTGCTCGATCATTTGCTTTTCTACGAACGACCCAGATTTTGATTATCGGATGGATGAACTTGATGCCACGTGGACGAACGTGGAGCTAGAACTGAAATTTTGCCTTCTACGCTAACGAGTAAAGAGGAAATGCAAGAGACCATCAAGAAAATCAACCGCAGCCTCCTAAGCACGATAAACATACTTGAGGATCGGGTGAAGGCCCAGGATGAGGAGATTGCACGACTCAAGAAGGAGCTTGACGAGGTGTGCTCACAAAGTGCACTCGAAGAAGGGGAACTCCAACCATCGGTAGTGGAAGAGCTCAACACCATAAAAGAGCAAGTGTGGGTCATCAAAGAAGGGAAGGAGCAAAATAAAGAAATGATGACTTCTTGGGTGGACATTATCACAAAAACTCGAAAGAAAGCCGAGAAACGGATTGAGATCACCAAAAAAGGCAAAGGTAAAGAATCAACTCCCACCCCCAACACGCACCATCATTAAGTTGACACTAGCAGAGGAGTAAAGGAGGTGTGTGCATTCCTTACATGTGAGGATTACTGGTCTCAAAAACAAGAAGATAATGTTGAGGAAGAGGTCAATGAACTCATGTTTATGATGGGGGTTACTGTGCAAGCGCATACAAAGGCTTGGCGAGTAGGTAACAAGAAAAGTGAAACAAAGGGGGAAACCTCCAAGGAAAGAGCGCTTATCCTTCTCTTCCCCCCTCTGGAAGCAAAGAGGGACTTTTTGAAGAAAAGAACCACTCTTAAGAAGACGGGTATTTTTCTTGGGGACGACCTCACATTCTCACAGTTTGCTCATATGAAGGAGGTAATGCTGGAGATTGAAACGGCAAGGAAAAAAGGGAAGACTGCTTTTTATAGAGATGGGAGGGTCGTGATAATGGAGCGATGCTCCACATGACGGTGCGTGACCTATAGGACTAAATTAAAGGCGGCCTCTTGGAACTGTAATGGATCTCTACACCGTAGGTGCCTTTGAGGATAGTTTCACCCTAGAGGACAACCCCCGTTTTCTATCTTGGATGATGACATATGGGAGTTTTCCAGCGATGGTGACATTATCATATTGGGGGATTTCAATGCTAGGACTACCTATCATCAAAGAGGAGATTCTTAAGGAGCTTGATGTTACAGAGATGGGCTTATCCAGACTATCACAGGATGAGGAGCACATTGAGTATGACAGATCCTTGATAGATATGGGGACTGCACATCAATTGGCCATTTTGAATGGCCTACAGATATTTCCTACATCAGGAGGTTCAACATCGACATGGAGCTAGCAGAGTGGATTATGTTATGGCCCAACCATGTCTCATTCCCTCCTTTCAAGATTTCATGGTGGGCACTATAGGCCAGTTGGAGTAGCAGTTGATCATGGTATCTTGTCTTTCACTCCACGTTTCAATTCAGCATAACTCCACTAGGAGAGATCTCCACACACAAGGGAGACGGATTCCGTGTACATGGATGAGATATACAAGCAGCTATGCACTCAAGAGCCAGGACGACCACTAGATGAGCTCACTCGGATACTGACAGAGATGCTCCATGATGCAACATCAGAGGCATACCCCCACATTCAGCCTACACGAAGATGATCGGGGAGCATGTCCCATAACAACTTGTATGATGAAGAGAGAAGAGAGACGAGGATTAGATTGCAGAGGGAGGTGATCATGGGTATTACCACACATAGACAATCACAGATTGTCTTTCGTCAGCTAGTGCGACGAAAGAAGAGGACTTATATATCTCAGCTAGAGCAGGATCTGTATAGGCTTTTTATGAGGAAGGACTCAAGCGAGGCATGCAGACTATTCCATGAGCATTCACCACCACAACCATCACCTCCACACAAACATGTGGGCAATATGCCACGAGCTACACAGCATCAGGAAAGCCACCTTTGTCGGACCCACCGGAGACATGCATCGAGACATGTGCTTTCTTTACAACTGAGAGGGTAAGGAAAGCCATTCACATGATGAAGACAGGGAGAGCACATGACCATGATGGTTTGGTAGCAAAGCACTTCATTCATGCCAGAGATATGCTTGCAGAGCTTCTTGCTATGCTGTTTAATCGAGCCATGTATGAGGGGTTTCTTGAGACTTGGAGTATGTCCACGGTTGTATCTATTTTCAAATCAAGAGATCCCATGATTCCCGAAAATTATCACACTATCATGGTTGTTCACACATTGGCGAGGCTGTATGCATCTATTCTTGAGAGGGAGTTGAGTAAATGGGCAGAGAGAAAGGGCATATGAGCATCAGGGCAAGTAGGATTTAGGAGAGGCTTCTCCACTCTTGACCAGATTCTAACACTTAAGAGCTATGATTGAGGAGGGTAGACACCATGGCAAGAGGATCTATTGTAGCTTTGTGGATTTTCGTAAAGCTTTTGACATAGTGCCGAGAGCCAGACTTATACGCAAACTACACGACATTGTTGTGCTCACAAAGATGATTTGGGGGGATCTTGGCTTTATATAGGATAGTGGTAGGACGGGTACGCACAATCGAGGGTATGTCTGACATGGCCCACTCTACTATTGGGGCGAAGCAGGGATGCCCCCTATCTCTGACTCTTTTTGGGATGTATGTGGATGAGTTTTCAGACAATGTAGAACGAAAGGGAGACACAGGTGCTCATCTAGCAGGGACATGGATTTCAATGTTGTTATACACTGATGATAAAGTGTTGATTTCTGACTCTCCGGAGGGAATGCAGCGCCATTTGGATGCCTTACACACATTTACTCATGAGAGTGGATTGTCAAACAACCTTGGGAAAACCAAGGTTATGGTGTTCAACACCACAACACAGTGGGTCAGGAGGTCAGCACCCAAATTTATATATGGCCAAGAGAAAGCAGAGTACACATATGCATACACTTATCTTGGGGTAGACTTCAGTGAACCGGTGTTTTCATTGAGGAGAGCAACAGAGACTAGACTGACGAGAGCTTATGCTGCCTTGGGAGGACTGAAGAGAATGTGTTTGCAGATTCAGTTTTAGGAACTGCGAACAAAGATCTGGCCTTTTGACACTCTAGTGGATTTAGCTATGCTTTATGGAGTTAAGATATAGGGCCCCTCAATAGACCACCATGACGGATCTAGCAGCATGGATGGATAGAGATGTATGGAGAGGCCTCTGGTCTCTATGATTTTTTGGATGATTCAGTCTAAGGCCTCAATTCCACATGAGATTATCCGAGCCGAGCTAGCCACCCACCCCTTGTGGTCGAGGCATTGACTAGATCAATATCTGTCACAAAACGGGAGCGTACACGAGCACTTAGAAAATCTGAAAATTATAATTCTTTGAAAACATGAGAGAAGGGAGAAGATCGACACAGTATTGGGGACCAGAAGATGGGCTGGTCCCCCCCCCCGTTAAGAGTATTCTTTTATTCAGGGAGAATTCTTATACAAGCACGAGAACCCGAGGAAACCCCTCCGTTCTGTAGTCTTAGACCCGAAGGTCGTGCTTTCCCGTAAAGGGCTTGGGCACAAGGCCGTTCCTTCCCGTAAGGGACTTAGGTGCGAAGCCGTACTTCCCGTGAAGGGCCTTCCCGTGAGACGGGAGATTCCTGCAAAACAAACCACACAAAGCAATAATTCTCAAAGCATATCAACACCTTATACCTGTCGCTCCTTGCTCGGAGAATCGACCTCCATACTCAGTCGTCACGCGAACACGTGCAATTTCCGTTGCCGGTCTCTACTCCAGAATCCCAGCGCTAGCACTCTCTGCTACTTCCGGCCTGTGCAGAAACTGAACGCTGGCTACCCTTTTATAGGGTCTGGCACCCGACGGGAATAGCAGCCAAAAGGCAGAACTGGGCGCTCCCTGGAGAGAGGAGAGAGAGAGATCGCAAAATCAGCCCCCCCCCCCCCCTGCGTAGCTTTTTAGCGCTGCCTTTTTTTTTGAGGGACTTGCTTTATTTTATTAATAAAGGCCTGGTCACTTAAAAGTGACCGGCCACTTTAATAAAATAAAGTGTGAACCTGTTCAAACTTTAAAAACTCACTTAGTTAATGAAAACAATGCTACACAAACACATTCCAGGCGTCCCCCGGTGCAGGACACGACACAGATGCAATGCAGACACAGACTCCTCGCGGGAAAACATCTGTCCTCCCGCGTGTTCTTGCTTTTCGTAAAAAGCTTCATTGAACCCATCTTTATTCTTGTGCTTGCGTTCTTACGCGTATTTTCTTACTCAGTTCGGATTTCCTCCTTAGCCTACGGGATGCCCCCTTACTGATGCACCCGTCACCCATCATGTGACGCATTATAGGCACTCGTAACCCGGCTGTTTCCACCGAACTTACGGAAACTCCTTCGCGATGTTTACCGTCACCCATCAAATGACACATCAGAGTTGTTCGTTCCTGATGGCAGTTCCTGTAGCTACAATCTTTTTAACAGTTCCTAGTGCACATAATAAAATATCCTAAAAAAGAGATTTAATCATTAAAAATAAGAAAATAGTCCAATTAGCAACATCCCTCTGGCTTCTAAACAGTTGACCTCAACTGTAGTGCTTGGACATATACCTCCAGTATCTCGGGATAAGCTGCTAATTCCTCCTGCGTCATCCACTGAGCATCTAGATTCGAATAGTTCTTAAACTTAACCAAATACTTCTGTGTTATCTTTCCGGATTTGAGAGACCGCTCCTGATGACTTACTATCTGCTCCAATTGGAGTATTTCTTCTGTTTCCTGAACCTCAGGAGGTTCCTCAGCGCTAGGCTGGCTCGGAGGCGGTCCTACATACGGCCGGAGTAAACTGACATGGAAAGCATTATGGATCTTCCAATTAGGCGGTAGCTCTAATCGGAAAGTGACATCATTCACTCGCTCAGTGATCTTAAACGACCCATAATAACGGGTAGAAAGTTTTACTACTTTCCCCTTATGAGACGCTTGTTTCTTAAGTCTTGCCTTCTCAAACTTGAGTAAGACTAACTGTCCGACTGTTAAGTCTAGATTCCTTCTGTGCTTGTCTGCAACTTTCTTATGCTTTTCCTGAGAGCGTAGAATAGCTCTCCTAACTTGCCCGTAGGCTGTGTCCAAGTCCGGGACAAATTCATCCGCTGCAAAGATCTTATCCTTAGTTAAAAGGATGGGTGGAAGCAAAGGCTTACCATAGAGAATCTCAAATGGTGCTTTCCCCGTCGATGAGTGTATGGTATTGTTATACGCATACTCGACAAGAGGCAAATATTTCTCCCAGTCAGATTGCCGGTCTGACACATAAGCTTTTAACATATCCAATACTGTGGAATTGGCTACCTCACTTTGCCCGTCCGTTTGAGGATGGTAGGCAGATGAAAAATTCAGCGTTGTACCAAGATTATCCATCAAGGCACGCCAAAAATTTCCTGTGATGCGAGGATCTCGATCACTCACAATTGACTTAGGCATTCCGTGATGCTTAAAGATCTGTGCTAGAAAGACCCTAGCCATATGATCTGCTTTGATCGTTTTCTTGACTGGTATAAAGTGTGCTTGCTTGCTAGACCTGTCCACAATGGTCCAGATCGCATCATTTCCAGTCTGAGTTCTAGGGAGGTCCATGATGAAGTCCATGGCAATACTTTCCCAAGGTTCATAAGGCACAGGCAAAGGTTGTAGCACCCCAGGCGTCTTATGCCGATCATACTTCACTTTTTGGCAAACCAAACATTCTTTGACATACTTATCAATGTCTGCTTTAAGGCTAGGCCAAAAGAAATATCTTTCCATTGCTAAGGTTGTAGGGAGAATACCCCGATGACCCGCATAAGGCGAAGTGTGTGCTTCATCCATGATCTTCTTTCTTAATGGTTCCGCCACACATATGGCCTGATGGTGGTAGAGATAACCGTCCCGAATGGAATAGGGAAACTCATTCTCTCCACGATGTAGCTTTCCCCAGATGGTGGAGAAGTCTGGATCATTCGGATATAAATCCGGTAGTGCTTCTAATTCTTGATGATACACCGAAGTGATAGCGTTCACCCTTGGCCGCCTAGACAGTGCGTCTGCGACTACATTCTTACTCCCAGCTGTGTGAAGGATCTGGAAGTGAAACATAGACAAAAAGTTTGCCCACCTCATCTGCTTCTCAGATAGTTTCCTTTGCGTAAGAACTCTGGTGATCAGTCTTGATCACAAAATCCGCTCCTAGAAGATAGTGCTTCCACTTAGATAAGGCGTGAATCACAGCCGTGAGTTCCTTTTCGTAGATTGATGCATGCAACTCTGCATCTTTAATCCGTCTGCTTTCGTAGGCCACTGCATGGCCTTCTTGGTTTAACACTGCTCTGATGCAATCGCCTGAAGCATCGCAGTGAACCTCAAATGGTTTCCTTAAGTCAAGCACTATCAAAATAGGTCCATGGCTTAGCAAGTACTTGAGCCGATCAAAAGCTCCTTGTTGTCTCGATCCCCATCTGAAAGGAATCTGCTTCTTTGTCAAATCCTGAAGGGGTCCTGCTACATGAGCAAATCCTCGGACAAACCTTCGATAATACGAGCATAATCCCAAGAAGCTATGTACACCATGTACCGTAGTGGGAATAGGCCAATCTTCTACCACTCGGATCTTGGTAGGATCCATACTCACTTGATTGTGAGAGACTATATGGCCGAGATAGTGTATCTCTGAGAGAAAGAACTCGCTCTTCTTTGCATTCACATGCAACTCATGCTTTCGCAATTCTTGAAACACTAAGTCCAAGTGCTTCCGATGTTCCTCTTCTGACTTAGAGAAGATGAGTATGTCGTCAAAGAATACTCCCGCAAAAGCTCGATACGGGCTGAAAATGCGGTCCATCATGCGATTGAACGTCGCAGGAGCATTGGTCAAGCCGAAAGGCATTACCAAGAATTCATATAGTCCAAAGGTTGTGCGGAAAGCAGTCTTATGGACATCCTCAGGGACGATCCGTATCTGATGATACCCACTCTTTAAGTCTATGCGACTAAAGACACTTGCACCCTGCAACTTATCAAGTATATCATCAATCCGAGGGATCGGAAAGCGATTCTTGATTGTGATCTTGTTTAAAGACCGATAGTCTATGCACATTCGAAACGTGCCATCTTTCTTCTGCACCAGTAGAACTGGAGAGCAGTAGGGTGAAGCACTTGGCCGTACTAACCCTTTCTCTAGAAGCTCGTTGACTTGCTTCAAAATTTCCTCTTGTTGAGCAAGACTTACCCGATAAGGGGGTTGATTGGGAGGCGAGCTACCCGGTATGAGATCTATGCGGTGATCTTCCGGGCGTACCGAAGGGAGTTCATCAGGGAGTGTTTTCGTGAAACATTCTTGGTACTTTTCAATAAATTGAAGACGCTTAATTTCCAGACTAGAGAGAGAGTCCCTACTAGTTTTATCCTTTTCACGTGCAAAAATCAAGTAAGCAGAAATGCACTTCTTCATTTCTTTCTTAATGGAGATATGGCTTACAATTGGGAACTGCCAATCTCCTGCATTAGCTTGAATCTTTATTTTCTTACCCCCATGATCAAAAGTGAGGGTCTTTTCTACATAATCGGGAATAGGTGTTATGTGGAAGTGCCATGGCATTCCCAAGATGATATCACATCCCTCGATGGGTGCCATCAAAAATGATTCGCGGTCCTTGTACTCGCCAATCCGAAGATTGAGCTGTCCTTGCACGGGAGTTGCATTGGTTGTGAACCCCTCGAATGCCGATCCGGATGTAACCGGTGTGCCAAGCTGAGCCGGTGTAAGGCACAAATGTTCTGTAGTATCTAGGGAGATGAAGTTATCCGTGGATCCTGGATCCTCGATCATAAAGAATCAATACTCGCTGGTTATTCAACGACCCCCAGCCCTTCAGAAGTTGGCGCTTCCCTTTCTCCGTATCTGTGTTTCCTTGAACATCTGGAATTGAGTTCGAACTTGGTGGTGCGGGTTCCTTCCTTGCTTTCTCTTGCCTCATAGAGGCTTGCTCTTGCCGTTGCTGCTTTAGCGGGCAGTACGGTTTCATATGTCCTTTCTCGCCACAGTAACAGCATCTTCCTTCCTCTCTGAAAGTTTGAAGTTGAGTAGGAGAAAGGTACTTAGTTCGCTTGCTAGTGCCCTCTGGCTTTTTAGAATGATCATCGTCTCTAGACGGAGGACGTTTTCTTCCTTGGCCCCCATGGTCATCGTAGACCCCTCTTTGCCTTGCACGGTAAGTGCTATGCTCCATCTTTCTGGGCGTCCTAGTTGAGTGCAAATCCTCAGCAATGATTGCCGACTCCATCATCCTTTGAAGACTATCATGCGGATACACCTTCATACTCTTTCGAAGCTGCGGGGTTGGAGACCCGCTTTGAATTTTCTTTTCTTTTCCTCGTCGGCAATCTTCATGAAGGGAGTGACCTTCAGAAGAACCGACCAATACTTGTCCACATAAGTCGTTACTCTTTCATGTTCCTTCTGGGCAAGCCAGTCCCATTCCTTCCGTATGTCCTGCTCAAAGTCAGGCGGAAGAAATTGTTCATAAAATTCAGATTTGAACCTCTCCCAAGTTCTGGCCTGAGAACCTTCCAGAATCTTGGCTAACCACCAATTACTTGCCGTTTCCTTGAGATGCATCCCCACATGGCGTAATTTGGATTTTTCTGTGAAGTGCCCATTGGTAAAGGCGACTTCAAACTATTTGATGAAGGACAGTGCTTTGGAGATGTCTCTCCGTCCGTTGTAGGTTTCGAACTTGATGTCCTTGTCGCCTGATTTGAAGACTCTCATGCGATGTTGAGACTTGCGACCTTGCTTCTTGAATCGAGGCTTATCTTTAGGTTGATGTAGGGTAGTGGCAGTAGTAGCGGCTTCCTTCTTCTGACGAGATGATCCAGAAGTAGAAGTATAATCCGGAGAGTAAGATGGAGATGAGATAGAGATGTCCTTGCTCTCGTCTAGCAAAGAGAGCGCTTTTTCCTGGCCTTTCCTTGAAGTAGGCCGTTCATTCCGATCCGTAGATCCTTTGTGCACCTCGGCACGTTCTTCTTCTCTTGCCTCCTGTGGTCTCACGCCAACAGTGTTGTCTGGATGCTTGGGTGCATCAGTTCCATTCGTTTTCTTCATTCCGCCCAAAAGCTTTTGGACGTCTGGCAACAGTAAGATTTGTTGCAACTCCGCAAGCTGAGCTTGCACTTGTTGAAGCTTCTCTTCAACGCTTCTCCCTTGGCTCGACATGGTTCTTCTTGTCTTCCCGGAATCGTCCTTCTTTGCAGAGAAAGAGAGGAGTCCGAGCTCTGATACCACTGTCACAAAACGGGAGCGTACACGAGCACTTAGAAAATCTGAAAATTATAATTCTTTGAAGACATGAGAGAAGGGAGAAGATCGACACAGTATTGGGGACCAGAAGATGGGCTGGTCCCCCCCCCCCGTTAAGAGTATTCTTTTATTCAGGGAGAATTCTTATACAAGCACGAGAACCCGAGGAAACCCCTCTGTTCTGTAGTCTTAGACCCGAAGGTCGTGCTTTCCCGTAAAGGGCTTGGGCACAAGGCCGTTCCTTCCCGTAAGGGACTTAGGCGCGAAGCCGTACTTTCCCGTAAGGGACTTAGGCGTGAAGCCGTACTTCCCGTGAAGGGCCTTCCCATGAGACGAGAGATTCCTGCAAAACAAACCACACAAAGCAATAATTCTCAAAGCATATCAACACCTTATACCTGTCGCTCCTTGCTCGGAGAATCGACCTCCGTACTCAGTCGTCACGCGAACACGTGCAATTTCCGTCGCCGGTCTCTACTCCAGAATCCCAGCGCTAGCACTCTCTGCTGCTTCTGGCTTGTGCAGAAACTGAACGCTGGCTACCCTTTTATAGGGTTTGGCACCCGGCGGGAATAACAACCAAAAAGCAGAACTGGGCTCTCCCTAGAGAGAGGAGAGAGAGAGATCGCAAAATCAGCCCCCCCTCCCCCTGCGTAGCTTTTTAGCGCTGCCTTTTTTTTTTTGAGGGACTTGCACCGGCCACTTTAATAAAATAAAGTGTGAACCTGTTCAAACTTTAAAAACTCACTTAGTTAATGAAAACAATGCTACACAAACACATTCCAGGCGTCCCCGGGTGCAGGACACGACACAGATGCAATGCAGACACAGACTCCTCGCGGGAAAACATCTGTCCTCCCGCGACTGATCCTTCTTTTCGTAAAAAGCTTCATTGAACCCATCTTTATTCTTATGCTTGCGTTCTTACGCGTATTTTCTTACTCAGTTCGGATTTCCTCCTTAGCCTACGGGATGCCCCCTTACTGATGCACCCGTCACCCATCATGTGACGCATTATAGGCACTCGTAACCCGGCCGTTTCCACCGAACTTACGGAAACTCCTTCGCGATGTTTACCGTCACCCATCAAATGACACATCAGAGTTGTCCGTTCCTGATGGCAGTTCCTGTAGCTACAATCTTTTTAACAGTTCCTAGTGCACATAATAAAATATCCTAAAAAAGAGATTTAATCATTAAAAATAAGAAAATAGTCCAATTAGCAACAATATCCTTTATACATAGTGTATGGGACCTCCCTAGAGACAGATATGCTCAACTAGCCTTGGAGTCATCCCAACAGCTAGCACTGCACGGTGACACAGCAAGTTGGTATGGGCAGATGACATCATGGTTTCAGTCACATGGTCTCAGCATGGATAGATTGCCTCCGTTCCAGTACTCCTAAGATACACCCTCCCTATCTCTCACACAAACAGAGATCACCAGACTCATACGTCATGATTTGATTCAGCTAGATACCATGAGCACATGGATACAACCAGCGCAAGATTTGGGCACGAAGATGGCTTTCTATAGAGAGCATCTTCTCCAACTCATGGAGGATGGTTTTGTGACTAGGCTTGCATACATGGATACACGCTTATCTCATGGGATGATGCGCTATTGGGCAGATATGCACATCCTCACATCAACTTGAGATTGAGATTGGCCGATTTTGAGGGGTACCAACAGAGGCTAGGATATGTCATTTATGTCGCCTTGAGCCAGAGACAGAGCTGCACTACACATGCCCGGTATACTATGAGGTACAAGGTGGCTTCCACTGTCTGTTCAGAGAGGGTTTTGGGCCTTTCTCTGAAGTCATGAGATATGAAGATCAAAGATGTCTTGGATTGTTTCTACTAGAGCTGGGTAGACATAGAGAGAGGTTGCTGAGGACATCACGGAGAGCCAATCTCAGAGACAGATCACAAACTTCTTTACACCAGCCAAGGGACAGCCAGAGGAGCAGTCATCACATCAAATTTCAGATCGCGGATTGATTGAGCCATTGAGCTAGGCAGATCCAAGCGCCCACAACCACGAGGGGCCTCACATCATCGACGGAGGTGGCAACATAGGACCAGGCCATTCTAGCTCGAAATGCAAGACAACCAGCCAGAGTATTGACCATGGAGGATACTGAGAAGATCGGCAGTGACCGATGAGGGATCTCATATGATGATTTGTATCTCATTTGATCCATCTTTGTTTCAGCTAACCCATTATATCAGGATATAATTGCAGGATTTTTGGCTAGGTATTGAGAGCTATTGTATCCCACTTTGCAATGTTTTGGTAAGGTTCTTATGCCACCTCACACAAAACAAAGAAATGGAATGGATTGGGTTTGACACTTTCCTAAATGGTTGTACATCACCCAAAGGAGCCTACCTAGAATGTGTTTTAAACTTGAATGAGTGGGACTCCCTCCGCCTCCGGCCTCCGGCGGAGTGGCCGCCTATGGCGACAAAAAGGCTATCAAAGCTTGTCGTCGTCGTCTACAAAGGTGGTAGGATGGTAGGGAAAGTTAATATTTGGGCCACTTGCAATCAAGTCCTTTGTCTCCACCACTTGCTACCTGCCCCTTTTTCCTCCTTAGAGTACAAAAAAGACAGGACAATCCATCAATATTTCAGTTGTTGAACCCCAAAGAACGTTTTGCTCACCCATTTTCCTCCAAAAAGTCCTGCCAAATGACTATATATATTGCTAATGGGTCTACCTTGATGATTCCATTAATATGCATCTTTAAAGATGCCCCTCCCTCTCTCCTTTTAAAGCTTCCAATCCCGGTTGATGTGTGCAACCCCTGCCCCTTTTGCTGCACAGTCACTGCTGGTTTGTGTTGCCTACCAACTTCGACACTGTGCGAAGTGCTCAAATTTTTTCTTTTTCCCAAAAACTTGAGAAATTAACGCTAAATTTCTGTGAAATATGTAGCCTTTTTGGCCGCAGCCATTGCCCGGAGAAGGAAAGACAATGGATTGAAAGCTTTAGAGTACTTCTCTTATTTCAAAGTCGATTTGCATAGAGCTGGAAGCCCCGGGGGCGACCCTGAGGACTAAGTGGCACGGGCATGGGAGGGTGGGATCTATGGCCGGGGGATTGTGAGCCGTAGATCTGCAATGCGGGTACCCCCTAGATTACTTTTGTAAAAAGTAATTTAGGGTACCCGAGTTTTGAAAGTAATCTAGGGTACCCACTTTTACGAGCGTGGATTTTGAACCCGTGTCCTCACCCATGAGAGGCGCACACCTTAACCACTACGCCATGCGCGCGTTGTGAAACGTGGGGGTCCTAATTTCAAAGTCGATTTGCATAGAGCTGGAAGCCAACATCAAGAGAATTGTTGAAGAATTTGGCTGCAAGCTCTCTCTCTCTCTCTCTCTCTCATTATTGCCATTGTTGCGGATCAGGGAGGAGTGCTAATATCGCAAATGCTGATGGCAGTAGAGGCCAACCATAGAGCTGTGAGACAAGCACCTTTGTTGTGGTTCAAGGGAAGAGAGAGAGAGAGAGAGAGAGAGAGAGAGAGAGAGAGAGAGAGAGAGAGAGAGAGACCAGGTTACTGATCTGTAAAGGTGGAAAGAGAGACCAATCGAGGCCCACTCCGACTTGAGGGAGTTCCCCGCAGCTCAAGGTTACAGTACGCCCGCTACTCAAGGCAAAGGCAAGGAGTCCGCGGGGCGACCCTCAAGACTAAGTGGCACGGGCATGGGAGGGTGGGATCTACGACCGGGGGATTGTGGGCCGTAGATCTGGAATGCAGGTACCCCCTAGATTACTTTTGTAAAAAGTAATATAGGGTACCCGAGTTTTGAAAGTAATCTAGGGTACCCACTTTTACGAGCATGGATTTTGAACCCGTGTCCTCACCCATGAGAGGCGCACACCTTAACCACTACGCCATGCGCGCGTTGTGAAATGTGGGGTCCTAATTTCAAAGTCGATTTGCATAGAGCTGGAAGCCAATATCAAGAGAATTGTTGAAGAATTTGGTTGCAAGCTTAATCTCTCTCTCTCTCTCTCTCATTACTGCCATTGTTGCGGATCAGGGAGTGCTAATATCGCAAATGCTGATGGCAGTAGAGGCCAACCACAGAGCTGCGAGACAGGCACCTTTGTTGTGGTGAGAGAGAGAGAGAGAGAGAGAGAGAGAGAGAGAGAGAGAGAGAGAGAGAGAGAGAGACCGGGTTACTGATTTGTAAAGGTGGAAAGAGAGACCAATCGAGGCCCACTCCGACTTGAGGGAGTTTCCCGTAGCTCAAGGTTACAGTACGCCCGCTACTCAAGGCAAAGGCAAGGAGCTCGGGGGGCGACCCTCAGGACTAAGTGGCACGGGCATGGGAGGGTGGGATCTACGACCAGGGGATTGTGGGCTGTAGATCTGGAATGCAAGTACCCCCTAGATTACTTTTGTAAAAAGTAATTTAGGGTACCCGAGTTTTGAAAGTAATCTAGGGTACCCACTTTTACGAGCGTGGATTTTGAACCCGTGTCCTCACCCATGAGAGGCGCCCACCTTAACCACTACGCCATGCGCGCGTTGTGAAACGTGGGGGTCCTAATTTACTCAAAACATGTATGCACAACAGCGATAGCCAAAAGTAATCTAGGGTACCTTAGATTACTTTTTATTACAAAAAGTAATCTAAGTTACCCTAGATTACTTTCGGCACCGCCACTGGGATCTACGGCCCACAATGTCCCCGTCGTAGATCCCACCCTTCCATGCCCGTGCCACTTAGTCCTGAAGGGGGCCGACCTCCACACTATCTCGCATGGGTGGCTTCAAATGGGATCTATAGTTGAGGTGATTCGGGCTGTCAGATACACATTTGTTAAATTTGAGGAGAAAAGTGAATTTGGGTAGGCTTGTAAATTCGGGGCAGTCCACACCCCTCATCTTGAACCCATGACGTCCTGCAAGCCCTGTGCACTAACCACTATGCCAGCATGCGTTCGTTGAAATATAAGGGATTCGAGTATGTCATATTGTAAATGTGGGTTGACTAGTAAATTCGGGGCAAATTTGTAAATTTGGGCAGACTAGTAAATTCGGGGCAATTGTCGAAGAAGCCGAGAAGTTCGCCCACAACTCGAGGAGGCGAGTGCACTTCTAGCTTTGCGCCCTGGCCTACCGAGTGGGCATGGGGATCTCTCTCTCTCTCTCTCTCTCTCTCTGTGTGTGTGCCAGTTTGAATGTTGTCGTGGAGCCTCGCCACTAATTGACACCTCCCTAGGGAGGTGGGATCAATGGCCCAGAGTAGGTGTCACGAGGCAGGTGCAATCCGGACCGTCCAATCGTGTTTTAAACTAGGTGTGAACTGGGGAGGTATGTGCACCACATGCCATTTGGTGTGAACACGATGTGAACTAAGTGTGAGCTTGGTGTGAACTTGAGAGGGTATGCACACCACACCCAATTTGGTGTGAACTTGACATGAACAAAGTGTGAACTAGGTGTGAACTAAGTGTAAACTTATCTGCGACACCATAATCTATAAACTTAACACGCACACATTTCAACGAGCTCACGATAGCTTAGCGGTTAGAGTTGATTCCAAGGGGGGGGGGGGGGGGGGGGGGGGGGGAAGGGGGGGGGAGCAGGTTCAAGCCCCGGATCCAAAATCGTGGGTATCTTTTGCATTCCCTAAGCAATCCAATGGTCACGATCAATTGACGATCGTGAGACGTTTATCCCACCTCCCAAAAGGAGGTGTCAATTAGTGATGAGGGTCGTGGAGTGCAGACTTGGAAAAAGGCTGGTCGGAGAGGCCTTGTGGCTCATGCATTTGCAACCACGTGGAGGAGACAACAACCTTTTCAATATATCTCCTTCTATATAGATGGGGTGGTTTTGGCGATCCTTGCTTTAAATGTGGTGAATTGGGTTGACATGGGTTCTTTGCTAGCATCGTTGGAGCCAATCGCGTGCCACGACAATAGACCATTTATACCTAGTAGCTAGGAACTCATTGGAGATCTTGAAAATGTGGCGAAGGAACCTAGGAAGGGTGTTATCATAGGCCCATAACGCATTAGTTGTGGCCTCGATTGGGCGGTTGGCCTCTGACGTGGTCCCAGAGTTAGAGCTGACATCAGAGATGATGGCTTTCCTATCAACATGACTTGAGTGCCCTCTTATCCAGTGCGACCTCACATAGGATGGCTATCATTCTGGATCATTTCATAGTAGAATGTAAACAATTAGATATCAACAATATGTGTGTAAACTTGGAATGTTTCTTTGTTGTAATAAATCCTACAATATAGAAGGAGATCAACACCAAATAAATCAGTCACATGTGTCAATTACATCAAATGACAAGTGTAAACAACTCATGAAAGAAGTTATCCCATGGGATAGCAAGTTCCTTCACACAAACTTTCTACCTCAAGTAATCCTTGTTTATGGCACGATTATTCTACTATTCTACTAATTTGACGGTATGTCAATCCATCAATGTTCCTTTTATTGTGTTTCACAATGAAATTGGCTCTTTTGAATGTTCAAGGCATTTGCAGTAGATAGAAATGATGTAAATCTAGACGACACTCTTGAGAAAAGCTTGGGATGTTTTCTTTGTGGTGCAAAGAAAGAGTCATAATGAAGTATTAGTCTCTTTTTTATGTAAAGGCTATGTAGCTTTCTAGTCTAGCAAGGGTGGATCATATGGGGTTAAGTTCTCTTTGCAACCCATGTTCATGCAAATGATATTGTAAATGGACTCTATATTATCATGGAAGTGTGGTCACTGGTATCGAAAGGAGCTTCTTTGACTTGTCAAAATGTATGCACCTAATGTTTGTGAAAAATGGTCTTTCACTAGTGTATCTGCTGTGGGAAGCCCAACGATTGTTATGGTAGACTTTAATGTATGTACTGAGTCTTTCCAATCTTCTTCCCCACATGCATTGACAGTGCACACGAGCATGGGGTGTGGCCAACCTTCCAATGCTCTATGCTAAAGCAAGAGTTATGGTATTGGTTACATCTTCATGACTTAGGCTACACATTCCGATGAGCCGAATATTCCAGTACATGGAGTTGATTGGATATGATGTATGTTATGGACGATGATTTCTTACTTGAGATTTTGACTATAAATGTGAAACACCAACATGTTCTCTTGTACCCCTTTCCCATGGTGTTTTAACATGTTGGAGTATCCTATGGATATATTTTAAAATCTTAATGAAAAGCCTCCTTTGAAGTTCCCTAGCTCCTTGTTGAAGCACTCCTCAAAGGTTATATGTCTCAATTCATTCTCAATTTTATGGACGAATTATTGCCCTCTTTTGATCTTCTAACTTGGGACATATTTGTTGCCAATGTGTAGAGGGTGGTATGCCATTATGGTATTCACAATCCATAGGTGCACGGTCAATGGTTGATGCTATTAGAGACCTTGTTGACTCCCTCAAACTAAGCTTGTTGAAGATAACCACAATGAAACTCTGCTTTCGCGTGGTTTGCATCCTGTAGATGCCCACTAAAACATCATTGGGTCACAAAATGATGTGGAGAAGTTGATTGTGAATCCTTTCATCTTGATTTCTGTGTGTCATGCCTTTTTTGCTTCCTTATTGAGTTGCTTACTCGAGTAGCTAGAAACTCATTATCTCTACAATCTAAAGTTCTTACCACCTCCACAATTATTATCAAGCGTGGAAAATAGTGTCTATTGAGAGTTCAACTATAAGGCAAGGCTTGGAATTACTTTCCTTTGTGATACCGCGATGCCCCAAGGTAGCCAATTTCTCTTAGCTCTAGCACAACGAGCCGGGCGACAAAGAGGCAGCCAGAAATTTATGCTAAGGTATCTTCCATGGCTGGCTAGCAGGATTAAGCACAACCACTTCGGCAGCCGGCAAGAGGAAGAGCAAAGCATGGCGCTGATTGGGGAATTGGGAAGGAAGGGCAGTTGCCGGGGGAGGTGGGGCGTGGGCTACGACGGCCAGCCAGCCACTTGCCGGCCACAAAAAGTATGGTCCACATCAGCACATGCCCCTCCAAGATGCTCTTTGGCTGGCTGGCTGGCTCGTTGTGCTCGTGCTCTCTTTTTGTAGAATGCGGCATAACATTTGCCTCATGGGTTTCAAGGTCTTTCGACGAAGCTTCATGATCTATCACCTTTCTTCTTTCATGTGCTCCCTCCCTTGCTCGTTGATCAACCTTGGCAAAGATTGTTAAGTCACAACAAACAACCCATGACTACTACTCACGCTCTCATGCATGTAATGAAGATGATGTCGATCGGTATCCTTCAGTTTGGGGTTTTTGGCACAAAAGGACCATGAGGAATGCCTACAATTTTGATGATAAAAGTGGTGATTTTGGGCCATCTTATTGGTATTTGTCTCCTGTCAGCAATTTTTTGATTGGATTTTAAATTTGTTGTGGAAAAGTTAGTTCATTGAAATTAGGTTAAAAGTTGCACATGATTATGCTATGTGTAATTTCTTCCTTACACATGCATGGACTAATCAGACTTTTCATGGCAAGATAGGAATATTTGTCTCTCTCAAAAGTTGCAATAGTAACAACCTTCCACAAAACAAAAGTCCCAATCAAAAAATACCAACAAGAGACATCAACACCAATAATATGGCCCAAATGGTGCATAATAGTGCTCACTGGTACGACATAGGCTTGCCAACTGAGTCTTTGAATCACTTTTTGTGCGACCAAGAAGAAACCACTTGTTCATATTATGAAACCTCTCTCTGTGGTAGCTGCAGCTTAGACAGACTAGCGATTGAAGAGCTTGATTGGGGCCGGGGTGTCATGGTATCTCACGTGACTACACTTTGCAAAGCTCTTCCGCTTCAACTCTTGATCTGTCAAATCGGCGATGCTTCGTAGCAGTTATACCCATAGCCTAAACATGCATGAAAGGAAATTGCAAAAATTGTAGAAAATAAAAAATGTATGATTGATATGGGGAGCACACATGTATGCATCATGCGGGACAGGGATGTATGTGTGATGTGGACATAGTGGGTTGACTTGGCACAAGTGCAGATTGTATTTTTTATTTTTGATGGACGTAATGACTGCTTCGCTGGTATGTAAGCCCCATCCGAAGGCAACTTTTGTGCTTACAAACAAGCGGATTACACAAATGGAGAGGGAGATGAAAGACTGGAAAGCAGATATGGAGGGATGGTGGAAAGAGAAGGCCAGCCTTCTTCAAATGTTTCTCAACGAAGGCGCGCAGTGGAAGAAAGAGAAAGAGGACCTGCACGCAGAGCTACAAGCACTTAAGGCGGACTCCAAAGCACTTAAAGAAGAGGTCTCAGCTCTCAAGCGAGAACTTGCCGATAGAGAGAGCAGTGGACTAGAGGAGGGGGAATTCCAGCCTTCGGTAGTAGAGGAAATCAAGGTCATCAAAGAGCAGGTACGGATGATCAAAGAGGAGGAGAAACAAAAGATGGTAAAGACGTCTTCGTGGATGGATGTGATCACGAAGACGCAAAAGAAGGCGGATGAGGCTGAGAAGTGGATAGAAGTCGCTAAAAAAGGCAAAGGGAAAGAAACCACATCTGTCCCCACTCCTACAATCATCAACATGACTCTAGAAGAAGAAGAATGAAGGAAAACTAGAGCTTTGCATATAAGAGTAACCGGTCTAAAAGACCGAGATGATGTGGAAGGGGAAGTTGAAGAACTTCTCCGCATGATGGGTAGTGAGGCTACTCATACAAAGGCATGGAGGGTGGGGAAGAAGACACAAGGCAATGGAGAGACTTCAAAAGGGAGAGCTCTAATCATCCGTTTCCCATCCATGGAGGCAAAGAAGGACTTCTTGAAGAAGCGTCCTACACTAAAGAAAACGGGCATATTCCTTGGAGATGACCTCACTCTCACACAGCTTGCGCATATGAGAGAGGTAATGCCAGAGATTCAAGCGGCAAGGGAGAAGGGAAAGACGGCCTTCTACAGAGATGGCCGGGTTGTGATTGTAGAGCGGCGCTTTACATGACGGTGCGAGACCCGTGGGAACACCCTCAAAGTTGCCACGTGAAATTGTAATGGATCTATGCGAATTGATGTGGGTGCCTTTGAGGATAGTTTTAGGGGAAGAGACATCGTCTTCTACTCTGAGACACATCAGGCCCATGGGCAGTCTATGCCTCACATCAGTGGATATAGATGGGAGACTGCCTATAGACAGGAGACACGATCAGAGCGCAGAGGGCGGGGATCAGGAGGAGTGGCAGTGTTATTCAGGGAGGAGTTGCAGCCATTGATACATATAGCCAGCAGAGATGAGCAAGCTAGGTACATGTGGGTGAGACTGAGAGCAGAGACAGACAGATATCTTTACATTGCTATTTGCTACTTTCCCCCGAGCACGTCAGTGTATGCACCACCCAGAGGACAGTCCCCTTTCTCTATTTTGGATGATGACATACGGGAGTTCTCTAGAGATGGTGACATCATCATTCTAGGGGATTTCAATGCTAGGACTGCCCATCATCAGACAGTATTTTATGATACTTCAGAGGAGATGCTGAGAGAGCTGGATGCTGCAGAGACAGGCCTATCCAGACTATCACAAGATGGAGAACACACTGAGTATGGACGACACTTGATAGACATGGGGATTGCACATGGATTGGCCATCTTGAATGGCCTACAGAGATTTCCCGCCTCAGGGGGTTTTACATGCTTTCCACACAGACATGGAGCCAGCACAGTGGACTATGTCATGGCACAGCCGAGCCTCATCTATAGTATTCAGGATCTCACGATTGGACCCAGACCTGTTGGTGTGGCAGTGGATCATGCTCTTGTGTCAATGACCATCTCTTTTCAGTTTAGTGTAGCACACGGGCTACGGACAGCGGGCTACGGACAGCAGCCCCTACTCGCTACACCTTCACGCGGGAGACAGACTCTGTATACATAGATGGGATCTACAGACACCTATGCACAGAGGAGCCACGGCGACCTCTGGAGGAGCTTACTACTATATTGACACAGACACTACATGATGTAGCAGCAGAGGCATACCCACATACCCAGCCTGAGCAGAGGCGCCGTTCGGGGAGGATGCCCCAGAACAGTTGGTATGATGAGGAATGCCGGGACACTAGAGCTAGACTTCAGAGGGAGGTGCTTTTGGGGGACATCACTCACAGACAGTCACAGATTGACTTCCGACGCCTAGTGCGGTGGAAGAAGAGGGCAATTTTGGCTCGGCTAGAGTTGGATCTATATCAGCTGTTCTTGAGTCAGGACTCACGTGAGGCATGGCGGCTCTTTCAGGAGCACTCTCCCCCCCCCCCGCCATCACCTCTACAGAGGACTGGGGCCAGTACGCATCATCTCTGTACACAGTTCCTCAGCAGCCCCCCCTTCCCGACCCTCCTGATCCATGCCCACACACATGTGCTTTTTTCACCGCGGAGATGGTGAGGAAGGCAATTGACAGGATGAGGACTGGGAGAGCTTACGATCATGATGGTTTAGTGGCTGAGCATTTCATACATGCCAGAGATCTACTAGCAGAGCTTCTAGCAGTGATGTTTAACCGTGCCATGTGTGAGGGCTTGCCTGATACTTGGAGCCTATCTACTATTGTACCTATCTTCAAGTCGGGAGACCCTATAGAGCCTGGGAATTATCGCACTATCATGATTGGACACACATTGGCACGGTTGTACGCATCTATTCTTGAGCAGCAGCCGAGTAGATGGGCAGAGAGGGAGGGGATACGCGCAGCCGGGCAGGCAGGGTTCAGGAGGGTTTTTTCTACTCTTGACCATATCTTGACACTCAGAGCCATCATTGAGGAGGGTAAATCGCGTGGGAGACGGATCTATTGTAGCTTTGTGGATTTCCGCAAAGCATTTGACACAGTGCCTAGAGCTAGATTGATGCGCAGATTACAGCAGATGGGAGTACCCAAAGAGCTCATTTGGGGGGTCATGGCATTATGCAGGTCAGTAGTGGGGCAGGTACGCACCTCAGAGAATCCACACCGATTCACTCCACTATTGGGGTGAAGCAAGGCTGCCCGCTCTCTCCTACTCTCTTTGGTATGTATGTGGATGAGGTTTCTGACTACATTGAGAGAGATGGTGATAGAGGTGCACAGCTGGCAGGGACATGGATTCCATTATTGTTATATGCTGATGATATTGTGTTGATCTTCGACTCTCCGGAGGGGATGCAACGTCACTTGGATGCTTTGAATAGGTTTGCTCAGGAAAGTGGTTTGTCCGTCAACCTTGGTAAAACCAAGGTCATGGTATTTAATACCACCCCACAGTGGATCAGGAGGTCAACACCAGCATTCACATACGGCCAGGAGACTGTGGAGTATATAGATGCGTACACTTACCTCGGAGTGGTTTTTAGTGGGCCAACATTTTCATTGAGGAGGGCAGCAGAGACTAGACTGACCAGAGCCCATGCAGCATTGGGTAGATTGGAAAGGATGTGTTTGCAGGTTCAGTTTCAAGAGCCTCGGATGAAGCTCTGGCTCTTTGACACTCTGGTGGCTTCTGCATTGCTTTATGGAGTTGAGATTTGGGGACCTTCATTGGATCATCACGGGAGGACAGGCCGCAGTGATGGATGGGGGGACATGGAGAAGCCTTTGGTCTCTATGATCTCGTAGCTCATTAGAGCCAAGGCCTCAATACCACGTGCTATTGTTCGAAAAGAGCTAGCGGCCCCCCCACTAGTGGTTGAGGCGCTCACCAGATCTGTCTCCTTCATACACCGCATGTGGGAACTTCCCAGAGATAGATATGCCCGCCTTGCACTTGAGTCCTTTCGACAGTTAGCCATGCAGGGAGATACAACATGCTTGTATGGGGAGATGACATCATGGTTTCAGGCGCATGGGTTCAGCATAGATAGATTGCCTCCCTTCCATAACTCACTGGATGCACCCTCTCTGACTCTTACACAGTCCGAGATCACCAGGCTCATCCGCCAGGACTTGACTCAGCTAGACACCAGGAGGACATGGATACAGCCAGCACAGGAGCTGGGCACGAAGATGGCTTTGTACAGAGAGCATCTCCTCGAGCTTACGGTTGATGGCTTTGTGACGAGGCCGAGATACATGGACACCCACTTGTCTCATGGGATACGATGTACTATCGGCCAGATACGTACATCTTCACACCAACTACGGATCGAGACTGGGAGATACAGCGGAGTACCAGCAGAGGCCAGGACATGCCCCCTGTGTGACATTGAGCCTGAGATAGAGTTGCACTACACATGCCACTGCCCCGTCTACTACGAGATACGAGGCCACTTCCATTGCTTGTTCAGAGAGGGCTTTGGACCATTCTCCAGAGTCATGCAGTATGAGGATCAGAGATGCTTGGGTTTGTTTTTGCTCGAGCTACGCAGACACAGAGAGAGCCGGATGAGAGGAGAGGCTAGCCAGTCCCAGAGACAGATCACAGATTTCTTTAGAGTCACAGATTTCTTTAGAGCTGCCACTGGACACCCGGAGGAGTTACTACCACAGCAGAGCTCGCCGTCTCACACCAGAGGCACACTGATTGACTGAGCGATTGAGCTTGGAAGATCCAGACGCCCACGACTGCGGAGGACTACACAGCATCGACGGAGGTTGCATCAGAGGATTCGGATCACTTTGGGTCGACATGCACGACGCCCGGTCAGACTACTGACCATGGAGGAGATTGATGAGATCCGCCAACGACCGATGCTAGATCTCTTGTGATCTAGCTATCCCAGCTAGCTGTTGTTCACACCTAGTAGTTTAGGATTCCATAGTATTTTATTGTGACATTTGTCATTTCATTTTTGTCATTGTTGTCATCTTGTTACCCTGACTCTGACTTTGTATCAGATCCACCACATTGTAACTTTCTGGTCTCATAGGTCACTTTGGCCTGTTGAAGACGTTAATATAACATTTCATTTCATTTCATTTTCTCTCTCTCTCTATGTGTGTGTGTGTGTGTGTTGAACATATAGTATGCAACCAAGGCAGAGCTTATGCCTTGCGAACGGCTTGTGCTTGTATCACCGAAGAGATCCGCCCAAACCTACAAGCCTTGAATGAGGTGAATCCTAGCTAGTAATCGAGAAATAAAAACATTGCATGGTCTAATTATGGCAGAGGGCCTACCAATTGAAAGTAAGCAAAGATTGCAACATTGCCACGTTCCTTGCAGAAATTAGCACAATAAAAAAGGCAATGTTTTGATGATAAATATTGTTATGTTAGTACATGCCAAATTGAAGGGATAGTAGTTCACATATGGATCCATGATGGAAGATTTGTATTTGTGTAGATTAGTTCCATAGAAGTCCATCAGCAAGAACAATAACCGGTAAAAAGTCTTCCATCGGAATTTTCATGCACGGCCATTAGAAATCAGTTAAACCCAAACCCAAACCCAACCCCCCCCCCCCCCCCCCGCCTCTCTCTCTCTCTCAAGCGACCAATCAAACAACCGTGTACAAAAGTTAGAAGTTCAATAATTAACATGAACATGAAAAGAAGCCCAAAAGAATGTACTTGGTCGAATGATCAGTCAAACAACTATGTACAGAGTCCATAAGTCTTAATATCGGACATGAAGATGAAAAGTCCATAACCAAGCTGGCAAAACAGACATGCTACATTACCAAGCAATGAAATGTCGCAGCCAAGATACGATCCCTCCAAACTCATGCATTTGCCACAGAAATAACCCCAGCAGATATGAGCCAATATACATTTCAAAGCAAAATACCCCTCAACTTTTTTCATTTAGTCAACTACAAGGTAATGTTTGGGACTCACCTATGTAGGCATGCTAAAACCTACATTGAAAAACTTAACCTCCGTGTGTACAAAAATCAAACGGGAGATTTTTTATCTTCTTTAAGAGAAATTATACTAAATGACTCCCAACTTTTAATACCTTTTTCACCTTCTTACGTCAAAGAGGCATTTCAAAATATATGGGAGGTATTCTAGTAGATACACAATTTGTTGTTCAAGCAATGGGTCTTACAAAGCTAAACTAAAAGAAGCCGATGACAAAACTCAAAAAAACAAATGGACCCTTGAAAGGTAGCTCTGCAATGGCGAATGAATTTTTCATCTTTACTAATTTGAACCCCACTTGAGGGGAGAAGGAGACACACCACCCTTGAAATTTCATCACTAAGGCTTGTTTTAGCAAGCCTATAATCAATCAACCGTTACTAAAACTCCCTTACAGTTAAAAGCTTCATACAGACAACATCTCATCTTCCTGAAGCCACCATGAAAAATGTTGTAAAGATTCAAGATGGGATATTGGGGAAGGGGTCCAATGGAAAAGGGATCTGAGGCCTCAGACCACAGGTCTTGCCAATTATCTCCACTTGCCTAAGGTTGAATCTAATAATATGGCATGAAAGCAAAACAGCACATGCCGCTCAGCACTTTTTACACACACAATCTTGTAAACAACGGAGACAGGTGCGAAAATTTTCCATTTGTGGCTTTTGCACCTTTACAAGAGCCTCTGTTAAAGCAGAAAACCCTACATGAGATGAGAAAGAACAACCTTTATCCATAGCAGGCTCTTTTGGTGCGTTGTTGGAAGCCTCACACAGATCCAAGGCAGATTGCATTGCCCATATTGAAAGTGGTCGCATATATGCCAAAGACCTGTAATGACCGTTCACTGTCCAGCCCTCTGGTGTTTGAAACCAGTACCTGATTTTCATTTTCATGACAAAGTCATATTAGCAGATATCGCGTGATACAGAATAAAATGACAACAGACGCAGTACACTTACCCAAATCCCTCCTCAGACCAGCCAGCATGAAAGATTCCCTCTGCGGTCCGAAAAGCCTCATCTATCATTCCAGCATGTATCATTGTAGCAGCCAGTAAGTACGTGACCCCGGTCCAAATCTCCCGAGACTGCATGCAAGTCTCATCCACCTTCCCATCTGGGTGCATGCCATTCACAGCACCCAGTTTTCCACCTTTCACCTTCATGATATTGTAGTCAAAAATCTTTCTTAAAGTGCTGCTTATTTTCTCACTTTCGAAAAGTGGCGCTAATCCTGATGCATACATGTACATCTGTCCAGCCAATTGATCTGCTTGAATGGAGTTACTGTTACTACTTGTGCCACTGTCATAGTTAAAGTACACTCCATTCCAGAGCTTCTTCTCGTAGGCTTGCTTCGCTTGCTGAAATTTTGCCATAAAACTCTTTGCAACATCACTGTACTTTAATTTTTCTGCCATGGATGCAGCAGCTTGCAAGGCTGCGAGCCACAAGCCACCACAGTAAGCACTTACACCATGCACAGTCCATGTGTCGTAAGTTTGGTCAGGGAACCCATCATTTTCAATGAGACCATCTCGGTCCTTGTCAAACTTGTCCATGTAAGCCATGGCTGTAAAAACAGAAGGCCATGCCTTTGTTGCAAAGTCTATGTTTTGTGTCACCACAAAGTCTCTATACACTTGAAGCACAAACTTGCAGTTTAGGTCTTTCCACTTGCTTGTATCATGAATATTGTAAGCATTGACCTCAAACCATGGATCATGCATACCCAGGTCGTGAGGTACTGCCCCCAGAACTTTTCTTACACCCCAATCTGCATCTGTAAGAAATTTGGTCTTTTCTACATTCTGATTAAGAGTTGCATTTGCAAATTCCTGCTGGATACAGAGCTCTAATTTTGGAAACAATGCGAGTAGGGCAAACGATGCATAAAAATGAACATCATATGTACACCACATCACATACTCCAAGCCCTCCAGGTAGAGGAAACGGCCGACACTGCTTTCTCCTTGATGATCTTTAACCACTGGTCCAGCTCTCTGCTTTTGCTCCATGAACATTTCTCTAGAAGATTCCTCAAGTTCATCCTCCTGGTCCTTCAATATCACCTCTATTTGATTATCTTCCATGCTATTGCCAGTTTTCTCAGAAGAATCACCCTTATTAGCTTGATTCAGTTCGTTGGGAATATTGGTATTGCACGGCAGCATTGTTTCGGGCAGAAATGCTACTTCATTTAGGTCACTAGATCCCTCAACTTGTACTTTGAGGTCTTCAAATTTTCTTGTCTGAGAAAGAAGTTGTGATTGGCTGTTGCTAGAATTAGCCTCATCCTTGGACACCCAGTAATCTAGTGGTAAGTTACTGTGACAAGCTATTTGATTGTAGTCATTTTCTTCTCCTTGCTGGTTGCTTTCAAGATTTTGTTTGCAAGAACCATCAATATGGCAGAATTCTAATGACATAGCTTTTGGGTTGCCCACACCATCTTGTTGTGCATCCCTCAGGCTATATTCATCATTGTCTTTCCAATGACTTTGCCCACCCCTAAGAGCATTCGGAAAATTTTTGGTATCAGATCTTGAAAAAGCGTCATAGTCTGAGTACTCTGTGGCCCTATTCTTTGCAAGACTTTCTCCGCTTGCTGTTCCTGTTTCACTCTCTGCCAGCCAACCAAATAACTCTCAAACATATTTTACATGCTTACAATTCTTTCTTGACTGAAATATACCTGTCCAGATAGTGCCGCCCGCAACCAAAAAGTAAAGTTCATTAAAGAGAGTGAACCGATACCTGCGAATCAGATGAAAAAGATGACATATTTCCTTTACCATTCTATTCACAATGATAGCTGTGCTAATGATTAAGGTTGGCCAACCCTTGTGCAATGCGTATTTGACCTTACCATTCAGGTAGTTTCTCGTTCTTAAGAATCGGTTCTTGCCACTTTATGATAGCATCCTCCCACTTTGAAAATTCTGCAGCCAGGATGTCATTAAGTATTGTCAAGCATAGTCTGGTACCACATATTTGGCTTAAAACTCTAGGTTTCATCTAGCTCAGCTACGTAGCCTCATTACACTTTTTTGGATATCTCCCTGTATTTTGTCTTTCAAAGATCAATTTCCTATTTTTGGCCAGTTTGCAAAAAAGGTGGAATTGAAGAAGAATTGAAAGCACCCATGCACGTGTCAATGCCACAAGCCAATATGGAGATGCAGTGCCAATTGTAGCCACCTGTAGCTGGGGCTACAGTGCTGATCAGTCTAGGATGGCGTACCTGGGAGTATATAAGGTGACTATGTTGGGTTTCTGGTTTCGGGTTTTTGGCTAGCCGCATACTCTCTCTCGCTCTGCACAGTCTACTATGAGATACGTGGACGCTTTCATTGTCTATTCAGAGATGGTTTTGACTCGTTAGACAGAGTCATGAGATATCAGGATCAAAGATGTCTCGGATTATTCCTACTTGAGATTCAGAGACATAGAGACGCTCTATTGAATGGGCAAAGACAGAGACAGTCCCAGAGACGCATCTCAGATTTCTTCAGTCTGAGTACCACAGAGTCAGAGGGGACACCACCACCAGAGAGCTCGGGTCCCACCCATACACACATCAGCGGTACTCTCATTGATCGAGCTACAGAGTTAGGGAGATCGAGACGACCGCGACTGAGGAGGGGAGCCACGCAGCACCGGCTGAGATTGCGGCAGAGGATCCACAGGAATCTAGCACGACACCCAGAATGTCGATCGGGATAGGCTTCATGCTACTGCTATATTGTATCATGGTGACACTTATCCCCATTTTGTACCTTTATGGTGATACCATTGCTCAGCCTACCAACCACCCATAGGAGTCGGTAGCACTCCTATCAGTTCTTTGTTTGTAGTTTTCTTGTTTGTACCCAGACTTGGTACTAGACTCATCATTGTAATCAGTTGGTCTCATAGGTCATTTTGGCCTCTTGTAGACGTTAATATATCATTTCATTTCATTTCATTTCTCTCTCTCTCTCTCTCTCTCTCTCTCTCTCTCTCTCTCTCTCTCTCTTTCCCCCCCCCCAGAACAGTTGGTATGATGAGGAATGCCGGGACACTAGAGCTAGACTTCAGAGGGAGGTGCTTTTGGGGGACATCACTCACAGACAGTCATAGATTGACTTCCGACGCCTAGTGCGGCAGAAGAAGAGGGCATTTTTGGCTCGGCTAGAGCAGGATCTATATCAGCTATTCTTGAGTCAGGACTCACGTGAGGCATGGCGGCTCTTTCAGGAGCACTCCCCCCCCCCCCCCCCCCCCGCCATCACTTCTACAGAGGACTGGGGCCAGTACGCATCATCTTTGTACACAGTTCCTAAGCAGCCCCCCCTTCCCGACCCTCCCGATCCATGCCCACACACATGTGCTTTTTTCACCGCGGAGATGGTGAGGAAGGCCATTGACAGGATGAGGACTGGGAGAGCATACGATCATGATGGTTTAGTGGCTGAGCATTTCACGCATGCCAGAGATCTACTAGCAGAGCTTCTAGCAGTGATGTTTAACCGTGCCATGTGTGAGGGTTTGCCTGATGCTTGGAGCCTATCTACTATTGTACCTATCTTCAAGTCGGGAGACGCTATGGAGCCTGGGAGTTATTGCACTATCATGATTGGACACACATTGGCACGGTTGTACGCATCTATTCTTGAGCAGCAGCTGAGTAGATGGGCAGAGAGGGAGGGGATACGCGCAGCCGGGCAGGCAGGGTTCAGGAGGGGTTTTTCTACTCTTGACCATATCTTGACACTCAGAGCCATCATTGAGGAGGGTAGATCAAGTGGGAGACGGATCTATTGTAGCTTTGTGGATTTCCGCAAAGCATTTGACACAGTGCCTAGAGCTAGATTGATGCGCACATTACTGCAGATGGGAGTACCCACAGAGCTCATTTGGGGGGTCATGGCATTGTATAGGTCAGTAGTGGGGCACGTACGCACCTCAGAGGGTCTATCCACACCCATTCACTCCACTATTGGGGTGAAGCAGGGCTGCCCGCTCTCTCCTACTCTCTTTGGTATGTATGTGGATGAGGTTTCTGACTACATTGAGAGAGATGGTGATAGAGGTGCACAGCTGGCAGGGACATGGATTCCATTATTGTTATATGCTGATGATATTGTGTTGATCTTCGACTCTCCGGAGGGGATGCAACGTCACTTGGATGCTTTGAATAGGTTTGCTCAGGAAAGTGGTTTGTCCGTCAACCTTGGTAAAACCAAGGTCATGGTATTTAATACCACCCCACAGTGGATCAGGAGGTCAACACCAGCATTCACATACGGCCAGGAGACTGTGGAGTATATAGATGCGTACACTTACCTCGGAGTGGTTTTTAGTGGGCCAACATTTTCATTGAGGAGGGCAGCAGAGACTAGACTGACCAGAGCCCATGCAGCATTGGGTAGATTGGAAAGGATGTGTTTGCAGGTTCAGTTTCAAGAGCCTCGGATGAAGCTCTGGCTCTTTGACACTCTGGTGGCTTCTGCATTGCTTTATGGAGTTGAGATTTGGGGACCTTCATTGGATCATCACGGGAGGACAGGCCGCAGTGATGGATGGGGGGACATGGAGAAGCCTTTGGTCTCTATGATCTCGTAGCTCATTAGAGCCAAGGCCTCAATACCACGTGCTATTGTTCGAAAAGAGCTAGCGGCCCCCCCACTAGTGGTTGAGGCGCTCACCAGATCTATCTCCTTCATACACCGCATGTGGGAACTTCCCAGAGACAGATATTCCCGCCTTGCACTTGAGTCCTCTCGACAGTTAGCCATGCAGGGAGATACAGCATGCTGGTATGGGGAGATGACATCATGGTTTCAGGCGCATGGGTTCAGCATAGACAGATTGCCTCCCTTCCATAACTCACTGGATGCACCCTCTCTGACTCTTACACAGTCCGAGATCACCAAGCTCATCCACCAGGACTTGACTCAGCTAGACACCAGGAGGACATGGATACAGCCAGCACAGGACCTGGGCACGAAGATGGCTTTCTACAGAGAGCATCTCCTCCAGCTTACGGTTGATGGTTTTGTGACGAGGCCCAGATACATGGACACCCACTTGTCTCATGGGGTATGATGTGCTATCGGCCAGATACGCACATCTTCACACCAACTACAGATCGAGACTCGGAGATACAACGGAGTACCAGCAGAGGCCAGGACATGCCCCCTGTGTGACATCGAGCCTGACACAGAGTTGCACTACACATGCCACTGCCCCGTGTACTACGAGATACAAGGCCGCTTCCATTGCTTGTTCAGAGAGGGCTTTGGACCATTCTCCAGAGTCATGCAGTACGAGGATCAGAGATGCCTGGGTTTGTTTTTGCTCGAGCTACGCAGACACAGAGAGAGCCTGATGAGAGGAGAGGCTAGCCAGTCTCAGAGATAGATCACAGATTTCTTTAGAGTTGCCAATGGACACCCGGAGGAGTTACTACCACAGCAGAGCTCGTCGTCTCACACCAGAGGCACACTAATCGACCGAGCGACTGAGTTGGGGAGATCCAGACGCCCACGACGGGGGAGGACTACACAACATCTGCGGAGGCTGCATCAGAGGATTCGGATCACTTTGGGTCGACATGCACGACGCCCGGTCAGACTACTGACCATGGAGGAGATCGATGAGATCCGCCAGCGACCGATGCTGGATCTCTTGTGATCTAGCTATCCCAGCTAGCTGCTTAGTTCACACCTAGTAGTTTAGGATTCCATAGTATTTTATTGTGACATTTTTCATTTCATTTTTGTTATCTTGTTACTCTCTGGTCTCATAGGTCACTTTGGCCTTTTGAAGACGTTAATATAACATTTCATTTCATTTCATTTCTCTGTGGATTTTCGGAAAGCTTTTGATACAGTACCAAGGGCCAGATTGATGCGTAGGATGCAAGAGTTAGGGGTCCCCAAAGAGAATATTTGGGGGATCATGGCCTTATACGGGTCAGTAACTGGTTATGTACATACTCCAGAAGGGGATTCCGACATTGTTCATTCCACCATTGGAGTAAAGCAGGGATGCCCACTGTCCCCTACTTTATTTGGTATGTACATAGATGAGGTATCAGATTACATTGATAGAGAGGGTGATAGAGGTGCTCAACTTGCAGGGTCATGGATCCCTTTGTTGTTGTATGCAGATGATATTGTATTGATAGCAGAATCACCAGATGGAATGTAAAGGCAGCTAGATGCATTACATAAATTCGCGGAGGACAGTGGACTGTCGGTAAACTTGGGTAAAACCAAAGTTATGGTGTTTAACACCACACCGTAGTGGGTTAGGAGATCGGCACCTACATTTGCATATGGCCAGGATACAGTAGAGTACACAGATGCATACACATACCTTGGTGTGGTATTTACAGGACCGAAGTTTACTCTTACCAGAGCCTCTGCGGCCTTGGGAGGGTTGGAGAGAATGTGTTCACAAGTGCAGTTTCAAGAACCACGAACAAAACTTTGGCTCTTTGATACTGTGGTGGCTTCGGCTATGCTTTATGGGGTCCAGATTTGGGGACCATCTGTGGATCAGGATAATTGGAAGTCAATGGAGAGACCTTTGGTATCTATGATTTCCCGAATGATTAGAGCCAAGGCCTCCGTACCACACGCGATTACCCGAGCGGAACTAGCTGCCCCTCCGATAGAAATTGAAGCTCTTACCAGATCAGTGTCCTTTATACATGGTTTGTGGGATACAAATAATTGCCGATATACTAGACTGGCCCTCGAATCCTCTCGACAATTAGCAATGAAAGGGGACACATCATGCTGGTATGCGCAACTGTCCTCGTGGTTTCAGAGACACGGGTTCAATATGGAAAGATTATCCCCCTTCCAATACTCTCTTGAGGCTCCATCACTGGAAATTACACGAATGGAGATTAATAAAATCATCCGTCAGGATCTTGTACAGTTGGATACTAAGAGGACATGGGTAGACCCTACACAACAATTGGGCACGAAGATGGCCGACTACAAAGAAAACTTCCTACAGCTATTTGAAGATGGATTTGTGATTTGCCCGAGCTACATGGATACCCACCTGTCTCATGGTTTGAGATGTGCTATTGGTCAGATTCGTACACCTCACACCAGCTGGAAATTGAATTTGGCAGATTTAGGGGAATCCCACCTGAGAGCAAAATTTGCAAGTTATGCGGAATGGAGCCGGAGACAGAATTACACTACATATGCCATTGCACCGTATACTATGAGATACGTGGGCGTTTCCATTGCCTATTTAAAGAAGGCTTTGGACCTCTAGAAAGAGTCATGCAATACCAAGATCAAAGATGCTTAGGCCTGTACCTACTGGAACTACATCGACACAGGGATAATCTAATGAGAAGACAAAGAGCACTACAGCCTCAGAGGCAGATCACAGATTTCTTCGAATTGAGAGAAGCAGGAGTGGAAGGAGAAGCAAGAGGCCAGCAGCCAGCACAAAGGAGTACCCACATTCATACCAAAGGCACCCTCATTGATAGGGCGATTGAGCTTAGGAAATCGAGACGACCACGACCGAGATGCAGAAGCACACTTCACCGGAGGAGACTACAACAAAGGATTAGAAGCATTCTAGCCAGACACCAAGAATGCTCCTAAGAAGTTTATTTAATACTTTGTATTTAGTTTTTCACATTTATTTTCACACTTTCACACTTTTCACACTTAGTACTTTAGTACTAAGGTACCCAGACATTGTAACAGATTCACCACTTTTGTATCAGTTTGGTCTCATAGGTCATTCTGGCCTTTTGAAGACGTTAATATAATAACATTTCATTTCTCTCTCTCTCTCTCTCTCTCTCTCTCTCTCTCTCTCTCTCCTCAGATACTCCACTACCTACATTCAGTTCAGTTTTGTATCAGTTTTGTTTCATTTGTCTTTCCGATAGACGGATGACATACACACCATGTACATTTGATTTGTCTCATAGGCCGATTTCGGCCTGACATAGACGTTAAAAATCTTTCTTTCTTTCTTTCTTTTCTTTCTGGGTATGCAGCACGTGTGAAGGGAAGGCAGCAGCACTCTCGCGTGAAGGGAAGGGCAGCGTGAGGGAAGCTCTCTCCGTGAGCAGGTCTCAGGGCAGCGAGCAGGCCCTCTCTCTCTCTCTGCAGCAGCGCGCGCAGGGTGAGCAATAGCGCGCAGGATCCAGAGTCATTGGACACAGCAGTTCTATTATCCAAGGTTACACAGGCAGCATAGAAGGGAATTGACAACAGCGAGCAGCAGCACAGGCAGCATAGAAGGGAATTGACAACAGCGAGCAGCAGCGCAGGTAGGTCTTTCTCTCTCTCTCTCTCTCTCTCTCTCTCTCTCTCTCTCTCTCTCTCTGGGTATGTAGTAGAGAGAGTATGTACGGAGAAGAGCGAGAGAGGTTGGCCAAACGCCTATCTCAGTCAAGAGATTGTCAAATTCAGCCCGCACACGAGCTGCACCAGTGGACAAAGATGAGATGTATGCTTATGTGAAGGAGGAAATGGCAAAGGTTGAATCCCGAATACTGGAATGTATGACTGCATTTAAATCGGAGATTAGGGGAGAAATGCACACCCTTGGCATCTCTATGTATGCAAAATGGGAGGAGGAGATGCAAACATATGAAGGCAAATCACAGAAGGAGATGACAGCTCAACTCAAGGCTGAATTGGTCCCTCTTGAGGGAAAGATACACGCTTTCATGGCCAAGGACATGTTTAAATTGTTACAAGAGGGGTTGAAAGCTGAAGGCAAGGCCATGAAATTGGCATGCAAGCAGGAGGTGTCCACGGCAATGGAAAATGAGATAAAAAAAAGCAAGGAGGCAATTGCAGCGGTGGAAGCAAGTGTGTCAAAAGTGCAAGAGAATGTTGAAAAAAAGGTACACACATGGGCTGAAATGGCGAAAGATGCGGTGGACAAAGAGGTGAAAGAATGCGCTCCTTGGATTGAGGTTGTCAAGAAAAACAAAGGCATGCCCTCTAATCAAACGGAAGTGATGAATGCTACACTTGAGGAGGAAGCCAAGCGCAAAGTTAGGGCCCTTCGGTTAGAGTGGTGGGATGGGAGGAGGCAAAGACCGCCAAGGAGGATGCTGCGGCTTTATGTAGCAAATTGGGAGTTGAGTCGTCATTAGTGCTGGATGCATGGCGGGTTGGGGATGTGGCAGACAAAAGGGGTCGTATCCTTATGCTGAAATTTGAGGACATGGGGAAAAAGAATACATTCCTGGCCAAACGATCAGCATTGAAGAGTGAGAAAATCTACCTGGATGAGGATCTTACCCCCGCCCAAGTTGCACACCGTAAGGAATGTATGCCAAAGGTATTGGAAGCCCGAAAACAAGGAAAGTTTGCTGTTTATAGAGATGGACGGGTGATCATTGCCGAGCAGAAGGCTCGTTGACGGTTAGCCGCCCATGAGACATTGAGATGCACGGCGTGGAATTGTAATGGGTCGCTCAGGTTAGATGCAGGATACTTTGAGGATACATTCAGGGAGGTGGACCTAGCTATTTATACAGAGACTCATCAGTGTGCAGGGAGACGACTACCAGACGTCCGTGGCTATAGATGGGAATCCGTGTTCCGTCCACAGCCCCGGACGCCTGGAGGTACTCGAGGCTCAGGAGGGGTGGCAGTATTATATAGAGATGCCTTGCATGACAGAGTACATATTGTACATAGAGACCCTAAGGCACGTTATATGTGGATTCGAGTACGCAGGAGATGCAATAGGGACTTGTACATTGCAGCATGCTATTTTCCACCGGCTCATTCGCGTTATGCTTCTCATGGGGAATCACCGTTTTTGCCGTTATATGAGGATATTGTGAGATTTGCCAGCATGGGGGACATACTTCTGGCAGGGGATTTCAATGCACACACTCGCACGGAGCAAGCGGCAATGTATGATACTCAGGACGAGATGCTCCGCGAGTTGAACCCATGTGACTTGGATTAGGATGGCACAGGATGCTGGGAATGTGACAGAATACGGCATGCATTTTCTAGCTTTAGGCAGTGCCCATGGGTTGCTTATCTATAATGGCCTTCCACGATGGCCCGGATCGGATGCTCTTACATGTTGGAACCCCAAAGGGGGTTCGAGTACGGTAGACTACTTGATGGGATCACATGCATTGATTCCGGACATCAGAGATTTTACTATTTCAGGGCGTCCCCTGGCTTTGGCAGCAGATCATGCATATTTGAGCCTCACATTGCTGGGTGGTGGAGATGCAGAGCTGTAGGGAGACCCATCCCCTGGACATCCACATTATCAGTTTACTACAGCGACTACTGACATCTATGGGGCCACAGTGTCGGATAGGCTGTATGTATTGGATCCGCATCGCACATTGGATGAGCTCACCCAGGGTATGGCACATGTGTTACATGCATCAGCGGGATTGGCCTTCCCATGTACAGTGGCATCAGCAGCCCCTCCGCATTGCACTGCTCCGTGCAACAGTTGGTATGATGATGAGTGCCGGGAGACCCGGAAAAGGATTCAGAGAGAGGAGGCTTGTGGGGCATGTAGCCATAAGCATGCACAGACGATCTTCCGCCGTCTTATTCGGCGGAAGAAGAGGGCCTACCTGATACGCCTGGAGGACGAGATATACTAGTTGTTCTTGAGTTAGGACAGCAAGAGAGCATGGAGGATGTTTCAGGAGAGACAGCCGGGTACCCCCATTACAACCCCAGAGGCATGGAGAGCGTATGCAGAGGCACTATATGATATCCCAAGACAGCCCCCCATTCCACGCCAGGGGACATTAGACCGCACAGGAGCGACTTCTTTACTGTACATATGGTAGCAGAGGCCATCAGCAGATTACAGCATGGGAGAGCCCAAGATCAAGATGGGCTAGTGGGTGAGCACTTCATCTATGCATGTGGGGAACTGGCCCCCCTTTTGGCACACATGTTTAACAGGGCGGTTTGTGAGGGCTTTCCAACCAGTTGGACGGCCAATACCATAGTCCCACTTTTCAAAAGTGGGGATCCGATGGTACAGGGCAACTATAGGACCATTATGATTGGGCATTATCTGGCCAAGATTTATGGGTCTATCGTAGAGAGAGAGCTCAGTGTCTGGGAAGAGAGACATGGCCATAGAGCTAGAGGACAGGCTGGTTTTCGGCGAGGGTTCTCCACTATGGATCACATACTGACTCTTCGGGCATTGATAGAGGAGCGGCGGGCAGAGGGAGACAGGAGGAGACTATATTGTTGCTTTGTGGACTTCCGCAAGGCATTTGATTCTGTCCCGAGATTTCGTTTGATGCAGAGGCTACAGGATATAGGAGTTCCAAAGGCTATCCGATGGGGGATTTATGCATTGTATGAGTCGGTGACTGGGAGGGTGAGGGCCCAAGGTGGACTTTCAGATGCTATTGAAAGTACCATTGGGGTGAAACAGGGATGCCCACTGTCTCCCACTCTCTTTGGGATTTACATCGATGAGCTCTCAGAGTATGTGGATACATATGGTGATGCAGGATTGAGCCTGGCAGGGGTGATGATACCACTTCTTTTGTATGCAGACGATGTGGTATTGATTTCGGACTCTCCAGAGGGGCTACAGAGACAGTTGGATGCTCTCCAGAGATTTTGTGCAGATAGGGACTTGACAGTGAACCTTGGGAAAACCAAGGTTATGGTGTTCAACACCACACAGGCATGGGTCACTAGAGCAGAGCATCAGTTCACATTTAGAGGGGAGATGGTGGAGCAGGTACGGTCTTATGTATACTTAGGAGTGACTTTTACAAGCCCGCGCTTCTCATTGAAGCAAGCAACAGATGCTAGGTTGGACAGGGGCTTCGCAGCTTTGGGGAGGCTTGAGAGGCAGTGTGCTCATGTACAGTTTCAGGAGCTGCACACGAAGCTTTGGTTGTTCGATTCGTTGGTCACCCCGGCATTGTTGTATGGATCCATGGTGTGGGGGCCTAGCCTCAGTACAGAGGAGTGGAGGCGTATGGAGAGACCACTAGTTACGATGATTGCACAGATGACCCGATGCAAGGCATCAATACCACATGCTATTGTCTGAGTTGAGATGGCAGCATCCTCCATAGTGACAGAGGCCATATTTCAGAGTGTGACAGGCCTACATCGCATATGGGAGCTCCCCCTGAAACCGGCCTGTTCAATCCAAAAAGGGCGGTAGACTTTACTTTAAACCTTGATTTAGCTTTCACCCATTATTAGTCGTCTATTTTACCTGTACTTTCAAGACACATCAAAGGGGAGAGGGATACAGGCTGCTAGATTGCACCTGTATAAGTAGACGGACACCAGATTGGCCCCTAACTTAGGCGCCCCTTTCGGTATTTCTTTATTGTTCAAAAGAGGGAATAAACGCTGTGGTTCCTACAAGCTGCCCCGCACAAACTCGGCTGAATTTCCACTGTTCCAGCCCGATTTCGGCAGCATAACTGTACTAGAACCTTTCACGGTCCGTATTCCCACGCATTGGCTGACTTTCCCGACGCATACGGGCACTTTGCAAAACCTGGCGAGAATCTGCAGCACGCTGAATTCTCTGTTTTCAGCCCTGAAAATACGCCAGATCGCCTGTACAGCGGTCCCCTTGCGTCCCCGAACCTCCTGGGGTATTAGGGTCCGTTTAGGGCCAAAACCCTAAACCTGCAAAAATACACAGCAGGCTGTAATTCACTGTTTCGGGCTCCGTTCCGCGTGCCGGTCGCATCCCTAGCAAGTCCTCGAGCTCCCGCACCTGTAGGGCTACTTGCCCTTTGAATCGGACGAGATTTCTGGCGTGAAACCTCTCCGAATTCACCTGTACCTGCGGGGGGATTAGCCGCTAGCTAATCCAGTACCTGTGCAAGAGGCTCTTGCCTCGGCAATCGCGCATGAACCCACACAACTGTACATTGGTCAAATGAAAAGCCCACTAGAGGGGCATAACATACTGCCAAAGGGGAGAGAGAGGGCAGTGCGTAGCGTGCAGGGCATCACTCCTGGCACCGCACTGTGCATAAGAGGGAAAGCAAGCACTCCATAGCTCTTAACCTGTGACAGAGACTTGCAAAATGAGCCTCCCAACTATAAATCACGTTTTTGCCTTCTCTATAAGTAGTAAACTGGCCTCAGAGTGCCAAGTGTCACTCATTTGTGCATTTTCCCGCTTTAGACCCTCGGGTCTAAAAATATCTCACCTGCAGCCTCTGTTGACTTGGCCACAGAGTAACAAAATGATCCCCATGTCAAACTGCACGTAATGACGCGAAGACATTTTCAGGTCCCAAAATAGCAGTTCCCTAAATTTTAGGAGATGCTGCCATTGTATCTTTCTAGGTCATCCGACCCTCTTTGTACACTGCGGCCACATCCAAAACTGAAATGTAGCCTCTGTAGCAAAGGATTCCACTTTGGCTAGTCAATGACCCCACTTGGCTAACCATAGTCCTTGTCCAACCTTAGTGCTCTCTTGCCCTCAGGCCTGGACTCCCTCTGGACAGTTCCACACTAGCTATGCAATGCAGGGCAGTTAGATTTCCCGAGGGGTGTTTCCAAAAAGTGAAAGTAAATAGATAATAAGAAAGAAATCAACAAAAAGGATAGATAGTAGTCACACGCTGGTGACATACCCCCCTCTTGAAATCTCAAACGTCCTCGTTTGCATCTATGTCGTACATGCTTACTGTCAACACTGATGTATTCAACACCTGTCGACACATATACGACACATACATGCTCATTGTCAACCCTGGTGTATTCAACACCTCGTCGACTCATGTATTGCCTGCGTGTGAACCCTGTCCCAATGACATAGTGGTAGCTGCACACTCTGCCATTGCTTTGAGTCACTAACTTTCCAATGACAAAATGGTAGCTGCACATTTTGCCACTGTCTTATAGTACACGTTGGATCCCGTAACACTTTCGAGCATACCCAAACCGACAGTTTAAGAATGCAGTTACACATGTACTCCTGAATAGAAGCAATCATTGTATCCTTGACAAACTGACAAGAAATACTCACTTCTATAGCACTAACCAAACTTTTGGACATTCCATAAGAGCAATTGCCGAACTGACAATCTGTACAGCTCTAACATTCATGTAACAGGTATTTCATTTGAGCTCACTTTAAATACCATGTACATCATTTGTTTCAGAAGCCATTGTCACACTGACAATCCATGTAGCTTTGAAACTCAAGGGGTCAAGGTAGGTTGCAAATCGAAGGCTTCCAGGTAAAGTGATAACACAGTTGGTGACTCTGCAAGTTCACCTTCTTCCATCCACTTAGCATCCATTGGTGGATAGTTTCTGAACTTTACCAAGTAACGCCTAGCAACCTTGCCTTTCACTTTCCTTTCTTTGTGTGCCAAAATCTGTTCAGGGACCAAGATTTCGTCAAGTTCCTCGACTTCCGGCTGATCTTCAGCTGGAATAGCTTCTGGCACATCACCCACATAGGGTCTGAGAAGACTCACATGAAACGCATTGTGAATCTTCCAACTGTCAGGCAATTTCAGCCTATATGCAACATCACTGATTATGTCGCACACTTGAAAAGGCCCATAGTAACGCATGCTGAGCTTTGGAAACAGTCTTTCCTTGCCCTTCATCTTCTTTAACCTTGCCTTTTCAAACCGTAGAAGCACCCAATCACCAAGTGAATATACCACTTCACGACGGTGACGATCAGCTGCTTTCTTTTGCTTTGCCTGAGTCCTTTCTAAGGCCACTTTGACCTTCTTGTACATTTCATCCATGTCCTGAACATACTTATCTGCTTCAAATATCTTGTCCTTTGTATGCAATATGGGAGGAACTTTCTTGCCACCTTCAACTATCTCAAAGGGTGCCTTGCCAGTTGATGAATGCACTGTATTATTGTATGCATACTCCACCAATGGCAAATACTGCTCCCACTTTCCTTTATGCTCTGACACATAGCACTTGAGCAGATCTAGGACAGTAGAATTTGCCTCTTCCGACTGCCCATCTGTTTGAGGATGAAATGACGAAGAGAATTTGAGCGTGGTGCCCATATTCTCAAACAAACCTCTCCAGAACAAACTTGTCATGCGTGGATCACGGTCGCTAACAATCGACTGTGGCATGCCATGATACTTGAAAATATTGCTCATAAACAAGCGTGCCATCTGATCTGGCTTTATCTTCTTCCTGACAGGAATAAAATGAGCCTGTTTGCTGAATCTACAAATAATGGTCCAAATACCATCATTTCCTGTCTGCGTTCTTGGAAGATCAAAGATAAAATCCATAGCAATACTTTCCCATGGTTTATCTGGAATAGGTAGTGGTTGCAATAACCCTGGTGCCTTTTGCCTGTCAAACTTGACCTTTTGGCATATTAGGCATTCTCGCACAAAGGCATCCACATCCCTTCTCAATGTAGGCCAATAGAAGAATGTCTCAACCGCTTTAACTGTAGCATCGATACCACGATGCCCTGCATACGGTGGGACATGACTCTCTTCCATAACTTTGCGTCGCAATGGCTTTGTGACACACAATCTGCCATGCATCATCATGAACCCGTCTTTAAGAAGATAGTGTTCATGACGTTGTCCATCCATTAGTTGCTCGAAGACCCTTGCAAAATCTTCATCATTTGCATACTGTTCTCTCATATCATCAAGTTCATGATGATAAGGAATCGACACAGCTGAAATTTGTGGCTTCCTTGACAAGGCATCAGCCACAACGTTCTTCTTGCCTTCCACATGCACAATCTGAAAATGGAACATGGACAAGATATTTGCCCATCGCATATGCTTTTCAGATAACTTTGTCTGTGTCAAGAAGTATCGCAAGGTCTGATGGTCCGTTTGGACAACGAAATCTGCACCTAGCAGGTAGTGTTTCCAACTTAAGAGCGCATGAATCACAGCCAGTAACTCTTTCTCATAGACCTGCATGGTCATCTCTGGCCCTTGCAAAATTCTGCTCTCATAGGCTACTACCCTGCCATCTTGCATTAGCACTGCACCAATGCTACTACCGCAGGCATCACACTGGACCACAAATGACTTCCTAAGATCTGGCAACACAATGACTGGATCCGAAGTCATCTTTTCCTTTAAGAGATTAAAAGCTAAAATCTCTTTTTGTGTCCATCTAAAGGTGACTGCCTTCTTTTGAAGAGCATGTAAAGGTGAAGCAATCTCAGCGAAATTTCGAATAAACCTTCTGTAATAGGAGCATAGTCCCAAAAAGCTTCGGACATCATGCACCGTCTTCAAATTTGGCCATGACTTGATCGCTTCAACTTTTGCAGGATCCATTCTGACACCATCCTTTGAGACAATGTGTCCTAGAAAGTGAATCTCTTCCAGAAAAAACTCACTTTTCTTTGCATTGATGAGCAACCTATGACTGCGTAGCTCTTTGAACACAATGGCCAAGTGATGCCTATGCTCCTCTTCATTCTTTGAGTAGACTATCATGTCATCAAAGAACGTACCAACAAACTGCTGGTGTGGACGGAAAATTCTGTCCATCATCCTATTAAACGTAGCAGGAGCATTTGTGAGACCAAAGGGCATCACTAAAAATTCGTAAAGGCCAAACGTTGTTCTAAAAGCAGTCTTGTGCACATCCTCTGATCTAATGCGGATCTGATGATACCCACTCTTTAGATCTATCCTGCTAAACATAGCTGCTCCTTCTAATTTGTCCATAATATCATCAATTCTAGGTATAGGGAACCTATTCTTGATGGTATTCTTGTTCAGTGCACGGTAGTCGATGCACATACGCCATGAGCCATCTTTTTTCTGCACCAACAATACTGGAGAACAGAATGGAGATGAACTGGGCTGAATCAGCCCTTTTTCTAACAGCTCCTGTACTTGGCCCATTATCTCTTTCTGCTGAGCCGCACTAACCCTGTACGGAGGCTTATTTGGTGGGCTACAGCCTGGCACCAAATCTATCGCATGGTCCTCGGGTCTCTCTGGCGGTAATTGAGACGGTAATGAATCGGAAAAACAGTCACTATACTGTTGTAAAAACATTGACCTTTCTTTATCTAGCACAGATAAATTTGATTCATCACAATCTGACACTTCACGTGCAAAAACCAAGTACGCAGAAAGATGCTTTTTCATTACAGAAGTAATAGCAGAAGCTGATACAGTAGGAATAGACTCCCCTTTAAGCTTTACATCCAGAATGTGAGTCTTTCCCCTGCTCTGTACAGTGATCTTTTTGTTGTAGGCATCCATGATTCCCTGTACACGAAACAACCAAGGAATACCTAACAACACATCACATCCGTCCAGTGGCATGATGTAAAATTCTTCAGCATCTACATAGGACTGGATATGTAGACGCAACTTTCCAATGATGGGTGTCACAGCCTCTGTATGGCCAGGACATGCCAAACCTGCCTCTGCTGTATACCCCATCTCTTCAGGTCTGATTCCCAACTTTGAAGCCAATTCTGGGGAAATAAAGTTGGCTTTGGCACCTGGATCAAAGAAGATAAGCACTGTTTGATCCCTAACCTTTCCCCATGCTCTGCAAAGCTCACTTGCATCTGAATTTGGCTTGTCGCCCACCATATCTGGCACTAGACCAGCCATGGGCTTCTTTCCTTTCTTGTCTTCCTTGTCTTCAGAATCAGCTGGCCTTTTCTTTGTAGGACAGTTGTAAGCGATGTGGCCAGGCTGCTCACATATAAAGCATTTGTTCTCTGTCCTCAGGACCTTCTTTTGCTCTTCTGACTTGCGAGGAAAACGTCTTTTCCATTTCTTTGCTGGTCCTTTTTCTGATTCAGCCGTAGCTTTGTCTTTCCCTGCGTTGGCTGACTCCTGAGTCCCTTTAGGAGCCTCATTGGGAACGTGCTTCTTGGCTGAATTTTTCTTGCCTGATCCTGCCTTGACGCCAGTGTTAAATTCACAATCTTCTCCCTTGAGCAAACCATTGCCAGTGTTTGCTACCTCGATGAGCTGCGTCAAAGTAGTGACTTTGGTCTTTGTGCAGTATTTTCTCAATCCTTTGGGTAGGCCACAACAGTATTTTTCAATCTGTTCTGTCAATGGCACAAACCTATAGGAAGTTACTGGAAGTAGAGCTTTCCAAAACTTCCGATTGTAATCATCCAGATTTCTGCAAGTGGCAGCATTTAGCTGGTGCCATTCTGTCATGACATCTGCTTCGAAATCATCAGATAACCATGCTGCTGCAAAAATCTGCTTGAAGTAAATCCATGTGGACGGAGCTTGCCCTTGAAGCAATAAAGTTGTCCACCATTGTCCCGCATTCCCTGTCAAGAAAGTGGCTGCCTTGCGGACCTTTGAAGCCTCTGTAAAGTTTCCCCCTGCATAGGCCTTGTCAAATTGCTGGAGGAATGAAAGAGCCTTCTTCCTGTCATCAAACCCTGTAAAGGTCGTGAATGTCACACCTTTGCCACCTTCTTTGTACGGAGTTGGCCTCTCCAGCGGCGTTAGATTGTCATATGGAAGTGACTGAAACATGGGAACACTATTAGGGTTCATCTGTGTTCCTTGGCCGCTATTAACTTGACCTGGAAATGCCATATTTGGCTGCTGATTTGTAATTCCAGCCATACCAAAATTTGCTTGTGGCATCCCAAATTGTCCCTGAGTGCTTTGAAACCCTGGTTGCATACCCATGACACTGTACATGGGGTTAGGCATCATCGTTTGAGCACCCGCAAACACTGTTCCTGGCGTATAAAATTGATTTCCAGGTGCATGACCAGCCATGCTTTGGAATACGGATCCACCTCCAAAATAGCCAGGGTGTACTGAAGGTGGTGGGAAGACCTGTTGCATAGCCTGTAAGTTGCTTCCCTGCCCATTAGAACCAGCTATAGGCTGCTGAAAGGTGGCGGGCTGAATTGGTACAGCTTGAAAAACTGGCATCTCAGCCACCTGTTCTTGCACCTTAGGCATACGTTGTGGAGACTGCATGTTCTCCGTCAAGTGTACAGGTGTTTCCATTGACTGTGCGGTATGAATCACCTGTGCTCGAGCCTTAACAGGCTTTTGAATATGATCCAGTGACCCAACTTGCTGAGACGGAACAGGAGGTTGCAGAAAGGCTAAAAACCTTGGGTTCTGCATTACTTGTGTGAACATAGCCACAGCAGTAGCCAACTGGGTCCTGAATATATCATCATCAGTCTGTGGTGGTCTTGAGGACTCACCCACTTCATGTGTCTGTTGACCCTGTGAAGAGGAAACCTCTTCAGTCACATCATCTGGTCTGTCAGCCATAATTACAATTCCCTGTGTCTCGTCTATGATCCCCTGTGTCTTCAAGCCGAAAACTGACCAAGGCTCACTTCTATGGGAAAAAGTGATTTAATCCCGTCGATGGAACCATGAAACCGGCCTGTTCAATCCAAAAAGGGCGGTAGACTTTACTTTAAACCTTGATTTAGCTTTCACCCATTATTAGTCGTCTATTTTACCTGTACTTTCAAGACACATCAAAGGGGAGAGGGATACAGGCTGCTAGATTGCACCTGTATAAGTAGACGGACACCAGATTGGCCCCTAACTTAGGCGCCCCTTTCGGTATTTCTTTATTGTTCAAAAGAGGGAATAAACGCTGTGGTTCCTACAAGCTGCCCCGCACAAACTCGGCTGAATTTCCACTGTTCCAGCCCGATTTCGGCAGCATAACTGTACTAGAACCTTTCACGGTCCGTATTCCCACGCATTGGCTGACTTTCCCGACGCATACGGGCACTTTGCAAAACCTGGCGAGAATCTGCAGCACGCTGAATTCTCTGTTTTCAGCCCTGAAAATACGCCAGATCGCCTGTACAGCGGTCCCCTTGCGTCCCCGAACCTCCTGGGGGTATTAGGGTCCGTTTAGGGCCAAAACCCTAAACCTGCAAAAATACACAGCAGGCTGTAATTCACTGTTTCGGGCTCCGTTCCGCGTGCCGGTCGCATCCCTAGCAAGTCCTCGAGCTCCCGCACCTGTAGGGCTACTTGCCCTTTGAATCGGACGAGATTTCTGGCGTGAAACCTCTCCGAATTCACCTGTACCTGCGGGGGGATTAGCCGCTAGCTAATCCAGTACCTGTGCAAGAGGCTCTTGCCTCGGCAATCGCGCATGAACCCACACAACTGTACATTGGTCAAATGAAAAGCCCACTAGAGGGGCATAACATACTGCCAAAGGGGAGAGAGAGGGCAGTGCGTAGCGTGCAGGGCATCACTCCTGGCACCGCACTGTGCATAAGAGGGAAAGCAAGCACTCCATAGCTCTTAACCTGTGACAGAGACTTGCAAAATGAGCCTCCCAACTATAAATCACGTTTTTGCCTTCTCTATAAGTAGTAAACTGGCCTCAGAGTGCCAAGTGTCACTCATTTGTGCATTTTCCCGCTTTAGACCCTCGGGTCTAAAAATATCTCACCTGCAGCCTCTGTTGACTTGGCCACAGAGTAACAAAATGATCCCCATGTCAAACTGCACGTAATGACGCGAAGACATTTTCAGGTCCCAAAATAGCAGTTCCCTAAATTTTAGGAGATGCTGCCATTGTATCTTTCTAGGTCATCCGACCCTCTTTGTACACTGCGGCCACATCCAAAACTGAAATGTAGCCTCTGTAGCAAAGGATTCCACTTTGGCTAGTCAATGACCCCACTTGGCTAACCATAGTCCTTGTCCAACCTTAGTGCTCTCTTGCCCTCAGGCCTGGACTCCCTCTGGACAGTTCCACACTAGCTATGCAATGCAGGGCAGTTAGATTTCCCGAGGGGTGTTTCCAAAAAGTGAAAGTAAATAGATAATAAGAAAGAAATCAACAAAAAGGATAGATAGTAGTCACACGCTGGTGACACCCCCCAGAGAGATATTCGAGATTGGCACTAGATTCCTCCAGACAGTTAGCAGAAGATGGGGGTCATGATTGTTGGTATGCACAGATGCAGACATGGTTTGGGAGACATGGACTACAGATGGATGCACTTCCACCCTTCCAGTATAGCTTGGACTGCCCGCACCTCCAACTTACGCGCACTGAGCGCAACCGGGTGATCAGATCAGATATTGTGTGCAGCTGGAGACAGAAAGGACCTGGCAGCAACCTCCAAAGCCATTAGGCACGAAGATGGCCCATTACAGGGATCACTTCTTGCATGTTTCGTTGGAGGGTTTTGTGATTCGGCCAACATACATGGATGTACATCTCTCACATGGGTTGCGCAGTGCCATTGGATAGATTCGTACCTCCTCCCATCAACTACGCATCGAGACAGGCAGATACATGCAGATGGCCCGGACAGATAGGACATGTCAGCTATGCCACCAAGAGGTGGAATCTGAGGAGTATTACATTTGCCGCTGCACAGTCTATTACGAGATCAGGGGGAGATACCATTGCCTTTTCAGGGAGGGCTTTGGACCATTACGTCGGGTGATGGATTATGAGGACCAGAGATGCCTCGGACTCTTTTTACTAGAGCTGAGGAGGCATAGGGACAAACTATTACAAGACAGTTCTCCACCAACAGATCGACAGCGCACTATGCGTGACTTCTTCAGTAGAGAGGGAGAGGACCTTGGGACACAGACTCCGTCTATGGATACAACCACACCCCTAGGACCACGTCCATCGAGGCCTCGAGGAGTCCGTCTTGATCAGGCCACTGCACACGGTCGTACTCGCCGTCCTCGACAACCCGGGCCTCGACCCAGACCCCGCCATTTGCACCAAATCAAAGGCATCATCGCTCGACATCGGAGACGAGTGCCACCTTTCAGCGGCCTCTCTATACTGGATCTACCCATCTGGGATATCCTGGGATAGAGGACAGGGAGATAGAAGTTGATGGTCAGATTTGGATGGGATCAGTCATGTATTTGTACATATTCTCAGTTTTAGCTTAGTTTTAGCTTTGTAGACTCAAACATCACTATGATGTTGAGTAGATCTTTTTTCTGTTTCAGTAGACGAGAGATGTATTACCAGATGTATAGTTTCTTGTCTCATGGGCCATTTTGGCTCTTTCGAGACGTTAATATATCTTTCTTTCTTTCTCTCTCTCTCTCTCTCTCTCTCTCTCTCTCTCTCTCTCTCTCTCTTTGTTTAGGGTTTCATCACTTCTTTGTTGCTGTTTTTAGGGTTACAAAATTGCTGTTTCTGGCCTTTTTGAAGACGTTAATATAACATTTCATTTCATTTCTCTCTCTCTCTCTCTCTCTCTCTCTCTCTCTCATGGGAAGCATCGAAGAAGTGCCAACGGCTTCCTCCACGTGTAATCAGACGCATCCCCCGCCGGTTGCCCACAAAGCCTCTTTCATGCGGACAGGGAGGATGTCGGCAATATGTCCCGTTACACTGGTATCAAACCTTCAATCGTGTGCTTTCTAAAAGCATATCGGTCCTCCCAAGAACAGATAGAGCAAGATGGAATTTTTGGACTCCATGGAGTATCTATAATTGCTCCTCAACGAGCTTCGTGATATTCTCTCAAAGCATCCTTAACAGAATCTCCCACTTCTGCAGAGCTTTGAACAGTACTTGCATTACATGTTGCTGTCTCTGTTGCCTCAGGTGGTTCCTCCTCCTTCAGCATCAGAAAGCACAAGGGTTTCAAATTGACAACCTACCCAATCTTTGACTCCGATCGGGAGAGTTTCTAGGAATATGGTTCAATCCTTCACGTGTACCCAATGCAACCGCCGCCTCCATCGCCATTGCTGCCACCCACCCCACACCTCCACCCGAATATAGAGTCCGTTTGGTTTCCCCAATTATTATCCACATCTTGGGGTTGCACCAAATCAATCAAAAGATTTCAAGGATAGGGGAACTTAAGTAAAAATTTTCACTTTTTCTAGAGTGAAAGATATGAAGAAAGCCTTGCACTTCCTACAACAGTTTGATAACATTTATGCCTTGGGGAACTACACACAAGAATCAAAGATCTCTCAAGCCGCGAGATTTCTCAAAGATAATGCTATGCGGTGGTGGAGTTCAAATTGCTACCCAACCGCATGCTCCAAGGACTTGGCAGGCTTTCAAGAATATTTTTGCATGAAAATACATGACCTCCCGGTTCGAGGTACAGACTCTGGCAGAATGGGGACTCTTGAAAATGCTTGCCACGGAAACCATGGAAGACTACAACCAAAGGTTCCTTGATGTTTACCTTTCGGTGTCTTTCTTCAAGCTCATTCCCTTGGATGACCAACGTGAACAATATACAATCGGGCTGCCATCACCATTACAGGAATATTGTCTCTCTCCCAAGTTTAATAACAATAAAGAAATACCGAAAGGGGCGCCAGTCTTTGGGGCCTACAAGATGTCACTATCTGCTTGGTAGCACTCTAGCTGCCAAGATGTGGTTTGATTGAAATGTTAATTACAGCCAGAGGCTTAATCATAAAGTCCTGTGTGTTGTAAAGTTCAAGTAAAGATTCGGGTGAAAGCTAAAGTCAACCGCCTTACGGGCCGGTTTCACGCATGAGTACAACTCCCGAGGGTCTTTTGCCCTCAGACTCTGCGTCCAGATGCTTTGCAGAGTGAGGCCCCAAGTGCTCTTATTAATAGCATAGGGCTTGCCCAAAAGTAGAGCCCCAAAAGCACTAAACCCCGAAAGCATCTGCTCCCAAAAGCTAGCGCCATAAACTCCAAAATCTGCCAGTGCAAATTGCGGAAATCTGTATGGCCTGCCACGTGGCACAACAAGCGCAAACCGCGGAAAATCCATACAGCCCTGCCACGTCAATGTCCGTACATTTTGCCACGTCAACATGTCAATGCCATTTACGGAAATCAGCCTCAGAGTCCCAGCTTTCGGTTTTTAAAGTTTTAGGCCCCTCAGTCGGTGCTCCACAAGTTGGGTGAGAACTAGGATTTGAAAATCCTTTATTCCTTTCAGGTTCTGTTTCTCTTGTCCACTCAGCCATTTCTGTTCCAATTGGGTATCCCACGTTATCACTTTGTGACAAAATAAGGAGAAATTGTTTCTCCATTAGAAGCAAAGTCTGAATCAAAATCTGAATCAACAGGCTGATAGTTCCTGATGGTAAATTGAAGTTATAGCATTTACTTCAGGGCGTCTAAAGTGGAACATCTATTGCTACGTTCTTACTACTAGATGTATGGAGAATCTGGAAGTGGAAAATAGACAGGAAATTAGACTATCTCATCTGCTTTTCTGATAACTACCTTTAGGTAAAAAAATATCATAGATTTTGGTAATAAGTGAAAATGAAAAAACCAACTTCGAGAAGGTAATGCTTCCTAACTAAAAGTGCATGTACCACAACCATAAGTTCCTTCTCATAGATAGAAGCATGTAGTCTACATTTTTAAGGCTCTCCTTCCAAAAGGAACTGCATGAAGTTTTAGAATCCAGTAGTGCATGCTTCTTGATTGAGCAGTCCCAAGGATATTTTTGTTCGTCCATACAATTCATATAGAGATGATATTCCTCTTGCTATTCTTATGACAGTATGAAGAGAATTTTCCACCTCTTGAAGGCAATAAAAATGTATATCTCAAGAGATCTAAAAGATTTAGAACCAAAAAAATTGCCTTGATATTTTATTGTTACGATTTTGGGGATCACACGTCAATGGTGATCTGCATATTTTGTATATCTTACCTTGGGGACTATGCCCTCAACATGTTACTTTATTAGATGATTCTTTTCTTGTAAGAAAGAAAACTTATTTCCAGCAAAACAAACTTTGAAGTGAAATCTCACACAGGAATCTAAAAAGTGACTTAACTTCATCACTTGTTCAAATAACAAGAGGAGAAGCATCATCACCTTTATCATAGTGGCTAGGACAACAGTTACAACATTTCTACCCCACACGATCAGTGCTGAAGCATAGGTGCAGTTTTATATGGAGTTGGTTCTGAATTGGAAAATGGACCTTACTTTATACAACCAATAATCCAAAGAGATTACAAAGAAGAACAAACAGGACGCAGCAAGTTGGAATGAGGCTCAATGAGCTTCCATAATCCTCCTTAGTAAAGACGTCCTATGTACATGACAGCAACCCAAAAGGTCCATTGGAACGATAGTGCACCTTAGCAGCTGCTGCAAAATTAAGTGGCTGCGTGTTCTCAAAGCTGGTGAAAGCTATCCAGTGATGCTCTTCAAGAAACTGATGATGGTGTTTCCTTGCATACAAAGCTTCGAGAAGGTCACTGATTTGGATAATGCACAGAAGAGTCTAATAGTACACTGAGAAATTGAGAGGGCAAGTGTTTACGTGGTCCTTACTACACGTCTAATGCTACCTTGTCCTCATGCCTTTAGACTGTCAAACATTCTAATCCCTTACCCTGGAAACGTTACGCTGCTTCACAGAATTCTAGTAAAAATGACTGGACAGGACTAAAAAGCTGGCGCTAAGAAAATTATTACAAAATCTGGATAACTTCCTACATGCAAGACATCTCTAGGACAGAAAGTAAATTAACTAACACATAGCACCTAGGGTCCTTTGCAATGCAATTTCCATTAGTTTGCATGCAGCTAAAAGCATTTTTCTCAATCATATCTCTGCATGTCCATCCATAAACCTATATTCTGCTCAGAAACATAGGTATTACTATGTAGCTAAAAGGATTATAAGTCTCTACCGAGGATAGCATCATGGGCCAGACGTGTAGCAGCCTTTCCAGAGAAACCATAAAATTTCGTGTATCTCCTGCATTAAAGATGTAGCTGAAATCTATTTGATCTTCGAAACCCAATAATATTTGTCAAAACCTTACAAGAAATCTACCTGTAGTATGACCTTCCTTTTGAGAACTTTACTTTCGGTGCATCCCAAACTAGAGAAAACGTGACAGTTTTCTTTTCATGGGGTTGAAGTGACACCTTAGCTGCCAATGCACTTGCAATGGAGTCGCCTGGTGAAGAAACTGATACTGGGAATGAATTCCAGTGGTTTTCATTAAAAGCCCCATGCTAGTAAATTGAAGAAAACAAATGATCATTAGTCCAACAAACAAACGCAACACACATTTATAATTTACTTATACTGATTCACACAGCTTAAAAGTGTCCCATCTGAAACGCACCTCCCTTCCCTTTGTGTGGTACGGAAGGTGACAAAAGACAAACACGGATTACTCTCCTCACCAAAAACACATATATCAGTCTACTACCCCTATTAGATGCATACACAGACAAACTTAATCATTGTTGTTCTGCATTGAAACACCCAGAGCTCTGCCTGAAACCCCAAGAGCATGGCCCCGAATATGTAGCAACCACAAGAAGCCCACAAATGTACAATTACAAAACATGATACCATTAGTAGACTCCCAAAAAGCACGAGAATTTCCAATCAAAAGTTCTCCACAACTGTTTGCACATGCAGCAGAAAGTTTGTGCTCCTAAACAAGCAATACATCGACTCCCCACATATCTATGCAAATACAGACACAAGAAACGCTCTCTCAAATTGCCACACAGGAGGGCTATAGTCTTTGAGCCGGTAACAAGGTAGACCAATGCTGGCTGTAAGCTCCAACAGCTGGTCTAGTCACTCAGATAGAGCACCAGTACTTCGGTAGCAGATACCTCTCTCTCTGCTGAATTGCTGCTGTAGCCAGTCTACAAGGGTTAGCTGCAGATTGAGATTGGTATACAGCTGTCTGGTAGAACAAGGGCTGTAGCTAGTCTACAGGGGTTGGCTCCAGATGCAGAAAGGTATAGAGTCAGGTCTGCTAGAAACAAGGACTGGATGTGGGCCATGTAGTTTAGTAGCCCTCACTGCCAGCAGACAGACAGATATGAGCGAGTTACAACTAGACCAGACTACCTTTTAAAGCTGAACTACCTTTTGGCGGGAGCACCCTTTGGCTTCCCGCTCTCCACACCCCGGAACCTACTTGTTGAGGACCTTATCTTGTACTTGGATATTTAGTCTCATCCTCACCTGTCAAACGAGTACGTGATTAAAAATGATTTGATGTGACGATGAATTGAAGTCCACTGAAGAAGGAACTCACGCACGAAGCGAAGCGCCGCCCCGCCCCCCCCCTCTCTCTCTCTCTCTCTCTCTCTCTCAGTGCTGCCTTTTAATATGTCGCTAGTGTTGCCTGACGATACATAAATTAAGGCTCTGTACGATTGATACGATGGCAAGCAAGGGGGCAGCTCCTCCTACTTAGCAGGGGGGCAGGTTGCTAAAATGAGCTGCTGAACCACTTTTGTCCACGGTAATCAGCAATGGAGACCAAGAGCAGCTTACCTGTGTGCAAGTCTTCCCCGCCGGTTACGAAGGCAACATTCACGGTCACGAACAAAAGGATAACACATGTGGAAAAAGAAATGAAAGAGTGGAAAACGGAGATGGAAAGATGGTGGAAGGAGAAGGCCAACCTCATCCAGATGGTCTTCAACAAGGGCAAGCAATGGAAAAAGGAGAAACAAAACCTTCAGGCGGAAGTCCAAGCACTCCGAGAAGAGGTCTCAGCCCTCAAAAGAGAGCTTGCGGAAACTAGAGCAGGTCTCAGCCCTCAAAAGAGGGCTTGCAGAAACTAGAGCAGGTCTCAGCCCTCAAAAGAGAGCTTGCGGAAACTAGAGCGGGGAGTGGACTTGAAGGAGGAGAAAACCAGCCCTCGATGATAGAGGAACTCAAAGTCATCAAAGAACAAATGCGAAAGATCAAAGCAGAAGAGAAGCAACATGAGGAGAAGACGCCCTCGTGGGTGGATGTAATCATGAAAACACAAAAGAAAGTAAATGAGGCCGAGAAATGGATAGAATTCGCCAAGAAAGCGGAAGGGAAAGAACCAACAACCATCCTCACTCCCACAATCATCAACATGATCTTACAGGAAGAGCAAAGGAGGTAGGCTAGAGCTCTACATGTACGAGCTCTACATGTACGAGTGACTGGTCTGAAAGACCGTGATGATGTGGAGGGGGAAGTCACATAACTTCTACTTATGATGGGAAGTGAGGCCACTCACACAAAGGCATGGAGAGTGAAGAAGAAGAGAGAAGGAAATGGGGAGACTTCAGAGGAGAGAGCATTGATCATTTGCTTTCCCTTCATGGAAGCAAAGAAGGATTCCTTTAAGTGGCATCCTACACTAAAGAAAACGAGGATATTCCTTGGGGACAACCTCATTGACAATGCTTCGGTTGATAAGTATGCCAAATGTGGTGCAATTAGAAATCACAAAGAATGCTCAAGGTATTCAATTTCTGGAATGTCAATTGCTGGGTAGGAGCTGTTGGCGAAACATGTTGTGCTAATGAATGCTTTGGTCGATATGTAGGTCAAATGTGAATAGCTGTCCAAGGGCCAAAGCATTGCCTCCCAATAGGGTTTCAAAAGGGGATTTCTAATGTGTATGAAAGAAAAAAAAAGAACGCGATGTCAAGCAGGTAGCGAGGAGCGAGGAGGGGATTTGGTGGCTCGCGCAAGACTGTGTGCGGCTCGGCCGAGCTCGGCCATGAAATGAAAGTTGGCTAGCTCGTCGGGGCGCACCTTTTCAGCATTGTCGGCATTGAATTTTACGTTGCTCATATGAAAGAAGTTATGCCTGAGATAAGGACAGCCCAAGAGAAACGAAAAGTAGACTTCTATAGAGATGGACGAGTGGTTATTATGGAGAGGCACTCCGCATGACGGCGCGAGACCTATGGGACCACACTTAAAGTTGCTACTTGGAATTGTAATGGATCTCTACGCCTTGATGTGGGTGCCTTTGAGGATAGTTTCACTGGGAGGGACATCATCTTCTACTGTGAGACACATCAAGCCCCTGGGCAGTCTATGCCACATGTTAGCGAATACAGATGGAGACGGCTTGCAAACAGGAGACTCGATCAGAGCACAGAGGACGGGGCTCAAGGGGGGTGGCAGTTTTATTCAGGAAGGAGTTGCAGCCATTGATACATATAGCCCGCAGGGATGAGCAGGCTAGGTACACGTGGGTGAGATTGAGGGTAGAGACAAGCAGATACCTCTACCTTGCTATCTGCTACTTTCCCCTAGTACGTCAGTATATGCACCACCTAGAGGACAATACCCCTTTTCTATTTTGGATGATGACATGTGGGAGTTCTCTAGGTATCGTGACATTATCATCCTAGGGGACTTCAATGCTAGGACTACCCATCACCATACAATATTTTATGATACTTCAGAGGAGATGATGAGGGAGCTGGATGTTGCAAAGATGGGCCTATCTAGTTTATCACAGGATGTGGAGCATACCGAGTATGGACTACACTTAATAGACATGGGGATTGCACATGGATTGGCCATTTTGAATGACCTACAGAGATTTCTCGTTGCGGGAGGTTTTACATGCTTTCCACACAGACATGGAGCCAACAAAGTGGATTATGTCATGGCACAACCAACCTTTATCTCTAGACCTCACAATTGGACCCAGACCTGTTGGTGTGGCAGTAGATTATGCCCTTGTGTCGATGACCATCTCTTTCGAATTTAGTGTAGCACACATGCCGCGGGTAGCAGCCCCTACTCATTACACCTTCACCCGGGAGACGTACCCTGTCTACATAGATGGGATCTACAGACACCTGTGCACTGAGGAGCCATGGCGACCTTTGGAGGAGCTTACTTCTATACTGACACAGACATTGCATGATGCAACAACAGAGGCATACCCACACACCCAACCTGGGCAGAGGCGACATTTTGGAAAAAGGCCCCAAAACAGTTGGTATGATGAGGAGTGCCGCGAGACGAGAGCCCAGACTTCAGAGGGGGGTGCTTTTGGGAGACATTACCCACAGGCAGTCACGGATTACCTTCCGACCCCTAGAACGGCGGAAAAAGAGGGCATGTTTGGCTCGACTAGAGTAGGGGAGTCGTGACTCAAGTGAAGCGTTGCGACTCTTTCATGAGCACTCCCCCCCTCCTGCCATTACTTTTACATAGGCCTGGGGCTAGTATGCATCATCTCTGTACACAGTTCTAGGGCAACCGCCTCTTCGAGACCCCTCCAAGCCATGCCCATGCACATGTGCTTTTTTCACCGCTGAGATGGTGAAGAAGGCCATTGATAGGATGAGGACTAGGAGAGCATATGATCACGATGGCTTAGTGGCATAGCATTTTATACATGCTAGAGATCTTCTCGCAGAGCTTCTAGTAGTGATGTTCAATCGTGCCATGTGCGAGGGCCTGCCTGATACTTGGAGTTTATCTACTATTGTACCTATCTTTAAGTCGGGAGATGTAACGAACTTGGGCACCCCAAGTCGGGAATTTGGCACGACACACGAGAGAACACTTTGCAAATACCTAACAGAGTTTATCACAATTCAAGAGAGAGACAACAAGGCCCAGTGTAGTTCCGTGCCCAGAGGTATTGGCCCGAAAGTTTGGCGCCCCTTTCGGTATTAATTTTTATATTAATGCTTGAGCAAAGTACAAAGTCTGAGGGTCCTCTCTACTCCGTGCTCTCAGGCTAATCTGAGGGAAAGAGAGACCCTAGATACAAAATTATAGGCCAATGGCCTTTCAAAAGCAATCTCATGAAAAGCTACATGATCCAAAAGCATCATGTCCCAAAAGCTGGCGTTGGAGCTGCTTCCATAATATGCAAAAATTCGTACGCATGCCACGTCAGCTTGTCAGCGCGATTCGCGGGACTGTACGGACAGCCTGCCACATCAGCATCCTTGCACGATTTTCCTTTTTAATGAGTCTTGTGTCTCAGGGCCCCATCCAACGCGACCCTATAAGTTGGAAACAACTTATTCTTTAAGTCTTGTCAGCTTACAAGGCGAACATGCCATCATTTCGTGACATAAACCCCTGTTGAAAGAATTGTAATCACCCTCGATTACACCTGAAAAATCAAACATTAGACACAAACTAGTTCAGTGGACACTCACTCTAAGCACTCATGCACTAAACAACACAAATCCAGCACTTGTACAAAGACGACAGTCATTGTATATTCAAACCACATTCACAGCATATCGTCCATCGAGATATCGGATCATGATCTATCAACAACGTGTTTAGCAATCACATCTAGATCTATCCCAGATCTCACATATGCCTCGATTGACTAATTCTTATTGCTATCATGTCCATCTCATCTAGAATCACAAGACCAAAATGTTGCTGTCATTTCGTCTTTAAAACATGCACTGAGACACTATTGACAGGAGAGCACACAAAATCAGATTCATTTCCAGAATTCCCATTTCGATGTACTTCTTCATAAAGTCATACAGCAGAATACTATCAGCCCATCAATATCCCTGAAATCCAAAAGAAAATTAGTGACTTTATTCCATCTATGTAACCTGTGACAAAGGAGCGGAGTAACTCCCCTCTTGTGCAGTTCCGTCTGCACCAAAGTTTACCCTGCTGATCTCTGGAATCTCTCGAAATAGTCCAAGCTAGACCGAAAGCCTGAAGGTAAAGTTCAAGTATCTGAGGAGTATCTTTTAGGTTCTCCTCCTCCATCCACTTCGCATCCAATGCCGGTGTCACGAGGACGTGGCAACTGCTAATCTTAGTTGTTGGTTTCCTTCCAATGATTTTTGATTAATTTTTGAGACCCTCTTTATGAAGTTGCAAATGGTCTGACATTGTATGACCAATGTGAACGGTAGTTTCACCCGCAGACGGAAAGTGGGTCGGCACTGGAATTCGTATAGTAAGAGGATGTCTAGGCTCATTTCAAGATCATGTAGGTCCCCCCGTCGCACTTAGCAAGTTGGTGGATACTAGAAAGTGAACTCAATAAAGGCATAAAGTCAAGGTGGGATCACCAACAAAAAGTATTCGACAGTTGGGTCACATTGCACTTTTGGATGTGGTCCCAATGAGAATAGATGGTCAGATGACCAGTGGGAGCCCAACGGAAGCATCTCCTAAAAATTAGGGAATTGCTATTTTGGGCCGTGAAATGTGTTTGCGTCATTACCTTTGGTATGACCAGGGGAACATTTTATTACTCTGCTGCTAAGTCAATTGATGCACCAGTTGAGAGATTTTTAAGCAGGAAGCCCAATGCGGGGAAATTGCATGTATGAGTGCCAAGTGGCACTTTTTGGTCAATTTTACCAAGTTTGGGAGAACAGAACTCCTAACTGACTCTTTGGAGCAGTTTTGGAGGTTGATAACTCTGATTTTCAGCCATTTCTCTCCATTTTTGAGCTTCCCATGACTTTACCTAGGACATAGGAGCTCATTTTCAGCATTGAAGGCATCAGATGCATGTTTACAGGGCTGTTTTGCTGCGTTTTCAGCGATACGCAGGTTTTGGCAGCCATGGAAATCTTCCCCTTTTTGCATCTATTTGTTCACAAATGCATTACAGGTCAAGGGTAGCAGAGGGGGCGCTCGATTTATGCTGGGGGGATGCTTCATTGAGAACCTGTCACGGGTTAAGAGCCATGGAGTGCTTTCTTTCCTGTCTATGTACAGTGTGGTGCTAAGAGTGATGACCTGCACACTACACACTGCTCTCTCTCTCTCCCCTACGTGCAGTTATGTGATGCCCCACAAGAGGGCTCTTCATTTGACTGATGTACAGCTGTGTGGTTTCATGATTTTGTGCTGAGGCAAGAGCCTCTTGAGCAGGAACACGGGTAGCTATCTGCTACTCCAAAGCACGCACCGGTGAGGGTCATAACCTCACTGTACAGGTGCGTTTTCAGCGCTGTATATGCGCTGAAAATTGACTGTTTTTCAGCCATACGGATGCCAGAACCATTGGGAATAGTGCCCCACTGGCAGAGGACAGTTAGAGGACTGTTTGGGGCTAAAAACAGGGAAAAAACCAGTAAATACAGTGTGCTGAATTTACTGTTTTTGGGCAGGAATCAGAGGGTTTATGCCAGTGGAAGTGAGTTCCAGCAGGGGAATTGGTTTCGCACAAGTTTTGGGGCTGTTATGCTGCCAAAATTTGGCCAAACCATGTAGTATCTAGAGGGATACAGGTAAAGGATTCCCAGGACTCTACTTTGTAATTTACCCTCTCAAAGAATAAAGAAATACCGAAAGGGACGCCAATTTTGGGGCCTATAGGTTGTCGGCGTCTGCTTGGGGCATTCTAGCTTCCGAGCCGCGTGTGTACTTAGGTGTTAATCCCCGTTACAGGTTACCTTTGCAAAGTGCTTTGTGTGTGTCTAAAGAATTTCGGGTGAAAGCCAACGCCTACCACCCCATGGGCCAGTTTCAGGCGGATAGTTCGTGAATTTAACTAAGAACTGCCATATCACTTAACCTTTCACTTTCCCTTCTTTGTGAGCCAGTATCTGTTCTGGAACGAGAATTTCGTCGCTCTCTTCTACTTCAAGTTGCTCCTCACACTCCCTATCGACTGGCACCTCACCTTCGAAAGGTTTCAAGAGACTCACATAAAAAGCGTTGTGAATCTTCCAAGTATCAAATTTAGCAAACACTGAGCAAGTTTTTTCGAGCAAACCAAAAACCGAGCGTATTCTGGCTAGTACCCTACTCTCACCAAACAAGTACGTGAAGCTGAAGGATAGTTAGATGCTAGTATCCTAGCAATTTCCTTAGAAAGGACTCCTCATTAATAGAAATTTTTAGTAGGGAAAAATAGGAGGTATGGTATGCATGCATGATTTTACATAAACCCTCAAAACATAGAATCTGTTGAGGATGATGATATTTTTCAGGGAAAATTACAAAAATACGCGTCTAATTATTATATATACATGAACTCTCCACTACGAACAACATTTTTAGCACCTTTCCTTTCCTCCTCAAACTCCTTGTCCCACTCCTTTTTACTTTCATAATCATGATCATCCGTCTGAAGCTCGAACCGGCATATCGACATGAATTGCGTTCACCCAGCCATGGTTTCAAACAGTCTGGATGGTATAGGTGTTTACAAGGCATTTCCTGCATCTGATCTCCTATAGCTAGTTGTTCTCTCCACACACAACATTCTACCTCTTCACCAAGCTGCTTAAGCAAAGACTCCGTCACATCGTGTACATGTAGCTTTGCAACATCTTCTTTCGATGTTGGCAAGTATTTTTCCCATTGACTCTTCTGATCCAAAATACAAGACTTCAATAAATCCAAAACCATTGAATTGGCTATCTCAGATTGCCCGTCCGTCTGTGGGTGGAATGAGGACGAGAACTGCAACCGCGTGCCAATGTTCTCATGGTGGAATTTGCCATCAACAACACAATTCATTCATCGACGGGAAAGGCGCCATTTGAGGTAACCGAGGGTGCTAAGAAAGTCCCACCGTTCCTAAGCACCAAAGATAAGATTTTTGAAGCGGATCAATACACGAGATTTGGACACTGCTTTTGCCAAGGTTCGCGAGGCTCTTGAGAAGTCTCAGGCATGACATAAGAAGGCAGCGGTGGGGTCCCATGGGGCATGGCACCAGCCTCTTGAAGGGTTGCTTCTATTGCCTCCTCCAATCCTGTGCAAAATTCACTCAGCCCATTTTCCCTCTGTATCATCAGTTCCACCAGATCATCAGTCATGGACGGATCCAACTGAGGAGCATTTGTTCCAGACGTTTGACCTGGGTTTGCATTGCTTTGTTCATGCTCTGACACTAAAGCAGCTAGCAAATTATGTGCCACTAGTTAAGCTGGACGAGGCAGCTCTGGGTCTACCGTTAGTTGTCCCGCAAACAAGAACCCTGGACCTCTTGCTGCCTGTTGCATGGCAGGAGTTTCCTGCTGCAAATCTCCAATAATTTCACACGCTTTTGCAATATATGTTTTCATGCTTTCTTTCTCCTCGGGCTTACTCGCCACTTTTTGAGTTGCTTCGAATAGCTGTAAGCCCGCCATCCAAAAGCCTACAGCTGTATAACGAGTCTTCAACAATGTAGCGGCCCTGCATATTGTGGTGTAAATCATTTTTTGATCGGAGGGTGATGCCTGCGGGTACAACTTTGAAACTATCTGAGTCAAGGACGAGATTGCTCCTTCAAACGTGTTCTTTTTGGCGAGCTGTTTCTGTAAATCAGCTAGCAAGTCCTCCATTTGGACTCAACCGAGTAACCCCTCTCTCTCTCTCTCTCTCTCTCTCTCTCTCTCTCTCTCTCTCTCTCAGCAAGCCCCAAGATGAGAATCTACAGCAGACTCCACTCATATAACTATTTTCGAAATGGTGACGACAAACTGGCTTGACATTTTCTTTTTATAAAACTGATCCCTCCCTGGTTTGCTGATGCTTAAGACACACCCTAACAAGATGCTCAAAGAGTTTCATGAAGTTTTTATGTCATATGCAAAAGTTATGCTTAAAATACTAGAATCTAAGCATGAGCCACTCTAAGGGCACCAACCACTTTTGTGGCCCATTACAATACTAGTGTTAAGATGGAATAACTGTTAGTCAAGTATGGTAAAAAGCAATAGACAAATCATACCTGATGGGTATGCTTGAGCTCATCATGCATTGGGCACATCACTTCATCATTGCAACTGTAAATGTCATCGATGTAGTTGCAGCGAGTGCACCCACAGCTTGCTGGCAAGGGGAACGGGAGGGCAGCTCAAGGATGCTGCACTGCGAAGTTGAGAGGAGAGAGAGAGAGATAGTGTGCTTGTTTCTGCTTGCTTTAAGAACTTGTTTTTTCTTGCTTATAAAAGTGGAGTTGTTTCAAGCTTTAGGAGGCTCTCAGATAGCATTGTAGGCTTACGAGGTTGTGTGTTGTCTTTTTTGCAAAATCTAGGTGCCAAATTTATGGTGGGCTATTTTTGAGAGGAGATATGCCACATGGAATTGAATCATATATGTTTCAAGTATGAAGAGATTGCCTGTGTCTCCAGTATTCAATTTTCATAATTGTTCTAAAATCTCATTTTTTGTCGATTAAGTGTCAGGTTCCTAGTAGTGGAAGTAATGTGCATGGCATAATTTTTTTCTTTTACCATTGTTGCTCTTGTATCAATCTGCTCGGATTTATCTTCGCTCGGTTTTTTTTGCTCAATGATTAGAAACCCCCCAACTTCAGTCTGGAGTAATTACCCCCCCCAACTTCAGTCTGGAGGATAGATCATTTATGTTCTCTTGAATCTCATAGTATCGCATACTTAGCTTTGGAAAAAGCCGCTCCTTTTCCTTTCTTTTCCTTAGGCGTGCCTTCTCAAACCGCAAGAGCACCCAATCATCTTCCTTCAACTGCAAGTCACATTGATGTTTGTCGCCCAGATTGCCTTCCAAAACAAACTAGTGAATTGGGGCTTTCTGTTCGACACTATGGACTCAGGCATGCCACGTACCGAAAAATCTCTGAAACAAACAATCTTGCCAAATGGTGAGGCTTAAATGTCTTCTTTACCAAAATGAAGTGGGCTTGCTTACTAAATCTGTCGATGACTGTTCAAATGTCATCATGCCCACTTTGAGCCTTCGGAAGATCAGAAATGAAATCCATGGCAATGCTTTCCTAGGGACGGGAGGGTATGGGTAAAGGCTGTAGAAGTCCTGGTGCCTTATGCTTTCCCAAGGACAGGAGGGTATGGGTAGAGGCTGTAGAATACCTAGTGCCTTATGCCTGTCAATCTCTCGATGATTTGTTCAAATGCCATCATGCCCACTTTGAGTCTTCAGAAGATCAGAAATGAAATCCATGGCAATGCTTTCCTTGGGACGGGAGGGTATGGGTAAAGGTTGTAGAAGTCTTGGTGCCTTATGCCTGTCAAACTTGACCTTTTGGCATACTAAAACAATTGCGAACAAACTCGTCCACATCCTTTTTGAACCTCGGCCAGTAGAAGTAACGCTCAACAACCTTCAAGGTGGTATCTATGACAATGGCCCGAAAAATGTGGACAATGGCACTCTGTCAAAACCTTTTCCCTCAAAAGCTGCGTAATACACATCATCGTTTTCCACAACAAATAGCCGTTCCGTATGCAATAGCCTACAACTGTCTCCCCACTCTGTATACGGTGAAAGATGTCTGCAAAATCAAGAGTATGGAATAGTCGAAGCCGATACAAGTGGGACGGACTTTCCCTTCATTTTTACATCAAGTACAATCTCTCTGCCCTTCTCATTCTTCAAGATGGCTTTCCTTGCCCTATAATCGACCACGACGCTGTTCTTCTGGAACCAAAGGATTCCTAGGAGGACGTCACACCCTTCCAGAGGCATGATGTAAAAGTCATCGTGCCCTAAATAATGCAAGCGAAGTTTTCTAATTACAGGTGTAATGGAAACATCCCCTCCGGGTGCTGCTAGAATAGCCTCCACCTGTGGCCCCCGTTCCTCGGGCGTAATTCCAAGTCGAGCCGCCAATTCAGGTGAAATAAAGTTGGTCTTGGCTCCTTCATCAACCAAGATTAGGGATTCTTGGTCTTGCACTTTGCCCCATGCGCGGCAAAGTTCAATACTTTCATCCATCAGATCAGGGTTGGTCCCCACACAGTCTAATACCAGTCCTGCTTTCGTCTTCCCTTTTCTTCTGCGCTCTTTGGCTGCTCTTGAACTCTATGGCTTTTCTTCGGGTTGTCCTCTGGGTACCTTCTGCGGGCACCGTGCTGACACACATGTCCATGATCTCCGCATTCAAAACACTTCCCTGTTTTTGGATACTCAGATCGCTGCTCCTCAGTCAATCAGGGACGTGTATCTTTTTCTGAAGCTTCCCTCTTCTTCCGTTACCATTATTCGAATTTTGTCCGGTCCTTCTTGTTAAAAGTTGATTAGTTGGATACGTAAGAGTACTCGAATGCATTGCAAACCCTTGCTTAGCATGTCCCATCAGTTGTTGTATGGACTCGGACTTCTGCAATAAGCAGTAATTTCGTATCTCTTTGGGTGGACCACAACAAAATCGCTCGATCTGTTGTTTAAAGGTGATCAGAGGCTGGTAGAAAAGTTTCGCAAAATCTCTGGCAGTAGATATCCAAAGTATCTTTCTTGGTCATTCGAAGATGATTCCAAGCAGTAATCACATCTCGTTCGAACTCATGAGTGAGCTAAGAGGAAGTGAAAAGCCGCTTGAATTGCAGCCACTTGTCGGTGCTTCTTTTCGTAGCAGAAGAGTGAACCACCATGTCTGTGCATTTCCTTTCAAATAGGATGTTGCCCTCTTGACCTTGGAGTGCTCTGAATAGCGCCCTCCAAAATAAGCTATGTCAAACGATTGAATAAAAGGCGAGGGCCTTATGAGTGTCTTGGAAGCCTGAAAAAGTATCAAACTTTAGTACTTGTCCACCCTCCTTGAAATCTTTGGTCTTCTTGCTCTTGGCCTTGAGAAAATCGTATTGGTTAGCTCTGTAGAAGTGCTTCCTCTTACAATAAAACATTTGCTCATCGGAGTCCGAACTTTCGGAAGAGGATGAGTCCTCACAATTGTCTAAAGATTGCCGAGATCTTCGGTGGGATCTGCTCTTCTCAACCTTCTTCTTCTTGCCGTGTCTTTGAGTCTTCCTTCGTTTTCTGCTCTTTTTGTCCTCCTCACTAAAATCAGAGGATGAAAATGTGTCCGCACTATTAGAAGAGGATGAGGATGACCTGGAAACACCCTCAAAACGTACGTGCTTCTTTGTCTTTCGTGCATTTGCAAAAGTAGACTCATGACCCAAATATCCAAGGTAGTTGGCTGTTTGACAGCGTCTCTTTGAATGCTTCTTGATCTTCAAAAGTCGGTTGACTCGCCTTTCCACCACTTCTTCAAAGATGGCTTCAGAGGCAAGTCGATGGTTGTGCGCCACCGAGAATGCACTTCGTCGATCAAGTGCTTGGCAAAAAATTTCGCATACTGGGGATCCTTTGAATATTGGAGCATCTGCCAAGCACAAGCATCAACCTGTTGTTGACGATCCATCTCCATTCGTTCATATTCCGTCGGTGGGAATGGCCCCTATTCTTCTCTCGAGTCGATTGATGGCGGCGGCGTCCATTTGAATCTTTCGTGTTTTCACCAATCCGGAATGATCAGGTGCAATTGCTTGCTCCTTGTGAGATTCGTCGATTGAATCCATGTATGTAACGGTACAAGGGATCGGATTCTCCATAGAAGGAAAATCGACTGAGCTCTGATACCTCTGTAACGAACTTGGGCACCCCAAGTAGAGAATCTGGCACGACACACAAGAATACACTCTAAAAATCGCTTAACAGAGTTTATCACAATTCAAGAGAGAGACAACACGGCCCGAGTAGTTCCGTGCCTAGAGGTATTGGACCCAAAGCCTGGCCCCCCTTTCAGTGTTTATTTTTATATTCATGCTTGAGCAAAGTACAAAGTCCAAGGGTCCTCTCTGCTCAAAGCTCCCAGGTTAATTTGAGGGAATGAGAGTCCCTAGATACAAAATTATAGGCCCACCGCTTTTCAAAAGCACTCTCATGAAAAGCTACATGATCCAAAAGCGTCAGGTCCCAAAGCTAGCGCTGGAGCTGCTTCCGTAATTTGCGGAAATTCGTACGAATGCCACGTCAGCATCAGCGCGATATGAGGGACTCTACGGACAGCCTGCGACGTCAGCATCCTTGCGCGAATTTTCTTTTTAATGAGTCTTGTGTCCCTAAGCGCCCCATCGGGCGGGACCCTATAAGTTGGCTTAAATCTTGTCAGTTTCTAAGACGCGCATGCCACGTCATCATTTTGTGACAGGAGACCCTATGGAGCTAGGGAATTATCGCACTATCATGATTGGACACACATTGGCACTTCAAACAGAGCTAGCTACCCCCCCACTAGTGGTTGAGGCACTTACCGGATCAATCTCCTTTATACACCGCCTGTGGGACCTGCCTAGCACTTGAGTCCTCTCAACAATTAGCTATGCAGGGAGATACAACATACTAGTATGGGGAGATGACATCATGGTTTCAGTTACATGGGTTCAACATGGATTGATTGCCTCCCTTCCAGTACTCATTGGATAGACCCTTCGTGACTCTTACACAGTCCGAGCTCACCAGCTCATCCGCCAAGACCAAACTCAGCTAAATATTAGGAGGACTTGGATACAGCTGGCACAGGAGTTGGGCACAAAGATGGATTTCTATAGAGAGCATCTTCTCCACCTCACCGAGGATGGTTTTGCGATGAGGCCCAGATACATGGACACCCACTTATCGCATGGGATACGATGTGCTATTGGCCACATACACACATCTTCACACCAGCTTCGGGTTGAGACTGGTAGATACAACGGAGTACTAGCAAAGGGCAGGACATGTCCCCTATGTCACATGGAGCCTGAGACAGAGTTGCACTACACATGTCACTGCCCAATTTACTATGAGATACGAGGCCGCTTTCTTGCTTGTTCAGAGAGGACTTTGGACCACTCTCCAGAGTCATGGGGTATGAGGACCAGAGATGTTTGGGATTGTTTTTGCTCGAGCTGCACAAACACAAAGGATTTCATAAGGGATTTTTGTTGTCATTGTTCTTTGTTGTTTTTTAGGGTTTCATAAGCGTTTTTTGCTGTTTTTTTAAATAAATCTCTCTCTCTCTCTCTCTCTCTCTCTCTCTCTATTGAGGACTTCACAGTTGGACCCCGGCCCATTGGGGTAGCAATGGACCATGCCTTTTTGACACTGGACATCTCCTTCCAGTTCACCACAGCTCAGAGGACACGAGCAGAAGGTCCTACAAGATATACTTTCACTTTGGAGACGGAGGGGATTTATTCACCTATGCACATAGGATTAAAGGCGACCTTTGGAGGAGCTCACCCATATTCTGACAGAGACTCTACCAGATGCGGCTAGGGAGGCTTATCCACATATATAGCCCAAGCAGAGACGCCAATCTAGGACTATAGCCCAAAATAGTCGGTATGATGAGGAATGCAGAGATTTGAGATCCCGACTACAGAGAGAGGTTTTTCTGGGAGTCATCACTCATAGGGCCTTTCTGGCTAGCCTTGAGCACAAGTTATACCAGCTATTTTTGAGTCAAGATTCGACTGAGGCTTGGCGGGTTTTTCATGAATCCTCTCCCGCTCTAGCTATTATGCAGCATCCTTATATACAATGTCGGGGCAGTCACCTCTACCGGATCCACCAGAGACATGCCCACATGTATATGTCTTCTTTACAATGAAGATAATAAGGAAAGCCATTGCCAAGATGGAGCACGGGAGAGCTTACGATCATGAGGGATTAGTGGCCGAGCATTTTATTCATGCCAAAGATATGCTTGCAGAGCTTAAAGCTATGATGTTCAACCGTGCTATGTGAGGGCCTGCCTAAGACTTGGAGTTTGTCTACTATCGTGCCTATCCTAAAGGCAATAGACCCCATGGAGCCTGGGAACTACCATACTATTATGATCAGCCACACATTAGCACGGTTATACGCATCCATTCTCGAGCAGCAGCTGAGTAGATGGGCACAAAGACACTGTATACGACTAACAGGACAGGCAGGTTTGAGGAGAGTTTCTTTACTCTTGATCACGTCCTAACTCTACGAGCCATTGTTGACGAGGGCTGGTCACATGGGAAATGGATAAATTGTAGCTTTGTGAACTTTTGCAAAGCTTTTGATACAGTACCCGGAGCTAGACTAATGCGGCGACTGCAGGTCATGGGGTATGTGGGCGAGGAAGTAAAAAGCCTCTATACACATGTGAAAAATCATGGAGCCAAAACACACCGGAGTATGAGAATGGGAAAGAAAGGAGGTGGTGATGTGGGAACCTCCAAGGAACGTTCTCTAATCATTCCTTTTCTACCATAGAAGAGAGGAAGGACTTCCTCAAAAAGAGGCCTACACTAGAAAAAACAAGGATTTTCTTGGGAGATGATCTTACCTTGTCTCAACTAGCACACATGAAAGAATTCATGCCCGAGATCCTGGCTGCCGCAGAGAAGAGGAGGCAAAGTGATAGTACTTGACAAGCGCACCGCATGACGATGCGCGACCTATGGGACCAACCTAAAGCTTGCGGCATGGAATTGCAACGGCTTGTTACACTTGGATGTTGGAGCCTTCGAGGATTCCTTCAAAGGGAGGGACATCATTTTCTATTCAAAGACCCCTCACTGCCCAGAGAGCACACTTCGGAGGGTGAGTGGAGGTGACTGGATACAGATGGGAGAGCACACGTAGACAAGTGGCTCGTAATGAGCACAATAGCAAAGGATCAAGAGGAGTAGGAGTGTTATTTAGGGAGGAGTCACACCCTATCATTCAGGTGGTTCACAAAGACGAGAGTGCCCGCTATATGTGGGTCAAAGTTAGAACGGAGGAGGGTAGAGATCTCTACATTGCCATATGTTACTTCACCTTGAACCTCTTTCATGCACCATCTTGTCATGCCCATCCTTGAGCCCTTTTGGTCTATAAAACTTCATCAGCCATACACTACTTGTCTACCCAATATCTTTGTAGTTGTCCCTGTTCTTTGCATGTATCTACTAGCCTACACATACTTGCCCCTGCCATTTTCTATGGTCGACCAACTTTGGCTGCACCAACGTTGTTCGTGCTTCCTTCCTGGCACATCTCATTATGCTTCGCCTAAAGGGGCAGTCACCATACATGATACTAGACGAGGATATTTGGGAGTTCTTGAGGGATGGAGATGTCATTCTACATTGGGATTTCATTGCTAGAACACCATGTCATCATGCATCTTTCTTTGACACTTCCGAGGAGAAGTTGAGAGAGCTAGACTCCACTTTAGAGAGATGGGGCTCTACAGGACCTCAGAGGATGCTGAGGTATTTACAGAGTATTGGAGATATCTGATTGAGATGGGCGTGGCACATGGATTGGCTATTTTGACTGGCCTTGATAGATACTCCGGTTCAGGCAGCTTCACTTACTTCCCTCATAGACATGGTGCTAGCACTGTGGATTATGTTTTGGCTCCCACATCACTTATACCATGCATTCAAGACTTATCAATCTTGCCGAACCTATAGGAGTGGTTGTAGATCATGCTCAAATACCTTTTGCAATAGACTTTACTTACACTATTGGTGGCTTTCATCATGCAGCACATCGCCATCCAAGATACATGTCACAAACTCGTGACGTGGCATGGCCTTGGACACACATTACCAAGTGGAACAACAGACCTGGACACACTCACTATCGGATGGTCAAGACAGAATCTTTGGATTCTTACTGTGAAAGATTTTGGGAAATTTTTCTACTTGTTTCATCCTTTAAGAAGATCAAATTTAAGGAGCAGATCGAACGATTTTGTTGTGGGCTTCCCAAAGAAATTCAAGACCATTGTCTCGAAAGGAAAGTCCGACTCTATACAACAGTTGAAGGGACACGCGAAGCCGAAATTTGCTATACATTAGGGTAAATTGACTTACCCATCAAATGAACCTTCAACAAGTCATAACACAAACAATCGACGAAGAGATAGACGACCTTCACTGATAGAAGACCAAAGAGATGAATATTTCAAAGCATGGAAGTGTTTTGAATGTGGAGAACAAGGACATATCGCTACAAAATGTCCCAAAAGGACACAAGAATCAGAATGACTGGCACATTGAATGAACAGCAGGACGAGGCAATACTCGTTCCAGAACAGCTTTTTGAATTAGCATTATTTTGCTTTATGGATTTACGAAACACAATTTTTTTGGAAGATGACTTTGAATAAAATTGATGTTTTCTGAAAGAATCTGTTAATTCTGGAAACAGAGCAGGATTAAGAATGAGCTGGAGCAGTGACAGCTCCTGAATGAACCTGATTGAGATCCCCAGAAATGATTCTCGCACACGACAGTGCTTGAGGTGACAGATTCTCGCGCACGACAATGCTCGAGGTGAAAGATTTCTCGCACACGACAGTGATTGAGGCGAATGACTACTTGCACACGACAATGCTTGAGTCGGAAATATATTTATAAAAAAAAAGATCTCTATAAACATGATCGCAATATGGATTAGTTAATCGGGCATCTGTGAGGTTCCGATTGGATCTAGATGCGATTGCTAAATACGTTGCCAATTAATCATGGTCTCAAATTAGAATGAGTTTTGAATGTGATTTGTCATGTGATGTCCTATGATGTCAAGTGATGTCCTGTGATGTGACTGTCGATTGATACATGTGCTAGATGTGTTGTTCCGAGTACGGTGGTAATGACAGTCAGTGTCTGCTAAGACAGTTTATGGCCTCTGTCTCTTTTGCAGGCGTACTCGAGGGCGATTAAAATGCTTTCAAGAGGGGGGTATGTCACAAACTGGTGACGTGGCATGGCCTTGGACACACATTACCAAGTGGGGCAATAGACCCAGACACTCATCGGCTGGACAGGCCCGAAAAACGCGGAAGACAAGCTGACGTGGCAGCTCCCTGATTTGCGGCGCAAAAAGCGGGACAGGCTGTACGGAAATCTGCTTTTGCGCTGATGACATGGCAAAGCGTACGGAAATCCCTGATTTCACACTGGCTGAAAATTGGCAGCTTTTGCGGCTCAATTGCTTTATTTTTTAGAAGCTTTTGATTACCGCTTTTGGGGCTCTTGGGCATCCCTTGTAACAAATAAATAAGTGGGTAGGGCCCTCACTTCTCAGAGCATCTGGACGCAGGGTCTGAGAGTGAGAACCCTCCCACTCTCTTGTACTTTCAATACAGATTAATACAAAAAGAAATACCGAAAGGGGCGCTAGTCTATGGGGCCAATCTCTCTAGGCACGGAACTACGCCGGGCCACCAAATTGAATTGTGATTTCAAAGTTGTGAAGTATTTTAAGTGATCCTCTCTTGTGTCGCGACAGAATCTGGACTTGGGGTGCCCAAGTTTGTTACATACATCTTCTGCAGAGAGACAGATGGAGTGTATATAGAAGAGCTGTATAGTCTTCTAGCGGAGGGAAATCCGCATAGACCCTTGTCAGAGCTCACCCAGATATTGACAGAGAAGATGCATGTAGCAGGCTTGGACACTCCAAGCAAGAAATCAATAGTAACACACGAACAGAAACTTTAAAATCACTGATCTTTAATAGGGAGAGAGAGAGAGAGAGAGAGAGTCGACACGGCTCGACAGAGTTCCATGCCCAGAGGTATTGGCCCTAAAGTCTGGCGCCCCTTTCAATATTTCTTTATCATTAATCATTGCAAAGTACAACTCCCGAGAGACCTCTGCTCTCAGACTCTGTGTCCACATGCTCTCCAAAGTGAGGCCCCCAAGGGCTCTTATAAACAGTACAAGCGATGCCAAAAGCAAAGCCCCAAAAGCAATCACTTTAAAAGCATCCTGGACAAAAAGCTAGCGCTGCCCAAAGCCAGCCCAAATTACGGAAAATCCGTACACAGTGCCACATCAACAGCCAGCTCGTCTTGCGAGCGTACGAACAACCTGACACGTCAGCGTGAATTGCGGAGGTAGATCATTTCATATATGGTAGGGATCATATTGGTCGTTTGTTGGCCTTCACGTTCAGCATGACCATGTGAGAGGGGTTTCCTGAGACTTGGAGTACATCTACAATTGTACCACTACTCAAGTCTGGAGAGCCAACTTTGCCAACTAACTATCGCACTATCATGATTGGCCAATCGTTGGCCAAGCTATACTTGAGTATGAGTTGAGCACATGAGCAGAGAGAGAGAGAGAGGGTGTACGAGCTTCACGGCAGGCTGGATTCAAGAGGGAATTCTCTACACTTGATCATATCTTCGCACTTAGAGCCATTATTGAGGAGGGCAAAGCACATGAGAGAAGGATTATTGTAGCTTTGTGGATTTCCACCAAGCCTTTGACACAACCCCGAGAGACGGGTTGATATAGCGATTACATGACTTGGAAGTCCCACTTGAGCTTGTATGGGGCATCATTGGCATTGTATGAGACAATTATAAGGAGAGTACGGACAACAGAGAGTCTTTCAGACCCTGTCCACTCTATTGTTGGGGCGAAGCAAGGATGCCCACTTTCTCCAACTTTGCTTGGATTGTATATTGATGAGATTGTTGACTATATTCAGACTGCAAGGGATAGAGAAGTGCAGCTATTAGGTACACGGATCCCTCTATTGCTTTATGCCAATGATATTGTGCTTATTTCAGAATCTGGAGAGGGTATGCAAAGACATCTAGATATATTAAATGCTTATGCACATGACAGTTGGCCCTCCATCAACCCGGGCAAAACCAAGGGCTCACCATCAACCTTCGCAAAACCAAGGTGATGGTATTCAATACTACAACGCAATGGATCAGCACCTATTTTAACATATGGACAAGAGATGGTAAGAGTATGTAAACTCTTATGCATATCTTGGTGTTGTATTTAGTGAGCCTACTTTCTCTATGAGAGGTGTTGCAGAGGCGAGATTGACGAGAGGATATGCAGCATTAGGAGGACTAGAGAGGATATGTTCACAGCGCAATTTCAGGAGCACGCACTAAGTTATGCCAATTTGAAAAACATTGGTCACTTCCACCATGCTTTATGGAGTGCACATATTGGGGCCTAGCCTAGATCATCGTAGTAGATCAAGGCGCACATATGATGGATGGAGATCCATGGAGAGACTTGTATCCATGATCTCCAAACTGATCCAGGTGAAAGCCTCAGTGCCCCATGAGATTATTAGAGCTGAGATGAATGCACCACCAATTGTAACGGAGGCTCTTGCTAGATCAGTGTCTTTCATTCATAGCACATGGGAGCTACAATGCAAGAGGGATGCACGACCAGCGCTTGAGTCATCGCGACAACTGGCCAATGAGGGTTATACTTCATGTTGGTTTGCACAGATATCATCTTGGTTTGAGCTATATGGATTTAGTATGGACCAACTACCCCTTTTCATTATTCCCTGGATGCACCCTCCCTCACCCTCACACTTTCAGAGATTAGCAAGATTATCAGACATGATCTCATTTAATTGGATACTAAAGGACTTGACTGTCTCTATCACATGAGTTGGGGACGAAGATGGCTTTTTATCGAGACATCTTCTCTGGACGATAGATGCTTGTTTATCACATGCCCCAAGTATACGGACACCCACCTATCTCATGGCATTAGATGTGTTAAGGTCATCTATGCACCTCATCTCACCAGGTGAAGATAGAGACTAGCCGATACAGAGGTATACCCCTAGAGGAGAGATTATGCCAAGTTTGCCAGATAGAGCCAGAGACAAAGAAGCACTGAATCTGCCAATGCACAGCATACTACAAGATCCACGGACGTTTTCGTTGCTTATTCAGAGAGGGCTTTGGCCCCTTATCCCACATCATGGATTACTATGATCAGAGGTGCCAAGGTCTCTTCTTGATGGAGATCCGTACACTCAGAGAGACTACCCTTAGGAGAAAAAGACCTACACATAGCGGATCCATACAGAGCCAGATCACTACTTTTTATAGAGGGACTACTCGGGATGGTCCACCGCAGGTTACCTAGTCGCACCCTCATCGGGCCATTCTTCTTGATCAAGCCATCTAGCTTGGCCGCTCATGACGCTCGAGGATGCAAGGATCTTCACACCATAGACGAGGTATACATCTGAGGCTACGGAGCATCATTGAGCACGCCCCCACCCCAAGAGCTGACCAGGGAGGACATTGAGACCATAGTGCAATTTGAATCTTCCAGAATATGCTCCACATGTAAATGAAATTGGGAGATGTATGGGATTTGTGTTTCACGATTTGCACTGGTAGCTTTTTACGCCAGTTTCTAGGGCCAGATGCTTTTGAGTTTAAAGCTTTTCATGTAACTGCTTTTCATAGGCCAAGGGAATTTAAATATGTGCAGAGGGCTCAATCTCTGGCACTCTTGCGGGTGAAGGTGCAAAGCGTGATTACCGGCATTGTACTGAGTTCAACTAATATAAAGAAATACCGAAAGGGGCGCCAAGGTTTGGGGCAAGTGCTATCTCGGTGTGGAACTCCGCCACTTCCCAGCTCATGTATCATCTATCTCTTTCAATTCAATTGTTATTGAAGTGCTAAAAGTTTGTTCAGCCTGTTCTTTTCCATTGGCACGTAGTGCCTGTCCCTTGTTACAAGTAACGTTTGTACTTCGCTGTGGTAAAATTTCCCGCCCGAAAATCGCCAAAATCTCCAATAGTTTCTTCAACTCCCGGGCTGAGTTTCAACTTTTTTTCATCTTTTCGCAGAGGGTGTCGTCTCTGTCAGATTCTCCGCGCGAACCCATGTGTGCTACAGAATCCTTCGTAGAAGAAGAATCTTTCTGAGCTCTGATACCACTATTACACACTTTGACACTCCAAGCAAGAAATCAATAGCAACACAGGAATGGAAACTGCAAAATCATTTAACTTGACGAGAGAGAGAGAGAGAGAGAGAGAGAGAGAGAGAGAGAGAGAGTTCCAAGCCAAGACGTGCTAGCCCCAAAGACTGGCGCCCCTTCCAGTATTTCTTTATCATTATGCTTGCAAAGCACAACTTCCGAGGTCCAACTCCCTCCGAGACTCTGCGTCCAGATGCTCTCTTGAGTGACCCCAAGGACACTTATAAACAGTACAAGGGATGCCCAGAAGGACATGGTCTAAAAACACTTCAACTCAAAAGAAACTGCCCTCAAAAGCTCTTGAAAAGCTGCCCAAAACTGACAGCAGCGCAAAACGTGAAAATCCGTACAATGTACCACGTTATCATCATCGACACAATTTTCAGAAATCCATACAGCCTGCCACATCAGCATGTCAACGTGTTCTGCAAAAATCTCTCTCAGAGATCAAGTTTTTGACTTTTAGGGTTATAGGCCCCTCAGCCGGTGCTCCATAAGTTCTTTAAGTTGCTCGGTTAGGATTTTAAAATCCTAAACCCTTTTTAGGCCCCTCGGCCACAACTTTCAAAATTCTCTTGGGTTCAGTTTCTCTTGTCCACTCAGCCATTTCTCTTCCAGTTGGGCACGCCAAGTCATCACTTTGTGACACCTAGATGTTGAGATGCTGATGGGATCTTGCTATCAATGCTTGGGTCTGCAACGCTATGGGGGTACATGACTTGGATCTGCAAACTTGACGAGGCTATGGGCTGAACTCCAAACTTGGGCTGGACCTGGTAAACATTGGCTGATCTGCCATCTGAGGGTGCTGGAACTACTAACGCTATGGCTGATCTGATACTGTGGAAGGGATCTGCTACCACATGCTGTAAATGCTATGGGTACTGATGGGCTGATGGTGCTAAAACGCTATGAATGCTAATGGAACCGGAAAACGCCAGGGTGCTTGGGAGTATCATGGCACTAAGTGCCTGAGGTGCTTGCACTTAATTCTGATGATGTGAATGGTGACCCCCTAAGTCACCTTTATAGGGAGAATATCTTGGGTTGATTAGTAGCTCTAGATATACGCCCATGACTTGGTTAAATGCTGCTATATATCAATAATACATGAGTTGAAAACTCCCTAACAAGAGGTGCTTTCCTCCTGCTTGTGCTGTGTGCTTTTATATGTACCATCAGAAGCGCTTCATATTTGCTCACGCTCCTTGTGATTAAAGTGACCCCATGTGCCCGCCTCAACTCAAAGACATCCCCCAATGCTTAGTATTATTACTGTCCAATTTTTAAAAACCATTCCAATTAAGGCTTTATTCTTCACAGCTCTAGCACATGAGATCATTAAATGTTATCATGTGTCTAGAATACATTTGAACCCATTCCCATGAAAACCATCAAGTACACTTATGTTATGGCACCAGCGTGAAATGCTTTATTATTTGACAAAAAAAATATGTGGATACAACCATATGTAGAACCATCTCCGCAAGTATGGCATGAAATCTTCCCAAAATCTTTCCATTGATATTTTATATTGTTTCCTCCACTGCTATCTTTGCCTGACGGGGTATGTCCGACTAATCTTTGCATGAGTAAAAAGTTATAAGCATATTAACATGGTTCCAATACACTCCTGTAATGTGTGTGTGTGTGTGTGTGTGTGTGTGTGTGTGTGTGTGTGTGTGTGTCTAGATGTGATTGCTAAATAAGTTACAATGATCATGATTCTCATATGAGATCTCAACGAGGAAAATGATGTAAATGTGTAGGACTGTGCAGGTGTTGGATGTGTGTAGTCTGGTGCATGTGTACGTAGACTCGATGTCTACTGAGCTAGTTTTTGTCCTTTATTTGTTTTTGCAGGTGTAATCAAGGGCGATTACTCGTCTTTCAAGAGGGGGGTATGTCACAAGCATAGTTACCCGGAACGCGGAACGGGAACGGCAACGGGATCCCCGCGGAACGGGGGAACGGCTAGGGGTCCGGAACGGGAACGTCGCGGAACGGGAGGTATAAAAAACACCCAAATAGTGCAATTTTTAGCTCCTTGTGTTTAAATACAAGGAGTATTAGAGTGCTTTGACTCTAATACTCACAAAAAACTCGTTTTGAAGACCATTCAACCTTGCTATGACTAGATGATGTGAGAGAGAGAGAGAGAGAGAGGAAGAGGGAGAGATTTGAGAGAGTGGGAGGGAGAGGAAGAGAGCTTGAAGGCTTGAAGCCTTGAGCCTTGAGAGAGTGAGTCTTGAGAGGGAGAGATCTTGAGAGTGAGAGGGAGAGCTTGAGCATTGAGGATTAGCTTGTGAAGAGAAAGGGGAAGGGGGGTGCATTTTATGAGTCCTTGAGGCCTTGCACACTTTCAAAAGAAGCTACTTCAATTTTTTCAATTTTTGCCAAATTTGTTTGTAGCCGTTGGCCGTTCCAGGGGCATTCCGGAACGGTCCGGAGGCATTTCGGAACGTTTCGGAACGGCCGTTCCGGTTTGCATTGGCCACCCGGAATGTCAGACATTCCGGGACGTTCCGGAACGTTCGGGAAGAGAACTGTCCCCCGGAACGCCGAAACGGGGGCTAGGGGGCGTTCCCCGGTAACTATGGTCACAAGTGTGATGACGTGGCATAGTGCCAAATGGCCACCCTTAAGGCCATTAAAGAGGCTGGACCAAAGCCCTAAAAAGTGAAGAATGAAATATCCTACGCAATAATGATGTGAAAACCTCCTGAAAAATGCGCCGCGATTTGCGCTGACATATGGCAGGCTGTAAGGACGCTTATGGTAGGTTTTGGTGTGAACTTTTGGGCTTGATAAAAAGCAACTATGGAGCCCCGTTGAGGGTCCCCCTAAAAGTGTGTCCAAGCCTCCTCTTCCCAAAGATGAGCTTGGGAGCCATCACAGAAAAGGAGACCCTCAGCAGTTGTACTTTTGTGATCAATCAAGAAACAAATACCCAAAAGGGCGCCAGTCTTTGGGGCATATCACGAATTGATGACGTGGCATGCCCAAACTTGTAGATGTTGCCCGAGAGGACACTTGGGGGTTAGGGTTTAAAAACCTAACCCCAAACAACTTGGAGCTTATGGTCGAGTGGCCCAAAGTGGGTTAGGTTTAAAAACCTAGCCCTACCAACTTATCTGGACCCGACCGAGGGGCTTAAAACCTTTTTAATAAAAGCACGAGCCCAATTTGTGTAGAGTTGATGACATGGCAGCACTGTACGGACTTGCCTGCAAAGCGCGGAGGTGGCTGATGTGGCAGTACAGACAATCCGCTATTTACGAAAAGGCCCAGATGGTGCATGCTTTTGGGATTGGAGCTTTTGGGTATTTGTGCTTTTCATGCAACTGGTTTTGAAGAGGCCAGGGACCTTTATAAGTGTGTCAGGCCCCCTCTTCTCAGGAGATTAGCTTGGGAGCACTGCTAGAGAGAGGACCCTCGGACATTGTACTAAGGGGTGCCAGTCTTTGGGACCAGTGCATCTTGGCTAGAAACTCCGTCGTGCCATGTCGACTCTCCTCTTCTCTCTCTCCCTCTATTCACGTTTTTCTCAGTTGTTTGAAGTTTCTCACGTGTTGCAATAGATCTTTGGCTTGGAGTGTCCAAGTCTATTACAAGGCAAGTGCATCATGAAGAGGAACTCCGCCTCTCTCTCTCTCTCTCTCTCTCTCTCTCTCTCTCTCTCTCTCTCTCTCTCTCTCTCTCTCTCTCTCTCTCTCTCTCTCTCTCTCTTCCGAGGACGCTTCCACTATCTGTTCAGAGAGGGTTTTTGATCATTTTCTAACGTCATGAGATACGAAGATCATAGATGTCTTGGATTGTTTCTACTAGAGCTACACAGACATAGAGAGAGCTTGATGAGGACTTCACGGGAGAGCCAGTCTCAGAGACAGATCACAGATTTCTTCACACTAGCCAAGGGATAGCCAGAGGAGCAATCATCGCAGAAGATCTCAGATCCCACCCACACCAATGGTACGCAAATCGATCGAGCCATTAAGCTAGGTAGATCCAGGAGCCCACGACCATGGGGGGCCCCACATCATTGATGGAGATGGCAGCAGAGGATCCAAACCATGCAAGACAACCAGTCAGAGTATTGACCATGAAGGATATTGATGAGATTCGGCAACGACCAATGAGGGATCTCATCTGATGATTTGTATCTCATTTGATCCATCTTTGTTTCAGCTTTGTATCAACTAACCCATTATATCAGCCCTCACCCCATCACCCCTCCCCACCTACCTTGTTTCAGTTTCAATTGCAATCTTTTAGCTCTTTGTACTTCTTGTACTAAGACACTGTATCAGATTCACCAAGTGTAACTTTTGGTCTCATAGGTCACTTTAGTCACTTGAAGACGTTGATTCATTTCATCCCTCTCTCTCTCTCTCTCTCTCTCTCTCTCTCTCTCTCTCTCTCTCTCTCTCTCATTTCAAGAGCACTCACCCCCTCCGACGATTACTTCTCCTGAGATCTGGGGTCAATATGTAACATCATTATATATGGTATCTGGACAGCCTCCATTACCAGATCAGCTAGAGCCATGCTCTGCTACTAGTACTTTCTTTACTATGGAAATGATGGAAAAAGCCATTGATAAGATGAAGAAGAGAAGAGCATATGATCATGATGGTTTAGTAGCAAAACATCTGATCCATGCCAGGGATCTACTTTCAGAAGTCCTTGCTCGTCTGTTTAATCGGGTCATGTGTGAAGGATTACCTGAATCTTGGAAATTATCTACTATCGTACCTATTTTCAAGTCAGGGGATCTTATGATACCCGGGAACTACCGTACCATTATGGTAGGTCACACTTTGACCCGACTGTATGCATCCATTCTTGAACAAAAATTGAGTAGATGGGCAGAGAATGAGGGCATAAGAGCAACAGGACAAGCTGGATTCAGAAAGGTTTATTCCACTTTAGATCATATTCTTACGCTCAGAGCCATTATTGAGAAAGGAAGAGCAAACGGGAGAAGGATGTATTGTTGCTTTGTGGATTTTCAGAAAGCTTTTGATACAGTACCAAGGGCCAGATTGATGCGCAGGATGCAAGAGTTAGGGGTCCAAAAAGAGATTATTTGAGGGATCATGGCCTTAGACGGGTCGATAACTGGTTATGTACTTACTCCAGAAGGGGATTCCAACATTGTTCACTCCACTGTTGGAGTAAAGCAGGGATGCCCACTGTCCCCTACTTTATTTGGTATGTACATAGATGAGGTATGAGATTACATTGATAGAGAGGGTGATAGAGGGGCTCAACTTGCAGGGTCATGGATCCCTTTGTTGTTGTATGCAGATGATATTGTATTGATAGCAGAATCACCAGATGGAATGCAAAGGCAGCTAGATGCATTACATAAATTCGCGGAGGACAGTGGACTGTCGGTAAACTTGGGTAAAACCAAAGTTATGGTGTTTAACACCACACCGCAGTGGGTTAGGAGATCGGCACCTACATTTGCATATGGCCACGATACAGTAGAGTACACAGATGCATACACATACCTTGGTGTGGTATTTGCAGGACCGAAGTTTACTCTTAAGAAAGCAGCGGATGCTAGATTATCCAGAGCCTCTACGGCCCTGGGAGGGTTGGAAAGGATGTGTTCACAAGTGTAGTTTCAGGAACCACGAACAAAACTTTGGCTCTTTGATAGTGTGGTGGCTTCCGCTATGCTTTATGGGGTCCAGATTTGGGGACCATCTGTGGATCAGGATAATTGGAAGTCAATGGAGAGACCTTTGGTATCTATGATTTCCCGAATGATTAGAGCCAAGGCCTCCGTACCACACGCGATTACCCGAGCGGAACTAGCGGCCCCTCCGATAGAAATTGAAGCTCTTACCAGATCAGTGTCCTTTATACGTGGTTTGTGGGATACAAATAATTGCCGATATACTAGACTGGCCCTCGAATCCTCTCGACAATTGGCAATGAAAGGGGATACATCATGCTGGTATGCGCAATTGTCCTTGTGGTTTCTGTTGCTAATTGGACTATTTTCTTATTTTTAAAGATTAATCTCTTTTTTTTAGGATATTTTATTATGTACACTAAGAACTACTAAGAGATTGTAGCTACAGGAACTGCCATCAAGAACGGACAAACTCTGATGTATCATTTGATGGGTGACGGTAAAAATCGCGAAGGAGTTTCCGTAAGTTCGGTGGAAAGGGCCGGGTTACAAGTGCCCCTGATGCGTCACATGATGGGTGACGGGTGCATCAGTAAAGGGGCATCCAGTAGGCTAAGGAGGAAATCCGAACTGAGTAAGAGAATACGCGTAAGAACGCAAGCACAAGAATAAAGATGGGTTCAATGAAGCTTTTTACGAAAAGCAGGAACAGTCACGGGAAGGTAAATGCTTTCTCGCGAGGAGTCTGTGTCTGCATTGCATCTGTGTCGTGTCCTGCATCCAGGGACGCCTGGAATGTGTTCGTGTAGCATTATTTTCACTCACTAAGTGAGTTTTTAAAGTTTGAACAGGTTCACACTTTATTTTATAAAGTGGCCGGTCACTTTTAAATGACCAGCCCTTTTATTAATAAAATAAAGCAAGCAAGGCTCTTATAAAAAAAAAAGCCAGTGCTAAAACCTACGCAAGCGGCTGAAATCTGCGATCTCTCTCTCTCCTCTCTCTAGAAAACGCCAACTTCAGCGATTTTCTCTCTCCTCTCTCTAGGAGCGCCAGCCTCTGCTTTTTGGGCCTTTACTCCCGCGGGGTGCCAAGGCTTATAATAGGACAGTCAGCGTTCAATTTCCCAAGAGGCCGAGAGCAATAGCAAGAACTAGCGTTGGGATTCTCCGAGCAAGCAGCGACAGGTATAAGGTGTTCATACGTATTGTGAATTGTTGCTCTGTGTGGTTTGTTTTGCAGGAATCTCCCGTCTTACGGGAAGGCCCTTCACGGGAAGTACGGCTTCACGCCTAGGTCCCTTACGGGAAAGTACGGCTTCGCGCCTAAGTCCCTTACGGGAAGGAACGGCCTTGTGCCCAAGCCCTTTACGGGAAAGCACGACCTACGGGCCTAAGATTACAGAACGGAGGGGTTTCATCGGGTTCTCGTGCTTGTATAAGAATTCTCCCTCAATAAAAGAATACTCTTAACAGGGGGGGACCAGCCCATCTTCTGGTCCCCAATACTGTGTCGATCTTCTCCCTTCTCTCCCTTTTGCAAAGTATTTTATTTTCAGATTTCTAAGTGCTTGTGTACGCTCCCGTTTTGTGACAGTGGTATCAGAGCTCGGACTCCTCTCTTTCTCTGCAAAGAAGGACGATTCCGGGAAGAACGGGAAGAACCATGTCGGGCCAAGGGAGAAGCGTTGAAGAGGAGCTTCAACAAGTGCAAGCACAGCTTGCGGATTTGCAACAAATCTTACTGTTGCCAGAAGTCCAAAAGCTTTTGGGCGGAATGAAGAAAACGAATGGAACTGATGCAGCCAAGCATCCAGACAACACTGTTGGCGTGAGACCACAGGAGCCAAGAGAAGAAGAACGTGCCGAGGTGCACAAAGGATCTACGGATCCGAATGAACGGCCTACTTCAAGGAAAGGCCAAGAAAAAGCGCTCTCTTTGCTAGACGAGATCAAGGACATCTCTATCTCATCTCCATCTTACTCTCCTGATTATACTTCTACTTCTCCATCATCTCGTCAGAAGAAGGAAGCCGCTACTACTGCCACTACCCTACATCAACCTAAAGATATACCTCCATTCAAGAAGCATGGTCGCAAGTCTCAACATCTCATGAGAGTCTTCAAATCGGGCGACAAGGACATCAAGTTCGAAACCTACAACGGACGGAGAGACATCTCCAAAGCACTGTCCTTCATCAGACAGTTTGAAGTCGCCTTTACCAATGGGCACTTCACAGAAAAATCCAAATTACGCCATGTGGGGATGCACCTCAAGGAAACGGCAAGTAATTGGTGGTTAGCCAAGATTCTGGAAGGTTCTCAGGCCAGAACTTGGGAGAGCTTCAAATCTGAATTTTATGAACAATTTCTTCCGCCTGACTTCGAGCAGGACATACGGAAGGAATGGGACTGGCTTGCCCAGAAGGAACATGAAAGAGTAACGACCTATGTGGACAAGTATTGGTCGGTTCTTCTGAAGATCACTCCCTTCATGAAGATTGCCGACGAGGAAAAGAAACGAAAGTTCGAAGCGGGTCTCCAACCGCAGCTTCGAAAGAGTATGAAGGTGTATCCGCATGATACTCTTCAGAGGATGATGGAGTCAGCAATCATTGCTGAGGATTTGCACTCAACTGGGACGCCCAGAAAGATGGAGCATAGGACTTACCGTGCAAGACAAAGAGGGGTCTACGATGACCAAGGGGGCCAAGGAAGAAAACGTCCTCCATCTAGAGACGATGATCATTCTAAGAAGCCAGAGGACACTGGCAAGCAAACTAAGTACCTTTCTCCTACTCAACTTCAAACTTTTAGAGAGGAAGGAAGATACTTCTACTGTGGCGAGAAAGGACATATGAAACCGGACTGCCCGCTAAAGCAGCAATGGCAAGAGCAAGCCTCTACGAGGCAAGAGAAAGCAAGGAAGGAACCCACACCACCAAGCTCAAACTCAATTCCACATGTTCAAGGAAACACAGAAATGGAGAAAGGGAAGCGTCAACTTCTGAAGGGCTGGGGGTCTTTGAACAACCAGCGAGTAATGATTCTTTATGATCCAGGATCCACGGATAACTTCATCTCCCTGGATACTGTTGAACGTTTGTGCCTCCCACCGGCTCAACTTGGCACACCGGTTACATCCGGATCGGCATTCGAGGGGTTGACAACCAATGCAACTCCCGTGCAAGGACAGCTCAATCTTCGGATTGGCGAGTACAAGGACCGCGAATCATTTTTGATGGCACCTATCGAGGGATGTGATATCATCTTGGGTATGCCATCGCACTTTCACACGACACCTATTCCTGATTATGTGGAAAAGACCCTCACTTTTGATCATGCGGGTAAGAAAATAAAGATTCAAGCTGATACAGGAGATTGGCAGTTCCCAATTGTAAGCCATATCTACATTAAGAAAGAAATGAACAAGTGTGTTTCTGCTTACTTGATTTTTGCAAAGGCTAAAACTAGTAGGGACTCTCTCTCTAGTCTGGAAATTAAGCGTCTTCAATTTATTGAAAAGTACAAGGATTGTTTCACGGAAACACTTCCTGATGAACTCCCTCCGGTACGCCCGGAAGATCACCGCATAGATCTCATACCGGGTAGCTCGCCTCCCAATCAACCCCCTTATTGGGTGAGTCTTGCTCAGCAAGAGGAAATTTTGAAGCAAGTCAACGAGCTTCTAGAGAAAGGGTTAGTACGGCCAAGTGCTTCACCCTACTGCTCTCCAGTTCTACTGGTGCAGAAGAAAGATGGCACGTTTCGAATGTGCATAGACTATAGGTCTTTAAACAAGATCACAGTCAAGAATCGCTTTCCGATCCCTCGGATTGATGATATACTTGATAAGTTGCAGGGCGCAAGTGTCTTTAGTCGCATAGACTTAAAGAGTGAGTATCATCAGATACGGTTCGCCCCTGAGGATGGCCATAAGATTGCTTTCCGCACAACCTTTGGACTATATGAATTTTTGGTAATGCCTTTCGGCTTGACCAATGCTCCTGCGACGTTCAATCGCATGATGGACCGCATTTTCAGCCCGTATCGAGCTTTTACGGGAGTGTTCTTTGACGACATACTCATCTTCTCTAAGTCAGAAGAGGAACATCGGAAGCACTTGGACATAGTGTTTCAAGAATTGCGAAAGCATGAGTTGCATGTGAATGCAAAGAAGAGCGAGTTCTTTCTCTCAGAGATACACTATCTCGGCCATATAGTCTCTCACAATCAAGTGAGTATGGATCCTGCCAAGATCCGAGTGGTCGAAGATTGGCCTTTTCCCACTACGGTACATGATGTACGTAGCTTTCTCGGATTATGTTCCTAGTATCGAAGATTTGTCCGAGGATTTGCTCATGTAGCAGGACCACTTCATGATTTGACAAAGAAGAAGATTCCTTTCAGATGGGGATCGAGACAACAAGGAGCTTTTGATCGGCTCAAGTACTTGCTAAGCCATGGACCTATTTTGATAGTGCCTGACTTAAGGAAACCATTTGAGGTTCACTGCGATGCTTCGGGTGATTGCATCGGAGCAGTGTTAAACCAAAAAGACCATGGAATGGCTTATGAAAGCAGACGGCTTAAGGATGCAGAGTTGCATGCATCAATCTACGAAAAGGAACTCATGGCTGTGATTCACACCTTATCCAACTGGAAGCACCATCTTCTAGGAGCGGATTTTGTGATCAAGAGTGATCACCAGAGTTTGCGGTATTTTCTTACGCAAAGGAAACTATCTGAAAAGCAGATGAGATGGGCAACCTTTTTGTCTATGTTTCACTTCCAGATCCTTCACACGACTGGGAGTAAGAATGTAGTCGCAGACGCATTGTCTAGGCGGCCAAGGGTGAACGCTATCACTTCGGTGTATCACCAAGAATTAGAAGCACTACCGGATTTGTATCCGAATGATCCAGACTTCTCCACCATTTGGGGAAAGCTACATCGTGGAGAGAATGAGTTTCCCCATTCCATTCGGGACGGTTATCTCTACCACCATCAGGCCATATGTGTGGCGGAACCATTAAGAAAGAAGATCATGGATGAAGCACACGCTTCGCCTTATGCGGGTCATCGGGGGATTCTCCCTACGACCTTAGCAATGGAAAGATATTTCTTTTGGCCTAGCCTTAAAAGTGACATTGATAAGTATGTCAGGGAATGCTTGGTTTGCCAAAAAGTGAAGTATGATCGGCATAAGACGCCTGGGTTGCTACAACCTTTGCCTGTGCCTAATGAACCTTGGGAAAGTATTGCCATGGACTTCATCATGGACCTCCCTAGAACTCAGACTAGAAATGACGCGATCTGGACCATTGTGGACAGGTTTAGCAAGCAAGTAGACTTTATACCAGTCAAGAAAACGATCAAAGCAGATCATATGGCTAGGGTCTTTCTAGCACAGATCCTTAAGCATCACGGAATGCCTAAGTCTATTGTGAGCGATCGAGATCCTCGCATGACAGGAAATTTTTGGCGTGCCTTGATGGATAATCTTGGTACAAAGCTGAATTTTTCATTTGCCTACCATCCTCAATCGGACGGGCAAAGTGAGATAGCCAATTCCACAGTATTGGATATGTTAAAAGCTTACGTTTCAGACCGGCAATCTGATTGGGAGAAATATTTGCCTCTTGTCGAGTATGCGTATAACAATACCCTACACTCATCGACGGGGAAAGCACCTTTCGAGATTCTCTATGGTTGGCCTTTGCTTCCACCCATCCTTTTAACTAAGGATAAGATCTTTGCAACAGATGAATTTGTCCGGGATTTGGACACAGCCTACGGGCAAGTTAGGAGAGCTATTCTACGCTCTCAAGAAAAGCATAAGAGAGCTACAGACAAGCACAGAAGGAATCTTGACTTAACAGTCAGACAGTTAGTCTTACTCAAGTTTGAGAAGGCAAGACTTAAGAAACAAGCGTCTCATAAGGGGAAGGTGGTAAAACTTTCTACCCGCTACTACGGGCCGTTTAAGATCACTGAGCGAGTGAATGATGTCACTTTCCGATTAGAGCTACCGCCTAATTGGAAGATCCATAATGCTTTCCATGTCAGTTTACTCCGGCCGTATGTGGGACCGCCTCCAAGCCAGCCTAGTGCTGAGGAACCTCCTGAGGTTGAGGAAATAGAAGAAATACTCCAACCGGAGCAGATAGTAAGTCATCAGGAGCGGTCTCTCAAATCCAGAAAGATAACACGGAAGTATTTGGTTAAGTTTAAGAACTATTCGAATCTAGATGCTCAGTGGATGACGCAGGAGGAATTAGCAGCTTATCCCGAGATACTGGAGCTATATGTCGAAGCACTACATTTGAGGTCAACTGGTTAGAAGCCAAAGGGATGTTGGTAATTGGACTATTTTCTTATTTTTAATGATTAATCTCTTTTTTTTAGGATATTTTATTATGTGCACTAAGAACTGTTAAAAGATTAAAGTGGAGGTAGTTTTATTACTTGGGCTCACTACTGCTGCTCGCCCCCCCCTTGCTGCGCCATCGCTACCCCCCCCCCCCCCCCCCCCCCCCACACGCTGCCCCTACAGTGTCCCCCCACCCCCTTCAGCCCCTGCGCGTTGCCCTTCAGCCCACCCGCTGCCCCCCCCTATCTGCGCGCTGCCCCAAAGGCTGCCCGCAGCCCGCTGCCCTCCTCTCGCTTTGCCTTCCCCACTCCTTCCCCCCGCTCGCTACTGCTTGTGCACCCGCACATTGCACACCTGCCCTCTTCGTCCTCGCCGTCCCCCCCTCCCCCCCCCCTATCCTCTTCGCTCCCGAAGGCCCTCTGCACCTGGCTCGGCAGCACTTTCTCTTCGAAAAAAGTGCCTGGCTGACTTGTTTGCAGGTTTTTTCTTCACCGCCCGCTTCTTCGACTCAGCAGTAGACACAGATGGAGGCTCCAGCTTCACCTCAGAGGGACTCGCCTAAAGCCCCCTCGCCCGACCCCGCTGAGCCCACCATTCGACTTGCTCTTTCGCCGACAGAGCAAGCGAGCCTTGCCGCAGAGGTAGAACGCTTGCAGGCGACTTCTGTCATCTGCAAGGTTCTCGGCACTCGTCCTAGCAGAGGAGAGCTGTGAGACCTTCTCCAGGCCCGCCTCCTCGTAGAGGTGGGCAAGATCTTGGATGTCCAGATTCTCGGATGGGGGTACTACCAGATTGAGTTCGAGACTTCCGAGATGGCCTCCAAGGTCATAGCTATGAGTCCATTGGCCATCCGAGCATCACGTGCCCACTTTCGACAGTGGCGACATGGTTTTGACCCGACTTCGGATGTGCTAGTAGAGGAGGCGGACATCCCCATCTCAGTCTGCTTTCCGGGTTTACGGAGGGAGTACCTTCCACTTCTCTCCAGGATTGGCTCCGCCATCGGGACTGTCGTGGAGACACCTCGTACGGCAGCATCAGTAGCTGCCAAGGCGGCTGGCATCCCTTCAGTTCGAGTTTTGGTCAGAGATACCCACACACTCCCGAAGGTCATCCTTCTGCCTCGGGTGAGTGGGGGTTGGTTTAGACAGAGTGTGGAGTACTCGGGTCTCCCGAACCAGTGCTTCATTTGCAGACAGATGGGCCACCTAGCGAAGGCTTGTCCACGGAGGAGACCACGACCCGCACCTCAGCCTCAGCCCCAGCCTGCCAAGGCTGGGCCGCACCCACAGCCAGCGACACAGCGCACAGATTCAGCGCCACCCTCCGAGCCTGGGACTCCAGCGGAGGAGGGGTGGCAGCACGCCCGTGGCCGTCGACGCCAGGGGCCATAGCGACAGCCTGGCACTCAGAGTGGCCCTCAGATGCCTACTCAGTAGCAATGGGTTCCCACGGGGAACCACTTTGGCCCTCTTGAGCAGGAGGAGCCCCCTACGCCAGCCTCCACCTCCACTTCACCCTCGCCAGCCGCCTCGCCTTCCAATCTCCCCTTCCTCCTCATCCCCTCCCCCGCCCTCTGCTCCCGTCCACTCCCCACCTCGCCCCCCCCATGTCTCTATCGCCCCACCCCGTTTCTTTCTTCACCGCCCGCTTCTTCGACTCAGCAGTAGACACAGATGGAGGCTCCAGCTTCACCTCAGAGGGACTCGCCTAAAGCCCCCTCGCCCGACCCCGCTGAGCCCACCATTCGACTTGCTCTTTCGCCGACAGAGCAAGCGAGCCTTGCCGCAGAGGTAGAACGCTTGCAGGCGACTTCTGTCATCTGCAAGGTTCTCGGCACTCGTCCTAGCAGAGGAGAGCTGTGAGACCTTCTCCAGGCCCGCCTCCTCGTAGAGGTGGGCAAGATCTTGGATGTCCAGATTCTCGGATGGGGGTACTACCAGATTGAGTTCGAGACTTCCGAGATGGCCTCCAAGGTCATAGCTATGAGTCCATTGGCCATCCGAGCATCACGTGCCCACTTTCGACAGTGGCGACATGGTTTTGACCCGACTTCGGATGTGCTAGTAGAGGAGGCGGACATCCCCATCTCAGTCTGCTTTCCGGGTTTACGGAGGGAGTACCTTCCACTTCTCTCCAGGATTGGCTCCGCCATCGGGACTGTCGTGGAGACACCTCGTACGGCAGCATCAGTAGCTGCCAAGGCGGCTGGCATCCCTTCAGTTCGAGTTTTGGTCAGAGATACCCACACACTCCCGAAGGTCATCCTTCTGCCTCGGGTGAGTGGGGGTTGGTTTAGACAGAGTGTGGAGTACTCGGGTCTCCCGAACCAGTGCTTCATTTGCAGACAGATGGGCAACCTAGCGAAGGCTTGTCCACGGAGGAGACCACGACCCGCACCTCAGCCTCAGCCCCAGCCTGCCAAGGCTGGGCCGCACCCACAGCCAGCGACACAGCGCACAGATTCAGCGCCACCCTCCGAGCCTGGGACTCCAGCGGAGGAGGGGTGGCAGCACGCCCGTGGCCGTCGACGCCAGGGGCCATAGCGACAGCCTGGCACTCAGAGTGGCCCTCAGATGCCTACTCAGTAGCAATGGGTTCCCACGGGGAACCACTTTGGCCCTCTTGAGCAGGAGGAGCCCCCTACGCCAGCCTCCACCTCCACTTCACCCTCGCCAGCCGCCTCGCCTTCCAATCTCCCCTTCCTCCTCATCCCCTCCCCCGCCCTCTGCTCCCGTCCACTCCCCACCTCGCCCCCCCCATGTCTCTATCGCCCCACCCCGTTTCTCTTCTCCCCCTCCCCCCCCCCCCCCCCCCCCCCCCCCAGCCCCTTCTCCCCCTCCTCCTGCTTCAGTACCACAGTCGGCTGAGGAGACTGGTCCCTCGCGGCAGCTAGGAGATCTCTTGGCAGCGCCTTTGCCACGAGTTGCCTAGCGAGAGAGGGTCAGCCCTTCATGCGGCCCCCTCTGCAGATTCAAACATCTTCTCTTGCAACTATCCCTCGTGGTTTGACGAGCATTGACCTTCGACGCCGCTGGGATTTCTTCGATTACGGGTTCACTCGCTTTCTCGGCGATTCCGCAGCAAACCACGAGGTACCCTGCTTCAGAGTCCACGCTTTGTTCCTCGCCGCTAGGGGGACAGAGGCCTTGGACTCAGCAGTTGGTTTCTCCTTCCCCCTCTGTGGTAGGACTGAGACACAGTGGTCCCTCGACTCAATGGTGGGATGGTTGCATACACAGGTTCTTGAGTTCTCTCACCACATGGGAGAACTTGGCGTTACAGACTTGCTGCAGACTTTGTGGCCACTGGCCAAGTTTGCGGTGACACCCCCAGACTCAGCAGGATGTAGACACATTGTGGTGTACTTTTTTGCTGATACGCAGTGTTTGCCTTGCTATGTATACATCCATGAGGACTCCTGGACAGAGGAGGTTGCTTTACGCACGGCTCGCTCTGCTTGGGCTTGGACCAGGCACTCACTGCAGTCTCGCCTATCTAGAGGATGCTCGGATGCGGATTACTCCCCATCCAAGCCAGCCTCGAAGATAGCTCGTCTTGCTGCTGCGGCAGCATCTGTTCTCTCTCGCTCCCCATGAGGATCGTCTCGTGGAACGTGCAGGGACTAGGTGGGCCCCAGTTTCAGCGATAGCGGGGTCGATTGCGTCAGGAGCTTCAGCGTTGCCTTGTGGGAGGAGAGATTGATCTCCTTATGCTTCAGGAGCACCATTTGTTTGAGAGCCGCATTCGGCGATGTGGTCAGATTTTGCGTGGACGCTATGATACCTTTTGGTCAGCTGCTTTTGGACTTGGAGGAATCCAGGGAGGGGTATGTATGACTATTGCGGACTCATTGCAACAGGCCATTGTGGGCAGAGGGATTATTGTGCCAGGCAGGGCTCAGTGGATTACTATGCAGGTTCAGGGTGGCCATGTGGGTTTCCTGAACATCTATGCGCCCAATGTGGCGAGTGCTCATGCAGAGTTTTGGTCACAGATTGTTGAGTCTTTGCCACAGGCTGACCAGTGGTGTGTAGGAGGGGACTTCAACATGTTGGAGGACCCTTCTGACAGCATCGGAGGCAGCCATGCTACTGTGCATGGAGTCGAGTTAGCAGCTTGGGAGAGGTTGTGTATGACTTTGAGGGTCTCGGATACATGGCAGCATTCTGGCTTTGTGAGGCCTCCAGAGAGTCTTGCCTTCTCTAGATCGGACCACAGAGTGGGAGGAGTGAATCTATCGCGCATAGATCGCTTCTACACTAGTGACCACTTCAGTGACTTGGGGGAATCAGTGGGCATCCTGGCAGGGACATCCTTCTCGGACCATGCACCAGTGATCCTCACAGTGGCAGACAAGCAGAGGAGTGGGAGCACGATGCTTCGCATCCCAGAGCGGGTCTTGTTGGACTCAGCACTCAGAGAGAGGGTCGAGGCTCTATGGACAGAGGGCACGGACAACCAGGCTCCACCTGCAGACAGAGTGGCCTCAGGCCTAGCTCAGCTTAGCCACTTCTTTCTCCAGGAGTCTCTGGCTCGACGGGCTACAGCGAGAGAGGAGGAGCAGCGTCTCAGACGAGGCATTGCTTCACTACAGAGGATGCAGGAGCAGCATCCAGACAGTCCATGGTTGGAGGAGCAGTTACAGTAGGCTCGACAGGAGCTTGCTTGCACAGAGGAGAGGCGCCATGAGTTTCCCTTTCACCGACAGGCATCTCAGTGGACTCAGGTGGGTGACAGAGTGACAGGTGCTTTTTTTGAGATAGTGGGACCTCGGCACTCGCATGCCAAGGTCAATCAGTTGAGGAGACCAGATGGGTCAGTTGTTTGTGAGCCAGATGATATGCGTGCAGTTGCTACTGACTTTTACCATGAGCTACTGTCGGCTGAGCCCGAGTCAGAGACACAGGTTGCATGCAGGGAGCAGGTTTGGGCACAGATGCCTTGTCTTGTGACTGAGGAGATGCGCCAGAGGCTAGAGATACCTCTTCAGCTTGAGGAGCTGCACACGGCTCTTAGGGCCCTCCCTCGTGGTAGCTGTCCAAGTGAGGAAAGGCTGACTCCCAGCTTCTTCTTAGAGTACTGGGACCTGCTTGGCCCAGATCTTTGTAGTGCCTTTTAGTACATTCTGCACACAGGAGTGATGCCGGATAGCATGAGTGAGGGCCTGATTTACCTCATTCCAAAGGAGGGTGGCTCCTTGGATGAGATTCGACAGTGGCGCCCCATCACCATTCTCAACTCAGCCTACAAAATTCTTGCCAAGGCTCTGCGTTTGAGGATTCAGCCACTTTTGGAGAGCCTTATACATGGGACTCAGACAGGTTTTGTCAAGGAACGCAGTATCCTAGACAACATCTTCACTTTTTGGGAGGCTTCTGCCCTTGCACGGCTCCGTGGGGAGGACCTTGTGATTCTTCTTCTCGATTTTGAGAAGGCAAGTTGACTGGGACTTTCTAGAGGGCACGCTACGCAGGATGGGCTTCTCAGATGCTTGGATCAGAGGGATGTCAGCTTTGTACAGACAGGCTCACAGTCAGGTGCTGTTGGCAGGAGGTAGAGGTGAGCGCTTCATGCTCACACGTTCGGTCACACAGGGCTGTCCTCTTGCCCCTTTTCTCTTTCTGTTCTATGCGGAGGCGATGAGCAGATTTTTGGTGTCACAGCAGGTTGGTTTGAGAGGCTTAGCACTCCCTATACGGGGAGGCTTCTGGAGGGCCAGGAGGCCAATCTACACAGATGTGAGCAAGCTTTGGAGACCTTCTGCTGTGCATCGGGCGCATTGATCAACTGGAGAAAGACAGTGGCTTTCTCGGTTGGCAGTGCTCCTATGCCAGATTGGATGCCAGGAGAGGGTTTCAGGTGGATTCCTCCAGGGACTGCAGTTCGGTACTTGGGTTGTCAGGTTGGTTTGGACTTGTCCCCCGAGCAGCAAATTGCTCCTCTTCTCCTGTCCATCAGGAGAAAGCTGTTACATTGAAGCTCAGCACGACTTTCGCTGGCTGGTAGAGTAGTAGTTGCCAACCAGGTGTTGTTGGCGACTATGTGGTACATCACTTCTTGCTGGATCTTCTCGAGTTCTTGTATCAGCCAGGTAGAGAGGCTGATCAGGAACTTCCTTTGGTCAGGTCGCAATACTCACATTGCCCGAGCCAAGGTGGCTTGGTCGGTCATCACACCTCCTTGTTCTCAGGGAGGGCTTGGGATCATTGATCCTGCACAACAGAGCAGAGCCCTTCTTGGGAAGTTTGTCGTCAGAGGACTTCTTCCAAGCGAGGAGCCCTGGAAGGAATTCTTGTTGCAGAGGCTTCGTGCCAGGGTGCCTCAGTCAGGAGGTCCTTGGCAACCTTAGACCAGATGGATCTTTTCAGAGCTGCGCCGAGTTGGTTTGAGCAGGAGACTGGAAGACAGATTCGCTGTGAGTTTGCTTCGATCTTGGGAGCTCTTACGGCGTGGCCTAGAGCGTAGACAGCCGACGTGCACAGAGGAGCGCCTACAGCAGCCCCTCGTCTGGAACCCCATGGTTAGCACTCAGAGAGGCCACTTGGTTGGGAGTCGGCCTCATGTTTCTTGGGGTCCCATGGCGGCAGGTCCAGCGCGTGCTCTAGGTGACTGGCTAGAGTTCACAGGTTTGTCAGAGGAGGTGCAGGCTGTCCAGCTGCAGGGCATGAGAGGGGTGCAGAGCATGTGTAAGGACATCTCAGAGTCAGTTCCAGCTGAGTGGCTCACGCCTCTCAAGCCAGTAGCACCCCGGTGGATGGGAGCCTTCACACGACTGGAGGTTCTCATTTCAGTCAGGGCTTGCTCAGAGACTGTCCCAGCCCTGTTCTTCGAGCTTCAGGGTAGGGGACGATTACAACGAGTTGCAGTAGAGGCCCCGCAGGTAGCAGAGTGCTGTCTCCAGAGGATCCGAGTTGTGGGCATCTGTGGGAGGACTTGCGTCATAGACCCTGACCCAGCAGCTCTTGAGACTGGACAGTGGAGGCTATGGGCTTGGGAGTGTTGTCCACTGGCACGAGTACAGTGGGATCCTGGTGAGTGGCTATGGAGGGACCCCTTCTCTTCTGCCGACCGCCCAGGAGTCCCCTTCTTTCAGTACATTGTTCAACTTGGACGTCATATACTTGCAGCGCAGAGAGAGGCCCGCCCCGCTGCAGCACGTCATTGGCAGGAGGAGGGCCTCACAATCGAGTTCTTGGCAGCTTTTTGGCAGAGGCTGTGGGACTCCAGACAGCCGAGGCGAGTCACCTTGTTCCAGTGGCTGGTTGCACACAGAGCCACAGCAGTAGGGAGCTGGCTGGTGCATAGTGGTCTCTCGGCCGCATATGCAGCCTGTGATCAGTTGGTGGAGAGTCAGCGTCACTGTCTTTGGGACTCTCCCTCGGCCCAGCAGGTGTGGCTACGTGTTCTTCGGCTGATGCCTGCCCTCTCCACGACTCGACAGTACACTTGGGGGGCAGCGGCTTAGTCCACCCTCACGGGCCCAGCACTTCAGTTTGAGCTATCTTCCACCAGCAGGATGGTAGTGATACAAGGGGGGCGACCTACACTCCAGCCTGCTACAGAGATTACTCCACAGGAGTGGTGCAGTGAGAGAGAGGAGTGTTGGGAGCTCATCAACGGCCTAGCTCTCTGGTTCATCTGGCGGGCCCGCTGTTTCCGCATCTTTGAGGCTCGTCCTGTGCCACCAGCAAAGACTGTTCGTGACTTTTGGCTAGAGCTGATCCATACTCTCAGAGGACAGCTTGAGGGACTACAGGGCAGCTCCGACCGCATGCGGGAGGGCCGCGAGGCTTTTCTTCGACTCTGGCGCCCTGGGCCTTTCTACACCATAGTCCAGGGGGTGCTCAGATGGCACTACTGTCCACCTGTGTGGCTCTTCCCTCCTCCCATCTCTTGATTTAGCCTCATTGTATATATGCTGTTTTTTCATTGGGAGAGTCTCCCCATCATGCTTGTTGTAGCCCTCTCTTGCAGAGGTGGATGTAGCCCTATGGGCAATTTTCATTAACTAATAGAAGGATCTTTTTCTCCAAAAAAAAAAAAAGCTCTTAAAAGATTGTAGCTACAGGAACTGCCATCATGAACGGACAAACTCTCATGTGTCAGTTGATGGGTGACGGTAAACATCACGAAGGAGTTTCCCTAAGTTCGGTGGAAAGGGCCGGGTTACGAGTGCCCCTGATGCGTCACATGATGGGTGACGGGTGCATCAATAAAGGGGCATCCCGTAGGCTAAGGAGGAAATCCGAACTGAGTAAGAAAATACGCGTAAGAACGCAAGCACAAGAATAAAGATGGGTTCAATGAAGCTTTTTACGAAAAGCAGGAACAGTCGCGGGAAGGGAGATGCTTTCCCGCGAGGAGTCTGTGTCTGCATCGCATCTGTGTCGTGTCTTGCATCCAGGGACGCCTGGAATGTGTTCGTGTAGCATTATTTTCACTAACTGAGTGAGTTTTTAAAGTTTGAACAGGTTCACACTTTATTTTATAAAGTGGCCGGTCACTTTTAAGTGACCAGCCCTTTCATTAATAAAATAAAGCAAGCAAGGCTCTTATAAAAAAAAAAAAAAAGCCAGTGCTAAAACCTACGCAGGGGGCTGAAATCTGCGATCTCTCTCTCTTCTCTCTAGAAAGCGCCAACTTCAGCGATTTTCTCTCTCCTCTCTCTAGGAGCACCAGGCTCTGCTTTTTGGGCCTCTATTCCCACCGGGTGCCGGGGCTTATAAAAGGACAATCAGCGTTCAGTTTCTCAGGAGGTCGGGAGCAGCAGCAAGAACTAGCGCTGGGATTCTGGAGCACGTGCTGGCGACAGAGTTTGCAAGTGTTCGCGTGACGACTGAGTACGGAGGTCGATTCTCTGAGCAAGGAGCGACAGGTATAAGGTGTTCATACGCATTGAGAATTGTTGCTCTGTGTGGTTTGTTTTGCAGGAATCTCCCGTCTTACGGGAAGGCCCTTCACGGGAAGTACGGCTTCACGCCTAGGTCCCTTACGGGAAAGTACGGCTTCGCGCCTAAGTCCCTTAGGGGAAGGAATGGCCTTGTGCCCAAGCCCTTTACGGGAAAGCACGACCTACGGGTCTAAGATTACAGAACGGAGGGGTTTCCTCGGGTTCTCGTGCTTGTATAAGAATTCTCCCTGAATAAAAGAATACTCTTAACGGGGGGGGGGGGGGGGGGGGGGGGGGGGGACCAGCCCATCTTCTGGTCCCCAATATTGTGTTGATCTTCTCCCTTCTCTCCCTTTTGCAAAGTATTTTATTTTCAGATTTCTAAGTGCTCGTGTACGCTTCCGTTTTGTGACAGTTTCACAGAAACGGGTTCAGTATGGAAAGATTACCCCCCTTCCAATACTCTCTTGAGGCTCCATCACTGGCAATTACACGAACGGAGATTAATAAAATCATCCGACAGGATCTTATACAGTTGGATACTAAGAGGACATGGGTAGACCATACACAAGAATTGGGCACGAAGATGGCCGACTACAAAGAAAACTTCCTACAACTATCTGAAGATGGATTTGTGATTCGCCCGAGTTACATGGATACCCACCCGTCTCATGGTTTGAGATGTGCTATTGGTCAGATTCGTACATCCTCACACCAGTTGGAAATTGAATTTGGCAGATTTAGGGGAATTCCACCTGAGAGCAGAATTTGCAAGTTATGCGGAATGGAGCTAGAGACAGAATTACACTATATATATGCCACTGCACAGTATACTATGAGATACGTGGGCGTTTTCATTGCCTCTTTAAAGAAGGCTTTGGACCTCTAGATAGAATCATGCAATACCAAGATCAAAGATGCTTAGGCTTGTACCTACTGGAACTACATTGGCACAGGGATAATCTAATGAGAAGACAAAGAGCACTATAGCCTCAGAGGCAGATCACAGATTTCTTTGGATCGAGAGAAGCAGGAGTGGAAGGGGAAGCAAGAGGCCAGCAGCCAACACAAAGGAGTACCCACATTCATACCAAAGGCACCCTAATTGACAGAGCGATTGAGCTTAGGAAATCGAGACGACCACGACCAAGATGCAGAAGCACACTTCACCGGAGGAGACTACAACAAAGGATTAGAAGCATTCTTGCCAAATACCCAGAATGCTCCTAAGAAGTTTATTTAATACTTTGTATTTAGTTTTTTCACATTTACTTTCACACTTTCACACTTTTCACACTTAGTACTTTAGTACTAAGGTACCCAGACATTGTAACAGATTCACCACTGTTGTAGCAGTTTGGTCTCATAGGTCATTCTGGCCTTTTGAAGACATTAATGTAACATTTCATTTCGTTTCATTTCTCTCTCTCTCTCTCTCTCTCTCTCTCTCTCTCTCTCTCTCTCTCTCTCTCTCTCAAAGTTCGGTTATTGCAGTTAATGTTCGTATGTTGCTATTGAGTTCTCGCTTCAGTATCCAAGTCTGTTACACTACTATGTTATGAAGCTTCTTCTTTTCAAGCTCATAACTAAACCCATGGATTCCACTCCTTTTCTCTACAATAAACTTATATTGATTACTTATTGATGCTTTCAAGGAGAGGAGAATGACATATAAGGATCAAGTTGCTTATGTCATGGAAATCGTAACCTCAACGGTCTTATGTATATTCAAGGTTCTCTTTGTTGTAAAGAGCTCCAAGAGCACGAGTAATGAAAAGCCTTTTGAGGAAAGGTCTGCGTTATAAAATCCGGCCCTCAATCTTGTGTCGTCTCATGTTAATCTTTCCTTAAATTTGGTTATAAGCATACTAGTAATATGTCTCTGTAAATGATGCTTGGTTATGCACCCCAAAATGTAAGCTATGCTAAGGTGAATTTATGCCTAAAGCAAGCTAAAACTAATTAAAGTTTCAATGAAGTACACATCTCAATTGACCTTAAATGACAAAGCAATTTATACAAATTGAGCTTTGAGCATTGGATTTCAAGTTATACATGTACAACCCACCCAGAAACTTAATATGATTTATACACACAACCATCTCAGGTAAGAAAATGAGTATCACATTACAAATTTTGAGCAAGGGGATGCTTAACTTCCTGCCCCCATAGCTCCATAATCTTGAGTAGCGATTGTGCCTTTTCCCAGCTGTATAAGCTTGACTTCATAGACCATGCACTTGGGGGTACTCAATTTAGTTGCATAATCCTCCATGGCTTCAGAACGTGATACAGCTCTATTATTCTTATCAAACATTGTGCCAACTAAGACACGGTATAAGGAAGCTTCTTCCCAACTCAGTGGGCCCAATAGACTATTCCTTCATTGAATGCGACTCAACCTCCTACACAAAAAAGCCCTTTTCTTTCCCAGGCATGTCTTCACTCTCATCCACTTTCAACTTGCTCATTGATCCTTCACTTCTAATTGTGCATCAGGTTTCATCATATGGGCTAACTTTCTTGCATCATTTCAGTAGGGAATATCACGCACTAGTTCATAAGATGTACATAGCAACAACTCAAATTGAGAATTTGCATCGCTATACCTGCATGCGATGAACTTTTTTGGAACTGTTTCGATGAAATCAAATTATTTCTTTGCAATTAGCACTCAAGGTTCCTGATTTGGAACAGTTTTGATGAACACAATAACCTCCGCAGACATGCACCATTAGCAAACTTTAACACATCAGGTACTGTCCGCACAAAATAAAACATGTCTTGAATTTGCATCTAAAATCCAAACAGAGCGCCTACCCTTGAGCACCATGATTACTGTGTCTGGGACTAGTGCAAAAAGAAGGAAGAAACAAACAAACAAAATAAGAAAGCCAAAGTCTCATAGGAGGAGTTATTCAACAAACCTCTTTTATCTCCTTCCACATGTCATTGGCTGAAAATTCACCATCTTTGCCTGACAGTGAGAAGCAAGGACATGCAGACACATGCACTTCATTAGTGTTCTGGGCTGCAATTGCAAAAGTTAGTGGTGAATGACCCTTTGCTGTCCTGCATTCCATCCAGAGAAAAGAATTAAATTTTATATTGACCTCTTGGGCTTAAAAGCGCACTTGATTGTTTTCATCAGAAACTCAACATTGCAATCCAAAACATCTTTTAATGAAGCTATTCAGACAGTACTATGTTACAGCAGTATTGTCATTACATTTAGAACTAAGAAATACATGCACGTCTCTGCAGTCATCTCACATGAACAAAAAGACCAAAATATCACAATGTGATTGAGAGATTCCAATGCTAGTTAAAAGCAACAAAAAAGATGTCCAAAACTGGATAACCAAGAATCAACAGAAAGTAAGCAAATTGCAGACCAACCCTCAGACAAAAGAGCAAAGGAGCAGCAACTTGCTTGTGATGTAAAAGGACGCCACTGACACCATCTTCTTCTCTGCTAAAAGGTTGAAATAGTTAAGAACCATGTGAAACCATGATGTCAAAAAGAGACCCACAAAGAGAACATTACTTGAAGCTTTCATTGAAATGGCCACCAGATAAGTGCGATAATCCACCGACAGAATTCTGTGAAACCAGCATGCACAGAATGTCTCATTGACTAGTCACTGACTATTTCAAAGCCTGTTCCCCCATATGCCATACCAACCAGCTAACCTAGGATAAATGAAAATCGCAAAGAGTTCAAACAGATTGTGTGCATTTCCAATCATGTAAACCCACGATCTTACCGCCCAGGTAAAAAGCAAGCTTACGCTTGCATTACCCTTTCCTGTATTGACCACCTGTCATAATCACAAACTTTTAGTTACGTATCCCATTTATTGCTAAGCCCCAATTTGACACCTGCATGGCTCTGGAGAGCTTACTGTGTAAGAGAAAACTGCTGAAGGCAAGCAGCTCTCTCTGTAGTTGTTCGGAATAAAAGGAGATATTTGACGACATGATATTTTCAGCTCTGGATCTGGTTCCCCTGTTTGTAGAGAAACCATACAGGCGAAGCTCGTTAACAACCAGCTTCACTGACCATCTCTAACAGAGGAACTTCAGACCACAAAGCCGCAAAAGACATGTACTAAAAATTCAAAAATGGAGGGAATTCAGTTCACCTTCATAGATTGTCCAAGCTCTTGGGAAAACAGCATGGTAGGTTGAATGCTGGCCATCCATATTCCAGTCCCAAGATGAGATACCAGCATTTTCCACTGCTCTGCACCAAGCAAATAATCAACCGTTGATAGACCAAAACCCGAAGTCTCTCGCTAATACACTCTTACGAAAATCATCATTTTGCAAATTTTTGTAGGAACTTCACATTGCAAGAGAGAGTTTTAGGGTTTTAGCAAAATCTGCATAAGGGTTGTTTCCTTGAATTGGTATTTATTTTTAACAAACAGCTATGTAAGGTTCAACAGCTGCTGCAAATTTCTTTATACCAAGATACATCCAGGAAAAACCCAGCTTCGCCTTAAAGGAAAGTGCACGTTTATAGACTCAAAAGTACCAGCAATTATACAACCATGACCTCTATCATGCATAGTACTGACTGAATACTACAATGTCACCACTAACTTCATCAGTGCCCATAGCAAATAGGTACCACACATGATGCAGACCTTAACTGCTAAACAGACCAGCAGTTTTAAGGGATTGCCAGGCCTGTTTTCGGGTTTCTTTTCCTGTGTTTTGGGTTTCATTGGTTAACCTCAAGTATTCCTACAATTCTTCACTTTAATGGGGAGCAGGCACTGATGCAATTGTGTAAGGCTCAAAAACCAATGCCAAAGGTGATTCCACCTCCACTGTTAATACAGAAGGCATGGAAATTGTCACCAATGTATTTGAAGTTTTTAAATCATGTGCATAACTGACTCATGCCGAAGATACACCTATGGAAGCAGTATGCCTCGTCATCAACAGTCGATCTGAACTGCTGAAGGCCCATTGGAAGATGACTTGGAAACCTTGAAAGTTTGCTAACTACCTGCCAAAATTTATACCATGGAAGTCATCAATTCGAAGAGGATGACACCTATTGATATAGACCAGGGCCTTCATGCCTTCATTTCATTGAAGAATGTAAAAAGTTGGATGCTGATATATTTGGGCAAGCACCGGTCTCATGCAAGGGCCAACATAGATTTAGCTAAGCTCATGCAGAGGAATCTCCTCCAGCTCAAGATAACCCTCCTCCATAGTTGGACAGCCAAGAGGAGGTACCCACTATCACCCATGCAAGCACAGAGGGTATGGTGGTAAATCTTGGGACAAACCTTCCACCTCATCTTCTCCATCGTCTTCTTTTTCCATCTTGGGTGATTATATGCATAACACAATAGCAATTTTGATAGCCAACAATGAAAAGAAGTCCTTAGACTATTGTGACCAAGGGGTCGTGCAGTAACATCTATCAGACTATTAATAACTTGACACAAAGACAATAACCAAGACCAACTCTGAAGCTGAGATTCAACACAGTCAAGTAGACCACAAACCAAACAATTCTATAGACAGCAACGGGACCAATTAGCACATATGATGGACCCTCTGCTTTTAGTATATCATCACAGGGATCCAGAATTGGTTCAGAAACAGGAATTGGAAAAAGTGTGGACAATCACTCCATGTCACCGAAACGGGTAAAAAAAGGGAAATAAGCTGCACCTTTTCGCAGTTCCTCTTTGTAAACGATAGAGCCAAACAAGAACCTTCCATACTCATACACAACCTGTTCTCATTATTCCAGATCTTTCAAAATCATGTGTCCTTAGATGTGACGCTTATCAAAACAGTCATGGTTCTGTGTTGAGGTAAGAAGGGCATGTGGTGGCATATATTCGAATGATCATCAGAATTTCCAACATTTTAGAATGTCCAGCATCCTCTTTAATAATTGATTTGTTTAAATATACCAATAAGATGGGCCAACTTTCTATCATTGTTTCACTTTCTGACTCTAAACTCAAGGGGAAGACAAACACACTTGTCGGGCTAATTTCTCATCAACCTCACATTGCTTCACATACCGTTGTTTCTTGCCAAGATTTAGACACACTTCTGAGGCTTTTATGCTTTGGATGGCAGAGATCTATGACATGACCACGTCTATATTAATTTCTTTTGGATAATACCCTAGCTACAGATCTCTTCTCTGTCATGAGAATTCAAAGATCACCAAGCAACTACAACCAAGAGTCATTTTTGAGCCGCATGCTCCACCATATGCTGCACTTCAAGCGGCACTTCCTACCATCAAATCCAAAGAAGAAGGTGAATAAAGAGTGTTTGATTCATCAATAAGTCAAATATGATCGAGCCAAGATGCCTGATGTATTGTACTACATTTTTACCTTGACATTTTAGTTTGCCAACTGCTTTTGCTGGAAACCTTAAGTTGATCTGACTACTTGAGCAAAAGCTCACTTTATTCATGTTCACAAGAATATCAACGAACTACATCGTTTTTTGTGAGTGATCGAGGTGGGCGGATGACAAATTGGACAATCCAAGATTGTAAATTCTAAGTTGGTAGCTGTGCATATCAATAATAGAGCTAGGAGAAGTATCTTAGCTTCCACTTAATGAATATGCCAACAACACCACCACAAAATCTATGAGTAAATCCTGAAGAATGGCAAAAGATGGAGAAAGTGATGGCTTTCAGAACTCACATGTTTAACTAAACAGAAGAACTACTCTAATTTAAATATTTTATCTGTACGGGCAGGTCTCTTCTATTTGTAGAAAGCTATAGACAGTTTACCCAAGTTCTGTTGGCCGACCAGGGTACAGCACAGAGCTGTACTTTTTTCCTCCATCACGTGAAACAAACACCTGAAGGCGTGTTGAAAATACAGCATGGAGCAAAGGACCTCAAAAAGTCAGAAACTTTACAACTGCATCGAACAGTACATCAGAAATTTACAAATTTTCCACTGGTCAGCTTACCGAGAACTGATTTGCCAACACTGGTGCTTCTTCACAAACACCAGGAACCAGCTGCCACCGCCTGAACTCGCCTCTAAATCCGCGACCTATACTCCCAGAGCTACAGAGAATAAGAAAAATTCATAATGTAAACAGCAAGCAAGACATGTTTTATTCGTGACTAAACACTTAGGAAAAACAATCCTTTGATTCAAGCATACCCCATTCCACCAAGTGGGACACCATGACAAGCTGATGGATGAATCTGTCGACTGAAGGGATCGATTGGTGGTGTCTACGGCATCAAACAACTACATTTTAATAAATTGATCAACAATTAAAAGCAATGTATATTTTATTGTGCACACTAACAAGCTGACAAATGAAGCAAATACCACAAAGTGATGCCACGTCAATTGATCAACAATTAAAAGCAATGTATATTTTATTGTGCACACTAACAAGCTGACATATGAAGCAAATACCACAAAGTGATGACACGTCACTGCTACCGATATTAAACAGACAAGAAGAGAGAGAGAGATGCCTGAAATTGGTGACACAGACAGCCATACGGTCCTGGAATCGTGCCATGTTGCTGCCATACTGTACTGTTGATGTGGCATGAGACTTGTGTTTAGCGAGGTGCTATTGGGCGCAAAGCTTTTGTATCAGATGCTTTTCAGAGTCAAGCTTTTGTGTCAGTTGTTTTTGGCTACAATACCTATAAAACTGTACCCCCCGGCATCACTTCTGCTAGATCAGTGCATGGTTGCACAGTTGCAAAGTGACTCCTGTAGCAGGGCTACAATGTCACTGGCACATGACAGGCAATTATGTGCAGTTGTTCTAGAGTTCACACTGGACGGACTCTCTCCTGGGCAGTGACACGTGGCGAGTAGTGGACACCATGTCCAGATCACCACCACCGCGGTTTAGAGATAGACTTAGCTGGATTGGGATATTTTGCTAGCTGTTGGTGGCTCTTTATGATTACACATATGTGTGGTTGGTACTAGTCAACGGACACGAGATGATCATCCACTTTCTATGGTCTAGCGTCTTGAGTCTTGAGTCCAACACACCACACTTGCACTCTCCCTACACATTGGAGCCTCGACACCCCCATTGTACCTGTTAGTCCTGAGCTTGGAGCTGAGTGTGCCGTTGGGTTAAAGGCCTAAATAACCCCTTTCGTACATTTTTATACTTTGTCCAGGTTCACATTGAACCTAGACACAATTTTTTAAAGTCACTTATAATAAAACTGGAAAAGCCCAAAAACTTATTAGTGAGTTTTCCCCAAATCGTGCGAGCCCTTTCTTTCTCTTTGCTTTCGATCCCTAGCGCTTCTACTCTGCTGCACTCGTGCCTCGCTCTACCCGTCCCAATCTTGCACTCCTTCACCTCGCGCATCTACTGGTAGCCTCTCCTTCGCGCTTTCAACTGGTATTAGAGCCCTTGGGCCCAAAACAGGCCCTACGCAGGTTGCTGGACAACAAGCTATATTGATTTCCCGCATCCATTTTCGCTTCCATTGCGAAGCCCCTTGCTTCCGGCGTCAAGGTCACCAAAACTGCCAAAACAGGCTGTTTTTAGGTCAAAACATGTGATTTGGAGGTTATTACAGGTTATAGCAGCAATATACAGATGTACCAAATTTATGGGATCACATGTATTGATGTTTTATGCGAGGTTATTACAAGTTATAGCAGCAATATACAGATGTACCAAATTTATGGGATAACATGTATTGATGTTATTACAAGTTATAGCAGCAATATACACATGTACCAAATTTATGGGATCACATGTATTGATGTTTTGTGCGAGGATTTGAGTGAAAAGCTGAGTACAAGTGATCTAAATTGCATATTCAGCTGAAAATTCAGATTTGGACAGTTTCATATAAAGAAATTGTGGTCTTTTGTATGCAAAGTCTTGTGGTTGCTCCTAATTGCTGAAATTTTCAGCCTATTGCATCTTTCTTGTATACACACTTGTGGTTGAGTCAAGATGGCTCCGCATCTGGCACTAAAAGTTTGATGGAAATCAAACGATTCGTAGGTCGAGGCTTCGACCTTTGGCAAGAACGCATGCAAGGTATCCTTTTCTTAAAGGATTGTGAAGATGCATTGGAAGAGAATAAGCCGCAAGGTTTGTCTAACTTAGAGTGGGCCAGGTTGAATAAGAAGGCCATGGCCTACATCAGAATGGCTATTAATGATGACATTTTGACAAACATCAAGCGTTTGAACTTTGCTCATGCAATATGGCAAAAGCTAAAGTCCAATTATGAGAACACCACGCCTGTGAACCAGGTGCATTTGATGCGAAAGTTGGTGAATATGTAGCTTGATGACTCGAAGTCAGCTTCTGAGCATTTGAGTGCTTTTACAGGTATGTTGAGTCAATTGCAAGACAATGGGCTTCAGCAATTTGATAATAAGTTGAAAGCTATTTTCTTACTTATGATGTTGCCAGATACTTGGGAAACATTGGTTGTTTCCTTAAGTAACAATCCCAGCCTCACATATGACAGTGTGAGAGGGTCTATTCTCAATGAAGAGATTAGACGCAAGTCTAGTGAAGAAGGTGGCAGTTCTGGCTACAATGCAAGAGGTAGAAATCAAAAGCGTGATGCGGACAACACGACTCAAAATAGAAGTAAGAGCGAGACAAAGGATAAAGATGTCACTAGTTATCAATGTGGCAGAAAGGGTCAGAAGAAACACGATTGCAGGTATTTCAAGAAAGAGCAGGATAGGAAGAAGGAAACACAAGAGAAGAAGAAGAAAGATGAGAAGAAAGGGGAAAAATCAGCAGGTGATTCCTCCAAGGATGCTGAAAATGCAAATGATCCTCTAGTGTGGCCATTGAGGAGTTGTCAGACGTTGAGGAAATCTTGGTTGCGGCTTCATGCCCCTCAGATTTGGCGATAGCTAATACAAAAGACATGCTCATCTCAAAGAAAGATGTCATTGATGCATTGCTTAGTGTTAATGATAACATATCCCAGTAGATATCCCAGTAGATTCTGGTCTCTTTCCATGAGACTCAATCTTTGGAGTGTTTTGCTACATATGCTGCAGGCAATTATAGCAAGTTGTACCTTGGTGATAATTTTGCTTGTCATATTGAAGGAATGGATACCATGCGTTTAGCTCACAATGGTCAAGAGCTTGTATTGAATGATGTCAGGTTTATACCAGGCCTTAAGAAAAGTTTGCTATCAGTTGGCCAGTTAGATGCACATGGTTTTACTACCATCTTTGTTGGTGGTTCATGGAAGTTGCTTAAGGGCTTTATGCTTGTTGACAAAGGGCTTAAAAGAGGTACTTTGCACTACCTTCGATGTAAAGCTTTGCTTGGCAAGTTTCTTGCTGTTGCTGAAGTTGCTTCACATACGGAATTGTGGCATAAGAGACTTGGTCATATGAGCCAAAAGGGTATTGATGTGCTTTCTTCTTTGAAGAGGGTTGATGTAAAAGGCAAAAACTTGGATGTTAGGTGCAGCGGAATGAATGTTGTATTTTCTCAAGATTAGTGATCTTTATTGCTCAAGGTTCCTTTTCGTTCTTAGGGAAAGAGAGAGCTTTCCGTCTTGTAGAGTGCTGTGGTCACGAACAAAGTGAGTGGATTGTGCGTGCAAGTGAATGAGACTTAGAGAAGGAGAGAGAAGAGATACGACACCGAGAGGTTTGTAAAACCCTCCTCCGAAGGCCCCACTCTCGTCGGCGAGAGTGATCTACTTGATTGCACAAATGCGTACAATGCAAATGCAATGGACTGATGCAATGAGACTATGCCGATGACGACGACGACTTGGGTTGAAATCTGGGCTCTTCTTGATGCTGATTTCTTGGACTGTTCAAGGCTGAAAATGGTTGGTCCTTGTCTGGGGTTCTGTTATAGATTCATAGGCTGAAACTGAAAACGCTGATGTGCCTTTGCTGCTAGCCAAAAACGCTAGGGCTGTTCTGGGACCAAAAGCAAAAACTCTACTGCATGATGAGGCTTGCAAAAACGCCAATGCTGATCTGGGAAAAACGCTAGCAAATCCAGACTCAGATGGCGATCCTGAGAACCTGCTGTCGCTAGGAGGCTGAGAGGTGATGGCGATGGCCTGATGTGGAAAACGCCAGGGATGGAAACTTGCCCGTGATGATGGAGGTCCAAAACCGCTGGGGGTGCTGAGGGGGCTACTGCTGAGAAGTTGCCTGTTGAGCGGGAAGCTCCTGCTGCCTCTTCTGCTGTGGAGTGCTAACTTGGGTTTGCTTATATATTAACTTACCCAATTTGCCCTACTGACTACCCAACAAAAGTCACTTAATAAATAAGTGAAAAATGTCAAAAATAGGGAAAATGGGATAAAGTCACTTGCAAAATCCCCTAACTGATGCTAATGCATTCTGATGGGAATTCTGATGGTCATGCTGTGTGCAACCGGAGGATATGCATCTATGCTAAGTGATTGGGCATGCACGGTCTACGAATAGACTCACAAAGTGCCAGATCACTGCTAATCTAGACTTGACGGAACTGACTGAACCCTGTTGTGGTGTAGCTTGTCCACGGACACATAGGGTTGGGATGTGTCACGTGACATTGGATTTTTGTAACGATTGTCTTTATGGAAAGCAAAAGAAATCTTCTTATTACTCTCGTGTCTCTTGCAAAGCTAATCCTCTTGATCTTATTCACTCCGATGTATGCACTATGCCTGTTAAGTCTTTTGGTGGTGCATTGTATTTTGTTTCATTCATTGATGACGGAAAGGACGGGTGTATTTATTGAAAAATAAGAGTGAGACTTTTAATTCTTTTAAGAAGTTTCATGCTTTTGTCACTACTCAAAAGAGTGCTAAGCTTAAATGTCTCGGGTCGGACAATGGAGGAGAATATGTACCTGGTGAATTTCAACGTTTTTGTGATGATAATGGGATCAAAAGAGAGTTGACAGTCCCTTATAATCCGTCTTCGAATGGTGTGGCTAAGAGTACAACCGTACTTTATGTGAGAGAGTGCGTTGCATGTTGTCCACCACTAATACTTCCCAAGAGTTTTGGGGAGAGGCATTAAAAACTGCAGTTCATATTTACTATCGTTCTCCGAATAGTACGTTGAAAAGTGACATTCCAAGGAGGTTTGATTTGGCAAACCTCCTTATGATCATTTGAAAGTATTTTCCTGCGAAGCTTTTGTTCATGTACGCAATGACTTGAGAACAAAGCTTGATACGAAGTCCATTAAAGGAGTCTTCCTAGGTTATGGGGAAGAAGGTGAAATGGGCTACAGAGTGTAGTTACCACAATTTAGAAAGGTAATTCGCAGCCGAGATGTAGTGTTCAATGAGGAAAAATTGCTTAAGAATGCTAAACAATCTGATTCTGACAAGAAAACAGTTAGATTTCAGCCTTTCGTGCCACCCATTGATGTTGAAAAAGAGTCTCATGATGCAATACTGCAAGCTGAAATTGATAATCAGCCGGTTAATCTTGAGCCAGAAGAGGTAGGACATGATATTGATGCTCCTAATGAGGATGGACAACCACCTGAACTGGCTGAAAATGATTTTCAATAGCATGATAGAGCTGAAAATGAGTTGCCTCCTGATGTAAAACCGTTGCCTTAGAATGTAGATCATTGGGTACGTAGGTCAACTCGTTTGAGAAGGCAACCGCAGAGATTTAATCCCTCTTTGTATCATGTAATGTGGTCAGATGAGGGTGAACCTCTTAATTATAAAGAGGCTAAGTCATGTGAGTCAAGCAGTAAGTGGGAGCTTACAATGCAAGAGGAAATGAAATCCTTGTATGCAAATGATACTTGGATCTTGTGCCATTGCTTAAAGGGAGAAAGGCTCTTCCTAACAAATGGGTGTACAAGATTAAGGTCATGGATGAAAAACCAAAGTACAAGGCAAGATTGGTTGCAAAAGGATATGTATAGAAAGAAGGAATTGATTTTCAAGAAATCTTTTCCCCTGCTGTAAAGCTTAAAACGTTATGTGTCCTTTTTGCTCTCGCTGCGATGCTTGATTTGGAATTGAATCAAATGGATGTAAAGACAGCGCTTTTGCATGGTGACATTGAAGTGTATATCATTGAAGAGGACATTTACATGAAACAACCCAAAGGTTCTATAATTCCTACACGCGAGGAACTAGCATGCAAACTGAAAAGGGGTCTGTATGGTTTGAGACAATCATCACAGCAATGGTATAAGAAGTTTGACACTCTTATGCTGTCTCAAAGCTTTAAACGCAGCCATGCATATCATTGTTTGTATACGAAAAGGGATGAAGATGGTAGTCCCATCATACTTGTTCTCTATATTGATGACATGCTGCTTGCTGGGAAACATAAAAATAGTCTCGATGCTCTGAATCGTAAGCTAAATTCAGCATTTGCTATGAAGGATTTGGGTGATGCAGAGCATATTTTGGGCATGCGTATTAAAAGAGATAGAAAGCTGAAATTGTTGTTTTTATCTCAAGAAAAGTACATTGCAAAAGTACTTAACAGATTTAATATGGCTAATGCTAAGCCTCTCGGAGAACCTTTACTTCCATACACCAAGCTTAGCAAGCAGATTGCCCAAAGGATGAGGTGGCATTGAAGGCAATGAAGGGAATCCCTTATGCATTAGCTTGCGATTCTCTTATGTATGCTATGGTAGTCACTCGTCCCCACATTGCTTATGCAGTGGGAGTTGTTAGTCGATACATGTCGAATCCTCGCAAAGCGCACTGGGAAGCTGTCAAATGCATTCTGAGATATTTGCAAGGTACACAATCAAAGTGTATTTGTTATGGCAAAAGTGACTTAAAATTGCAGGGATATTGTGATGCAGACATGGCAGGTGACATGGATACCAAGAAATCTACTAGTGGATATGTATTTGCTATTGCTGGTGGTGCAATCTCTTGGTGTTCTAGGTTGCAGAAAATTGTGGCACTGAGTGGAATACATTTCTGCCACAAGCTTCAAAGGAGGCCATTTGGTTGGGCAGACTTGCAAAAGAACATGGCACGTCTACTCATACTCGAGTGTTGGGTTGTGATAGCGAGAGTGCTGTCTATTTAGCCAAAAATGCCATGTTTCATGCGCGCACCAAATACATACATGTGCGGTACCACTTCATACGTCAGGTATTGGAGGATGGTCAAGTCACCTTGACTAAGACCAATACAGAGAATAACCCTACAGATGTTCTCACCAAGAGTCTTGCTAAGGCTCAACATGAGCATTGCATACAGCTGGTGGGAGTTGGTTAACTTAGAGGCGTCATTTATGCCTTTGAGTGGGAGGTTGTTGGGTTAAAGGCCTAAATAACCCCTTTTGTACACTTTTATACTTTGTCCACATTCACATTGAACTTGTACACATTTTTTTAAAGTCACTTATAATAAAAGTGGGAAAGCCCAAAAACTTATTAGTGAGTTTTCCCCAAATCGTGCGAACCCTCTCTCTCTCTGCTTTCGATCCATAGCGCTTCTACTCTGCTGCACTCGTGCCTCACTCTACCCGGCCCACTCCTGTACTCCTTCACCTCGCACATCGGGGTAGCCTCTCCTCCGCGCTTTCATGTGTTGCCAATAGGAGTCTGTATGGTTTTATGAGTTGTCGAGTTCCAGTGAGTTCGGAGTCTGCTATTGTGCTTAGCGTTGTTCCATTGTTGTGTGATGTCTTCTTTATGTTAAGAGTGGTGTTTCATGCATATTGCATTGAGGAGCTGTTAGGTGCAACGGAATGAATGTTTGCGCTTTGCTCAAGATGAGTGCTCCGAACTGTGCTCAAGGTTCCTTTTGTTCTTATGGAAGGGAGAGCCTTCCGTTCTTAATGAGAGAATGCTATGATCACAAACAAAGTGAATGGACACTATGCGGGCAAGTGTATGAGACTGAGAGATAGAGAGAGAAGAGAGATACGACACCAGCGATGTTGTGAAACCCTCCTTCGAAGGCCCCACTCTCGTCGCCGAGAGTGGTCTACTTATGATTACACAATCTGGTACAAACTGAATGCATGTGACTGATGCAAGTCTAGGCTATGTTGACGACTACGACGGGGATGACGAGGCCGACACTAGGGCTGAAATCTACAATTTGGTATCTGTTGTCCAAAAACGCTATGGGCTGAAATCTGCTACAGTCCACAAACACTGATTTTGGGGGCTGTTTCTATAGGTCTTTGTCGCTGAAAATCTGCAGGTTTAGGGCTGAAAATTGATGGTCTTTCCGAACTGAATCTGCTACCTTCTTAGGGGCTGAACTTGCAGGTGCTTCAATGCTGAAAATGCCCTGCTGAAACTGCCAAAAACACTAGGTATGCTGGTCTCTACTGGCGATGGTGGCCGATGCAAAATGCTAGGCAAGGGTTCCAAAAACGCTAGCTGATGGGGAGTTTCTATGGCAATGGTTGTTGATGCAAAAACGCCAGGCTGATGCAGATCTATGGCGATGGTTCTTGATGGAGGAAACGCTAATGATGGGTCTTACTTGGGAGGGAAGTCCACCAAGGTCTTGTTGGAGAAGTTGCCTGCTGAGCTTGGCTCTTGTTGCCTCTTCTGCCAATTAGTGCTAGTTTAGGTTTGCTTATATACAAACTTACTCAATTTGCCCTACCTACTTTCCAACAAAGGTCACTTAAAAATAATAAATGAAAAATGTCAAAAATAGGGAAAATAGGCTAAATGCACTGGAAAATTCCCCGGAAAGATTCTGATGGATTTTGATAGGAATGCTTATGATCATGCTGTGTGCAACCAGAGGATATGCATCTACACTAAGTGACTGGGCATGCACAGTCTACAAATAGACTCACAAAAGTGCCAGATCACCTCTAATCTAGACTGATTGGACTGACTGAACCCCTGTCGTGCTGTAGCTTGTCCACGGACACATAGGGTTGGATGTGTCACGTGACATGAGCACCTAATGTAGAGAGCATGACACACTTTTCATGCAACAGGTGAAGTCTCACTCCCCTCCATTGAGCCTACATGTTGAGGAGCTAACGGGTTCAGCTCCTCGCCAGTCTAGTTTGCTTGTGCGGTCCAGCTTAGTCTAGACCAGCTTCGCCCTAGTCCAGCTTGGTCTAGTCCATCTTCGCATCATCCAGCTTGGTCTAGCTGGTCTACTCTCTCTCACCCCTATCTAGCGGGAGCGGTCTAGACGAGTCTAGCCTGGTCTGGTCCAATGGGTCAAGACTATCCAGCAAGTTCAACGATCTCGACACCGAGAGCTTGGGTGGGTTTGTGGTTACTGCATGACTCTTACAAGGCAGTCTATGTTGGGTCTAAAAGCCCTCTAGCCACCTCTATTGTATATTTTATACCTTCTTATTCTTTGACGTGAACCCCCCCCCTAGGGTCACTTAAGTGACCCTTATACTTGTACCCTCATAATTATAAAACATAACATCGAAAAGCGTGTGATTATTATCACACGACCCAAACTCTGCGTTGCGTTCTCTGTCTCACGCTCTCTGTCATCTGCATTGACGTTTTGCATCGACTGCACCCAGAAGGGCTTTCGCTCCCTTCAAACTGGTATTAGAGCAAGGTTCTGGCCTCCGTCTGCGCATAGCAGGTGTTTGCCCTCTCTCTCTCTCTCTTCGACCTCAGCCCACAGCGCTTTCTCTCTTTCGCTTCGATTTCAGCCCAGAGCCTTCTCTCTCTCCTCTCACTAGAGTCCATAGCTTCCCTTTGAAGTTTGAGACTGTGAGTCACGCGTTCACGACATAGCAAGGATTAGCAAGCAAAATCGATTACAGGGGAAATTCACAAGTGGCTGAAATTTCAGTATTTTTACGACATATTGAAGCTTTACGTGCTGAAATTTCACTTACAGGTTGAGAAAAATTGGGGGTTTTGCCCAATTTGAAGAAATTTCAGAAATTAGACCGTCAAAATTTGGGGTTTTACTGAGTATCGCAATTTGTGGATAGTTTGAGCAGAGAATTTGAGTTTTATTCTTGAGTTTTTCAAAAAATTACAAGAAACTGCATGTTTATAAACATCAAGAAATTTATGTGGCACACATTTATGTATTTTGCATGCGGAATACTCGCCATTGAGTTGAGGTACTGCTAAAACTACATTTTGTAAAAGCTTTTAATCCATTTGCAGATTTGAGGTTGTTGCATATGCACTTTGGTTCTACTACTGAAGTGGGAGTACTCATGCAAGGATTGCATACCCTATTTGTGTGTTAAAATTTTAACTTTTATTACTGAAATTTATCCTTCTTTATTGTTGTACATGTGTGATAAAGTGCCGGTAATGCAGTGTTACCACTTCTTCCTCTAATACACTGAGTATTGAGCCTGTAAGAGGCTAAAATCTCAGTTTTCAATCTGCTGTCATAAAATTACAGCAGTGAATTTTTGGTCTTTTTTGCACCGAAATGGCCTCTAATGCGTCTACAAGTGGTGAGTCAAAGTCTTTCCTTGAAATCAAGAGGTTTGACGGCTCTTGCTTTGATTTGTGGAAGGATAGAATGCAGGGAATTTTATTCCTAAAAGATTTTGATGATGCACTTTTGGAAGTGAAACCTACAGCTTTATCAGATGATGATTGGGCTAGGCTCAATAAGAAAGCTATTGCTTACATCAAGATGGTTGTTTGATGAGGTGCTCACAGACACTAAGCGTCTTGATACTACCTATGCTATCTGGAAGAAATTGACAAATACGTATGAGAATACAAATCCTATGAATCAAGTGCATCTTCTGCGCAAGCTTGTAAACATGGAGTTGGATGAGTCTAAGCCTGCATCTAAACGCTTGAGTGCTTTCACAGGTATCTTGAGTCAATTGCAAGACTCCAATTTGCAGCTGTTTGGTGACAAGCTAAAGGCTATTTTCTTACTGATAACTTTGTTTGATAGTTGGGCAGCTTAAGTTGTTTCTTTGAGCAACAATACTGCATTGACATTTGATGGTGTACAAGGTTCTATTCTCAATGAAGAGATTAGAAGAAAAACCAGCGGTGAAAGAAACGGGTCGGCATATAATGTTAAGTGGCACGTCTGAAAAGAAGAATAATGCAAACAATAGAGGCAAGAACAAGAGTAAGAGCAGAGGAAAGTCCCACGATGTTACATGCTATCAATGTGGATGCAAAGGGCATAAAAAGCCCGATTGCAGGTACTACAAGCAAGAACTTGAAAGAAAGAAACAGCAAGGTAAAAAGAAGGAAGGATTCTAATGATGCGAGAATGACTTCTTCTTCCAAGGAAATTGCCAAGGCAAATGTTGTCTCTAGTGTAGTCATTGAAGAAATTGTTGACACGGATGATGCACTTGTTGTTAACTCATGCTTTCATGATGGTAGTGTGGCAACGGCAAGTGACAAGTACGTCACAAAACCAGAGGTAATTGATGCATTACTTTCAACACATGATGGTTTGTCACGATCATGGATAGTAGACAGTGGTGCCTCATTTCATGTTACTCCATCTTTGGAGGCCTTTGCTTCATACACTGCAGGTAGTCTGGGTAAAGTATACTTGGGCAACAACCATGCATGTAAGATTGAGGATGTTGGCATTGTACACTTGGCGCTTGAAAATGGCCAAGTGCTGATTTTACATGATGTTAGGTATGTACCTGGCATCAAGAAAAGTCTATTTTCAGTTGGGCAGCTAGATGTCAAGGGTTATTGGACTAAGTTTGGTATTGGCTTTTGGAAAGTTCTTAAAGGCTCAATGCTGATTGTAAAGGGCAATAAGAAGGGAACTCTTTATTACTTACATTGCAAGGCATTACTTGGCAAGGTTTTGGTTGTAGCTGAAGTTCACTCTCACAAGGAGCTTTGGCACAAAAGACTTGGCCCTATTAAGTGAAAAAGGGCTTGATGTTATCTCCTCTTTGGGGAAATTTGATGTAAAAGGCCTTGGCCTTGATTTTTGTAATAATTGTATCTATGGAAAGCAAGTGAAGTTCTCTTATTCCTCTGGTGTTGCTCGCAAATTGCATGTTCTTGATTTAGTACATTCTGATGTTTGCACTATGCCTGTGAATTCACATGTAGGTGCACAGTACTTTGTGTCTTTCATTGATGATTGCAGTAGAAAGACATGGGTGTATGTACTAAAGAATAAAAGTGATGTGCTTGACCCATTTAAGAAGTTTCATGTATTTGTGACCACACAAAATGGACTTAAGTTAAAAGCTATCAAGACGGATAATGGGGGAGAGTATGTATCACGTGAGTCTAACAGCTTTTGTGAGATGCATGGCATTAAGCGGGAATTAACAGCCTCTTATAATCCATCATCTATGGTGTGCCTGAAAGATATAATCGCGCAATTTGTGAAAGAGTATGATGCATGTTATCCATAACTAATCTCCCTCAAGAGTTTAAAGAGAGGCTCTTAAAACTGCAGTTCATGTGCACAATCGCTCTCCAAATCGTGCGTTAGATAATGGCATAGCTGAAGAGGTTTGGTCTGGCAAACCGGCTTTATAAGACCATTTAAGAGTCTTTGGTTGCGATGCATTTGTGCATGTACCTGTTGATTAGAGGACCAAACTTGACATGAAATCTATCAAGGGCATCTTCATGGGATATGGAGATGAAAGAGAGATGGGTTAAATGTTGACCCTCCAAGCTCATATAAGCTGCTCGCTGCTGCTGCCCGCACCTCCTCGCACCATCGCTTCTTGCCCTCCCTTCCCTCGCATAACCCCCTCCTTGCGCAGCCCACCTTGCCCGCCCCCCTGCACGCTTTGCCTCACACTGCCCAGCTGCCCCTCTCACTTCCCCTCTCGCTGCCCCCCTCGCTACCTAGCCCCCCCCCCCCCGCTGCCTCCTCCTCCTCAGCCAGCCTCTCGCTACTCGCTGCCATCCCCTGCCCGCTGCCCTCACCCACTACCGTTCCCCCCCCCCCCCCCCGCCCCGCCCCGTCTTCGCTCACTGAAATCCCCCCTCCCCCCACTCACTGCGCTCTCTTCCTTTCTCTCTCCAAAGGTTTCTTTTGACTGGCTCTGGCAGTGCTGATTTTCTGGACAGTGCTCGTCGGGGTTTGTTGCAGAGAATTTACTCTATCCGCCTCTTCTCCGCCGCAGGCAGCAGACACAGATGGAGGCTCAAGCTCCGCCACAAAGGGACTTTGATGAAGTCCCCTCGCCCGACCCCGCTGAGCCCACCATTCGACTTGCTCTCTCCCCGATAGAGCAAGCGAGACTAGCCACAGAGGTGGATCATCTGCAGGCGACTTCCATCATCTTCAAGATTCTCGGCACCAAACACAACAGAGGAGAGCTGAGGGACCTTCTCCAGGCCCGCCTTCTTGCAGAGGTGGGCAAGATCTTGGACGTTCAGTTCCTCGGACGAGGCTACTATCAGATCAAGTTTGAGACCTCCGAGATGGCGTCCAAGGTCATCGCCATGAGCCCCTTGACCATCAGAGCAGTTCGAGCCCACTTTCGACAGTGGAGACATGGCTTTGACCCCGCTTCAGATGTTCTGGTAGAGGAGGCAGACCTTCCAATCTCTGTCTGCTTTCCTGGTTTGAAGAGAGAGTACCTACCACTTTTGTCCCAAATAGGCTCAGCGATTGGGACTGTCCTGGAGACTCCTCGCACAGCAACCTCAGAAGCTGCCAAGGCGGCCGGCATTCCCTCGGTACGTGTTCTGGTTACGGATACCCACTCTCTCCCGAAGGTTATCTTACTGCCTCGGGTGAGTAGGGGTTGGTTCTGCCAGAGCGTGGAGTATTCAGGCCTCCCGAATCAATGTTTCATTTGTCGACGAATGGGCCATCTCAGGAAGGCCTGTCCACGGAGGAGACCCGGACCTGCACCACAAACCCAGCCCCAATCCTCAAAGGTTGGCCAGCAGCAGCACGCAGAGCCACAGAGTACACAGGTAGAGCCACCCTCCGAGCTTGGGCTCAAGCAGAGGAGGACTGGCAGCAGGTTCGCGGCCGATGTCGGCAGAGACCACCGCGCCAACCTGGCACTCAGAGTGGTCCTCAGGCTCCTGACCAACAGCAGTGGGTTCCCACGGGGAACCGATTTGAGCCTCTTCAGCAGGATGAGGTCCCTGCTCCAGCATCCACCTCAGCTTCACCCTCGACAGTCCCCCCCCCCCAACCCCCCGAGTTCCCTCCTGTTCCCGCTCACCCCGCTCCCTCTGCCTTTTTACCTCGCCTTCCCTCCTCTGCCGATCCCCCTGGTCCCCCCTTCGCCCTCTTCTCCCCCTGCTCCCTCACCTCCTCCCGCTCCAGTCCCTCAGCCGTCCCAGGGGGCAGCGCCTTCTTCAGCTGCTCGGAGATCTCTTTGGCAGCGCCTTTGCTACGAGTTGTTTGACGAGAGAGGGACAGCCTTACTTGCGACCTCCTCTTTTGGTGAAGACGTCTCCCTTTGCAGTAGTTCCTCATGGTTTAACGAGTTTCGACATTCGTCGTCGTTGGGATTTCTTTGCCTACAACTTTAAACGTTTTCTCGGCGACCCCTCACCAAACGTTGAGGCAGCTTGCTTCAAAGTCCATGTACTGTTCCTTGCAGCTAGGGGGATAGAGGCCTTGGACTCGGCAGTTGGCTTCTCTTTTCCCCTCTGCGGCAGGGACCAGGCTGAGTGGACTTTGGACTCAGTGATGGAGTGGCTGCAGACACAGGCCCTAGAGTTCTCTCATCACATGGGAGACCTAGGAGTTACAGACATGCTTCACACTCTTTAGCCGTTGGCCAAGTTTGTTGTGACACCTGCAAACGCAGCAGGATGTAGACACATTGTGGTTCACCTTTTTGCTGACACGCAGTGCCCGCCATGCTATGTACAAGTACATGAGGACTCCTGGACAGAGGAGGTTGCTTCACGCACGGCTCGGTCTACTTGGGCTTGGGTTGGACACTTTTTGCAGTCACATCTATCTCAAGGACGCTCGGATGCGGATTACTCCCCATCCAAGCCTGCCTCGAAGATAGCACGATTAGTTGCTGCGGCAGCATCAGTTTTCTCTCGCTCCCCATGAGGATTGTCTCATGGAATGTACAGGGACTAGGTGGGCCCCAGTTTCAACGTCAAAGGGGCCGATTGCGTTAGGAGCTTCAGCGATGCCTCGTGGGAGGAGAGATTGACCTACTTATGTTACAGGAGCATCATCTGTGTAAGAGCCACATTAGACGATGCGGTCAGCTTTTGCGTGGACGGTATGAGACTTTTTGGTCGGCTGCTTTTGGACCTGGAGGCATCCAGGGCGGGGTATGTATGACTATTGCAGATTCTTTGCAGCAGGCCATTGTGGGCAGAGGGATTATTGTGCCAGGCAGAGCTCAGTGGATCACTATGCAGGTTCAAGGTTGTCTCGTGGGCTTCCTGAACATCTATGCGCCAAATGTGGCGAGTGCACCTGCAGAGTTTTGGTCTCAGATTGTTGAGTCTCTGCCGCCGCAGGCAGAGCAATGGTGCATAGGCTGCAGACACACCTCAGGATGTAGACACCTGCAGACTTCAACATGTTGGAGACACCCTGACAGGATTGGTGGTAGCCATACTACTGTGCATGGAGTTGAGCTGGCAGCTTGGGAGAGGTTTTGTATGACTCTACGGCTTACAGATGTGTGGCAGCATTCCAGTTTTGTGAGGCCCCCAGTCTCTCGTTCGGACTGCAGAGTGGGAGATGTGAATCTATCTCGGATAGATCGTTTCTACACTAGTGACCACTTCTGTGACTTGTGTGGGACACTAGGCATTCTGGCAGGGACCTCCTTTTCGGACCCTGCTCCAACTATTCTTACAGTGATTGATAGACAGTGATTGATAGACAGAGGAGGGGGAGCACGATGCTTTGCATCCCAGAGAGGGTCTTGCTGGACTCAGCGCTTAGAGAGCGAGTGGAGGCTCTTTGGACAGAAAGCTTAGACATGCAGGGTTCTCCTGCTGACAGAGTGGCTTCAAGACTAGCTCAGCTTAGCCTACTCTTTCTCGAGGAGTCTTCAGCTCGCCTGGCTGCAGCGAGAGAGAAGGACCAGCGTCTTCGACGAGGCATTGCCTCCCTGCAGAGGATGCAGGAGCATCATTCAGACAGTCCTTGGTTGGAGGAGCAGTTACAGCAGGCTCACCAAGAGCTCGTCAGCAAAGAGGAGAGGCGCCATGAGTTTGCTTTCCATCGACCAGCATCTCAGTGGGCCCAAGTGGGTGACAGAGTGACAGGAGCCTTCTTTGAGGCAGTGGGACCTCGGCGTTCTCATGCCAAGGTCAGTCAATTGAGAAGGCCCGACGGATCAGTTGCTGCCGAGCAAGAGGACATGCATGCAGTAGCCACTGATTCTCTACTGTGATCTAGTCTCGACAGAGCCTAAGTCACAGCTTCAGGATGCATGCAGAGAGCAAGTGTGTGCACAGATGCCTTGTCTTGTGACTGAGGAGATGCGCCAAAGGCTTGAGCTACCTCTTCAGCTAGAGGAGCTCCACACGGCTCTTAGTGCACTCCCACGTGGTAGCTGTCAAGGTGAGGATGGCTTCACTCCCAGCTTTTTCCTCGAGTACTGGGACTTGCTTGGCTCAGATCTCTGTAGTGCCTTTCAGTACATCCTGCACACAGGAGAGATGCTTGACAACATGAATGGGGCCTCATCTACCTCATTCCCAAGGAGGGTGGTGAAACCGGCCTGTTCAATCCAAAAAGGGCGGTAGTCTTTACTTTAAACCTTGATTTAGCTTTCACCCATTATTAGTCGTCTATTATACCTGCGCTATAGTGACACAAGAGAGGGGAATGGGATACAGATGATAGAATGCACCTGTATGAGAAGACCGACACCCGATTGGCCCCTAACTTAGGCGCCCCTTTCGGTATTTCTTTATTGTTCAAAAGAGGGAATAAACGTTGTGGTTCCCTACAAGCTACCCCGCACAAACTCGATTGAATTTCCACGGTTCCGGCCTGATTCGGAAGCATAACTGTACTAGGACACTTCACAGTCAGTATTCCCACGCATTAAATGACTTTCCCGACGCATACGGGCACTTTGCAAAACCTGGCGAGAATCTGCAGCACGCTGAATTCTCTGTTTTCAGCCCCGAAAATGCGCCAGATCACCTGTACAGCGGTCCCCTTGCATCTCCGAACCTCCTGGGGGTCTTAGGGTCCGTTTAGGGCCAAAACCCTAAACCTGCAAAAATACACAGCAGGCTGTAATTCACTGTTTCGGGCTCCGTTTCACGTGCCGGTCGCATCCGTAGCAAGTCCTCGAGCTCCCGCACCTGTAGGGCTACTTGCCCTTTGAATCGGACGAGATTTCTGCCGTGAAACCTCTCCGAATTCACCTGTACCTGCGGGGGGATTAGCCGCTAGCTAATCCAGTACCTGTGCAAGAGGCTCTTGCCTCGGCAATTGCGCATGAACCCACACAACTGTACATTGGTCAAATGAAGAGCCCACTACAAGGGCATAACATACTGCCAAAGGGGAGAGAGAGGACAGTGCGTAGCGTGCAGGGCATCACTCCTGGCACCGCACTGTCCATAAGAGGGAAAGCAAGCACTCCATAGCTCTTAACCTGTGACCAAACTGAAAATGAGGCTCTCCCCCTCCTAAATTCAGCGCCAACTCTTGTTGCATGAGGCAAGTGCACCAGAAGGTGCCACTTGGCACATTTATAAGCATTTTCCCGTTTCGGGGTTGCCGCCTAAAAATCTCCCAACCGGTTGCCTAGTTGACTTCACGGCAGAGTAAGAAAATGTTCCCCTTGTCATTCCGGAGGTAATGACGTCAACACATTTTCAGGTCCCAAAATAGCAGTTCCCTAAATTTTAGGAGATACTGCCATTGTATCTTTCTAGGTCATCCGACCCTCTTTGTACACTGCGGCCACATCCAGAACTGAAATGTAGCCTCTGTAGCAAAGGATTCCACTTTGGCTAGTCAATGACCCCACTTGGCTAACCATAGTCCTTGTCCAACCTTAGTGCTCTCTTGCCCTCAGGCCTGGACTCCCTCTGGACAGTTCCACACTAGCTATGCAATGCAGGGCAGTTAGATTTCCCGAGGGGTGTTTCCAAAAAGTGAAAGTAAATAGATAATAAGAAAGAGATCAACAAAAAGGATAGATAGTAGTCACACGCTGGTGACATACCCCCCTCTTGAAATCTCAAACGTCCTCGTTTGCATCTATGTCGTTCATGCTCCTAGTCAACACTGATGTACTCAACACCTGTCGACACATGTACGACACATACATGCTCATTGTCAACCCTGGTGTATTCAACACCTCGTCGACACATGTATTGCCTGCGTGTGAACCCTGTCCCAATGACATAGTGGTAGCTTCGCACTGTGCCATTGCTTTGAGTCACTAACTTTCCAATGACAAAATGGTAGCTGCACATTTTGCCACTGTCTTATATCAGATGGCACGCTTGTTTATGAGCAATATTTTCAAGTATCCGGCATGCCACAGTCGATTGTTAGCGACCGTGATCCACGCATGACATGTTTGTTCTGGAGAGGCTTGTTTGAGAATATGGGCACAACGCTCAAATTCTCTTCGTCATTTCATCCTCAAACAGATGGGCAGTCAGAAGAGGCAAATTCTACTGTCCTAGATCTGCTAAAGTGTTATGTGTCAGAGCATAAAGGAAAGTGGGAGCAATATTTGCCATTGGTGGAGTATGCATACAATAATACAGTGCATTCATCAACTGGCAGGGCACCTTTTGCGATAGTTGAAGGTGACAAGAAAGTTCCTCCCATACTGCATACAAAGGACAAGATATTTGAAGCAGATAAGTATCTTCAGGACATGGATGAAATGTACAAGAAGGTCAAAGTGGCCTTAGAAAAGACTCAGGCAAAGCAAAAGAAAGCAGCTGATCGTCACCGTCGTGAACTGGTATATTCACTTGGTGAATGGGTGCTTTTACACTTTGAAAAGGCAAGGTTAAAGAAGATGAAGGGCAAGGAAAGATTGTTTCCAAAGCTCAGCATGCGTTATTATGGGCCTTTTCAAGTGTGCGACATAATTAGTGATGTTGCATATACGCTGAAATTGCCTGACAGTTGGAAGATTCACAATGCGTTTCATGTGAGTCTTCTCAGACCCTATGTGGGTGATGTGCCAGAAGATATGCCAGCTGAAGATCAGCCGGAAGTCGAGGAACTTGACGAGATCTTGGTCCCGGAACAGATTTTGGCGCACACAGAAAGGAAAGTGAAACGCAAGGTTGCTAGGCGTTACTTGGTAAAGTTTAGAAACTATCCACCAATGGATGCTGAGTGGATGGAAGAAGGTGAACTTGCAGAGTCACCAACTGTGTTATCACTTTACCATGAAGCCTTCGATTTGCAACCTACCTTGACCCCTTGAGTTTCAAAGCTACATGGATTGTCAGTGTGACAATGGCTTCTGAAACAAATGATGTACATGGTATCTAAAGTGAGCTCAAATCAAATACCTGTTACATGAATGTTAGAGCTGTACAGATTGTCAGTTTGGCAATTGCTCTTATGGAATGTCCAAAAGTTTGGTTAGTGCTATAGAAGTGAGTATTTCTTGTCAGTTTGTCAAGGATACAGTGATTGCTTCTATTGAAGAGTACATGTGTAACTGCATTCTTAAACTGTCGGTTTGGGTATGCTCGAAAGTGTTACGGGATCCAACATGTGTTTTATCTTCTTCCTGACAGGAATAAAATGAGCATGCTTGCTAAATCTGCAAATAATGGTCCAAATACCATCGTTTCCTATCTGCGTTCTCGGAAGATCAAAGATAAAATCCATAGCAATACTTTCCCATGGTTTATCTGGAATAGGTAGTGGTTGCAATAATCCTGGTGCCTTTTGCCTGTCAAACTTGACCTTCTGGCAAATTAGGCATTCTCGCACAAAGGCATCCACATCCCTTCTCAATGTAGGCCAATAGAAGAATGTCTCAACCGCTTTAACTGTAGCATCGATACCAGGATGCCCTGCATACGGTGGGACATGACTCTCTTCCATAACTTTGCGTCGCAATGGCTTTGTGACACACAATCTGCTATGCATCATCATGAACCCGTCTTTAAGAAGATAGTGTTCATGACGTTGTCCATCCATTAACTACTCGAAGACCCTTGCAAAATCTTCATCATTTGCATACTGTTCTCTCATACCATCAAGTTCATGATGATAAGGAATCGACACAGCTGAAATTTGTGGCTTCCTTGACAAGGCATCAACCACAACGTACTTCTTGCCTTCCACATGCACAATCTGAAAATGGAACATGGACAAAATATTTGCCCATCGCATATGCTTCTCAGATAACTTTGTTTGTGTCAAGAAGTATCGCAAGGTCTGATGGTCCGTTTGGACAACAAAGTCTGCACCTAGCAGGTAGTGTTTTCAACTTAAGAGCGCATGAATCACAGCCAGTAACTCTTTCTCATAGACCTGCATGGTCATCTCTGGCCCTTGCAAAATTCTACTCTCATAGGCTACTACCCTGCCATCTTGCATTAGCACTCCACCAATGCTACTACCGCAGGCATCACACTGGACCACAAATGACTTCCTAAGATCTGGCAATACAATGACTGGATCTGAAGTCATCTTTTCCTTTAAGAGATTAAAAGCTGAAATCAATTTTTGTGTCCATCTAAAGGTGACTGCCTTCTTTTGAAGAGCATGTAAAGGTGAAGCAATCTCAGCGAAATTTCGGATAAACCTTCTCTAATAGGAGCATAGTCCCAAGAAACTTCGGACATCATGCACCGTCTTCAAATTTGGCCATCACTTGATCGCTTCAACTTTTGCAGGATCCATTCTGACACCATCCTTTGAAACAATGTGTCCCAGAAAGTGAATCTCTTCCAGAAAAAACTCACTTTTCTTTGCATTGATCAGCAACCTATGACTGCGTAACTCTTTGAACACAATGGCCAAGTGATGCCTATGCTCCTCTTCATTCTTTGAGTAGACTATCATGTCATCAAAGAATGTACCAACAAACTGCTGGTGTGGACGGAAAATTCTGTCCATCATCCTATTGAACGTAGCAAGAGCATTTGTGAGACCAAAGGGCATCACTAAAAATTCGTAAAGGCCAAACGTCGTTCTAAAAGCAGTCTTGTGCACATCCTCTGATCTAATGCGGATCTAATGGTACCCACTCTTTAGATCTATCCTGCTAAACATAACTGCTGCTCCTAATTTGTCCATAATATCATCAATTCTAGGTATAGGGAACCTATTCTTGATGGTATTCTTGTTCAGTGCACGGTAGTCGATGCACATACGCCATGAGCCATCCTTTTTCTGCACCAACAACACTGGAGAACAGAATGGAGATGAACTGGGCTGAATCAGCCCCTTTTCTAACAGCTCCTGTACTTGGCCCATTATCTCTTTCTGCTGAGCCGCACTAACCCGGTACGGAGGCTTATTTGGTGGGCTACTGCCTGGCACCAAATCTATCGCATGGTCCTCGGGTCTCTCTGGCGGTAATTGAGACGGTAATGAATCGGAAAAGCAGTCACTATAATGTTGCAAAAACATTGACCTTTCTTTATCTAGCACAGATAAATTTGATTCATCACAATCTGACACTTCACGTGCAAAAACCAAGTACGCAGAAAGATGCTTTTTCATTACAGAAGTAACAACAGAAGCTGATACAGTGGGAATAGACTCCCCTTTAAGCTTTACATCCAGAATGTGAGTCTTTCCCCTGCTCTGTACAGTGATCTTTTTGTTGTAGGCATCCATGATTCCCTGTACACGAAATAACCAAGGAATACCTAACAACACATCACATCCGTCCAGTGGCATGATGTAAAATTCTTCAGCATCTACATAGGACTGGATATGTAGACGCAACTTTCCAATGATGGGTGTCACAGCCTCTAAATGGCCAGGACATGCCAAACCTGCCTCTGCTGTATACCCCATCTCTTCAGGTCTGATTCCCAACTTTGAAGCCAATTCTGGGGAAATGAAGTTGGCTTTGGCACCTGGATCAAAGAAGATAAGCACTGTTTGATCCCTGACCTTTCCCCATGCTCTGCAAAGCTCACTTGCATCTGAATTTGGCTTGTCGCCCACCATATCTGGCACTAGACCAGCCATGGGCTTCTTTCCTTTCCTGTCCTCCTTGTCTTCAAAATCAGATGGCCTTTTCTTTGTAGGACAGTTGTAAGCAACGTGGCCAGGCTGCTCACAAATAAAGCATTTGTTCTCTGTCCTCAGGACCTTCTTTTGCTCTTCTGACTTGCGAGGAAAACGTCTTTTCCATTTCTTCGCTAGTCCCTTTTCTGATTCAGCCGAAGCTTTGCCTTTCCCTCCGTTGGCTGGCTCCTGAGTCACTTTAGGAACCTCCTTGGAAGCATACTTCTTCGCTGAATTTTTCTTGCCTGATCCTGCCTTGACGCCAGTGTTAAATTCACAATCTTCTCCCTTGAGCAAACCATTGCCAGTGTTTGCTACCTCGATGAGCTGCGTCAAAGTAGTGACTTTGGTCTTCGTGCAGTATTTTCTCAATCCTTTAGGTAGGCCACAACAATATTTTTCAATCTGTTCTATCAATGGCACAAACCTGTAGGAAGTTACTGGAAGTAGAGCTTTCCAAAACTTCCGATTGTAATCATCCAGATTTCTGCAAGTGGCAGCATTAAGCTGGTGCCATTCTGTCATGACATCTGCTTCAAAGTCATCAGATAACCATGCTGCTGCAAAAATCTGCTTGAAGTAAATCCATGTAAACGGAGCTTGTCCTTGAAGCAATAAAGTTGTCCACCATTGTCCCGCATTCCCTGTCAAGAAAGTGGCTGCCTTGCGGACCTTTGAAGCCTCTGTAAAGTTTCCCCCTGCATTGGCCTTGTCAAACTGCTGGAGGAATGAGAGAGCCTTCTTCCTGTCATCAAACCCTGTAAAGGTCATGAAAGACACACCTTTGCCACCTTCTTTGTACGGAGTTGGCCTCTCCAGCGGCGTTAAATTGTCATATGGAAGTGACTGAAATATGGGAACACTATTAGGGTTCATCTGTGTTCCTTGGCCGCTATTAACTTGACCTGGAAATGCCATATTTGGCTGCTGATTTGTAATTCCAGCCATACCAAAATTTGCCTGTGGCATCCCAAATTGGCCCTGAGTGCTTTGAAACCCTGGTTGCATACCCATGACACTGTACATGGGGTTAGGCATCATCGTTTGAGCACCCCCAAACACTGTTCCTGGCGTGTAAAACTGATTTCCAGGTGCATGACAAGCCATGCTCAGGAAAACGGATCCACCTCCAAAATAGCCAAGGTGTACTGAAGGTGGTGGGAAGACCTATTGCATAGCCTGTAGGTTGCTTCCCTGTCCATTAGAACCAGCTATAGGCTGCTGAAAGGTGGCGGGCTGAACTGGTACAGCTTGAAAGACTGGCATCTCAACCACCTGTTCTTGCACCTTAGGCATAGGTTGTGGAGACTGCATGTTCTCCGTCAAGTGTACAGGTGTTTCCATTGACTGTGCAGTATGAATCACCTGTGCTCGAGCCTTAACAGGCTTTTGAATATGGTCCAGTGACCCAACTTGCTGAGACGGAAGAGGAGGTTGCAGAAAGGCTAAAAACCTCAGGTTCTGCATTACTTGTGTGAACATAGCCACAGCAGTAGCCAACTGGGTCCTGAATATATCATCATCCGTCTGTGGTGGTCTCGAGGACTCACCCACTTATGTGTCTGTTGACCCTGTGAAGAGGAAACCTCTTCAGTCACATCATCTGGTCTGTCAGCCATAATTGCTGTTCCCTGTGTCTGGTCTATGATCCCCTGTGTCTTCAAGCTCAAACTGACCAAGGCTCACTTCTATGGGAAAAAGTGATTTAATCCCGTCGATGCAACCATGAAACCGGCCTGTTCAATCCAAAAAGGGCGGTAGTCTTTACTTTAAACCTTGATTTAGCTTTCACCCATTATTAGTCGTCTATTATACCTGCGCTATAGTGACACAAGAGAGGGGAATGGGATGCAGATGCTAGAATGCACCTGTATGAGAAGACCGACACCCGATTGGTCCCTAACTTAGGCGCCCCTTTCGGTATTTCTTTATTGTTCAAAAGAGGGAATAAACGTTGTGGTTCCCTACAAGCTGCCCCGCACAAACTTGGCTGAATTTCCACTGTTCCGGCCTGATTTCGGCAGCATAACTATACTAGGACACTTCACAGTCAGTACTCCCACGCATTAAATGACTTTCCCGACGCATACGGGCACTTTGCAAAACCTGGCGAGAATCTGCAGCACGCTGAATTCTCTGTTTTCAGCCCCGAAAATGCGCCAGATCACCTGTACAGCGGTCCCCTTGCATCTCCGAACCTCCTGGGGGTCTTAGGGTCCGTTTAGGGCCAAAACCCTAAACCTGCAAAAATACACAGCAGGCTGTAATTCACTGTTTCGGGCTCCGTTTCACGTGCCGGTCCCATCCGTAGCAAGTCCTCGAGCTCCCGCACCTGTAGGGCTACTTGCCCTTTGAATCGGACGAGATTTCTGCCGTGAAACCTCTCCGAATTCACCTGTACCTGCGGGGGGATTAGCCGCTAGCTAATCCAGTACCTGTGCAAGAGGCTCTTGCCTCGGCAATTGCGCATGAACCCACACAACTGTACATTGGTCAAATGAAGAGCCCACTACAAGGGCATAACATACTGCCAAAGGGGAGAGAGAGGACAGTGCGTAGCGTGCAGGGCATCACTCCTGGCACCGCACTGTACATAAGAGGGAAAGCAAGCACTCCATAGCTCTTAACCTGTGACCAAACTGAAAATGAGGCTCTCCCCCTCCTAAATTCAGCGCCAACTCTTGTTGCATGAGGCAAGTGCACCAGAAGGTGCCACTTGGCACATTTATAAGCATTTTCCCGTTTCGGGGTTGCCGCCTAAAAATCTCCCAACCGGTTGCCTAGTTGACTTCACGGCAGAGTAAGAAAATGTTCCCCTTGTCATTCCGGAGGTAATGACGTCAACACATTTTCAGGTCCCAAAATAGCAGTTCCCTAAATTTTAGGAGATACTGCCATTGTATCTTTCTAGGTCATCCGACCCTCTTTGTACACTGCGGCCACATCCAGAACTGAAATGTAGCCTCTGTAGCAAAGGATTCCACTTTGGCTAGTCAATGACCCCACTTGGCTAACCATAGTCCTTGTCCAACCTTAGTGCTCTCTTGCCCTCAGGTCTGGACTCCCTCTGGACAGTTCCACACTAGCTATGCAATGCAAGGCAGTTAGATTTCCCGAGGGGTGTTCCCAAAAAGTGAAAGTAAATAGATAATAAGAAAGAAATCAACAAAAAGGATAGATAGTAGTCACACGCTGGTGACAGGTGGCTCCTTGGATGAGATTCAACAGTGGCGCCCCATCACCATCCTCAACTCAGCCTACAAAATTCTTTCCAAGACTCTGAGTTTGAGGATTCAGCCACTTCTAGAGAGCATCATACCTGGGACTTAGACAGGTTTTGTCAAGGAGCGTAGTATCCTTGACAACATCTTTACTTTTTGGGAGGCTTCTGCCCTAGCGCAGCTCCGTGGTGAGGATCTGGTGATTCTTCTTCTCGACTTTGAGAAGGCTTACGACAAAGTTGATTGTGACTTTCTGGAAGGCACTTTACGCACAATGGGCTTCTCAGATGCTTGGATCAGAGGGGTGTCAGCTTTGTACAGACGGGGACACAGTCGGGACTTTTGTCAGGAGGTAGAGGGGATCGTTTCATGTTCACACGTTCGGTCAGACAGGGCTGCCCTCTTGCCCCGTTCCTCTTACTGTTCTATGCAGAGGCAAGAGCAGGTTTTTGGTTTCCCAGCAGGTTGGTTTGCGTGTCTTAGCACTTCCTATTCGGGGAGATGAGCTGCTGGACGCTGAGTTTGCAGACGACACAGCCTTGTACTTGGATGGCCAGGAGGCCAACCTTCACAGATGTGAGCAAGCTCTTGAGACTTTCTGTTGTGTATCTGACGCATTGATCAACTGGAGAAAGACAGTGGCTTTCTCGGTTGGTAGTGCTCCTATGCCCGATTGTAAGCCAGGTGAGGTTTCAAGTGGATTCCCCCAAAGACTGCTATTCGGTACCTGGGCTGTCAGGTTTTTCTGGAATTGTCGTCCGAGCAGCAGATTGCTCCCCTCCTCCTGTCTATCAAGAGAAAGTTGTTACATTGGAGCTCCGCACGTGTTTCTCTAGCAGGCAGAGTCATAGTGGCCAACCAGGTGTTGTTGGCTACTATGTGGTACATCATCTCTTGCTGGATCTTCTCGAGTTCTTGTATCAGCCAGGTTGAGAGGCTGATCAAGAACTTCCTTTGGTCAGGGCGTGACACTCCGATAGCCCCGGCCAAAGTGGCATGGCAGGTCATCACTCTTCCTTGTTCTCAAGGAGGGCTAGGGATCATAGACGTAGCACAGCAGAGCAGAGCCCTTCTTGGGAAGTTCATCGTCAAAGGACTTCTTCCAGGTGAGGAGCCCTGGCAGGAGTTCTTGCTTCAGCGGCTTAGTGATAGGGTGCCTCAGGCTGGAGGCCCTTGGCGACCCTCGACTAGATGGATTTTCACAAAGATACGCAGAGTTGGCTTGAGCAGGAGACTGGACGACCGTTTCGCTGTGAGTTTGCTCCGATCTTGAGAGCAACTGCGGAGAGGCCTGGAGCAGCGTCAGCCTACTTGCACGGAGGAGCGCCTGAGACAGCCCCTTGTTTGGAACCCCATGGTTAGCACTCAGAGAGGCCACTTTATTGGTAGTTGGCCTCATGTTTCCTGGGATCCCATGGCAGAGGGTCCAGCACGCACTTTAGGTGACTAGCTACAGTTTTCAAGCTTGTCAGAGGAGCTTCAGGGCATTTAGCTACATGGCATGAGAGGGGTGCAGAGCATGTGTGAGGACATCTTAGAGGCAATACCAGCTGAGTGGCTCACACCTCTCGAGTCAGCAGTGCCCAGATGGTGGGGGCCTTCATGCAACTGGAGGTTCTTATCTCAGTTCGGGCTTGCTCAGAGACTGTACCCTCCCTGTTTTTCGAGCTACAGGGTGAGGGGCGCTCACACCGAGTTGCAGTAGAGACCCCGCAGGTGGCAAAGTGTTGTTTTCAGAGGATCCGAGTGGTGGGCATCTGTGGAAGGACTGTGTCATAGATCCCGACCCAGCAGCTCTTGAGACTGGCCATTGGAGACTGGGGGCTTGGGAGAGTTGTCCCCTGGTACGAGTACAGTGGGACCCTGGAGAGTGGCTTTGGAGGGACCCTTTCTCCTCTACAGACCACCCAGGTGTCCCTTTCTTTTAGTACTGTTCGATTGGGACGTCACATATTGGCAGCACAGAGAGAGGCTCGCCCTGCTGCAACACCTCATTGGCAGGAAGAGGGTCTCACAGCTGAGTTCTTGGCAGTTTTTTGGGAGAGGTTGTGGGACTCCAGACAGCCGAGACGAGTCACTTTGTTCCAGTGGTGGCTGATTGCACACACAGCTACAGCAGTTGGGAGCTGGCTTGTACATAGTGGTCTCTCGGCCGCATGTGAAGCTTGTGACCATCTTGTGGAGAGTCAACGTCACAGTCTTTGGGATTGTCCTTTGGCACAGCAAGTGTGGCTTCGTGTTCTTTGGCTGATGCCAGCACTTTTCAGAGCTCGGCAGTACACTTGGGGGGAAGCTGCTTGATCCACTCTTACGGGCCCGGCACTTGAGTTTGAGCTATCTTCCACCACCAGGATGATAGTGATGCAGGGGGGTCGACCTACACTCCAGCTTGGCACAGAGCTTACTCCACAGGAGTGGTGCAGTGAGAGAGAGGAGTGTTGGGAGCTCATCAATGGCCTGACACTCTGGTTCATCCGGCGGGCCCGCTGCTTCCGCATTTTTGAGGCTCGCCCTGTACCACAAGCAAAGACTGTTCGGGATCTTTGGCTAGAGCTGATCCATACTCTCAAGAGGACAGCTCAAGAGACTCCAGGGCAGCTCCGACGGCATGCGGGAGCGCAGAGAGGCTTTTTTTCGACTCTGGCGTCCTGGGCCTTTCTTCACCATGGTCCAGGGTGTACTCACATGGCACTATCGTCCACCTGTGTGGCTTTTCTCTCCTCCTATCTCTTGATTTAGCCTCATTGTATATATGCTGTTTTTTCATTGGGAGAGTCTCCCCATCATGATTGTTGTAGCCCTCTCTTGTAGAGGTGGTTGTAGCCCTATGTGCAGTTTGGAAAAAGAAAGAGGGATGGGTTACCCAATTTGGATACCTCAGTACAAGAAGATAATACACAGTCGAGATGTAGTTTTCAATGAGGTTAAGTTGTTGAAAAATGCTACACACGTAGACATTGACAAGAAGGTCAAGTTTTAGCATAATCAGCCGGCCATAAAGCCACCTTTGGCTGAAAATTTGATTCCTTTTGATGCTGAAAATGAGCAGCAACCCATTGTGCACCTGCCAGAAGAGAATGGACAACAAGTAGATGCACAAAATGGGATTATACCACATGACCAACGTGCTGAAAATGAATTACAGCAGAGAGGTAATGCTAAAAATCAGCCGCCAATTGATGGTGTGCACATTCGGGATGATGTAGACCCATTGCCAATCAATGCGAATCATTGGGTGAGAAGGTCTACACATGTTAGAAGGCAACCAGAGAGGTTCCAGCCATCTATGGATTGCATTTTGTTGACTGATGAGGGGGAGCCTCTTACATTCAAAGAGACCCGGTCTTGTGAAGACAAAAGTAAGTGGGAGCTTGCTATGAAATCTGAGATGCAATCATTGTATGCAAAATAATACATGGGAGCTTGTGCCTTTGCCCAAAGTTGGGAAAGCTATTCCTAACAAGTGGGTTTATAAGGTCAAATGTGTAGATGACAAACCCAGTACAAAGCGCGTTTGGTTGCTAAGGGTTATGCACAGAAGAAAGGCATAGGCTTCCAAGAGATCTTTCACCTGTGGTGAAGATGACTACACTCTGTGTTTTGTTTGCTTTATGTGCTATCTTGGATTTGGAGTTGGATCAAATGGATGTAATCACTACTTTCTTACATGGTGACGTGGATGAGTTGTACATGCAGAAGCTTGACGGCTTTGTCATTCCAGGGAAAGAGCATTTGGTATGCAAATTGAAACGCAGCTTGTATGGGCTGACACAAGTCCCTAGACAGTGGTACAAGAAGTTTGATACTTTTATGCTTAACCATGGGTTCGAACGCAATCATACAGATCACTGCCTTTACACTAAAAAGGCTCCTAATGGTAGTCTTATTGTGTCAGTCCTATATGTGGATGATATGCTGATTGTAGGCAAGCATAAGAAAACTTTGAATGCTTTGAAAAAGGAGTCGAATTCAGCTTTCTCTATGAAAGATTTGGGTGCCGCTGAACATATTTTGGGTATGCGCATTGCAAGGGATAGAAAGAAGCGTCTTTTATTCCTTTCTCAAGACGAATACATCAAGAAAGTGCTTGAGAGATTTAATATGGCTAATGCTAAGCCTCTTGGTGTACCTTTACCACCACACACAAAACTTAGCAAGCATGATTGCCCAAAAGATGATGCAGCTGCCCATGCTATGAAAGGTGTTCCTTATGCATCAGCCCGTGGTTCTTTGATGTATGCCATGGTTGCTACACGACCGGATATCGCTTATGCAGTGGGAGTTGTTAGCAGGTTTATGGCTGATCCTGGCAAACCACATTGGGCAATTCTTTTATAGACCCATGGCCATCTAAAAGCAGTTACATGAAAAGCTACTAGTCCCAAAAAAGCATATGGTCCCAACTCTCTAGCGCCAAAAGCTGCCAATGCAAATCGTAGCGCAATTTGCAAAAATCCGTACGTTGTGCCACGTAAGCAGTCCACACAAAATTGGGTCCTTGTTTTATTTTAATGCTTTAGTGCCGCTTGTGCCCCATCAGACGGGACCCATAAGTTGCAACAACTTATAATATTGAATCTTTTGGTTTAACTGGGGTTTGTCCAGTTGGACATGCCACATCATCACTTTGTGACATACCCCCTTGAAAGAATTGTAATCACGCCTGCAAAACCGACATAAGCTACAAACTAGTTCAATAGACACTGACTCGTACTAACGCACTAGACAACACATACCCAGCACTCGCACAAAGACGACAATCACTGAACATTCAAATCACATTCACATCACTACCCCGTCAAGATCTTGAATGAGAATCATGATCTATTGTAACATATTTAGGAATCACATCCAGACCTATCACACTGATCTCTTGCAGATGTCCTGATTGACTAAATCTTATTACTATCATGTCCATCCCATCTCCCCGGAGAACAAGACCGAAATGTTGCAGTCATTTTGTCTTTCAAACATGCACTTAAACACTACTCACATGAGAGAGCACATATAACCATAGTTACCAGGAATGGGGAACGGGGAACGGGGAACGACAACATGCATGAAATGTCATTCCCTCTTTCGGATACTCGCGTTTGAAACACGGAATGGGGATTCGGAACGGGAAATTGGGATGGGAACAGGGAACCGGGAACTGAAAATGGCAAGTCCCTGTTACTATGCATATAACAGATTCGTTTCAGAAATTCCCATTTCGAAGTACTTCTTTCATAAAGTCATACAACACAATACTATCAACCCATAGTATCCCTAAAATAACAAAGGAAGTCAATGATTTTATTCCAACTAGGTAATCTGTGACAAAGGAGCGGAGTAACTCCTCTCTTGTGCAGTCCCAGCTACACCAGATTCAACCCGCTGATCTCCAGTAACTCTTGGAATAGTCGAAGCTAGACCGAAAGCCTCAAGGTAAAATTCCAGTATCTAAGGAGTATCTGCTAGGTCCTCCTCCTCCTCCATCCACTCCGCACCAAATGTCGGATGGTTCTTGAACAGCAAAACAAATTTTCGCAATTTGCGCTGACCTGCTGACAAGGCAGATTTCCGCAAATTGCATTTATTGCTATCACGTGGCAGCTTGTACGGATTTCCGCGTTTTGTTGGCTGGTAGTTTTTGGACAGCAGATGCTTTTAGAACTTGAAGCTTTTCATGTAACTGTGGGCTCTCACTCTTGAATTCTACTGCGGGCAAATGCAGAGCAAGAGCCACAGACTGTTCAAGCAATATAAGAAAGACCGAAAGGGGTGCAAAGGGGGCCAGTGCTCTCTCAGGGTGGAACTCCGCCACTTCCCGTCTCGTGTGTTGTGCGTCTCTTTCAGTTCAGTTGTTATTTGAAGTGCTTAAAGGTGTTCAGTCTTTTCTTTTCTGTTGGCACATGGTGCCCGTCCATGTGACAACTGGAGGCAAGTAAGAGCCTTTGCCTTATCCTCAAAGCCGCTAAAAGTATCAAACTTCATAACTGCACCACCTTCTTTGTATGCTTTTGGCTTTTCAAGTGCTCCCAAATTACCATAGGGAATCGTCTGGTGCAGTTATCAAACTTCATAGCTGCACCACCTTCTTTGTATGCTTTTGGCTTTTCCAATGCTTCCAAATTATCATAGGGGATCGTCTGCAACATGGGCACTGTGATAGGGATCATCGGCGCCCCTAGGCCATTGACATTTTGCATTACTGGTGGTCAGAAAAACCAGCCATGCCAAAATTCCCTTGTGGCACCCCAAATTGGCCCTGATTGCACTGAAACCCGTGTTGCATGACAATATTACCATACATGGGGTTTGGCATCATGCCTTGCATACCCCCAAAGACTGTTCCTGGCATATATTATTGGTTTCTAGGCGCATAACTAGCCATGCTCTGAAACGCAGATCCAATGCCGAAATACCCAAGATGTATTGTGGGTGGTGGAGGCCGTGTGGACCATGGCATACATCAAAGATCCACAAGCTGATGCATAAGGTATGCCCTTCATAGCCTTTGCAACTATATCATCTTTGGGACAATCAACTTTGCTAAGCTTCGTATGTGGCGGTAAAGGCACACCAAGAGGCTTAGCATCAGCCATATTAAACCTTTCAAGTACTTTGCCAATGTACTTGTCTTGAGAGAGAAATAACAAGCGTTTCTCTCTATCCCTTCTAATCCACATGCCCAAAATGTATTCAACTGCCCCCAAATCTTTCATTGAGAAGGCTAAATTTAGCTGCTTTTTAAGAGTATTGTCAAGCTTTTTAAGAGCATTGACAATACTGTTATGCTTCCTTGCAATCAGCATATCATCAACATATAAGACTAACACAATCAGGCTTCCATCCTCGGCCTTTTTCGTGTACAAGCAGTGATCCGCATGGCTGTGTTTAAATCCATGATTGAGCATAAAGGTGTCAAACTTTTTGTACCACCGACTTCGGGGCTTGTTTCAACCCATACAAGCTGCGTTTTAGTCTGTATACCAAATGCTCTTTTCCTGGAATGAAAAAACCTTCCGGCTGTTCCATATACAGCTTTTCATCCAAGTCACCATGAAGAAAAGCAATGTTTACATCCATTTGATCCATCTCTAAATCAAGGAGAGCAACGAGAGCAAACAATACACGAAGGGTAGTCATCTTCACCACCGGTGAGAAGACTTCTTGGAAGTCTATGCCTTCCTTTTGTTTATAACCCTTGGCAACCAACCGTGCTTTGTACTTGGGCTTTCCGTTAATACATTTTACTTTGTAAACCCATTTGTTAGGGATAGCTTTCCTACCCTTAAGGCAAAGGTACAAGCTTCCATGTATCATTTACATACAGAAAATTCATCTCATTTTGCATCGCAAGCTCCCACTTACCCTTGTGTTCACATGACTGTGCCTTTTTATATATCAGAGGCTCATTTTCATAAGGTGGTTCAAACCTCTGTGGTTGCCTTATGACAAGTGTAGACCTTACCCAATGGTCCATGTTTTGTGGCAATGGACCTACATCCTCACAAATGTGCACACCATCATTAGGTGGCTGATTTTCAGCATTTCCTTGTTGTCATAATCTATTTTCAGCATGTTCTTCATCATGTCCTACTGTTGTCCACTATCCAAGATTGGGACAACCCATCATGGGCTGCAAGTAAAGCATCAATCATTTCCCTTTTGGTGATGTGTATGTCACCTGTTGCTGCCATAACATTTCCATCAAGGCATGAGGATGCAACAAGCACATCTTCAGTGTCAGCACTAGATGCTACATTTGCTTTAGCAACTTTTTTTGAGGAAGAGCTATCATCATCTTTCTTGTCATCCTGTCACAAACTGATGACGTGGCCTGACCATCCGAACATCACAGATGATGACACGGCAGACTGTACGGCAACACCCGGATTTTGCGCTGACAGGTGCCACGTGGCAGCAGTACAGAATTCCGCTACTTGCTTTTTGGATAGATTTTTGGGACTTTTGCTTTTGAGTTAGAAGCTTTTGGGGCTTTGCTTTTGGGCATCCCTTGTAAGAATAAAAGGACCCAAGGGGCCTCAGTCTCGCAGAATCAAAATCCCTATGAAAGCACTCAAATGCTCAGATGCTGGCGTAGACTCATCCAACTCCATGTTCACAAGTTTATGCATAAGATGCACTTGATTCACAGGAGTTGTATTTTCATAAGTGTCCTTTAGCTTATTCCATATAGCATAAGCCGTATCAAGACGCTTAATGTGTTTAAGTACATCATCAGACAACCATTTTAATGTATGCAATGGCCTTCTTATTGAGTCTAGCCCAATCCTCATCTAGCATGGTTACATGCTTAGTTTCCAAGAGTGCATCATCGCAATCTTTGAGAAACAAAATGCCTTCCATTCTGTCCTTCCACAGATCAACGCCAGTGCCATCAAACCTCTTGATTTCAAGAAGGGATTTTGTGTCACTCCTACTAGAAGCATTAGCGGCCATCATTTAGCAATGCGCTAGAGACACAAATGATGTAATTTTCAGCAGAAAATAACCAGCTGCTGAGCAAGTTAGAGAGCAAGGATCACCACCACTGTGTCCAAATACATGTACAATAGTAAAAGTGATAATTTTCAGCAGAGAAACTGAAAATTCAGCATACAAAACACGCATACATTACCGACGAGTGGCTCCCACTTCAACAATATCACCAAAAATGCATTTGCAACAAACCCAAATCTACAAATGATCTCTAGAACAACTGCAACATGAATATTCAGCAATATAATAATTCGATAAGAGTTGCCCGACGCATGTACTGCATACATAAAAGCGCGTATCGATTTGTGATACACGAATCAATAACAAATCTTTGCAATTTCTCCAAAATCTCACACGTGGGAGGTCAAACCACAATTACCATACAAAATTTTGCATCAATAATGCCCCCAAAGTGTACTACACGCATCAATTTTGCCAAAATTCAAAGTTTTCAGCAAAATCCCTAAAATTTTGCTTGTCAATTTTGCCGAAATGCACAATTTCAGCAAAACCCCCAATAAAATTTTGACGAATTTGCCCCAATTGCATTAATACATGATCCCTTCAGCAAAATACGAGCAATTTTTGCAAAATTTGCTACTTAAATTTTCCGGGTTCAATTGTACACGAACGTTAATGAAATTGATTTAGGTGAGTGCAATTTCACTTGTACATGAAAAGCCCCAATTTCTGTGAAACTTTATGCACAAAAGTTGCAATTTCTGACGCAAAATTCTGCCGTTGTGGAAGAATAACGCTGAGGCTGAAATTTCCCGTATGAATTGAGTCATGACATATTCCACGTGAGAGGGCTTGACCTGCTACAACCCGAAAAACACGTGCTTGGGCAGCGTTTTGACTTTTTGCTGGCTCCTGTGTGTGTGGAAGTGCGTGAAGTTGGCTCCGATACTAGTTTGCTGGTAGCGCAAGGGTTAGCAAGAGATAGCAGTGGATTTCTGCAGAAGCAAACGAGCGTGAGAGAGAGAGAGAGAGAGAGAGAGAGAGAGAGAGAGAGAGAGAGAGAACATATACAAGAGGTATTGCGTGTACAAATCGATGTACACTAAAAAATAAGTCAATGCTATATACCTTCAGAGTATTTAAGGTGTGTTAACACCCTGGCGGTTGTGGAATGAGAGGCTGGTTTGGTACCTCATAGAGTTTCTCTACATAATTGTGTCACACCTATGGATCCTCAATAGGGGTAGGCGGTCCTGGCTCTCGAAGGGTGCGCCATGCTGTGGCACTGTCCCTTCTCATGAATAGGCAATATAGCTCTAGTTCCTGTGCCTCCTCAAAGGCTCACCGCTTTCAACGTGTGAGTATCTTCATCTGTCGCCTGGCCTCTTGATCAGTTATCTCCCTAAGCGTCCTTTGCAACTGGCGATAAAGGTCTTTGCACCCGTGATCGTACCAACTGTTCCGTGGCATAGTCCCACCGGGGGCAGGGGCTCGTTGTGGGTGGTGTATGGGAAAGAGCTAATGTCCAATGTCTAAAGGACGGATGTGATGTGAAAGGTGAGCACAGGGAGTGGTGTAGAGCTCATGAGTGAAATGAATCGTGGCCTGGGGGGTGTCATGGGTGTGGTGTTTGCAGTGAGGGAGAGTGCAAGATAGGTGTGATCGGCTCCGATAGGTATGGGCGGGATGGTCAAAGAGCTAAGTAGGTGGGTGGCCTCTTTGGATCCCATGATGTAATCCATGGTACTCCCCCCCCCCCCCCCCCCCCCCCCCCCAACCCCCCCCCTCCCTCCGGCCTGTAACTCCATGTGGTATCCATGTCAGCCCTCCTGAAGTGGGCCATTGGGCCATCCCGTTATAAATAACGAGACGGTCTTGAGAGCCTAATCTAACCAAATGGTGGCCGTACTCTGTGATGGGGGCCGTGTCTGCTGAATCTCTCATGCTAGTCTCCTCCTGTGTGGCGTGCAGTGCCATCGAGTCCTGTATGTCGTATATCTCACACTGGTCATAACATGTCCTTGCATTGAAGTCTCCCATAAGGAAAACTTCCCCAATGTAGAGTACTCCATGATCTCATCTGATATGCATGCGTATGGGGATTATCTTTCCTCCCTTGTGCAACCGGCCCGTAGGGCGGTAGACGTAGGCTTTCACCCGAAACTTTACTTTAGACTTTAGGACATAGAGAAACTTTGCAACTAGAAACCTGTAACGGGAATTACACTTCAAACACACATGGCTTGGAAGCTAGAGCGCTACCAAGTAGACGCCGACACCTGTTGGCCCCAAAGACTGGCGCCTTTTTCGGTATTTCTTTGTTCTTTTAGAGGGTAAAAAGTTACAAAGCTAAGTTCAGGGGATCTTCATCTGTATCCAGCTAGAAGGCCCCTGTTCTAGCAAAACTTCAGCAACATAACCACTTTAATACTTGCTTTGGACAAACTCCCATGCCGGGACTCGCTGCCAATGGCATAAACCCTCTATTTTCAGCTCAAAAACAGTAATTACAGCTCTCTGTAATCACTGGCTTTTTTATCTATTTTCAGCCCTAAACACCTTCATTACTGTCCTCTAATAGTGGGGCACTGTTCCCAATGCTTCTGGCATACATATGGCTGGAAAACAGTCCAAAAACAGCACCTAACCAGTTTTCATGCACCTGTACGGGAGGTTATTACCCTCACGGGTGCTTGCTTTTGGAGTTGCAGTTAGATACTCCTGTTCCTGCTCAAAGAGGCTCTTGTCTCGGCACAAAAGCATATGACCACACAAGTGTACATAGGTCAAATGAAAAGCCCTCTTGTGGGGCATCACATAACTGCACAGAGGTGGGGGAGAGAGCAGTGAATGTTGTGCAAGGCTTCAGTTCTTGCACTTCATTGTACATAGAGGGTAGGAAAGCACATAGTAGCTTTGCTACCTGCAACAATCCACCATACGGTTGAAAATGCAACCCCACGTTTAATTTCAGCCCCTCTCTCTCTCTCTCAAGCTGGGGGAGAGAGCAGTGAATGTTGTGCAAGGCTTCAGTTCTTGCACTTCGTTGTACATAGAGGGTAGGAAAGCACATAGTAGCTTTGCTACCTGCAACAATCCACCATACGGCTGAAAATGCAACCCCACGTTTAATTTCAGCCCCTCTCTCTCTCTCTCTCTCAAGCTGGAAATCGCCCAAAAATGTGCCAAATGGTAGTCATGCATGGTTTTCCCGTTTTGTACCTTCCGGCCTAAAAATATCTCATAGGCCGCTAGTCCCTATGCGATGGTCTTGCCATCAATGATGACCCTACCATCTTGATATACCCCCTTCTTCCCTTCTTTGCGAGCTTTTTTGACTCTAGGCATGCATGCACGGCGGTGGTCTTGCTGCATCTTTGTGAGGTTGTTGTCAAGGTAGATAGGTGGGCCTTGTAGCCCTCTCAAGATGGCCCTCTTTCGAATGAATGAGGTTCGGAACTCCTTGGAGGCAAATTTGAGGATGAGGCTATTTTCTGTAGGTCTTTGCCGGCTCTCCAAGCTTTGGAGAAGGGTAGCTCCTCGTCTTCCTTGTACCCGAGCTTCATACATAGAGCTTTCGCATTGCTCTCGGGTGTGGACCCCTCCTCTTCTTTGATGTTTGTCACTCGTACATTGAGGCGGCGGGCTTGTCGCATCTTCTCTTCCTCAATGGTTGTGTGTATGATGAGCGCCTCATCTATTTGGGCTTCTGCTCTCGCCTCTTTTTTTATATTCTTCTTGACTATCCGACCCATCCTTCCTTGGTGGCCTCCAATTTGTCGTCGCTGTGAGAGCTTTGGAGATCTTCTCCTTGAGAGAGAGAGAGAGAGAGAGAGAGAGAGACACACGAGATACGTAGTGGCGGAGTTCCACCCCAAGAGAGCACTGGCCCCAAACCCTAACGCCCCTTTCGGTATTTCTTTATATTGCTTCAACTCAGTACAAGCCAGTATTGGCCCCAAACCCTGACGCTCCTTTCAGTATTTCTTTATATTGCTTCAACTCAGTACAAGCCAGTACTCCCTTGCTCTGCACTTTTACGCGGGGAAACGTGCGAGAGAATGAGCCCTTGGCATATATTTGAAGGCCCCAGGCCATGAAAAGTAGCAGTTTATAGTGAAAAGCTTCAAACTCAAAAGCATCTGGCCCAAAAGCGTCTAGTCCAAAAGGTGCCAGCATGGAAATCCGTCCAGCTTCCATGTCATCTGCTGTCAGCGCAACTTGCGAGCTGCCGTATAGTGTTGTGTGGCATGTCAGCGCAAAACATGGAAGGTCCGTACAGTTGCTGCCATGTCATCAAAAAATTATGCAAGCCTTTGTGTGAGAGTATCCTGCTTTATTTTAATGGCTTTATGCCCTAGGAACTTGGGCCCCCATCGGACAGGGTCCCATAAGTTGGTAAAAACCCTTTTAATAGTCTACACAGTCAGCGAGGTTCTATAAGCTAGTGGGAACTTCTTCTTCTACTTATTCTAGGGTTTAGGCCTGAGTATCCTGCTTTATTTTAATGGCTTTATGCCCTAGGAACTTGGGCCCCCATCGGACAGGGTCCCATAAGTTGGTAAAAACCCTTTTAATAGTTTGCACAGTCAGCGAGGTTCTGTAAGCTAGTGGGAACTTCTTCTTCTACTTATTCTAGGGTTTAGGCCCCTCGGCCGGGATTTGCAGGTTGGCTTGGGTCTTCAATGGCTTGAAACATCAGCAGTTTGTGCTACCTCCCTTCTTGAAAGAAGAGTAATCGTCTGCGATTACAATAGATTTTGCAAAACAACTTAAGTTAGCTCAAAAATATCCGAGGGTCATTCCAAGGGACATTTAGGTTTCTCATTCTAGATCGGAGCTCTTGATATTCCGGCGTAGCAAAATTAGTCATCCACCCAGACCATGTTGATCTTTAACGTGTGTCTCGATGCACTAAAATTACATGCCCAAGCAATCTTGTCCAATTAGCAATATTCAGTGGTTGGCACATCACAATGCAACACAAATGCTCACATATGCATGTTACAAGACACAACAAACTGCGTCGCTAAGCACTCCTCCGAGACAGACAGTCTGTGGTATGAAGCTGCTCAACGACTACCTCGTCACTCCCCTCGCAAATAACCTAAGAAGGTCTGGGCCACGAGCTCAAAGGACTGATACAATCAAACGCTCCCCGGACCATGGCCTGCGTCGCTTGGAGGTTTCAAGCATACACCAGACATCTCATCCGCGTTATTCAGAGGTTTTCCAACGTACGACAAAACACTCCCTAGACATCCCGTTTGCGTCGTTCGGAAGTTTTTAAATATACAACGAAATGCTCCCCAAACCTCCCGTATGCGTTGTTCTGAGGTTTAGACATTATCCAACATCATTTCTCTCCAACCGGGAGTAAATCACCAACCATTGAAACGAGTATTAAAACTAGAGTCAAACGTTTCAAATCGGCACCAAGAGAGGTTTAAAACAGATACAACACATTTCAAACAAATTTCAACCAATACTTTCTCAAACAAAGTTCAAAAGGTATCTAAATACAAAACAATTAGAAAATTGATTTGGGTTTTTGTTTGGACAGGCGAACTTTGAGGACAAGTGGCTTGTCCTTCTGCATCAAGGTAATCGTGTCACAAAATGATGATGTGGCATGTCCACCCGGAAAACGGACATATATCAAAGATTATAAGTTGTTCCAACTTGTAGGGTACCCGTTTGATGGGGCCTTGGGGACACTAGAATAAATAAAAAAGCCAAATCGCGGGGACGTGCTGACTGGGTAGGGCTGTACGCATGCTTCCGCGTTTTTTGATGGCTGCTGATATGGCACTGTATAGAATTCCGCGATTTGCGTTGGCAGCTTTTGGCACTAGTTTTTGGACCAGATACTTTTGGAACTTGTAGCTTTTCATGTAATTGCTTTTGGGGTTTGCATTTGAGGCAACCCTTGCAAGAATAAAAGAGCCCTTGGGGCCTCACTCTCCAAAGCATCTGGAGGCAAAGTTTGAGAGCACAGGTCCCTCGGAAGTTGTACTTTGCAATGATTAATGATAAGGAAATACCGAAAGGGGCGCCAGACTTTGGGGCCAATACCTGTGGGCATGGAACTCCGCCAGGCCGTGTCGACTCTTTCTCTCTCTCTCTATTAAAGTTCAATGATTTTGAAGTTTTTGTTTCTGTGTTGCTGTCGATATCTCGCTTGGAGTGTCCAAGCCTGTTACAGTGGTATCAGAGCTCAGAAAGATATGTGTAAGTGTTGGGTTTGTGTCGTCTAGTGCGTCAGTACTGAGTCTATTGAACTAGTTTGTGGTTTGTGTCTGATTTGTGCAGGCGTAATCGAGGACGATTACCATTCTTTCAAGATGGGGTATGTCACAAAATGATGACGTGGCATGTCCACCTAGAATCAGACATATATGGTAGTTGTTCGATTGGGCCCGAGACACTAGGTTACCCATCCGATGGGGCCTTGGAGACACTAGAATAAATAAATAAGCCAAATTGCGTGGACGTGTTGATGTGGCAGGGTTGTACGGATGCTCTTGCATTTTTTGCTTACTGCTGACGTGGCACTGTACGGAATTCCGCGATTTTCCTTGCAGCTTTTAGCGCCAGTTTTTGGACCAGATGCTTTTGAAACTTGTAGCTTTCATGTGATTGCTTTTGGGGCTTTGCTTTTGAGGCAATTCTTGTAAGAAAAAAAGAGCCCTTGGGGCCTCACTCTGCAGAGCATCTAGACGCAGAGGTCCCTCGGGAGTTGTACTTTGCAATGATTAATGATAAAGAAATACCGAAAGGGGCGCCAGACTTTGGGGCCAATACCTATGGGCACGGAACTCCGCCGGGTCATGTCGACTCTCTCTCTCTCTCTCTCTCTCTCTCTCTCTCTCTCTCTCTCTCTCTCTCTCTCTCTCTCTCTCTCTCTCTCTCTCTTTTTCTACGAAGGAGGACAATTTTGGGAAGGAATGGGAAGAACCATGAAGAGTCAAGGGAGAATCGCTGGAGAAGAACTTCAGCTGTCACGAGGCTGTGGCAGCCACTAACCTTAGTTGCTTTCTTTCCCTTGATTTTTATTTGATTTTTGGGACCCTCTTGTTGAAGTCACAAATGGCCGGACATTGTGTGGCCAGTGTGAAACAACCGTTGGCCGAGAGTTTCACCGGTAGTCGGGACGGGTAGGTCGCCACGAGATCGTCGGGCTAGTCGGTGCTGAAATCCGAGCAGTAAAAGGCTGGCTAGGCTCAGTTCAAAATCATTGAGGCCCCATACAAACTCAAAAGAGGCAAACTGGACACATGGCAGTAGGAGAGTAGCCTGCAGGCCACACGCTCTCCGAAAGCCTCATCCATGAGGGGAAGCCCATTTTTGAGAAGGGGATGAGGTTTGGAGCTCATAGGTGACTACAGTGTGTGTGTGTGTGAGTAGTGGGTGTAGGTGATCACAGCTTTCATGGAAAGCTTGCCTTCTCCCTTGTCTCATGTAGGGCAATGATTTGCTGTTGCGCATCTCTCTGTCCCCTTTGCACATATGGTGATGCCCCACTAGTAGGGCTTCTCAGATCATCTATAGTTTTGGGGGTTTTATGTGCGTTTGCCAAAGCACATGCACACACAAGTACGCACAGTTCCATCGCGAAGGATTGCAAAAACGAAGAGTTTTCTCTAGTGAAAATTCGTCGTGTTTCAAAGGGGAACTATCCCATTGCGTGCGGGAGCACCTGAGGCACATGTAGATGTGTTCGCTCATTTCCAAAACGATTCAAAACAGAAAATTACAGCATGCTGTGTTTTTTTGCAGGTTTAGGGTTTCGATCCTAAACTGTCGGATATCGCTAGTGGAGCCTCGGAAAGCCTTGGGATGCTTAATTAGGGCTTTGGGCACCTGACAATGACAAAACAGGAAATTACAGCATGCTGAAATTGACCTGCAGCTCACCGGAAAGCCTCCAAAGTGCGAGGGAAAGTGTCCTTGACGTGTACTTTTGACCTAAGGGATCTTTGCGCCGTTATGCTGGCGGAATTGGTCAAAAACCTGCAATTACAGCCATGGGCAGGTTTGGACAGCTTGGTGAGAGTCAAGTGAAAGCGTTTGGATGGTTTATTTGCAATAAGAATAAAGAAATATTGGAAGGGGTGCCAGTGTTTGGGGCCTATAGGGTGTTGCTGTGTGCTTGGAAGCACTCTAGCTGCCAAGCCGTGTAAATGTTTGAAGTGTCAAATTCCAGTCACAGGTTTATTCGTGAAGCTTCTCTGTGTCATAAAGCTCAAGTAAAGATTCGGGTGAAGCTAAAGTCTACCGCTCTACAGGCCGGTTTCATGGTTCCGTCGCCAGGATTTGAATCACTTTTTCCTTAACCTTTCAAAGTCCAAATGTTGCATTAAATGGGCAGGGAACCAGTTCCCAGGCTATGCGTTGACGCTTTTCCTGGCATCTTTTGGAGCCAGTTGCTTTTTGAAACAAGATGCTTTTGGGATTAATGCTTTTGGAACACATTGTTTTTGAGTTTAACTGCTTTTGGGGCTCTGCTTTTGGCATCCCTTGTAAGAATAAAAGGACCCTTAGGGACCTCACTCTTCAGAGCATTTGGTCGCCGAGTCTAAGAGCAGAGGACGCCTTTGAGAGTTGTACTTTGCTGAAGCATTAATATAATAAAGAAATACCGAAAGGGGCGCCGGCCAATACCTCTGGGCACGGAACTACGCACAGCCGTGTCGACTCAATTATTAAAATGTGATAAAGTTGTAAAGTATTTTAAGTGATTCTCTTGTGTGTCGTGTCGGATTCTCGTCTTGGGGTGTCCCAAGCCTATGACAGTGCCAATACTGAAAGGGACGCTAGGTTTTGGGGCCAATACCTCTAGGCACGAAACGACGCCAGGCCGTGTCGACTCAATTATTAAAGTGTGATAAAGTTGTGAAGTATTTTAAGTGATTCTCTCGTGTGTCGTGTCCGATTCTCGTCTTGGGGTGTCCAAGCCTGTGACAGTGGCAATATCGAAAGGGGCGCCAGGTTTTGGGGACAATACCTCTGGGCACATAACTACGTCAGGCCGTGTCGACTCAATTATTAAAGTGTGATAAAGTTGTAAAGTAATTTAAGTGATTCTCTCGTGTATTGTGTCGGATTCTCGTATTGGGGTGTCCAAGCCTGTGCAGTGGTATCAGAGCACTAGGCGTGTGCTTTTCTCAAAGCATACCGATCCTATCAAAGAGGAGACAGGGCACTTGGGCACAATTTTGGAAATTCTATTTAAAGAATCTTCGTGGCCAGACCCCGGACTTATTAACCACTCCCACCTTTACTTCATCGCACTTCGGGCGCGCTCCCGTCTTCGTCGCTCTGTCTTACAGGGCATAAGCCATAAAGAACTCCAGAATTACACATGGGTTCTTGCGCCTCTCAGCAGAAAGGCAAAGAAAAGTTGAAATCTAGCGCGGGAACTGAAGAAAAGAATGAAGATTTTGGCAAATTTTTCGGTAGAGAAGTTTGCAAGAGCGAAGTACAAGCGTCAACTGCAGGTGACACATGTGTGAAAAGATTGATCAAGTACCCCAAAAACCTAAGATTTTCGAAACACCCGAAGAATTACCCGATTGATGAGATTCACTCGAGATGCCATGAGGCCATTGATTCTCCTCTCAAGACAGGATGAAAGCTGAAAGGATTGACAAGTGCAAAAAAGCAGACGCTTTACTCGCAGGAAGAGCTGGAACAGAACTGTTGATCAGAAGATGAACCAATTACAGGAAAGGACACTGAAACGGATACTGATGTACTGACAATCTGGTTGTTTGTGACAAATAACCGAAAATAGGAGCGAGGAACTCGCATTTGTATGGATTGAGAAGCATAGAGCTAGACATCCACTCTTTTGCAACGAGGTGAGCCATCTCCTTGCCTGTTTTGCAGGTGAAATCAAGGATGAGATGGTGAGATCGGGAGCGATAGAAGCTCAAGAATGGATCCGTCAATAAGAATGATGAATTTGAATGAATGGATCATGACGCATGTTGAATGATTCTAGTGCATCAAGATTCCCATGTGAATGAGATGACTGGATACTATGGTGAGCACATCAAGAGTTCCTGCGGGATGAGATGGCTACATAGGGATCTAGGTACATCAAGACTTTTGGACAGATGAGATGACTAGATGATTGAAACAGTGTTCAGTATGTGTTGAGTGTGTAAATGAAGAACTTTGAAATAAGAATTTCCGTAGATGATTCTGATTTATGTATGAGATTAATTTTCTCTAAAAGAACTTGCTAGATGTGTACCAATAACATGTGAAATCGATGATAATGAATGACGAATTGGGAGCAATGACCACTCCAGAATGAACCCAATAAGTATCATGAATTTGAATGAAACTAATGGAAGAACGTCCTATTTGTGAACAGATAACAGGATTGAGAATGAGATGATGATGATTTTTGGAGCAGTGACAGCTCCCGAATGAACCTGATATCGAATCATGAATTTTGAATCACGATTGATTCAATGGAATTGTCGTGCGCGCATCAAGAGTTCCTGTGGGATGAGTTGGCCACACAGCTAGAACTAAATGATTGGACCACTCTGTTCAGTATGAACTTAGTAATGAATTGGGATCCCTGGAAATGATTACTCGCACCCGACAGTGCTGGAGTACAGATGGAATGATCACTCACACACGACAGTGCTAGAGTGCAGAAATCTATGGACATGATCGCAATATGGGATTAGTCAATCCGATACGGTTGCAAAATACGTTGCCAAGAATCATGCTCCCAGATCAAAACCGAATCCATGGACGTGATCGCGATATGGGACTAGTTAAATCGTTATCAGTGAGATGCGATTGCTGAATACGTCGCCAAGAATCACGGTCCTAAATATGGCTTATGTCTGATTTTACAGGCGTAATCGAGGGCGATTACAATTCTTTCAAAAGGAGGGTATGTCACAAAATGGTGTATAGCATGACCACAGTAGAGGACAGTAAGGACGCTCGCTGACAACTAGCAGTACAGACACCCGTGAAATGCGCTGACGAGCTGGTAGTACAAATGTTTGCAAATTGCGCTGACAGGCTGATAACGTGGCATCTCTGTAAAACACGTTGACAACATGCTGACGTGGCAGAACTGTACGGAATTCCGCTTTTTGCACTGATACTTTTCCTGGCAGCTTTTGGAGCCAACTGCTTTTTGGAACAAGATGCTTTTGGGATTATTGCTTTTGGAACACATTGTTTTTGAGTTTAACTACTTTTGGGGCTTTGCTTTTGGCATTCCTTGTAAGAATAAAAGGACCCTTAGGGACCTCACTCTTCAGAGCATCTGGACGCGGAGTTTGAGCGTAGAGGACCCCTTCGTAAGTTGTACTTTGCTCAAGCATTAATATAATAAACAAATACCGAAAGGAGCGCCAGGTTTTACGCCAGGCCGTGTCGACTCAATTATTAAAGTGTGATAAAGTTGTGAAGTATTTTAAGTGATTCTCTCGTGTCTCGTGTCCGATTCTCGTCTTGGGGTGTCCAAGCCTGTGACAACTCCCACGAGGATATGTAGCTTTGGCCATGCTAGAGCGGAGATGTCATCGAGCACACTTTCAAGAGCCCCGCACGAAGGGCTCGCTATTTGATACATTAGTCACCCCAGCCCTGATAAACGCAGCAGCAGTGTGGGCTCCCCAATTGACAAATAGCCAATGGGCGCAGATCGAGAGTCCACAGGTATATATGATCTCCCGCTTGTTTCGAGGCAAGCACAGAGTGCCACACAACATCATCAGGGCAGAGCTTGATTCCCCCCAATGGTGGTGAAGGCACTCTTTCAGATGATCTGCTTTATTCAGAGAGTAAGAGAGCTCTCAGCCGACAGACTCACACGGTGAGCATTTGAGTCAGCCATACACACAGCACGATCTGGATACGACAGAGCTTGGTACACACACGTTAGAGCATGGTTTGGAGCACATGGCCTTGATCTTGAGAGCCTGACTCACCCCAGTGAGAGAAACATAGTGCTCCGACAGGATCTCTGACAACTATATATCAGACAAACTTGGATCACGTCTCCCCTTCAACAGAAGATGTCACACTACAGAGATCATTTCCTTACCATATTGAAGGACAGATTCATACAACGACCACGCTATATGGACATCTACATACCACGCCGCTCACAAGTGGCGATTGGCCAGCTCAGAGTATCATCACACATGCTAGAGATAGAAGTGGGTCGCACTCATGACATTCCCAAGGAGGTAAGAGTCTGCCGAGTAGGAGGTGGAGAGTGAGGAGCGCTTTGTTTGTAGATGCAGAGCGTATGCTGATATGAGAGGCGAATACAAGTCACTCTTTAGAGGGCAGCCTACCCTACGCGAGATCATGCTCTCTCGAGATCAGAGATAGTTGGGGCGCTACCTGCTGGAGATATAGAGGCACAGAGATACACTTCTATAGCCACCTACAGAGACATCGAGAGGGGGGGAGGGGGGGAGTCAGTCACAGCTTACAGATTTTTTCCAGAGGACCACACCCCCTCCACTCACAGATCCACCAAGGGGAGTGACTCTTCAGCAAACTCAGAGAGCAGGGCTAGACGAGCCCACGTGTTACTGGATGTCGGGCCCCACGACTCCACCACAAACAGATTGAGGAGATCCAGACCCGAGCACGTCGAGCAGATGAGGAGAGACGAGCCCAGATGATGGCTCACCCAGCTTCGTTTATCCGAGCAGCCCTTGCTCACGATCCTCCCATGCACCACATTTTACACCCTCCTATTAACACACGATGGAGCTAGCTAGCTTGATGCATTCGCATGGTTGTACTATCTGAGCACATAGACATGCACATAGTACTAGAGCTCTATTTCCCCCCATAGATCCCATCACAAACCATGGTTTTTATCTTTATCCTTATTCTGGACCAGTTTGGACTGTTTTGTCTTTTTCGATAGATAAAGGACATACACACATGTATACTTGATTTGTCTCATAGGCAGACTTCGGTCTCTTATAGACGTTAAAAAAAACTCTCTCTCTCTCTCTCTCTCTCTCTCTCTCTCTCTCTCTCTCTCTCTCTCTCTCTCTCTCCAATTAGCTATGCAGGGAGATACAACATGCTGGTATGGGGAGATGACATCATGGTTTCGGGAATATGGGTTCAAATGGATAGATTGCCCCCCTTCCATGGATGCACCCTCTCTGACTTTCTATAGAGAGCAGCTTCTCCAGCTTACTGAGGATGGTTTTGTGACGAGGCCCAGATACATGAACACCCACTTATCTCATGGGATACGATGTGCTACTGGGCTACTGGCCAGATACACACATCTTCACACCAGCTTTGGATCGAGATTGGTAGATGGATCGAGACTAGTAGATACAACTGAGAGTACCAGCAGCGGCCAGGACATGTTCCCTATGTCACATGGAGCCTGAGACAGAGTTGCACTACACATGCCATTGCCCAGTTTATTATGAGATACGAGGCCACTTTCACTGCATGTTTAGAGGGGGCTTTGGACCACTCTCTAGAGTCATGGGGTATGAGGACCAGAAATGTCTCGGTCTGTTTTTGCTCGAGCTGCGCAGACACAGAGAGAGCCTCATGAGAGGAGAGGCTAGCCAATCTTAAAGGCGGATCACATACTCCCTTAGAGCAGACACTAGGCAATCAGAGGAGCAACTACCAAAGCAGAGCTCACATTCTCCTCACACCAGAGGCACATTGATCGATCGAGCGACCGAGCTAGGGAGATCCAGACGCCCACGACTGCGAAAGGCTACACAGCATCGACGGAGGCTGCATCAGAGGATTCAGATAACTTTGGCCCGGCATGCACAACACTACTAACCATGGAGGAGATTGATGAGATCCACCAGCGACCGATCAAGGATATCCTGTGATTTAGCTCTTTTGAGGATTGCACACCCTGCTCATCTTGTATCAGCCTTTGTATCAACTCTCACCCATTATATTCCCACACGCACACCCACATTGTGTTGTATTAGCCCCCAATCACTACTTTCACCCCCCTACTCATATCCTACGCAATTCCAACTAGCTGCTTGGTTCACATCTAGCAATTTAAGCTTTTAATTTTTCACTTTACCTCATTTTATTTTTGTACCCAGCCATTGTATTAGATCCACCAAGATTGTATCAGTTTGGACTCATATGTCATTTTGGCCTCTTGAAGACGTTTAATATAACATTTATTTTCATTTCGTCTCTCTCTCTCTCTCTCTCTCTCTCTCTCTCTCTCTCTCTCTCTCTCTCTCTCTCAGTGGAGGAGTGCACCACTCTACTGACTGAGACACTACATGGGGCTGCATCAGTAGCATACCCACACACTCAGCCGGGCAAGAGATGACATTCTGGGAGCATGCCCCAGAATAGTTGGTATGATGAGGAATGCAGAGAGATGAGAGCCCAGCTTCAGAGGGATCTTCTTTTAGGAGTCATCACCTACAGACAGTCTCGGATTGCTTTCTGACGCCTTGTGCGACGGAAGAAGCGAGCTTGGGCCATCATTGAGGAGGGCAAATCACATGGGAGACGGATCGATTGTAGCTTTGTGGATTTTCACAAAGCATTTGACATGGTACCAAGAGCTCGATTGATGAGCAGACTGCAAGAGATGGGGGTGCCCATAGAGGTGATTTGGGGGATTATGGCTTTTGTACAGATCAGTGGTAGGACATGTACGCACTCCGGAAGGGGTATCTGATTTAGTTCACTCTACTATTGGAGTGAAACAGGGCTGCCCATTGTCTCCTACTCTATTTGGTATGTATGTTGATGAGGTGTCTGAGTACATTGACAGAGAGGGTGACAGGGGTGCCCAGCTGGCAGGGACGTGGATCCCATTGTTGCTATATGCTGATGATATTGTGCTGATATCTGACTCACCAGAAGGTATGCAACGACATTTAGATGCACTACGCAGTTTTGCAGAGGATAGTGGACTGTGTGTAAACCTAGGTAAAACCAAGGTTATGGTGTTTTAACACCTCATCGCAATGGATTAGGAGATCAGTACCTACTTTCAAATATGGTCAGGAGATTGGGGAGTATACAGATGCATACACTTACCTGGGGGTAGTCTTTACCTAGGGGTAGTCTTTACTAGGCCGAGATTTTCTTTGAGAAGAGCAGCAGAGACTAGACTAACTAGAGCTGGTGCGGCTCTGGGAGGAATGGAGAGGATGTGTTCGCAGGTTCAGTTCCAGGAACCTAGGACAAAGTTATGGCTCTTTGATACTTTGGTTGATTCTACTATGTTATATGGGGTGCAGGTTTGGGGACCTTCTATAGGCCAGGATGGTTGGAGGCGTATGGAGAAGCCCCTGGTATCTATGATCTCTCGGCTGATTAGAGCCAAGGCTTCCGTACCGCATGATATCATTCGAGCGGTATTAATTGCCCCCCCTATGGAGATTGAGGCGCTTACCAGATCAGTCTCCTTTGTACACAGTTTGTGGGATACTACCAGAGACAGATATGCCAGGGTGGCTCTAGAGTCCTCCAGACAATTAGCTCTTAATGGGGATACATCATGCTGGTTTGCACAGATGGCACCATGGTTTCAAACACATGGTTTCACTATGGACTGGTTGCCTCCTTTTCAATACTCTCTACAGGCACCCTTGAGGTCTCTAACACGGGTAGAGATTAATAGACTTATTCGTCAAGATCTGATCCAACTGAACACGAGGAGGACATGGATAGAGCCGTTACAGGAGTTGGGCACAAAGATTGCTTTCTATAGAGAGCATCTTCTCCACCTCACGGGGGATGGGTTTGTGATTTGACCTAGCTATATGGACACGCATCTTTCTCATGGTTTGCGTTGTGCCATTGGCCAGATACGCACGTCCTCACATCAGCTCGAGATTGAGACTGGCAGATTCAGAGGGACACCAGCAGATAGCAGGATATGCAGCTTATGCCATCTAGAGCCAGAGACAGAAGTACATTACATATGTCATTGCACAGTGTACTATGAGATACGAGGCCGTTTTCATTGTCTATTCAGAGAAGGTTTTGGGCCTCTATCTAGGGTCATGAGTTATGAGGATCAGAGATGTCTTGGGCTATATCTACTTAAGTTACACAGGCATAGAGAAACTTTACTGAGGAGAGCTGAAGAGAGACAACCCCAGAGACAGATCACAGATTTCTTTACACTAGATATTGTACACCCAGAAGAACAGACATAGGAGCAGCCAACAGTGGAGAGGTCTACCCGCACTACTAGCATTCTCATAGACCGAGCATTGGAGCTAGGGAGATCTAGACGACCCCGATGGAGAAGAGGAGCTACACAATTTCGAAGGAGGCTACAGCAAAGGATTCGAGCCATACTCTTTTGTCGTCCAGAGTGCAGATGAAGATGGATCTCTATGAAGATGGATCTCTACTCCCCTCCCATATTGTCTTCACATTGTACTGCTTAGTTTAGGATCCCGCGGTATTTATATTTTGTTATCCTAGTTTAATTTATTTTGTTAATCTAACTTTGTATCAAATACACCGCATTGTAACTTTTTGGTCTCATCGGTCACTTTGGCCTTTTGAAGACGTTAATATAACATTTCATTATTTCATCTCTCTCTCTCTCTCTCTCTCTCTCTCTCTCTCTCTCTCTCTCTCTCTCTCTCTCTCTCTCTCTCTAGCAAGGTCTTCTATCGCGACTCTCGTAAGCAACCCTTTCTATTGCTATAGAAGTCTTTTATCATTAAAGAAGTTTTCTATCGCTAGAGAGTGTTCTATTATCACGTGCACATCTAACCCTATGTGCATGTGGACAAGCTACTTCAAGTCCAGGGTTCATGTCGTCTTAGGAAGTGTTCTGGCACCTTTGTGAGCCTGTGCGCACGCCGTGCATGTCCGAACACTTAGAGTAGTTTCATTTCCTCTGGTTGCACACAGCATGATCATCAATGTTACAATCAGTAGCCATCAGGAGCATTTTTCAGTGCACAGAACCTATTTTCCCTATTTTAGCCATTTTTCGCTTAATATTAATAAGTGACTTTGTTGGGAAACTGGGTAGGGCAATTTTGCTAAGTTAATATAAAAGAAACCTCGCAGTCACTCAATAGAGCAAAAGAAGCAAAGAGAGCACAGGCAACCTCTTGCAGCAGGCCCTCTAGCATTTCTTCTCAAGCAAGAACCCTCAACAAAACCTGGCATTTTTCAGCAAGCACTTCAGCTTTCAGCGCCAGCGTTTTCAGCCCTAATATGCTACGTTTTCAGCCCTGATGTGCTAGCGTTTTTCAGCCCTGCTGTGTTAGCATTTTTAGCCCTGCTATCCAGCAGATAGAACCAGCGTTTTCAGCAGTTGTACGAGTGTTTTTCCAACAAATAGACCAGCGTTTTTCAGCCACACATATCAGCGTTTTCAGCCCCTGAATCCAGCATTTTCAGCCAGCCGTCGTCCTCGTCATCGCCGTCGTCTCCAGCCTAGATTCTCATTGCATCATTGCGCCAAGAACTTGCATCAGCACCTTGTATCAGATTTGTGCAATCAATAGCATAGACTTCTCTCGCCATCGAGAGAGGGGCCCTTGGAGGAGGGTTTGACAACTTTTCTGGTGTCGTATTCTTCCCTCTCTATCTCTCAGTCTCGCTACCTTCATTCACAGTGTTATCCACTTTGTTTGTGATCATTTGCACTCTCTCACTAAAGAAATGGAAGGCTCTCCCTTCCGTAAGTAAAAGGAACCCTTCAGCACAGCTCGGAGCACTCATCTTGAGCAAAGTACAACATTCACTTCCGTTGCACCTTACATTGGTATCAGAGCTTTGGCAGTGTTCTGTATCACTCAAGGAAAGAACACAAAAAAAAAAAATTTGCTTGTTGCGATCGCACGTAACCCAAGTCCACTTAGGCGTGTCGATTCCTAATCGTGTTTTTGAAGAGTGACAGGAAACCCAAGAAAGAGGGGCTTGTCCAGCCTCCCCTTGTTTCTCTTTTCACTCATTGAGAGCGGACCGTGCACTTAGCCGCCGGCCAATCGACGTGTGGTGTGAGAGCAAGGCCGCCAAGGGGTGCACCCACGGGAAAGAGAAGAGCTCGAGTAAGAGAAGATCCTTCTCTAACACAGATTGCAAACTAAAGAAAGAACATCAAGAACCTCAAGAACTCAAGGACTAAAGAACCCAAGCACCCCAGAACCTCAAAACCCCAAGCTCCTTGTGAACTTAAGAACCCAAGATCTCAGTGTACGGTCATCACCCGAAGCGGAATGGATACTTTGCATGAAGGTGAGAGCATGAAGGTGGTGAAGAAGAATTTTCCCCACCATGAGGTTTTTCCGACCCTCCCCCTTCCCCATCTACGCCACGGTTTGCACCAAATCCTGAAGGCTTTGGTCAAGTCGATGATGGACATGATGCTACAACAAGAGGCGCAAAGCGCCACCTTTGATCGCTAGCGCGAGCAAGCGCACTTGGCGGCCAAAGAAAGACGATTAGCTTGGAGCGTGAGCGCGAGCAAGCGCGCTTAACGATCGAAGACGGAAGGGTAGCCTTGGAGCGTGAGCGTGAGCGTGAGCGTGAGCGTGCGCGTGAGCGTGAGCGTGAGCGTGAGCGTGAGCGTGAGCGTGAGCGCTTGGCGACCAAAGAGAGACGAGCGGCCTTGGAGTTAGAGCGTGAGGCGCAGAGAGACCAACGTATGCAAGAGTTGGTCCTACATGTACTCACCTCGAAGTCCAAACCGGTCAAAGAAGTTGGTAGTTCATCAAGTAGCACAAGCAGAGATTCGGACTCCAACGACCCCGTCACAGAGAAGCTGACATTCAGTAAGTATGACGGTAAGATGGATGCTACTATTATTCATTCTTGGTTGCATCAATTTAATGCTTACTTTGCGACAACTAAGAAGACAGGAAAAAACAAGGTTTTTGACGGGGCAACTATGTACCTTGCCGGTGATGCCATTAATTGGTACCATGCATGGCAAGAGGCACAGTTGCCCACGCACTTAGAGAAAGTCGAAGAAGACGTGCCCCTTTCCTTCAATTGGGCCGACTTCCAAGACAAGCTCAAGGCGCGGTTTATGCCACCCCAGTACCTTGCACGGTTGAAGGACGACTGGCACAGCCTCAAGCAAAATGGTATGCATGTCATGTCTTTCTCTAATCGTGTTATGAAACTCGGTACCCAATTACACAAATCGGATGGTGAGCGCAAGGAGGCATTCCTCCTTTATGGATTGGACGAGTATATCAAGTATGATGTCGAGGTGCTCAATCCAATCGATCTCGACAAGGCGGTGGCAATAGCTCTCGCACAGGAGATGAAGCACAATAAGGGAAAGCCTAAGGAGAACAAGACTTCTCAAAGCACCTCTCAGACTTCTCAAAACCCTCAGAATGGTAAGAATGGTAACTCTTCTAGCCAATCTTCCTCTAATCCTTCGGAAAAGAACTCACAAAATGATTCTAAGGGTAAAGCTAAACCACCTGTTAAACCTAAAAGCTAACCCCGGATGAAAAAGCCGCAAACGGAATTATAGGAGGATACATAACGGCAAAAGGACAAGTCATTTATGCTAAGAAAGGTCGTTGTTATCAATGTCACGTCAAGGATCACATTAAAGCGGCTTGTCCCTACCTAAGGAACCCAAAGAACCCACAGCTACCACAGCCACTTTAATGAATCAATCTGAGTCTTCACATGTTTCTCACACACACATTGATGAGTCTCTCATGAAGTGTTATGGTCATGTGAAGGGTCAGCGTTTTGTCATATTGTTTGACCCAGGTAGCATGCGTGATGTGATTAGTGCCTCTCTTGTAGAGAGAGCCCGCTTAGAGGTTAGTCAGACATCTCCTCTCGAGGTATCTGGCTTTGCTCCCGGCATGGACTCTCTCGTCACGCAAGAGTGCCGTGATGTGTTGTTTACAGTTCAACAAGTTGTCTTCCGTAGGAAATTTGTCGTGTCTCCTCTTTTAGGATGTGGTATGCTTTTGGGCATTCGATGGTTTCGTGAGCATAACCCTCTCATTGATTGGGAGGACAATACTCTCATTTTAAATGCCAAAAGTGACTCTCTCATGATCATTCGTGCTAAGGAGAGTCTGCATTCTTTGCCTCTCATTTCTCATGTACAGGCAAAGCGTGAATTACGACGAGGAGCACAAGCAGCATTCATCTATGCCGCTCCAGTTACCCAGAGCTTTCAGGCTCCAGACACGTATTCAGCTTTGTTTACCAAGTTTAAGCACTCTTTTTGCAGGACGATCTTTCACCCCGTCTCCCACCCGAGTTGCCGGAGGACCATCGTATCGAGCTCACGGAGGGGGCACAACCTGTCAGTAAGGCTCCCTACCGTTTGAACAAGACTCAAAAAGAAGAGTTAGAGTGACAACTCACGGAGTTGGTGGCCCGAGGATTCATACTCCAAGTGTAAGTCCTTTTGCTGCTCCTATTTTGTTTGTCCGCGAGAAGGATGGTTCGTCTCGTTTGTGTGTTGATTATAGGGCATTGAACAAGATGACCTTCAAGAACAAGTTTCCAATGCCTCGCATTGAGTATATCCTCGATAGGCTCAATGGGGCAAAGGTTTTCAGTAAGGTTGATCTCAAAAGTGGATACCATCGGGTAAGGGTATTCAAGGGCGACATCTTCAAGACCGCTTTTCACACAGAGCAAGGGAAATGGGAATATGTAGTCATGCCTTTTGGATTAACAGGTGCCATGGGTACATTTAACCGTCTCATGGTAGGCCGTTTTGGCAATATGGTTGGTGTACGTGTGTTCATCTTTCTTGATGATATTCTCATTTTTTCTGCATCATGGGAACAACATGAGAAGGATGTAGAAAGGGTACTAACCCGTTTGGATGAGTGTCAGTTGTACATTGCACCTAAGAAATTTGAGTTTTTTCTCACTGAAGTTACTTATCTGGGTTATATCATTTCTGCAGAAGGCGTCAAGCTAGACCCCGCGAAGGTGGAACAAGTACGTGATTGGGATTTGCCCAAAACTGCATATGATGTGGTTTCTTTTCTTGGTTTATGTCAAGCATATAGTTCGCACATAAAGAATTATGCACTCATTGCCGCACCCATGACAAATGTTTTGAAAGAGGTAAAGACTCACTGACAGTGCGTGGATTTGCCCAAGGCAGCCATTGAGGCTTTCGCAGCTCTCAAGGTTGTGGTGACAGAAGGGCCATGTCTTATCCTTGCCTCTTGGGATGACCCCTTTGAGGTATGGACAAATGCGAGCAATGTCGCCATCGGCACTGTGCTTCAGCAGCATGGTCGTCCAGTTGCTTTCCTTAGTCGAAAGCTCGATAGTGCAAAAAAGAACTATTCAGTTTATGATAAAGACCTGTTGTTTGTCATTCACTCTCTTAAGCATTGGAAGCATTTTTTGTATGGTAGAGAGTTCACAGTTCGCACAGATCACCAAGCTCTCAAGTGGCTCTATTCTATGTTTAGTGCAGATTGGAGTGATCGCCAAGCACGGTGGTCACAATTTTTTGAGCAATTTGGAGGTTTGATTGAATATGTGCCTGGAAAAGCTAACCCTGTTGCAGATGCGTTAAGTCGCAAAGGACAGATCCTGGCTCTTGAGTCATGATCCACAGTTTCTCTTCAGGGTGTGTCATTCCACAGCATGAAGAACCAGTAGCAAATTCCGAGTTTGGTAAGCAATGGTTGCAAGCTCTTGCTTCCCAAGGGCCTAGCAACGATCTCATTCGTGATGGTTTGTTTTATTTTCGTCACCTTCTATGTGTGTTGCACTCTCTCAGGACAACCTTATTGCACGATGCACATGACTCCCTCACGGGTGCGCACAGGAGAATGAGCACCACTCTGGAAAAAATAGAAAGATTCTTTTATTGGCCTAAAATGTGAAAGGATGTGTTTCGTTATGTCACACAGTCCACTATTTGTCGAAAGATAAAAGCTCATCGAGGTAAACAGCAAGGCCTCTTACTTCCGCTGCCTATTCCCGATGGACCTTTTCAGGATATTTCCATGGATTTTGTGACTAACCTTCCACCTAGTTTGCATTTAAGGAACACTATATGTTTAACAATTGTTGATCGTTTCAGCAAGTTTTGCATGTTGATTCCTTATAAGGCCACAATCACCGCACAAGATGTAGCGCGGTTGTTCATTAAGCATTGGTACCCCCTCTGTGGTTTACCAAAATCGATTGTTCCAATAGGGATGTTAAGTTCACGTCCAATTTTTGGTGCGCACTCTTTGAAAATTTTGGCACTAAGTTTAATTTTTCATCGGCTTTTCATCCACAGTCAAATGGTCAGCCAGAGATTTACAATCAGTTGGCTTTTGATGTTTTAAAGTCATATGTGCATAATCAGCAATCTCATTGGGAGCTCTATCTCCCATTGGTTCAGGCTATTTTGAACGACTCTTTTTCCTCTGCCATTGGTCGAACTCCGTACGAGGCAGCTTTTTGCCGTCCGTTCCAACCACTTTTGACTCACTCGATCAATCAAATGCTTGATGCCAATGCTAAAAGTCAGTCGTTGGATGAGATTTCTGAGAGTGTGAAGCTTCGGCTAAGCAAGGCTCAGGAATCTTACTCACGCCAGGCTAACAAGCACTCTCAGGATGTTTCAATCAAGGAAGGGGATTGGGTATATTTAAGAATCATGAAGTAACATCTTAAGCAAGTTGAAAAGAAGTGTCCAAAGTTGTCTTTCAGAATGTATGGTCCATTTCCTGTCATTAAAAAGATAAATGAGGTTTCGATGAAATTGCAATTACCTAACTCATAGTCAATGCACAACGTTTTCCATGTTTCTTGGTTGAAAGTATTTCAGAGAACACCTCCAAAGGACATTTCCGAAGAAGAAGAGCCGGAGATCATCGATGAAGCATAAGTCATGGAGCCGGAGCTAGTGTTGTTGCATCGGTTTCGCCATGGTTCAAAGAAACAAGTTAAACAGTACCTTTTGAAGTTCAAGGATCGAGGAACCCACGAAGCAGTGTGGGTTGATAAAGAGTTTTTCACAGATTATCCCGAATTGTTGACAACCTACAAGGAAGCCATGCAGATCGGTACGAGTGCCTCACTTTAAAAAGGAGGGGATGCCACGTGCACATCCAACCCTATGTGCATGTGGACAAGCTACTTCAAGTCCAGGGTTCATGTCGTCTTAGGAAGTGTTCTGACACCTTTGTGAGCCTATGCACAGGTCGTGCATGTCCAGACTCTTAGGAGTAGTTGCATTTCCTCTAGTTGCACACAGCATGATCATTACTGTTACAGTCAGTAGGCATCAGGAGCATTTTTCAGCCACACATATCAGCGTTTTCAGCCCCTGAATCCAGCATTTTCAGCTAGCCGTCATCGCCATCGTCTCCGGCCTAGATTCTCATTGCATCATTGCGCTAAGAACTTGCATCAGCACCTTGTATCACATTTGTGCAATCAATAGCATAGACTTCTCTTGCCATCGAGAGAGGGGTCCTTGGAGGAGGGTTTGACAACTTTTCTGGTGTCGTATTCTTCTCTCTCTATCTCTCTGTCTCAGTACCTTCATTCACAGTGTTATCCACTTTGTTTGTGATCATTTGCACTCTCTCACTAAAGAAACAGAAGGCTCTCCCTTCTGTAAGTAAAAGGAACCCTTGAGCACAGTTTGGAGCACTCATCTTGAGCAAAGTACAACATTCACTTCCGCTGCACCGTACATCTATCGTGAAAATCTCTCCCTCTAAGGATGGAGTCACAAGACGGGCATCACGTGCCAATAGAAAAGAATAGACTGAACAGACTTTTAGCACTTCAATAACAATTAAACTAAAAGAGAGAGAGAGAGAGCACACGCGACATGGAGTGGCAGAATTCCACCCCAGAGAGTATTGGCGCAAACCTTGGCGCCCCTTTCGGTATTTCTTTATATTGCATCAACACAATACAAGCCGGTACTCCACGCTCTGCACCTTCTCCTAGAAGAGCTTTAAACTCACAAGCAATTGGTCCAAAAAGCTACAAAAATTATCAGCGTGATTTACGGAAATCCGTACAACCGCCATGTCAGCAGTCAGCACAAAATGCGAAAATCCGTACAACTCTGCCACGTCAGTAGGCCGGCGTAAAATCCGGATTTTTGTACAGGATGCCACATCATCAGTCAACGTAAAATCTAGAATTCCGTACAACAGGTGCCACGTCATCATTTTTCCCCTTCTTCTTCTACTACTTTTGCTTCTTAGGGTTTAGGCCCGTTGGCCAAGATCTAAAACGTTGGCTCCATTCTTTAGTGACTTGACATGTCAGCAGTTTGTGACAGATGGTTCACACAAACTCACACACAACACACACAGATCACACAAGCGTGCGTATACGCAAGCAAGTGGACCTGGGTGAAGCCCGCATCTTGTTAAATCTCTTTTTCTCCCGAAAAGAGATTTTTGCACGCTGTCAAAGGCGGCACTCAGCAGCACGTCGCCACTCTCTCTCTTCACAAGACTAGGCGATCCCATCACAAAGGATTTGTTCGGGTGCTTGGGGATGGACTAACCATACGATGTCGGGAATGACAGCATTTATGAAACCGCACCTAAATCGAAAGCGACATTTAGGCGGAGGTTTCGAGAGAGCACACTATCGCCAGGTTTTGTGAGAGCAGAGAAACTCTCTAGAGTCAAAGATGACTTCATGTATGAGAAGGTACAGGTGATGAGTAAGGCGGGCTAAGCCTCTTGAGGGGTGACATTGAAAAAGAGGTGTATGCAAATGCGGGAAACTTACAAAAAAGCTATGTATGCAGATATGAAGAAAAATTGGACAAAGAGGTGCTTAAAAAGCGTGACGAGATGTACGCATCATTGAAGGCCAAAATGCAGACGATTGTGAGGGTGTAATGGAATGTATGACGCAAAAAAGATTAGAGGATGCACTCGCTCTGTTTGAATCCTGAAATCAAAAACGAAAGAACGCATGAACGAAAAGCATGCATTGATCGAAGCACTTAAGGGAAACCTTATAGCTTGCAAAAATACCCCCGCAAAGAAGGCAGAAAATCAACCCTCAATGATCAAGGAGCTCGAAAGCAATAATGTCACGTGACACATCCCAACCCTATGTGTCCGTGGACAAGCTATACCACAGCAGGGTTCAGTCAAGTCAAGTTTAGATTAGCACTGATCTGGCACTTTTGTGAGTCTATTCGTAGACCGTGCATGCCCAGTCACTTACCATAGATGCATATCCTCCGTTTGCACACAGCATGATCGTCGAAATTCCCATCAGAATCCATTAGCATCAGTTAGGGGAATTTTCCAGCGCATTTAGCCTATTTTCCTATTTATTGGGATTTTCACTTATTATTTTAAGTGACTTTCCAACAAAAGTAGGTAGGGCAATTTTGCTAAGTTAATATATAAGCAAACCAAAGTTCACACTTTCTCGCAGAAGAGGCAGCAGGAGCTTCCCGCTCAACAGGCAACTTCTCAGCAGTAACCCCCCTCATGACCCCCCATCGCCATACCTCCCATCACCCTCGGTGTTTTTCCCGCGACAGAACCCAGCAGCATTAGCGTTTTTGCTTTCCTCAGCCATCGCCAGATCAGCCATTGCCTAGCGATTCCCCACCCCACTTCAGCCAGCGTTTTCTCATGCAAAAACGCCAACAAACTTCAGCAGATTTTCAGCGTTTTGTTTTCAGCAAATCAGCATTTTTGATCTGCAGTTCAGCCCTTGAAGAAACGCAGATTTTCAGCAGTAGAACGGTAGCAGATCAACCCCCGTTCAGTTGCAGATGATCCCCCAAGTTTAGCCAAGAAAATGCAACCAAAACAGTCATTTTCAGCCACCGAAACAGTCCCCGAATTCAGCGATTAGAAGATCCCAGATTTCAGCCATCAAGTCGTCGTCGTCACCGCCGTCGTCGTCATCGGCATAGTCCCATTGCATCAGTCCATTGCATTCGCATTGTACACCTTTGTGCAATCAAGTTAGACCACTCTCACCGACGAGAGTGGAGCCTTCGGAGGAGGGTTTTACAACCTCTCGGGTGTCGTATCTCTTCTCTCTCCTTCTCTCAGTCTCATTCACTTGCACGCACAATCCACTCACTTTGTTCTTGACCACAGCACTCTACAAGACGGAAAGCTCTCTCTTTCCCTAAAGAACTAAAAAGGAACCTTGAGCAATAAAGATCACTAATCTTGAGAAAATACAACATTCATTCCGCTGCACCTAACAATTAAGGAGCATGTAAAAACTCTACGAGAAGGGAAGCGCAAAAGGCATGAACAACCTCTTCGCAGGCGGAGCACCTATTCAAACCACAAGAGAAGGCTGATAAAGCTGAAAAGTGGATCGAGGACGCAAAGAAAGGAAAAGATAAGATACCTGAAGCCACATCGACATCGACTATCATCAATATGACAATTGAGGAGGAGCAAAAGAGAAAGACTAGAGCCCTTCATGTGTCTGTTACAGGTCTCAAAGACACTGAAAAAGTAGAAGAAGTGCAAGAGCTCTTGAAGCACATGGGTATTTCTGAACCCACACACACAGGTGCTTGGAGAGTTGGCAAGAAGGGAAGTGATGAGAAAGGAAGGCCCAAGGAAAGAGCACTCATTATATGTTTCCCTACAATGGAAGCTAGGAAGGAATTACTAAAGAAGAGACCAACACTCAAGCAAACGGGTGATGACCTCACCCTAACACAGGTAGCACACATGCAAGAACTAATGCCAGAGATTAAGGTGGAGAGGGAGAAAGGGAAAATAGCTTTCTACAGGGGAGGGAGAGTAGTGGTGTTGGAAAAACGCACCGCATGATGGTGGAAGACCTATGAGACCAACCTTAAAATGGTAGCATGGAATTGTAATGGATCAATGAAGCTAGATGTAGGCGCATTTGAGGATAGCTTTAAGGGAAGAGACATTATTTTTTTTGTGGAGACGCATCAGACTCCTGGTGGCACATTACCTAGAGTGATGGGATACCATTGGGAGACTACTTGTAACACATAGAGGACGAGGATCAAGAGGGGTGGCAGTCCTATTCAACAAGGAGATGCAACCCCTCATTCGTATTGTTCGGAGGGATGAGCAGTCCAGATATATGTGTTAGCATTGGATGGGTGGATTGATACAATGAGATCAAGGTGGTTTGAAGCTTGGAACAACCATGGTTGCACACAGTAGAGAGAGAGAGAGAGAGAGAGATAACGAAAAGTGCACAACAATACAAAAAGTACAATACCTATACAGCATATGTTATGTTATTACATATACACAAGAAAGGGTTTATGTACAAGAGGTTTCATAGCCTATATCCGGCAGCTCATATCTCCAGGTGCCTTTTTAAAATGGCTACACATATATGTATTATGTGTCACATCAACACTTGCACTAGGTGTAGAAGGAGTTCCCATGCCCACCTTTCAACCCTCCCCTTGCGCATGTAATACATAATGAAGATCCAATTACACAGGATGACACTATCCACACAGGATGATGAAAATACCTCCTCTTGAACTAGAGAGAGTAGAAACGGATCTTCAAAGTACATCTGTCATGAAAGAAACTTCCCCTTCGTCCTCAACTTCTTTCTTGCCTTTGTTGTTATTGTTGCTGCTACCATAGCACCTAGAAGGAGGATGCCCCTTCTTTCCGCAACTGCTACAAAATTTATTGATATAGCATTCCTTAGCTATATGTCCCATTTTACCACATTCGTAGCACTTTCGAATGTTGGAAGATGATATAAAATCTATGGATGATTCACCTTCTCTTGCTATAAAAGCCCCATTTGTCGGCGTAGGTGGATTTTTATGCTTCCTTTCTTCTGCCTGAAGTGAGCTTACCACATCTTGAAGTGTTGGAGTTGGGTCCTTTTCTTCAAGAATAGTGATTATATGGTCACAGTTGGAAGAAAGTGCACTAAGGAGGACTGCAACTTTATCTTCTTCTATTTTGCATTGGATGTAGATCAATTGTGTAATCATGCTTTTAAGCCTATTGACCAAACTGGCTATGTCTTCCCCCTCGAGCATAGTGAGTTTGTAAAGTTGCCTTTTCAAGCTAACTTTACTTCGTTTCGCTTTAGCTCCAAAATTCTCCTCTAGAACTCGCCAAGCCTCGTATGCATGTGTGCACTCATCTATAAAATGTACATAATTGTCATGGAGTGCAGATTACGATGCCAAGTGCCTGTTCATCTTTTTCTTGATTGAGTACAGTAGAAGCCCTGGTTTGTGTGCCTTCGTAATCATTGAGAGATGTTTTTACTACGGCCCATAATGTTTTCTTCATTAAGTATCCCCTTAGCTTAGTTTGCCAGGTATGGAAACCCTCCCCATTAAATTTTATGATTCCTGTCTCTTCCACGGTGCAAGCTCTTGTGAAAGATGCCAGGGACTTGGTCTTACCAATAGAGAGACTCTCTCTATGGCAGTGTCTTGCCCAATTTATAAAATAGTGCAGGTGCGAGCTTAATAATTTTATTTTGTGAAGTCACTCTTCTCTCCTGAGAAGCACCTCTTCACTAAATTTTTGAAATGAAAAAGGATTCTTTGAAGGCATACAAGAATAAGAGCTCAAAGCTTGATGTGGTGCTTTGCTTAGCCAAGCTTCTCTTCAGCTAGCGGGATTGCCCCCTTGAGTGACTCAAACTTGCAAAGCTTAACACGAAAAGAGACTTTGGCTAGAAAACCCCTCTTTTTTTTTCTTTTTTTTTTAACAGTGAAGCTGTGGGAAGGGCCTCTTCTCGGGAGAAACGCTTAAAGTACTGATGTTTCGTCAAACCTCGGACAAGTAGGGCTGCCTACTAGGTTGAAGGCGAGCAGTGAGGGTGCGTGGGAAGCACCCTAGGCGGAGGCCCAAAATAAATTTATTTCAATGCAATGCAATAAGGCAAAGGCAAAACAAGACATAAAAAAGAAAAACGGATTTCTAATGATTGTGATAGGCAAGCAGTAGCCGTCCAAGGAGGAAGTGCTATGCTTTATAGCTGTTGCGTGACCTGAGAGTGTTAGAAGGGTCGCTTGGCCCTCGTGAGTCGTGCTAGCATCCATGAAGCCCGATTGGAAGTTCGCTTACCAGAAATGACGAATATCAATTGCACCAGCAGCTCTAAATCAGCAGCAATGTCGAGCGGTGTTGCATCTTGCCGTGGTGTGGCTGCTCGCAATCACCCAAGAGCGCCAGTTTTGAGGATTATGCCGAGCCTGTGTACACGTATGGATTATGCTAAGCTGTGTGTGTTGAGATCAACAACTGTCGATTCTCTCTGCTTGGGTTATTGGCCGCCCGATATGACTTGGAAGCTCCAAGCTCACTTGAGTTCGTTGAATTTGCTCTTGCACAGTTGGCTCCGATTTGCCTACTTGCACTGCCCAAATTTGCCTCTATTGCACTAGACTACTTGAAGCTCTCATGCTTCCATCTCTCGTTTGAGAGGGTTGCACAATGAGGGAAGCGGGGATCGGGGTCTGAATGCTCTCATACCGGTTGTTAGGATTGGATGGGTGGATTGATACAATGAGATCAAGGTGGTTTGAAGCTTGGAATAACCATGGTTACACGCAGTAGAGAGCGAGAGAGAGAGAGAGAGAGAGAGAGAGAGAGAGAGAGAGAGAGAAAGAAAAGTGCACAACAATACAAAAAGTACAATACCTATACAGCATATACACAAGAAAGGGTTTATGTACAAGAGGTTTCATAGCCTATATCCGGCAGCTCATATCTCTAGGTGCCTTTTTAAAATGGCTACACATATATGTATTATGTGTCACATCAACACTTGCACTAGGTATAGAAGGAGTTCCCATGCCCACCTTTCAATATGTGGGTCGGAGTGAGAGTAGAGACGGGGAGGCCACTCTACATTGCACTATGCTATTTTGACCCCAGCACATCTCATTATGCATTGCCCAAGGATGAGTCACCTTACATGATATTGGATGAGGATATATGGGAGGATATATGGGAGTTCTCTAGGGATGGAGATGTCATTCTTTTGGGAGACTTCAATGCCAGGACGGGCCAATCTCAGACAGCTTTCTACAATACCTTAGGGGAAATGTTCAGAGAATTGGATGTCAGTGATATGGTACTAGCCAAGTGTTCACTGGATGAAGAGCACACTGGATATGGGGATATCTCACAAATTTGGGGACTACACATGGACTGATTTCCGACTCCCTAGAGGGGATGCAGCGTCATTTCGATGCTTTGTACACATTTGCCCACGATAGTGGATTGTCTGTTAACCTTGGGAAAACCTAGGTTATGGTGTTTCACCACACCACAGGGGTCAAGAGGTCAGCACCTACTTTTACATATGGCCAGGAGACGGTGGAGTATACAGATACACCTATTTTGGGGTAGTCTTCAGTGGATTGGCAAATTCATTGAGGGGAGCAGCAAAGACTAGATTGACGAGAGCTTATGCAGCCTTGGGAGGTTTGGAGAAAATGTGTTCACACGTTCAGTTTCAGGAACCTCGAACAAAGCTGTGGCTTTTTGACACTCTAGTGGCTTCAGCTATGCTCTATGGGGTTCAGATTTGGGGGCCCTCAGTGGACCACCAAGGCACATCTGGTAGCACTGATGAATGGAGATGTATGGAGAGGCCTCTAGTCTCTATGATCTCTCGGATGATTCGCATGAGATTATACAGGATGAGCTGGCTGTCCCTCCTCTCGTAGTTGAGGCCCTTACTAAATCAGTCTCCTTCATGCATAATTTATGGGACCTTCCCAGAGACAGAAATGCTCGGCTAGCACTTGAGTCATCCCAACAGCTAGCGCTACAAGGGGACAGCGTGTTGGTATGGGCAGATGACACCATGGTTTCAGTCACACGGCTTCGGCATGGATAGACTACCTCCATTCCAGTACTCCTTGGATGCACCTTCCCTTTCTCTCACACGGATGGAGACCACTAGACTTATATGTCAGGATTTGATTCAGCTAGATACCAGAAGCACATGGATACAGACATGAGTTGGACACGAAGATGGCTTTCTATAGAGAGCATCTCCTCCAACTAACAGAGGATGGATATGTGATCCGACCGGCCTATATGGACACTCATTTATCCTGTGGGATACGATGTGCTATTCATCAGATGCGCACATCATCGCATCAGCTAGAGATTGAGACTGGCAGATTTAGGAGTACCAGCAGAAGCCAGGATATGCCAGTTATGTCATATAGAGCCAGAGACAAAGTTACGTCACATTTGTCATTGTCCGGTATACTATGAGATACAAGGACGCTTTCACTGTCTATTTGGAGAGGGCTTTGGACCGTTGGCTAGAGTCGTGAGATATCAAGATCAGAGATGCCTCGGGCTGTTTTTGCTAGAGCTGCGCAGACACAGGAAAAGTCTCTTAAGGAGACCAGGTAGTGGGAAACATTCACAGAGGGAGATCACCGACTTCTTTAGAGCAGGACTTGTACATGTTAAAGTCTCCTACTCTACCTATGGCTCACAAATTTCATTGTCTCCCTCCACCCTCATTGGCCTTCATAAGCACTTGAGTTGTTGAATGCCTCTGATTGCTTAATCTTTTTTTGTTGTAAATAAAGAACCTCACAAGACCCAGCACAGCCACAAAGAAGACCTCTTTCACTAGATCTAGATGGGGAAACTACGAGATGACCTTCAAAACTCTAACAAGAGGGGTGCTCAATAACTTTAAACCCACTTAGAGCTTACAATCAGACTTACGACGACTTGAATGCTATTCATTGATGAAGAAAAAGGACACGGTGTTGAGGATCGTGATTGTAGCTTCTAATATTTATTCTTTTGTATAAATTCAAAAGGCTGCATCATAGAAAAAAGTGATGAAATAGCTGTTTAGTATATACCTAGATGAATCCAGCAGAAGCCCAGATTCACCCTTAAAGGAAATTGCAAGCTATAGACAATCACCCGCAAGACAATATAACCATCATTAATGCTCCATCATGCATAATACCACGACATCCCCACTAACGTCATCAATGCCCAATAGTGGGTGTAGAACTAGGTACTAACATATGCTCCCAAAAACGACACACACCACACGCACATACACGGGCTGTCTAAAAGATGCAAAATGTGGCCTCCTTTACTGAACAGGTCATGATTATGACTGTTCATCATGAGTTCAGCGTAAATAGAAACGAGAGTGGTTGCTAATACTTGATTCAGGCCCACAGGGAGGAAACTATACCATAAACTTTGCCCAAAACAAATTTGAATCTTAATGGCCCATGCAACACTTCGTGATCAAGTGACAAGTGTAACTCAGAGAAAACAAGAAAACTAGGCTGAAAGATTACCCTTCCTTGTGATCGTTCTGCTTGTATGTATGCCCAGAGTCGAAAGCCAAGTTTGAGCTAAAAGATAACCGAAGGAAGCTTATGAGACCAAGACGAACCAACTTGTAGAACATATATATTACAATCTCTCATGCCGAGGTGCACTTTTACCATCTTCAAAGCCTCCTTGAAAGTGACATTGAACTCTGTGAGGAGATTTGCGTGGCTGTTGAGTCTGCGCCTCCATGCCAGCTGTGGTGGAGCCCCTTGGTCACACTCTAGCTGTGGCCATTACCAAGTAAACAGTAGAAGTGAAGCAGCATCCCGATTTGTATCAAAGTTAAATATAAAAAAAAAAGGCTGATTTTACCAGATGAAGAGTAGACTTGGAGACAAATTCGCTTGCAGGCCATGATTTTCGCTTGCTATTTGACATCGTATGGTTAGCAGACGAATAGCCTCATGCTGGCTGAAAGCATCAGCGATCTACCAAAACAGTATAGCTGGACAGAGGCTCATACGAGAGCTAGTATATGGCGCGTGCACGCGTCCGTGCACAATGTCTAGGGGTTGGACCCTGAGAATCGATGACGCTTTTCCATGTGGTGTCTTCACACTGTGACAACTGGAACCGCCGCCCTCTGAAAACTCGTCTAAAAATTGTCAGAGATCCTTTGGTTGGCGCCAAAATAGTGACGGTCCCCAACTGTGTGCCATGGCACGGGCAATTCAAAAGGGATTAATGGAGAAATCAACTAGGGCCGTTGATTCTGTTTTTGAGGGGACTGGAGGGCGCCTCAATTTACTTTTTCGGTAGAGGCGAGCGTTTTCAATTTTCGATAAACGGTTCTCTTTCAGCAGGTAGTCGTGGCGAGGGTCTTCAAGGTGCAGGCAGACCGAGTAGGAGACTTGAGCAAGCAGTGCCTCCGGGCTTTAGGTTTTTAGGGTTGCTCTCTCTCTCTCTCTTTCTAGCACCCAAGTGTGGTAGATTGGTTATGCCATTTCCCTCTTGAATAGCAGGCCTTGAGTTCAACTATCCTCGTCGGATAGATCTGTAAGGTCTCTTGGGATAGTTTCCTACTACGTTAAAACAATCTTCTTCTTCTTCTTCTTCTTCTTCTTCTTCTTCTCCTCTCTCTCTCTCTCTCTCTCTCTCTCTCTCTCTCTCACACACACACACACATACACGTCCTTCGTGCTTCCTTTCTAGCTTCGAAGGGAGGGGGGTCGTCCTCAATCTCTCTCACCCTCTCTCTCTCTCTCTCTCTCTCTCTCTCTCTCTCTCACACACACACACACACACAGGCTACATTCACGCATAATGTGTGTCTAAGTTTGGCTTCAAAGGACAAAAGATCGAAGAAGGACACACACGCTCACCTCCAAACGCATTCCCTCGCTTATAAACGGGTGGGAACCGAGGAACGTGCTCGAGATGCAATAAGTCGATTTTTCAAAATTAACGATCGTAAACGCACTTGAAGAGGATCGCCAGCTCGGAGCGCTCTTCGACGAGGTATGTTGGTCGTCCTTGCCACATAGAGAGAGAGAGAGAGAGAGAGAGAGAGAGAGAGAGAGAGAGCACGTTGTGATGCATAGGCTTGCCCTTAATATATTTAGGATATTAGTGCTAAGGATAGTGCCCTTGTCCGCTATTGCCGTGTAACAGAGGAATGCCCACAATGGGGTAAAGCATGGGATAAACGTGTCGGTATCATTCGACATATTTAAGAGAAGCATGGCATCACAATTGACATTTCTCATAGATCCGTAGCAAAACCCAGAATAGCCAACTCAGTCCATTGTCAATCGAGTCATGGTCACATAGGCAAGCAAAAACTCGATTTCAAAGCATCGAAACGTGTGTCAAGCTCGCAAGACAAAAGCATCATAAAGAGTTAGAAGGTGTGGCAGATAAAAGATGGCTATTTAGTTCCCTCAATGGCAAAATACCTTACGAGGAATGGAGAGTGCAATATCTAGAAGAAGAAATGGTGGAGTGGGAGAAAAGCATGTCAAAGCGGATTGCCAAAATGCAAGCAAGGATTGTGAAAGGATACGATGAAATGGTAAAATACTATTTTGATTCATTTGTTTTATTTTTTGTCACATGTCTTGTACCATGCTCCAAAAGAACGATGATTTTACTAACTTGCTTGGTCGAAAATACCAAAAATAGTCAAGAAAGTACAAAGGCGGTAAAGGAAAGCAAAAGGATTATAAAGAGGAGGGCTCTAGCGATCAAGAAAAAAGCGACGATGGCTCCATAGATTTGGAAGGAGAAAGGGGAGAAGGTAATAATAACGATGCAATTACTACGGTATGATGCAAGGTGTTTTAACCAATGCGTCAAATCTTTGTGTTTTTAACCAATTATATTTGCGGCATTTTATTGTTTTGTTGTAGCGACTATGTATGAGCAACATCCGCTCTCCAACAAACTTCACGAAAAGTCATGGGTAGCCATTAGAGAGGATGGAAAAGGTAATGCTCAAGCTTTCTTTTGACTTTTAAAGCATGTTTCTGTGTATACTTTAATGTTTTCAATGGAGGTCAATTCATGGTTGAAAGTTTGAAAGATGGGTGAGAGTAAGATACATATTGATGTTTCTTCTTCGTCGGCTACCATAGGGCTTTCACCCGCAAAAAACACAAGGTATGGAACTAGTATAAGTAAAGAAAATGATTTGCCACATTTTTTGGATATGGTAATTATGAGCGTGATACTTGCATAGGTCATCTATGGAAAAGGTTATCCATTTACATTCTGAGTTGTATGGCCTCGAGGTTCACTATGATTCAAATCTTGCAAAGAACATAGCAACAAAAAAGCTTCTTCTCGTACCATGGCTTTATTTGTATTGTGAGACCTCTCTTTCTTATCTATTTATATATGTTTCCTTGCGTTCTTTTGTTTCTGAAATGTAATTGGAACTTTTGGTATTGTGTTCATGGAGTTATGGTTACGGTTATATCGGTTACAACAACGGTTATGGTTATGCCGGTTTGTTTATGGTTTATGCAGGTTATGTTCATGGATGGTTGTGCATTTTGATTATGTTCATGGATGGTTGTGCATTTTAATTACGGTTATGGTTAAGGTTACGCTAATGGAGTATTGATTGTGGAGTGTTCATGGATTTTTGGTTGTGTTGATCTTATGGTTATGGTTATGGTTACGGTTATGACAGTTATGTTGTGTGCATGGACTTTTGGTGACGCCGGTTATGCATATGGTTACGGTATTCGTGGTTCTGGTTACGGATTTTTGGTTGTGTTGATTATAGTTATGGTTACGGTTATGCTAGTTATGTTCATATGTTTTTGGTTATTTTGATTATGGTTATGGTCATGGATACGTTAATGGAGTGTTGATTGTGGAGTGTTCATGGATTTTTGGTTGTGTTGATTATGTTTATGGTTACGGTGTCGTCAGTTATGTTCATGTGTTTTTGGACATTACGACTACGATTATAGTCACAGTTACGGTTATGTTTATGGAGTTATGGCTACGGTTATGTCGGTGGTTATAGTTATGCCGGTTCGTTTATGGTTTATGCCGGTCATGTTCATTTTTGTGCACTTTGATTATGGTCACAATACAGTCACATTGATTACCAGGTACAAATATGGTTATGGTTACGTTGATAGAGTATTGATTGTGGAATGTTTATGGATTTTTGGTTGTGTTGATTATGGTTATGCTTACGGGTATGCCGGTTATGTTGTGTGCATGGACTTTTGATAACACCGGTTATGTATATGGTTACGATGTCGCCGGTTATGGTTACCGATTTTTTGTTGTGTTGATTATGGTTATGGTTATGGTTATGCCGATTATGTTTGTGAACTTTGATTATGATTATGGTCACGGTACGATCACGTTGATTACCCGATACGGTTATGGTTACGATTACGTTGATGGAGTGTTGATTGTGGAATGTTCATGGATTTTTGGTTGTGTATATTATGGTTATGCTCATGGTTATGTCGATTTTGTTGTGTGCATGGACTTTTGGTGACGTTGGTTATGTATACGGTTACGGTATCACCGGTTATGATTACGAATTTTGGCTATGTTGATTATGGTTATGGTTACGATTCTGCCGGTTATGTTCATGTGTTTTTGGTTATTTTGATTATGGTCATGGTCACGATTACTCTAATGGAGTGTTGATTGTGGAGTGTTCATGGATTTCTGGTTGTGTTGATTATGGTTATTGTCGCCGGTTATGTTCATGTGTTTATGTGTATGGTTACGGTTACGTTGGTGCCGGGTATGTTCACAGGTTTTTAGTGTTGTAAATTATAGATATGCACAACCTACATTCTGGAATTTTTGTAAATTAGAGTTGTAGACAATACCCATTCTGGAATTTTAATAAATTTAGGTAGGATAGGTTGTAAATTCGGACAAAAGAGTAATAAACTATCTGTTAAAGGCGTATACAAAATCTAAACCAATTAGTATTTATTGTGCAAGAAAAAGGTGACTTTGGTGATCATAGAACCATACAAAATCTTACCACTTTTAAAGAAAACATTACATAAATTTCAATTGGATTGGTGGGTTTTGTGTGTACATCATTAAAAGTCTCATCGAAGAGCCTTGGGCTCTAATCATGCCTCCATCTAAGGTGACAAAGGGTGTAGGTGCGTTCAACATCAAGAGCGTCAGCATGTTCGCATGATAAAATGGTTGCGCCGAAACTCCTCACACCATCACAAACTTGGACGTACTATCCAACAAGACTTTCCACATTTTTTATTCCGATATGGTATATTAACAATGGGAGTAATGCATTACATGTATGGCAAGAGGAGGTACTTCCAAGGTCCACTAAAAGATTTTTTATAAAACAATGCAAACAAAAAATGCGTGGATGCTCATCAAATTGGATGCGATTATGACCACATTGATGCTTTCTTCTAAGTTTCCCAGTTTGGTGGGTGGGCTTGTTTGGTTGGGTAAGGAAATTGTCTTGAGCTTCCAATTGCCCAAAATTCCTCCTTTCATGTCCAAGATGCGTTTGTGTTACCTGTGCTCTTGGATATGGTGGATACCTCCTCTTGCCATCAAATTGATCTCCTTTGGACTGATTAATGATCTAATAGGCTCCCTTGCAACCTCCACTTGATGCACCATAGTCTCCAACTCTTTGACACTTCTACATGATAGGTCTTGCTGTATTGAGAGGATTAGGTCCTTGAGCTCTTGGAGACCCTTGGCCACTTCTTCCTCGATGTTGAACTTGTTGAGATCATCATGTTGAGTCCATTCCATCATTTCATGGCCTTATCCACAATTGGTAAAATGGAACTCAAGTGTTGGAAATGTCATGTGGCAATCAATCATACACCATAAAGATGTTTACATTTTGAGGACCAATCAAAACAATCACGATAGTTTTCTTGCAAGCTAACATTGCACCATTGAGTGGGTATATTGGAGCTCGGTATTTTAGAATGTAAGAGGATTTCACTGACAACTTGAAGGCAAGAGGAGTCAAGTGCAGATATTTGCAAAATCCTCACCCCTTCCGGCAACTTTTGTTGGTGTGCTTATGTAAGGAGCCTTGAACTCCAAACCGTCCAAAATCAGCTCCATACACGACAAGCATGTTCGTGCAACTTGAAAACACAAACATCAATAAATGTTAATGAACATAATATGACACAAACCTATTTCTTGTTTTTGCATGAATAACTTCAATAATATACTGCCCATGTGGGCCCCACTCTTTGAGTCACCAACAAGCGCATGTATAAGGTCCACTATGGACCGGTTTATACGCGCCTCCAAAAGAGTGTATTGGATGTACTGCTACAAACGCTCCACCACGTTTGTAGTGTCGACATTTTCATGGGGAAAGAGCCTTCCAAACTTAGGCCATCGTAGTCTTCATGCGCAAAACTGCCCACACCACCCGTTGGTGACAAATCGTACCATGTTGGGATAAGTTGCATATCGGAGAAGCATTTACTGAAATTTTCCATCAAAATCTTCTTCACTCAAACATTGCATGAGGTTGGACATTTCCATGTAGAGCTCGCTTCTAACCTCCTTGGAAAACTGGGGGAGAAGATTATCTACCCATGCCTTCTTTGCATGGAACCAACATAGAAGGATATGACATGCAATATGACGAGAGGATCCGTCCAATGTTTTCTCTCAAAAAAAAGGATCTTCGTTAACTTTGAGAAATGCCTCTAGTTCTTACAGTGACTTATCAATTACCAAAGCATTGGGTCAGATATTACCCATTCTAAAAAGCACAATTCGTATAGTAATCTCCAAGGCAATAACATCATGATGGTGTCCCACTTCTTGGGTGCACAACATAAACCATATAGGGATCCCTTAGCCAAGTTGATTCGGTAGCACGGATGCAAATAGTAGAAGACCGTACACATTTGTCTTGAAAGTGCTATCTATTGCCCCAAGAGTTGTTTCTAGAAAAGCGCTTAACCATATCTAACATCCAATCATCTTGAAATACTACAATAAATGGCTTATCCTATGGCTCTTTTTCATTTGGATTGTATGGTTGAAAGTAAACAACTTAGAAGCATGACAATTTCCAAGGTTTCAAATAAGAACTTGTTAGCACAAACATGCAAACAAGAGAGAGTTTCCAACCTTATGTTGTTTCTACAAAGCTATAACCTCTGCATACATGGTTGCCCAATCATCATTAAGGATCCGCCCTACAAGAAAATGTTGTGGTTAAAAAGGCACAACACGGCATTAGAAAAACAAACACTTGATACCTTCAATGCGTTCTTGAAATGAAAGAAGTTGACCCTCCCTTGGTATTATAAAAAAGCGGTAGATAGTGCGATCAAGCATGGAAGCATTCTCCATTTGATACTTTTCTTTTGAGAGTGACATTTGAGCAACATGTCGAGAACTACCAATATCAAGTAAATCCTCTTTGCAACACTCTACAACAAGCGGATGGACCGAAAGGTGGTAGAGGTCACTCCTACTTTGAACATGGCCATCGTGAATGGGATGAATGTATATAGTGACCTCATCCCCATCAATAGCCATTTGTATTTGCACTTTAAATGAACATCCACATTTCTTTGATGTTCTCAATCTTTGTATTTTTCCACTGCACTTTGGCTCTCCACCCCTATGACACAAGTAATCAATTGTAATACTTGATAGCCGATGTTTCCTTATTGATCTTTCCAAAATCAACTTTGCTTTGTGCTCAATCATGAGATGCTCTAGCTTCACATCCACATCGGCTCTTGTTGTATGTATCTCGTATGATGGGGTATTGTTGAGATCAAAGGAGCGTTGAGGAGACACATTGACTTTTTGGATCTGGCCGTCAAAGAAATAGGTTTGCGCCATCTTAAGTTCATTAATATTTATTTATGTTTGTGTATTCAAGTTGAAGAACATGCTTGTCATGTATGCAGTTGATTCCGTACAGTTTGGAGTTCAAGGCTCCTGACATAAGCACACCAACAAGCTGCGAGAACAGGAGAGGATTTTGCAAAGATATGCACTTGACCCCTCTTGCCTTCAAGTTGTTAGTAAAATCCTCTTACAATTTAAAATATAGAGCTCTAGTATACCCACTCAATGGTACAATGTTAGGTTGCAAGAAAACTATTGTGATTGTCCTTATTGGTCCTCATAATGTAAACATCTTTATAGTGTACGATTGATTGTCACCACGGCATTTCCAACATGAGTTTCATTCTACCAATTCTAAATAAGGCACATGAAATGATGGAAGGGGCTCAACACGATGATCTCAACAAGTCCAACATCAAGGAAGAAGTAGCCAAGGGTCTCCAAGAGCTCAAGGACCTAATTCTCTCAATAGAGCAAGAACTATCATGTAGAAGTGTCAAAAAAGTTGGAGACTATGGTGCATCAAGTGGAGGTTGCAAGTAAGTCTATTAGATCATTAGTCAGTCCAAAGGAGATCAACTCGCTGTCAAGAGGAGGTATCCGCCAAGTCCAAGAGCACGTAACGCAAATGTGTCTTGGACATGGAAGACTGAATTTGGGGCCATTGGAAGCTCAAGAAAGTGTAAACAAGCCCACCCACCAAACAAGAAAACATAGAAGAAAGCATCAACGTGGTCATAATCGCAGCCAATTTGATGAGCGTCCATGCATTTTTTGTCCGCATTGTTGTACAAAACTTTTCTAATGGACCCTGGAAGTACCTCCTCTTGCCATACATGTAATGATGCCTTTAACGGATGGTTTATTGCTCTTCTACCCGAATTTACAATCCATCCTACCCAAATTTACAAAAATTGTAGAACGGGTATTGTCTACAGCCAAAACTTACAAAAATTGGTGCCACCTAAATTTACAACACCAAAAACCTGTGAACATACCTAGCATCAATGTAACCGTAACCATATACATAAGCGGTAATCATAATTGTAATTGTAACAGGCGTAACCATAACCATTACCGTAGCCACAACGAGAATCATTGTAAACACAACCATAACCATACCCGATAATCAACACGATCGTATTGTGACCATAACCATAATCAAAATAAACAAATACCCATGAACATAACCGGCATAAACCATAAACAAACCGGCATAACCATAACCACAATCATAATCGGCATAACTGTAACCATAACTCCATGAACATAACCATACTCGTAATGTCCAAAAACACATGAACATAACCGGTGACACCATAACCATAACCATAACCATAACCATAATCAACACAATAAAAAATCTATGAACACTCCACGATCAACACTCCATTAACATAATAACCATAATCAAAATAACCAAAAACACATGAACATAATCAGCATAATGTTACCATAACCATAATCACCATAACCAAAAATCCGTAACCATAAGCGACGACACCAAAACCATCCAATTCCCTTAAAAATGGGATCAACATCCCTGGTTGATTTTTCCATTGATCCCTTTTGAAGTGCTCGTTCCATATAGCAAGGGGGGTATGCTATAGATATGGTCATGTGCATTCAAAGGCGGCCCCTTTGCTTGGTCTCATGTGTCCATCTTAAATCTCAAGATAGAAACTACTCTAGGGATCGTGAGATAAGATTAATTTTTATTCCAAAATTAGCTTGGTTGGTTGAGCATTTGACTGACGTGGCCCAAGTCATTGGTTGGTTTTGCCATTGATCCCTTTTGAAGTGCTCGTTCCATATAGCAAGGAGGGTATACTATATATACGGTCATGTGCATTCAAAGGCGGCCGCTTTGCTTGATCTCATGTGTCCATCTTAAATCTCAAGATAGAAACTACTCTAGGGATCTTGAGATAAGATTGATTTTTATTCCAAAATTAGCTTGGTTGGTTGAGCATTTGACTGACGTGGCCCAAGTCATTGGTTGGTTTTGCCATTGATCCCTTTTGAAGTGCTCGTTCCATATAGCAAGGAGGGTATACTATATATACGGTCATGTGCATTCAAAGGCGGCCGCTTTGCTTGATCTCATGTGTCCATCTTAAATCTCAAGATAGAAACTACTCTAGGGATCATGAGATAAGATTAATTTTTATTCCAAAATTAGCTTGGTTGGTTGAACATTCGACTGATGTGACCCAAGTCATTGGTTGGTTGAGCATTCGACTGACGTGACCCAAGTCATGGGTTCAAATGCGGCCAAGTGACTAGGATGGGAAATCCTTTGTATTTGAACGAGAGAGAATGCTCGTACCTCTACAAAAAATGAAAGATTAATTGTTATTCTAAAATTAGCAATTATAATGGCTAGGGTGTCATCCTCTCACCCTAGCAATGAGGGTTCAAATCCGAAGAACAAGGGGGTGGGGCATCCTGAGATTAGCTTTTCTCCCCACTAATCTCACATCCCAATATTAGATTTAATCGAACGACAACCTTGAGCGTCTTATGTGGGCCCTTTCAATTGGGATCATTGATTCCATGCACAACACACCTTGGCACATAAACTGAGGGATGTCGTCACTTTAAGTTGGCAAACCAAAGTGAGATTTGAACTCTGGATCAAGTTGTTGAATTAAGAGTGAATTGACTACTGTAACGTGTAAATAGTTTCACAATTGGAAACCTAAGATATATATTTTTACATAGTGGAAACTATGAAAATAAATTTTATTTTTGAGGATTCCCCTCTTTAATTACCACGGGCATAAAGGGGTGGGATGTCCCTTTTAAAAGTGGGCACCAACAACAATCTCAAATTGTGGATCTTTTTAATGAGATTACTTTTATACTAACATAATCTCAATCGCCTTAGGACATTTCACACATCAAAAACCACTGCATTAGCATTCACCTCACGATGATGCATACCAAAGATGTGGGTAAGGCATGTGTGTGAGGAAGGCTAGGTCATTGTCTCCACTCTTGGGTTGTAGGAGGAGGGGGGTATAGCCCCAAAAAATTACTTTTGTACCCGAGATTACTTTGCCATGAAATCTTTGTTGCCAGCCTTGAGCGGGTGACAATCACCCTTGATCCCACCGCCTCATGCCCATGGTAGTTAGTGGGAAGCCCTCCACCCCCCTTTCCACGATTCCTTTTTCCAACTGTCCCTAACTAACAATCTCCTCATGACTGCGGCTTTTCTCCTCCTCCCTTACATCCTGTCCGCTATCGCCCCCCCCCCCCCCCCCCCCCACGAAACCTTCCTCTAATAGCCCTTGACTAACAACAGTGTCCTCGTAAGGCCTTTCCTTCGCAACTGGTGAAAATAGCAACGAGATTTATTGGATTCATGAGTATGCTTGCAAGACATTCATTGTGTGTGGCTAGATTGCTCAGAGAGAGAGAGAGAGAGAGAGAGAGAGAGAGAGAGAGAGAAGAATCTCTATCATTCCCCCCTTTTAAATTTTTCACAATCATGGGGACATACTATCACAAAAAATAAATGTCTCTCCCCGGACCTTTACAAGTTTGGAAGCATTTTAGAGGGCCATAGAGGCCTTGTAAAGGTGATGAGGGAGGGCCCTCCAATTGCTATTTGGAGCCCCGTAGTTGCAACATCCACCACAAAGAAATAACCAGCATAATGTATCGATTTTTCATAGAGGGGTGCTTCAACCACATCCCACATTAAAAAAACGCATGATTACATGTTGCAACCATTTTGTTTTGTGCACATGCACTATATTTGTGGTAGGCCATATAACTTGTAGAGATGTTCAGTAAAGATTTTGGCCAACTCTTGCGTTTTAACCATTTTCTTTGTGGCAATAATCTTTGCCATTTTGTCATTCCCATGAGTAGTTTTGGGTGACCTATAATGAAGTCCATGGAAATGCTTTCCCATTTTCCTTGAGGAATCTCTAAAGATGGAGTAGTCCCCCAATCTTGAGACATTCATGTTTATTGATGTGACACTTATTGCATTGCAACACATACATTTGGACATCCTTAAATATGCTAGGCTAATAAAAATGTCTTTTAACATAGGTCTTTTGAATCCCAAGATGATCGGCATTTGGACAATTGTGACTTTCTTTAAGAACCTGCGCTTTAAAGTTACCAATAGCACACTCTAGCCTTGTAGAGTAAGTACCCATCGTCAGTGGAGTAGTCAGAAAACTTCTCCCCCCGGCAAAGTTTATCACTCCCCTTTGAAGCCGTAGCTGTCAAAGATGATGAAGGATCTATGTCAGAGCTCTCTGGCCCCAAACTATACTCCAAAGTCTCGGTTAGTCTCTCCAAACTAACTCTTGCTCCGCTACTCGTCAGATCTATGGCCAATCTCTTTGGACTAGCACTAACGTGTCAACGAGGAAGGTGGTCACGTTTATGAGAAGGTGCGATCGCATACAGCGTGCCAAACCTGTGTAAAATATGGACCACACTCACATAAGCCACATGGTGACTCTAAGAACTCGCTTTTGAAGACTGTGTAGTTTAATTCATTAATTTGTAACATGCAACTAAGTGCATCCACCACTACGTTATATTTAGCCCTTTGGTAACATATTTGAAGGCCAAACTCTTGTAGGATCTTTTCCCACTTCTCTTTTCTTTCTTTCAATTTATTTTGACTAATGTGACTCACATAATGAATCTCAGTCTCAAAGAAATCACATTTGCTTTCCATAGTTTATATCTTCTCAATAACTGAAACTTTAGATGTAAGGTTCTAAGTGTTCTTTTTTAGATTTATTGTAGATTAATATACCATCTAGGAAAACTACCACAAATTTTCCTAAGTACGTATGCAAAATACTATCCATAAGCGTCATAAATGTCATTGGTGCCCTGGTTAGCCCAAATGACATAACCAAGAACTTAAAAAGTCCAAAATAGGTTCTAAATGTTGTCTTTGCAACATCCTCTAGTTTAATTCTAACTTGATTATACCTAGATCTCAGGTATTTCTTTGAAAAATACTTTGACCCAAAGAGTTGATAAAAGAACTCATCCATATGCGGCATTGGAGATACTTGTTCTTAATCATTATTTGATTAAGAGGTCTATAATCTTAGCACATTTGCATAGGTCCGTCCTTCTTATTTACCAGAAGAATAGGTGATGCCTACATACTAGAAGTAAGCCTAATAAAGCCTTTGGTCAAGTATTTTGTTAACTATTTTTCCACTTCCAATGCCTTGGAATGGCTTAATTTATAAGCAGGTTTGCTTAAAGGTTTTGACTCTGGCACAACATCGATGTCATGGTCTACTTTTTGAGATGGGGGCAAGCCATTCAGTAAATCACTAGAAAATACATCCTAAAACTTCTCTAATGAATTCATCAAAGCATCTACAAATTTTTTCTTAAGGGTCTCTTTTGCCTTGAATTTTTTTGTTTCAGAATCGCATGCATGCCAAACAAAGTTCTTAAACAATGGGTCTTGTCCAAGTCCATTTTTTTTATTGCTCTTGTCTTCGCAAACATTATTTATAGTTTCAACTACGAAAACATTTTTATTACTTCTCTTTACAACAACAAAGTTTAAAGAGAGTGACAAGAAAATACCTTTGCTATCTGGCCTCTGCGGATTGCTCTATGTATCTCCATGGAAGAAAATGAGAGGGGTAGAGGGACACTACCGTCACCCTGTAGGGTAATGGCCCTACCACTATGCTCGATTGTAGCATATTGTTATGAAAATAACTCTTAACCAGAATAGGGCCGATGCTATACAACCACTCCTTGCTTAGGTATATGTCTGCTCTAGCAAAGTGAAGCATGTCAAAGAATCTAATACTTACTTTAGATCCAACAAAAATTTAACTTACGAAAGGAGAGAGTTTTCTTTAAGTGAAAATTGAAGAGGAGACTAGAGTTTGTGTCGGTGAGTTGATTTCATTGTACATTCACACATTAGGACATTGAAACTATGCACATAATTCAAAGAGAATACCACAATTAAGATTGTCAACTTGATGAGGACGGGATTTGCTTGGAACCGGTTCTCCCTCCAAAAGATCTTCGTATTATAATTTTTTCCCGAAGAGAGCTTTGATTACAACACAACTTGTGCTCTTGCGGAGCTTTCCGCAAACCAAGAAGATGGTGTTCTTTAAGATTCCATGGTGTAACCCTCCTTCCCAAGCCCCCTAAACTCCCCAACGGGGTAAGAGATAGATGTGGGTGAAAGAAGTATTTTTTAGGCAAGTGAATTTTTATTGCGTATATGCTTACTCCATGGGCAAGCCTTGAGCATAGTTTAGCATAATAGAGTAATAGAAAATAAATAAGAAAAAGGAAATCTTTCACTTGTTTGATTTGCTTCCATAGCCAAGCTTTCGAGCATAAAGACTCACTCTTGAGCACCCATGTGAGAGGGAGTGTGAGAACTCTTTCTTAGCCACTCTTGAGCACTTGAGAGTATGAGAATGAGAAAGAGAGAGAGCAAAATCCAATGAGCCCCTCCTGAATATATCGCGAGCAGCCTTGATCAAAGGTACAAGACAAAGGAGGTTACCTAGAGCAATTAAAGGAGCCTAAAAATAGAAAATAGCTATGCTAAGTTCACATAATTAAAATAACTCTTTAGACTCCAAGTATGAAGTCTGAGAAGCCTTAGGATAAATTCTAACTTGCCACAAATAGTCTGAATTTTGCAAGCCTAAATTTAGCAGGTTTTGGGATCAGCTTGGTGGCACCTCTAAAACACTATGCTAAGGTTTTGCACGAGAGGTAAAGCTATAAAGCCCAAGTGTGCGTTTTACTTTTACCAAAGTATGCTTTAAATTAGTAGGTAGGCTCTAGCCTAGATCAGCTTCATAAAGCCTCCAAGGTTAATGCAAAAGGTCTTGCACCCGAGCTAGTTAATTAAAGGGTAAGTTATGGTTTTTATATCTAAGATTAAATAAACCCTGCCAATTTTGGTAAGTTGACCCTAGACCTCTTCCAAGTTCGGCTAGGCCTCATGTCCAAAGTAGCTTGCACTTGCTTTTGTGAAGTTGGGCAAGTTGGTGTGTTTGTGTGTGTGTGAGTGAGTGCACCCTTAATAAACACGTTCAAAAGAAAAGGAGTTGGACATGTGTTTGCATAAGCATTAAGTTGCATTTTAAGCCTTTACTTCTCATTGGACAAGTTGTAGGCATTCCATATGAAGATTAATGGTAAATTTGCATAAGTTGTAATTATGACTGCGATAACTAGACAACAATTACTCTTGCCCTTTTATGGACTTCTTTACTTTTGGTGCCAAGCCTTTGACCGAGCCGGTCCATAAGTACTTAAATCAACTTCACTTGTTCTCTTTTATTTTCCGTAGAATTAAGTGGCCAAATTAAGAAGGAAAATACTTATGGAAGGTAAGATATTGATTTTCATGACATTAACTCTCCCTTGAAATCATAGTCGTCCTCGACTATGGAGTAGGAAAAATAAAGTCATAGCTAATCATGTTGTTTTGGGTGGAGGATTCATGTTTACCCATCGACATTCTTCCACAGTGGTGACTAACTTCACTTGGTGCTTGGATGACTTAGTTGTCATAAACATGCCTTTACTTATCCATAATCATCTTTCATAGTAGATTGGCAAGGTCTACTAAGTGCTTGAAAGACTAAGCTGCGTCAAGCTTGATTCATGGTATGCATACACTTAAAAACTTATGAACATTCAAAAGAAACCTTAAGAGTAAAAAAAAGACATAATTCTTTATAATACATACTTGTTCATACATGATTCTTACCTTTGGTAGGAGTCATTGTTAATATTTATAAGGTTTACATTATCCTTTAGTTGGATGTCTTGCATCCACATTGCATCTTCAAAAGGATAGTTCTTGAATTTGAAAGATAGCGTTGGATATTCTTATCACTTCTTAAGACCTTATCCTCATGTTGTAGAATGTTCTCTCGTTGCAAGATCTATTCATGAACCTCAAACTCGGGTGATTCTTCAATTAATGGCTCTTTGGGTGGCTTGCCCTTATAATGTTTCAAGAGGCTCACATAAAAGGCATTATGAATGATCCAAGTCCTAGGTAACCTTAACTTGTAAGTTGTTTTATTGATAGACTTAAGAATTTGAAATGGGTCATATTATCTTTTTGCTAACTTAGCATAAAGTTTTTGGTGACCCGTTGGGCGTCCTTGTGTTCCCTTGCCCGTAGTATGACTTAGGCTCATCTATGCTTATCAGCATTAGCCTTTTGCTTCTATTGTGTGATGGATATAGTTTCCTTAATCTTTTGAGAAAATATTCTTTAAGGTCTCTACTATACTTATCGACAAAAAATATCTCCCACGTGTCTTGACTATTAATGGGAGCTTGGGTCTTCCTTCGATTACCTCAAAGGGTGCCTTTCTTGTAGAGATATGGACAATGTTATTGTACACATACTCTAGTAAGAGTAAATTATTTTTTCATTGATCTCTTTGATCTACTTTTGTAACATAGACTTTAATCATATCAATGATAATTGGATTTGCTATCTCACTTTGGCCATCCGTTTGTGGTTTATAGGCCGAGGAAAAATTCAACTTAGTACCCAATTCTCAAAGAGACCCTTCCAAAAATTGATATTCACTCTTGGTATCTCTATCGGATACTATAGATGTTGGTAAGCCGTGATACTTAAAGACCTGTGAGATAAAGGTGGTTGCCATATGGTGTCCTTTAATAGTCATTTTGACCGGTATAAAATACGCTTGCTTGCTAAACGGATCTACTACTGTCCATATTCTTGTATTCAAATGAATGGATTTTGGCAATCCAAAGATAAAATCCATGGATATACTTTCCCATGGGGAAACGGGTATAGGCAATGGTTGAAGCAAACCACACTACTTCCCTCTATCATACATACTTTTCCTTTTGACATACAATGCATTTGGCAACATAGTTCGGTATGTCTGTCTTTATTGTTGGCCAGTAAAAGTCATCTCTACTCCCTTGAGAGTAGCTCGAATCCCTCTACGTCTTGCATAAAATGGAACATGAGATTTACACATAACCTTTTCTCATAAGTTATATGTAACGCGTAACCTATCGCCATAGAGAAGATAACCATCTTGCACATTATATGGTTCCTCTTTCCCTAGTGCAATAGCTGACATTACATCTTTGAAATCTGGATCCATAGCGTACTCATATATCATAAAAGATAGATCATTGTGAGTAAATATTGATATAGCATTCACCCTTGGTCTTCGTGAAAGAGCATCGGCCACTTGCTTGTGCTTACTAACTATGTGAGCAATATGAAAATGAAACTATGAAAGAGTGTTTGTCAACCTCCATTTGTTTATTACTTAACTTAGTTTGCATCAAAAAGTACTTAAGACTTTGACGATCTGTGCGCAAAATAAATGGAGTGCACCTAGGAGATAATGCTACCATGCATCTAGGGCATGTAATATAGCTAGCAACTCGTTTTCATATATGCCTATATTCAATTCTTGATCATCCAATTTCCTACTTCCGTATGCTATGGCATGCCCTTCTTAAAGCAAAACAACTCCAAGGCATTGTTCCCACAAGCATCACACTGGACTTCAAAAGTCTTTGAAGGACTGATAATATTAACATTGGTTGAGAGATGAGTTAAGGCATGTCCTTCTTAAAGCAAAACAACTCCAAGGCATTGTCCACAAGCATCACACTGGACTTCAAAAGTCTTTGAAGGACTGGTAATATTAACATTGGTTGAGAGGCTTTTAAAGGTATAACAATATAAACACTGGTTGAGAGGTGAGTTTTTTTTAAGAATTTCAAAAGAATCATTCTCTTTTTCAGTCCATACAAATAAACATTCTTTTTTGTCATATTATACAATGGCCCTACTAATGAATGAGAATTTCTTTAGGAAGCATCTATAACATGCACACATTTCTATAAAGTTTCTCAATTCATGTAGATTCAATGGTATAGGCCATCCTTTTAATAGCTCCAAATTCTCAAGGTCCATCATGACACAATTTAATATTTTAATTCTAGAGAGCTTGGAATCTTTTCAAATTTTTGTGTTTGAAAATGGCATACTCATTTACGTAGCAATTGATGCATATGCAAAAACCTTTACATCTTGTAACTTTATTATGAGGTTTATAATAAGGTCTTGAATGCATGTGATATGGGGTTTTTACATACAATGAGCCCTTTAAGCTCTAGTGTCGTCTCTCTTCCTCTCTCAAAATTTTCATAGGCTTCTCACAAAACTTGGGGGTATGATACAATTTGTCTTGTAGGCAATAGATAGCCTTACAAAGTAAACCCACTTCTTTATCGTGAAAAAGATCTACTACATTGAAGCTATTTTTGCCATAACATGCTCTTTTCAAGGAAAAGCACCCATTTTTTTTGGAAGACATAATATCTATAAAAAGATTACTGGGTTCGAGATTGATCATGTGTTCAGGATCATGATTGTGAGTTTGATTGCAAAATGGGAAGCGCTTCGGGAGTTGGGTGGTTCAAGCTTCTTCAAGATAGATTGTGCCTTGCTTTGATTAAATTCTTTGATCCATCAATACAAGAACCTTTTGTTTGAATCTATTCTCTCTCTCTCTCTCTCTCTCTCTCTCTCTCTCTCTCTCTCTCTCTCTCTCTCTCACACACACACACACACACACACACACACACACACACACACACACACACCCCTTTAACTTTATGGCCAATTTATTATTCTACAAATTGATTCACGTGATATCATGATGTGCCCATGCATGCACATCAAGCATCATATATTTTGGGAAGGGAGGATCTATAACGATCACAATTAAGAATATGGTGATTTTGTATTTGATTGTTGATAAAAGCTGCACTTCCAATCATATGGCACCCATTGATAGTGCTTCCCTTCCCATGCTATCACACCAGCCACATCTTGACCATAGAAGAGGAGAATATCCAACAAATTACCAAGGGTAGAGTCGCATATAGAAACGGAGGAGCGTAGTTTGGTAAAGCACATGGAAAAAATCCTTGATGCTCTTTTTAGCATAGATGCAATAATAGAGAATGTTATAGGGAGAGTAGATGTACCACACATAGCATATGTATCACAAGCCGAGAAGGAAGAGGAAGTCCTGTATAAAATGGTTTTTCTTTCCCTCTATAGTGGTGCAAAGACTTTTATCTTGTATACATCTGCTGTGATGCTTAGCTTGCAATTTATCTATAGATGTTTTGATGCAAGTGTCACTGTACCTTAAGGTAATATTTGGCATCCTTCTTGTTGCTCATTAATAAATTATTAAACTAGTCACACTATGGAAATTACACGAGAAAGTTTCTAGAAATTCATTGATATGTAGCCTAACATCATACGATAAATTATGGTATAATCATTTAATGAAGCTTATTGCTTTGAGCTTAATTGAGAACAACTATTGAACACTATAACGTTGCTAGAGCCACCGTGCACCACAATTTTACACATCTAGGAATAATTTGTGTTTCCAACGGCATACACAATTTCTCAAAGCAAGGTCTTAGGAATTGCAAATTCGTGAGGTTGCTCTATAGTAGGGTAGCACTAAATGGAGATACATTATTGTAGCCACTGCTTCTTGATGCCTAGAAAATCATGCGTATAAAATTCATGAAAATATTAGAGCGAAACTTATGCAAAAGAGGCTTCAAAACACCACTAAGATTGGGATGAAAAACTCTCAAACGGATTGCATTGTTTTCTAGTCAAGGTCAAACATGTTATATATTTTTTTTAAATGATGTCAAAGTTGGCCACAATCTTACCGATTACTCATTTACATGTTAACGCTAGTATGCATGTGAAAGATGGGTGTAGAGGCAGTTATAAGTATGTGCAAAAATTGCTTTGTGGAGAGAGAGAGAGAGAGAGAGAGAGAGAGAGAGAGAGAGAGAGAGAGAGAGAGAGAGAGAGAGAATTGGATTCAAGAGCAAGGAAAATCTCATAGGTCTACTAAGGACCATCCTTAAAAGGTGCTTGGTATCTAGAGGATTACTATAAAAATTCAAACTTGTGTTTGGAGTTGTGAGAGTTAGTTAGCTACTCAAAGTTGAAAAACATAATTAGGGAATCTTACATTTAGATAATTATCCTAACTTTGCTAGTACTAGAGTGATTGCTTTAACCCTTAGTCATAGCTAACTAATTGATAGACTCATCCATAAGCCCAAAACTCTTAACTAATTAATTCTATCAAGTGCAATTTTATTTGTCCTTAATGGTAGTGTTACATTTCATAATTCTTTGCATTTACTAATTACCACATGTAATTTGCCTTCCACATATGCTTCATTTTTGTATGATCCTGCTTACTACTTTATCAAATTTTTCTTTTGCAGGCACATTCTTCCTCAAGCATCTACCATGACATGACTTTGTCAGGGACGACAAAGATTAGGAAGGGGGGAATGCTAGCAGTGCCAACGGAAAGCGGCAAACGACCTTTAGTGATGCTATTTTTCGCATTCATTGCTTCATTTTTTGTTAGACGTATCATTTTTATATGCACTTTTGATGTAGCTCTACATGAGTTCCAATTGTATATTTGACGCTACCATGATGCCTACAAGCTGTAGAGATGCATACAGTGTTATGCATCTCATGGGCAAACCAAACAATTTTGTATGTCCTACGTATAAAATTGAAATTTAGGTCATTTTTCACTTATCATCTTGAGAGTAGAGCTTTCATGGAAAGCTTGTGAAGAACATAAAGATGGTGATACACGTAGTGGAGCTTCCTCTTGTGCTTCCACTCTTTCTATGGCATGCAATGGAAAGTCAAGTGCTCTTCTTCTTCTATCGCTTTGTCATTTGCGTTAATGGTATGTGGTTAAGTGTTAATTAGTCTCAAATTATTATTTCCCACTCCCATTTCTCTTCTCCTTCACTTGATTTGTGAGCTCTTTGAGCTTTTGATGTGTGTGTGTGTGATTGACGAGAGTGTGCACCTTGTCCACTTGATTTTTGAGATTAAAGTAGAGTAGACAGTAGGTATTGAGTAGCATTCTCTATTAGCATTCTCTTTTTCTCCTCTCTCTTGATTAGGATCCTCTTCTTCCATTTCTCTTGACTCCATGCCTCCATGCACTAGCAGGGTTTTGATCCATTGGTTTGACATTATGTCGGTGGATTGAGCTATACTACGTTCCGTCAACATTGAGAAATCATCAGTTATTAAACCATTATAAACATTTGACAAAAATGACACAACAAGGAACACAAAAAGAGTCCTTGTATTTCATTTTGAAAAGAGAGTTTTATAAGCTTGACTATACAAATAAGTGGCGAGGAAGGGACATTCTCTTCCCCCAATAGCAGTACATGCACACCATTGGATTCAAACATGAAATTATTATGTTCATAGTTATGCTTTAATGAGGATACTAACCTGTATAACCACTCCCAACTTGGTACCACATCTATCCGTTCCATATTAATGACTTAAAAACTTAAGGACTTATGATACCCTTGAATCTCTAGTGGTACATCCTTTACTTGTGCATCCCACACCTCAGCATCATAGTTGTTAATCGTGGATATCTTGTAGCGAGGGGAACTAGGGGTCTGGAGAAAATTGAGCAGTTTCACTAACTTATAGTAAATGAAATTGTATGAAGCACCATTGTCTACCAAGATTCTCACCTTGCGACCTTGGATAAACCCATTCATGGATACCACCTCAAGTGGCACAAAGATTAGTTTGCATATGGAGGTTTGTAATACAACACTCTTGCACTACTTCGGTGTGTATTACTTCCACGTTGGAAAAGCGAGAAGAGGACTCTAGGGAAAGAAATTGCACCATGTGCACCACTTTCTATTTACCTTGGGCATCATATTTTCCCCTCAATCCTTTTTACTATGTCCACTTCCTAAGCAAGTAAAACATGGTTTTTTCTTCTTTGCTTTCTCAAACTCTTCACTAGATAGATGGGCCCTAAACCCCTTGGGCTTTTTGAATGTATTAGATGTAGCTACTATAAATTTTCTCTTACTATGCCCATGAGATGCTCGTGCATTTGTATTTGAAGTGCTAGGTATCATTAGAGAAATTTTGGACTCTAAAATGGGCCCTATAAGGACTTTGACTTTCTCCCTCTTGTTAAAATGGAGCACAGTAAAATTTTTACAAATGAAATTAAAACTTGTCGGACCTTTTGGATTTAGAGTGTACCATCGAGATCTATCCATTGATATATAGCATGCCATCATATTCCTTATATTCTAGAAGATTCCATTTTTTGATGTGACAACTCCGTCTTATAAATGGAATTTCTCCCCACATTTCACCTTCAGTGGGGAGGCCATAACTTCTACAAATCAGCTCCAAATTTGTCAGAGTTTGGGGATTTAGAACCTACTTTCTATTATCTTTCCAATGATATGTTGGTTAATAGGGTTTTGACAGAGCGTTTATGTACGTCACCGGGTTGCCCACTTTGGACAAGAGAGGCAAAGTCAAACTTCCTTATAGGGATCCTTTGAGAGTCCAAATTTTCCCTAATGGTGTGTGTTATACAATGCTTTTTCATCGGAATCATCATGTATATGACCCTTGGACTTTTTGGACGCATCAGTTGCAGCTGCTACAAATTTTCTCTTATTATGCCCCTGATATGCTCATGCATTTGCATATGAAGTGTCAGGCATGTGTATGCTATGCAATGCATTTTCATTGGGATCATCATGTATATGAGCCTACACTATAACTTTCTCAAGCGTCTTGGGATCTTGGGTTTTAACATGCTTCGTAAGCTTTGGTGTTAACCCACTGATGAGCCCACACACCTACTAGAAGGCATCTAAAACCTCCACCAACTTGAGGATCACATCATGATAATGCAAAATACATTCAAGTAGTGTCTTATGTTGATGCATAGAGCACTTGTCCAATGCAATCCACTTTCTATCCACTTCATTGGTGGATCAAAATTCTTTTTTGAAAACATCCTCAAAGGCCTCCGACGTCTATGGTATGATGCCCTTCTCCTTGAGCAACATCCACCATTTGTAGGCCTTACTCTTGAGTGTTAGACTTGCTTGTAGTGTCTTGACTGAATCCAGAGTTTGTCTAAGATTGTGAATACCATCCCGTTTAGGAATATGTTCACAATGATCTTGTTATGCTCCTTTTCCTCCCCTTTAAAAATCAATGGCTTGGTGTTTTTCAACAAGTCATCCACCTCTTTTCGAGAAAGAAGGGGCAAACCCTCCAGATTGGAGCATTGCTCTTGCAGATTGGGGTGCTTATTCCACGTACAGGGGATGAAGAAACCCTAGTCTACTCATTAATGGGACCCTTGGTCAACTGTTGCTTGAATCACAAGCAGATCAAACATTTTTCTCACATTTGCATTCAATTGTGCAAAATTTGACTCTAAAACAGATATGTGTGTTTGCATTGTCCTAAATTCTTGCATTCAAGCAGTTCTATATGCTATTGTTTAGGCTAGTTTTTGTGAGGGACCCTCCATGAGAGTAGTCTATTGTAGGGCAACAAGAGCCAGAATTGGTGTAGGGTTTTTGAAATTGAACTATGATGTATATCTATATTGATGGCATTAAGGTGTTGTGAGAGCATGAAAATATGAATACCTAGCTTCAAGTACCTTCTTGCAAAACCAAAGAGAGATGGGAGATGAGCAACTACAAGAGAAAGATCTACTAGCCGTGCTCGATCAAAGCTGCAAGTACAAAGTAATTTTCCAACACCAATTACAAGTGCTGGAAATAAATTTCTGCTAAAGACCTTACCAAATATCCTTGAAAAAAGATAGGAATCTACCTTGCCAATTGTGATCCAAAAAGATCTTGAAATTTTGATTCAAAGTGAAGGTTTTTCTTGCTATGTTTTCTTGTCAATAACTTGTCCCAAAATATGGGAAGTTGTTTTCAATAAGTTTTGAAATTTTTTGCAATGTTACTTCTCCACTTTCAAGATTGAAGCTAGTATTGATCCTCGATTCAAGGGTTTTGATTGATTCCCTTGGATCGATGACCTTGATTTTACCTCTATTGTGACACACTCTTAGAGTGGGAACCACATCCTAGGCCAATTTGTAGCCCCAAATTATGTTTTGTGTGTCAACTCAAAGGGAGGTAGCCATGGCGTGTGGCATAGGTTGTGCAGGAAGAGAGAGGAGAGTTGAGGCTCGAATCAAAGACCATGTGGAGATGCCCAAGAAACATTTTTTTCTCCTCAAGACATCACAAATCCAACAAGCTCTTCCCTACACGCTATGGTGGAGGTCAACCATACCATGTGTGTGTGTGTGTGTGTGTGTGTGTGTGTGTGTGTGTGTGTGTGTGTGTGTGTGTGTGTGTGTGTGTGTGTGTGTGTGTGTGTGCTAGAGTCCTTCTCCATGGTCGTCTCACCAAACTCTCTCCTTGAAAACTCCATGGTTGCATGTGCCTATGCATGACATGAAAGACCTTTCCCAACTTTTCTAAGAATAGCTCTAGTACCAATCTAAGGCCTAGAGCTATGAAAAGGTACTTTCTTCCCAATCTCATGCCTCTTTATAGGCAACCCTCAAGCTTGGTTTCACATTGAATTGACCCTTGACCTTACACTAGCTATTCCAGGATTTTGCACATTCACTCACCTTTGATTTCCTTGTTGTCAATGGTCAATGAACTTCCCTTTTAGAACAACCAATGTGAACCAACCCTAAGGCTTCCATTAACTCCCTTTGGCATTCTCATTAGCCCTCTATCCCATGTTTGCAAACTTTCCTTCTTATAAGCATCCTCAAGCATAGGCCAAATTACCTAGATGCTTGCCTCAATCCATGGCTTATCTTTGCACCTTGGTCCTTGTGCTTTGTAGTGCAAACTTGACATGTCTAGCCATCCAGCCTACTTACACACTTGCACTAGTATATCTTTAGACCCTAAGCCTTGTCCAGAGATTACCTATTCTAGGATCTTGCAAATTCAGTGACCTTTAACTATTTGCCACTTTATAAATATGCCAGGTTTTACCAGACGTCTAGCGCTTCTATTCGATATTATTTATTTATCTAAATCATAATATCTACTAATCATCTACTTATTTATTTGCACACATTATTCTAATTTTGAATTTATTAATCTATACACATTTTAATTCATCTTAATTTTTTCAATCCCTCCTATTCTATTTTATGTATTCATTATATATTATTTATCTAAATATCTATTAGTTATCTATCTTTTCACTTGATACATTTTTCGGTAAAAAAATATTTATTTATCATTTTTTTCTATTTTTGCGAAGAGAGAGTATATCTTCTAAAATATAAAATCTAATATTTTAAAGGTTTTTAGAGAGAGAGAGAAGAAGAAGGAGGAGGAGGAGGAGGAGATGGGCATTTTTCTACTTAAACAAGGTGAATCATCACATCAACATTTTGTTTAAAAAATCAATTTAGTTCTTTGATGAAGGAGCTTGCCTTTAATTGAATACATGCAACAACAAAAAATTGTACTTTGTCCTTCTCCTCTACAACATTTTCTAACATGTCCAAAATTGTTTTTAGAGAGAGAGCAAGGAGGAGAGAAGAAAAACTTTTTGATTTTATAGATACAAGAGAGGAGGAGAAAAACCAGAAGAAGGTGGATGCACGAGAGAGAGAGAGAGAGAGAGAGAGAGAGAGAGAGAGAGCATGAACATTATTCTTTTTTGTGTGTAGGGAAACGTATATCGGGTATAGGCAAGCTCTCTCTCTCTATCTCTCTCTAAAAATGATAACTGGAGGAGTTCTCAATCTGTCTTTGTGGAAGGAAAGTAAGGCTATTGCGTTGGGTATATATAGACAGCTATGGAGCTCCCTTTCTTAAGTTTTCTTTTTTGTGTGTAGGGAAAGGTATATTGGGTATAGGCAAGCTCCCTCTCTCTCTCTCTCTAAAAATGATAACTGGAGGAGTTCTCAATCTGTCTTTGTGGAAGGAAAGTAAGGCTATTGCGTTGGGTATATATAGACAGCTATGGAGCTGCCTTTCTTAAGTTTTGGGAAGCCATAGTTAGCATCTGCAAACTCAAGGTGGAAAATGGGTTGGTGCCAATAGCTCAATATGGTAGAGAGGTGAGTAGCACAATGCACACATAGCTCAAGGTGGTAAAGAAAGGGGCAGTGGCGTCTGCACTTGAAGGAGAATTCCGTGAGCGAGGGAATATATATATATATATATATGTATGTATGCATGTATGTATGTATATATATGTATATGTATATGTATATGTATGTATGTATGTATATAATGCCACGATAGAGAGAGAGAGAGAGAGAGAGAGAGAGAGAGAGAGAGAGAGAGAGAGAGATTACTTGTAGCCTTGTATATGTTGTCCTTGCACAAAAAAACAAAAACTATGGCTGTCATAAAATCTAATATCTACCTATTCCAAAAAGACTTTCTCATATTGAATAGATCATTTAATATGGGGGAGATGAATGGGAACAAGAGGTAGAATATAGGCATGTGCATATAATAGAAGACCTTAGGGTTAGCTTCATTAAAGACCTCCAAAGGTTAGTTTTAAAAGTCCTTAGACCTAGGACCTTAAGCAAGTTGGGGTTGGCCTTGAGGTGGGAACCCTACCCAAGCTTGAGGTGCTTGCTGACTAAGGTGCTTCAGGTGTTTGTGGGAACCTTGCCCAAGCTTGATGTGCTTGTCATGCTTAAATGACAAAGGTGCTGGAAGTGTTCAATTCAAACACGATGCATAAAAGATTGTCATGCTTAAATGACTAAGATGCTTGAGGTGTTCAATTCAATCACGATCTCTTAAGAAGCATAAAAGACACATGTCAAGATCCTCCCCATTTTCCCCTCATGTTGTGTTTGAATCCTATTGGATAAGCTTTTTTAAAGGGGTCCAATGAGAATTTAAATGCATTTAAATAAAATAATTAAGCTCTTTCTCTCAAAGAGGGAAAAGAGGACACTTGTCCAAATGATATAATTAAATAATACAAAAGAGAGAGAGAGAGAGAGAGAGAGAGAGAGAGAGAGAGAGAGAGAGGAGTCAATCAAGCATGACAGGGGGGTTGATTTGGGCATACTTATTCTCATCCACACACACACACACACACACTTTGATGGTGTGAAGCAAAGAACTCCATCTCCTTCTCCAAGCTTGAGAAGTTGAGAGCCTACACCAACAACTCTTGGCTATGGAATGAAAATCCAACCAAGAGTCAAGATTCAGTGGCATGCTCATCTTCTCTACCATCTATATTACCATGATAAGCTAAGCTACAAGAGTAATCTATGGTGAGGAAGGTACTTCTTTCCTGTATGTTACTTCTTCTTCCTCTTCCCTACCCTCATTCCTTGCTAGCTCTCTCCACATTTGAAGGTGTTTGAGGTCTTGGGACTGAGGCGAAGGACAAGTTAATGCTTTCTTTAAGTTGATTAAGGGCATAATTTTGATGCATGAAGCTTTCCATCTTTATTGCATTGATTAGGTCTTAAGGAACACAAAGCATGTATTGTACCAAGTCTCTCATTATGAGAGAATCTATAACACAAAAGCCTTTTGGAGGGGGACCACCGGCTCCAACTAAATCTGGTCTTCAACTGTTGTCAACTTCTCTAATTCTCTCTCTTGCAAAGTATTGCTCATGCCAAGCTAATTATGTATAAGGAATATTTTGCTATCTATCATCAAGTCTTCTCTTTATACTCTTTAAGAATTCTCTTTAAAATGATCACTATAGTTTTTTTTATTCCGCTACTTTCCACGTTACAAGTTCAATTCTGTTACATTGGTATCAGAGCTATTGGTTTCTCTTTTCTTGCTAGGTTGGACTTGTTAATTGCAAGAGGATAAGTGGGATAGAGATCTAATTTTCTCACCGTTGAGAACTATAGACTTAATAATGGAGTCTTTCAGGACTTGCCTTTGGCTTAACCATTTTTGAGCTAATAGCAAACTCGGTAGGAACCATAATCCATCGGACACTGTTAGACCCTCTCCACTCCTCTTGGCAATCAACAATCTCTAAACCATGGGTGTGGTTGCTTGAGAGCCGATTTTCAAAAGTCAAGAACGGTATCAACTACGGTTTTGAGGGTACCAAATCACAAGTACTACTTACATAAGTTTGATTAACATGGTGGTTGACAATAATACAGAGAGTAGAATGAATGTTGATAACTTTGATTTTTCATATGAAGGTGCTACTGAAGATCCCCCCCACGCTTGTGAACTACCTTGTCATTAGGTTGCAACAAGCTATGGGCAACCGTGCCCTACAAGCCGAAGTTACCCAACAACTTCGTAGCTATGGCCTCCTTCAAACTCCCCAAGATGAGAGAGAGCTTAGGAAGCCTCTTAATGAGACTTCCGAAAGAAAACTCTCTCCGGTGCGAGAAGAAGAAGGGGAAACCATTGAAAGAGAAAGAAGTGATTTGTAGGATGTGGCTCCATGAAGACGACGGTCTCAACGATTACCAACTCCTCCTAAGAGGAAACGATCACCTCATAGTCCTTATCCTCGTCACTCTGAAAAGGAAGGGAGGAACCAAAGGAAGAAAAAGACGAGAAAGAGGTCACCCTCTTCTCAATCTTCATCATCCTCCTCCTCTCTCGATGAAAGCAGCGGCTATTCTCCTAAAGAATACAAGAGGAGAGGAAATCGCAAGTCCCATGCTGCTTGGAAAAGGCCTTACATGCTAAAGAAATTCGAGGGAGAAAAGAGCATCTCTTTTCTCACCTATGATGGCACCTTTGGTGCTACAGACAAAGTTTTCGCCTTCATCCAACAATTCGATGCGGCCTTTGGAGACGAGGGATTCATGGAGTCCTCCAAGCTACGCCATGTAGCTATGCACTTTCAAAACTCTACCCATCAATGGTGCACTAGTCTCTGTGGGAATGGCGAAGCCCCAAGAACATGGAAAACTCTTCGAGTTTCTATAATGAAGCAATTCTTTGAAAGCGATGCCAAGGACAAAGTGCTTACCAAATGGCGAAGTTTGAAGCTACTCCTCAACGAGTCTACCCACAAATATATAGACAAGTTTTGGGATTTACATCTCAAAGCACAGTCTTTCAAAGACTTTGCCAAACAAAAGCAACAATTTTATGCGCCATTACGTGGATAACCGAGTATGTCAACTCACAACGGCCTAGCACTATCAGCGGAGTCATCCACCACATTATGCTTGCTTCAATGATCAATTTTCAACTAGTGGCGAGAAGAAATTTCAAGTCCATGGAAAACAAGGATCAAAATGAAGCTAAAAGAAAGAGCAATGCTCAAAACTCTTCCCAAGGCAACACCACCAACAACAACAACAAGGCCAAGGAGAAAGGAGCTTACAAAGATAAAAATAAGCTCTCTCCCGAAGAATTAGAGGCCTTTCGTAAAGACCATAAATGCTTTAAGTGTCGGGAGCAAAGACATGATTATCGTTCTTGCCCCAAAAAAAATGTACGCAATGACACTCCTAGAGCTCCAAAAGAGGATACTCATTGCAAAGGCTCATCCCTTTCCTATGCTTAGGAAAAGGTGAGGGAGCATGATGCCCGTATTCTCTTTGACCTTGGCTCTACACATAACTTTATATCACAAGAGTTGGCCACCAAGCTGGGCATAGAAGCTTTTGAGATGGGAGATATGATCACTGCTGATGGAGCTTTCAAGAGACAACAAGCCTCCGTCATGCCCTTAATTGGGAAGTTGAGGCTTCATTTCCAAAGCTATGTCGACAAAGAAGATTTCTTCATCTCCCCTCTACAACATGAGGATGCTATCCTAGGGGTACCATGGTTCAATCACATTGTTACCAACATAAAGTTCCTTGAAAGGAGAATCTACTTCACCTACAGGGAAAAGAGCATGTATATAAGTCCCGTTGTAGTATACCACTTGTAAATTCACCTGCTTTTGATAAGTCAATGAAAAGCTCGGTTTCTACGTATATGATTTTTGTCAAAGAATCCACTAATGACCCTAATGTTTTAGGTAAAGATGATAGGAATCGAAGAATGTTAAGTACGTACGGTTTGCCAAGGAGCAAAATGCTTTGATAAGCTTAAAGAAAAGCTTACCTCTCAACCTGTGCTTACACTTCCGGACCTCTCAAAACCATTTGAGGTCAAATGTGATGCTTGTGGAGATTGCCTTGGAGCAGTCTTGCTTCAAGAAGAGCATGCCATTACATATGAGAGTTGAAGACTTAATTCTGATGAGCGTGTCTTGGGCATCTATGAAAAGGAGCTACTAATTGTCCTACACGCCCTTGATACATGGAAGCACTACCTTTTGGATACTACATTCATCCTACAAACGGATCACCAACGTCTTAAGTACTTCATGGCTCAAACCAAGCTCTCCGACAAACAAATAAGGTGGGCAAATTTTCTTTCGCTATTTAATTTTCATATTGTTCACGTTGCTAACAAGCACAATCAAGTAGCTGATGCACTATCATGACGGCCAAGGGCCAATGCGGCATCCATAGCAACTCACAATGATCTATCTTCCATGATAGATGAGTATGCTATCGACCCCCATTTTAAAAATGTAATTTCAACCCTTGCCTTAGGAAAGAAAGAAGAACCATTCACTTTGCAAGATGGTTATCTTCTCCATAGCAATCGACTGTGTTACTCTCTCTCTTTGAGAGAAAGTAAAGTATGAGTCCCATGCTCCTCCCGATGTGGAGCATAGAGGGATTTAACCTACTCTTCGAGGAGTAGAGACGTATTTCTATCAGCCTACCGTGAAAGTGTACCTACAAGAGTATATTTCCAAATTTGTGGTATGTCAAAAGACCAAGTATAATAGGGGGAAGCAACCTGGATTACTCCAACCACTGCCAATTCCTAATTCACCATGGAAAGCATAGCCATGGATTTTATCTTTGGATTGCCCAAGTCTACCTATGGGAATACGAAAATATGGATGACAGTTGACAAGTTTCGCAAACAAACACATTTCATACCCATCAAAAAGACTATCAAGGCAAACCAAATGGCAACCCTCTTCATATTCCAAACTTTAAAACACCATGGCTTGCCAACATCAATAGTGTCGAATAAAGATCCTCGAACGACCAGTAATTTTTGAAAGCGTCTCTTTGAGTATCTATGTAGACGACTAAATTTCTCTTTGGTTTATCACCCACAAACGGATCGCCAAAGTGAAATAGCCAACCTTACAATTCTCGATCTTCTCAAGACTTATGTTACAGAAGTAGATCAATGTGTCCAATAGGAGAAGTACGTACCTCTTGTAGAGTATACATACAATAACACAATCCATAACACTATAGGAAAGGTTTCTTTTGAAATCATTGAGGGGAGACCTAAAAGTTTCTTGCTACTTAAGGTACATGCGAAGATCTTTGCCGCTTGATGAGTATAGTCGAGACCTACAAGAATCTTTTCAAAGATTAAGAAGGCTATATCCATCTCCCAACAAAGACAAAAGGCTACTGTCGACAAGCACGAAAGGGTCTTAGCCTTCAAGGAAAATAATTAAGTCCTACTCAAGTTTCCCAAGGCTTGATTGAGCCAAACTACGGGCAAAAATCCTATGGGACACCAAAAGTAAAATGCTAAGTTAGCAAAAAGATATTACGGTCTTTTTAAAGTCTCAAAACCAATCAATGAGATGGCCTATCGACTCAAGTTGAGTCTAACCATTGGATCATTCACAATGCTTTTCATGTGAGTCTACTCAAGCCTTGCAAAGGCAAGCCACCAAAATAACCAATAATCAAAGAGCCACCAAAGATCGAAGACCAAGAAGAGGTATTGCAACCAGAATCGATTCTTTGACATGAAGACAAGGTGCTAAGACATGGTAAGATCATCCGACGATATCTTATTAAATTTTAAAACTATCCTTTTGAAGATACTAAATAGATGTAAGGAACACAGATTAAGGATAGTATGAACCTTGTCAATGCTTACAATGCTACACTAGAGTAAGCAAATGTAAATTCTTTCTAAATAAACAATGTTTTTGTTTCATAAGACTAATCCTCTTTTGTGCACAAATTTAAATAGTATGCATGCTTAGAATCATGTTTGTAATGATGACGTCACTCAAACACCAAGTAAAACTTGTCACTCTACTTGAGGAGTATGATATAGACTAAAGAGCAGACATGCTTGCGACAAGTAAGTCTCCCAAGCACCAAATGGACTAGTCATCCATTCTGGAATGATGTTGTAAAGAGATCCTCTACCCACTAAGAAACGTAGACTAGTGACTAAGACGATTATGGTTTCAAGAGAGAGGTAATGTCATAAAATATAGTATCTACCTATTCTAAAAAGACTCTCATATTGAACTTATCATTTAATATGGGGGAGACATGTGAATATTATGGAGCTTAGAAGACCTTAGGGTTAGCTTCCGATCTTTGTAGGGCCACTTCCTTTGGCTTTCTTCTTTGTGATCTGGCGGAGATCTCACAAAAGATGACATTCAAAATTCTCAGCACAAAGCCTCTTAACAAAAATTCACAGGTCAATTTTCAAGCCCATCATTCATCAACATACAAATCATCCATCGTCACTGACAAAAGGCAATTTAATTATCCAATACTCTGCTGAAACTTGTATAATCCTAGCAGACATCTATCAAATCCCACAGTTCTCCTTGTGCACCCTGAGTGCAGCTCTGAACAATTGACTGTGTAGCTCCACAGGCTTTTCTCCGGACATCTTCAACTTACATAACAAAATAAATGGATTGTGTAGTCCATGGATGTGACATAGCCCTGAAATCTGAGCTAGCAGCTGGTGCTCCAACAATCATGCAAACGGCTTAGCAACAAAGTGATTAAGCATGAAACCTGGCAAGAAACTCCATTATTTGTGACTCCTTTAAATCATCACTAGCGGTGGTATGTACATCCAAACAGGCAATGTTGAGGACCGCCCCAGCAGGGCAATTGCACTGTAGTAAGGTTCATGCATTTTTGCACAAACCAGGCCTTGTAGCTATACCAACTTTTAGTGAACAGTTCCATCATACACTTGTTTCAGTTGGCATTCCACTTCGCATCCATGCCATATATCCACCAGCCATGTCAGTGATTCCTGTATATGCCTGCAGTATCAATAAGAAAAAGAGATAATACTCTGCTGTGGCCTTCAAAACCAAGATGACACAGTTATTGCAAAGCGATAAAATTTATGGTATCTGTATAAACTAATATTATATCAAAAAACATACCGCGGCAACTAGTTCTTCTGCTGCCATCTGGGATCGCTTTCCCATCTGACAACCCTGAGAAATGGATATTTTTTAGGTGTATATCTACTGGGCCAAAAAACCTGTTTTAAGGTTTCAAGCACATCTCTTCCAGTCCTAATTTCATTCTTCTGTTCTTACAACACAGTAGCAAACCATCCAGCAAATGTGTGAGATCAGCATACTAACCACCACAATTTCATCATCTTTGCCAAACTTTGTCTCTACATCCTCCAGAAACTTCAGGTTCTTTGTCAAACCTTTAAAATAAGAATCAGAATTAGCACATAATTCTTTTTTTTTTTAAATGTTTAGAAGGAGGTTCCACCAAAATTATCCCCACAAACATGTGATACCCTGCCATTTCAAAACCTTAAAACATACCTGGACCCACTTTATACATGTAAGGAATATTCACTGCACCCTCTATGTGACCTGATGCAAATTCCTCAGCAGTCCTGTGAGAGGAAACTACAATATGCATCAAGTTGCTACATGCAAAATCAACATGTTGGAACAAAACGAATATTTGCTACATCACAGAAAGGAAATCATGAAATTTATGAATGACACTCATGGTATGCACCAAAGTACCAGACCACTTGAGTAGAGACATAGTAGAATAATGCGCACATTATGGTCATTTAAAGACAATTGATCTCTAAATATACACCTAACTGAATCCAGAACAAGCCCAGATACAAATGACACAAGCATGGGCGACTTGGGTTGTTCTCTTCATTTTTGACAAAGCATAAGCATTAGTCACCAACATGTTGGTTCAGAAACATAATTTGGTATACAGAGGATATGGAGCAATACAGGTTGGTCACTACAAGTACGGGGTCCACCTTGACATGCATCAATCAAATAGGCAAGCAACAAGAAATGGAGTTGCAGCATCTACTTTATCCTGAGTCAAACCACAGAGGAGGAAAACAACATTAAATCAATTTGCAGCATCAACTGTATCCTGACAAGTCTCATGACAAAAGTGAAAATAAGTACGTAGTTAAGGAAAACAGATAAAAAGCTTGAAAGAAAGAATACAATAAATACGGCGAATCGCCTTGTAAAAGTTGAGGCAATTCCAATTTCTGACCGGATGTGGAACCACATGGCTATTTCTACATCACCTTAAGCAAACAAAAAAGTACACACCTCACTTCTGTGTTTGAAGGAGAAAACTCAATGGTCTACATCTACATAAAGTACATAGCACCCATTGTCTGTGTGTCAGCTGCAAGCTTCCAAACACAAAGGCTTGAAATGCAGAAGGTAGCCATTCCAACATACTGTTGGCACGCAGATGCTGTATCAGGCTTTGAACTCAGCTAAATTTTTGGGGTCCCTGCCTGCAACTGGATGCATATCTGTATTCGCATCATACCTGACATCAAGGTACCGATGCCCTGCATTTAGGAGCTCGTGAGCAACTTGAACAGGAACAGCTTTAATGGGGGAGCATTGACTACTTTCAGACGACAGCGCCCGCGCCCTGCTCATGGAGAAGAAGAACGCCTGAAGCAGAAAATCACACTTATACTGCGTCAGAGGCGTGAATGGTTGCTTACCTGGTTGGCATGTGAGAAGCGAGAGCTAGAGATGAGAGGGGCCATTTAAAGACAGGGAAGCACGAGGCGAGCGGTCGGGGAGGGCGGACGTGCAGTGCAGGGTGATTAGCTCTTCCGCTACAGCACAGCTTCCTTATCAAGGTCTCCATTTGTTCTTATGAATCAACACAACCTCGACCTGTTCTTTCCAGGTGGATCGCACAGATATATTGGCACCCGCCAGAGTTGGTAATTCTTGGTAATTACTATTACTATTGCTGATAGTAGGTGCTACGATTTTTTTAAAAGAAAATAGGATGCGAATCAAACGAGATGCGAATGCTATCGCTCACTCTCTCTCGACTGAAGCATGGATGCCCTTTCTATTCCAAGCCAAGCGTGCTACAGCTGCATGCAGCAAGAGCCCTCCCTTGACATCTGCATGATACGAGGGCAGTGACCTCTCTCTCTCTCTCTCTCTCTCTCTTATAAGCAATCTCGGCGTGAATTCTCTATTGTTAGGCAGGGATTGTTGCGACTGGTACCAGGAAGGGGGATCTTGCTCTCTCGTAGTGTAGACTGTTGATAAAGAGAGGCAGATGCGTAGAGTGCAGAGACACGGTAGACATGGCTCCATGCAGTGCTTAAGAGAGTGGCGGAAGCGACGCGTGTGGGAGGAGGGTGCCGGGACGGCGAGCCGAACATTCTCACTTGATGGATTTTATTTGAAGTTGAGCGAGTAGGAGCGAATGAATACATATCATGTGCTGTGCTTAGAGCACTCTCCGGTCCTCTATGGTTGATCCAAGCTTCTTAACTCCTCCACTCTCAATAATGTGATTGTGGTGGCATTATGGATGCATAATTGCTCTTTACCTTGTGTGTGGCCTTGGTCCTTGGGTCTTTTCTCACATTTGTTTTGTTCCTTTTTTCTTAATGGTTGAAGATGGGACATCTGCACTCTATTAGGTTGTAGAAGCTCTTCGGTCACTTTTGTGGCCTCCTCATCGCTGAGTGGTTTGTTGGTGGAGAAGAAGGTGGGTATGGTACCCTAGCTACCTCTTCATCTCTCTCTTTATATAATCTTTCTCTTTCTTCTTGCTCTTTCTATAACCTTTCACTTCTTCGCTCTTAGTTCGCTATTTTTCTAACTCGACACTTTCATTCCGCTACCTTTGAGCTTCCTCATGTTGTTCTTTCTCTCTTTGTGCTTGTAGCATCCTGTCTTGCTCTTGATGAAACCTCCCTTGGGCAAAGCTTTTGTCCCTCTTCTTCATTTTTTGAACTTATTTCGTTCTACCAACCTTGCCTCTCGAGCCCTCACTACTTCTAGGTTATCTTGTGACCTTAGCTTGGCAAGTGATACTTTTACTTGCTCTTCTTTATGTTTTTCCCTTTTTTTTCTACACTTCTTGGCAAGGTTTTTCTTCACTTCTTTCTTGTCTAATGTCATGAAATTAGTATCTTTCAAAGCCTCTTTGAGTAGAGGTCCCTCTTCCTAGTCATCTCTTCCTTACTACTTGGTGAAGATACATTGGTATCTATTGCTTCATCATTTTCACTACTATTTAGCTTAAGGATTTATTTTGTATTTTAGTTGGTCTTGTCAATCCTAATACCTAGTAGCATAATTGTAATTATGCATCAAAATCAAGATTATTTAAAGAGATGTATCTCTGTGTGTACTCATTACAAATACTCACATAATAATTGCTAGAGAGAGAGAGAGAAAGAGGACCTAATTTATGGAGCAAATACACTCCAAAAGGATTGTATTAATTTAAATCTCTCTATTGGAGAGACTTGGAATCGATACACGTGTTTCGATTTAAATACCCTCCAAAAGGATTGTATTAATTTAAATCTCTCTATTAGAGAGACTTGGAATCGATACACGTGTTTCTTGTAGCCATGCTCATCTTGCATCAAGGGGATTGACCAAAATTTGATAGCATATGTCATAATAACTAATATCTAATTCTCCTAAATTATTTTCTCATGTTAAAATGATCGTTTAATATGGGGAAGTACCGGGGGAGAAAAAGCTAGAATATTGATTAGGCTGGCAGACCGGTCATAGTAGGGATCCAAAGGAGGGAAATACTTAATATCGATTGAGTAGACTGAGTTGACTTTTTCAGGCAGGTTAAGGACAACATCAGATAGGGAATTGACCACCCACCATGATTGTAGCTTAATATTGAAACATAGGAGAGCTTTTTGATTTAGTAGGTGAGCTCAATGTTTTAGGCATGGAATACAAGTTTTTAGTATGTTAGCAAAAAGTAGTGAAGCTTCAATAAAGCAGCACAGGTGATCCATCTGAAGGCTTCTTATGAGCTTATGTAGCCATGAGATATGGGAGGGGGAGATGGTTTTGGGCTTGGAATTTACCCAAGAAGGATTGAATTTCCTATAAAGTGGTGAAGGGGGAATTGTTACTAGGTAGGAAGTCATTACCTTCCAAGCTCTTCCAAGCTTCTTGTATTATAAAGGATGGGCAGATGAATACGGGGTTGTTAGCTGCTTTGTTTAGGAAAGTAATAAAGAACTTGCTCTTTAGACTATCAATGTAGGGATCCAATGGGGTTATCATTTTTGAGGACATTTTTGTTGGGAGGGAAGTTTCACAGTACTTCCAAAAAAGACTTTTAATATAATCCTCATGTAAGTGAGGAGGTAGTATCACAATGCCCTCTCTTATGACTTTCAAAAGACAAAGCCATAGTTCATTGGTGGCAATTTGTCTACATAAGGGTTGAGTGGGAATGTGATTCGGTCCTTTTACGTGTGTGCCTCTTAAGAGGTTATCCTCAAGAAGCATGAGATAAAAAGACAACACGTGTTTAAAACCTTGGTGATGACCAAGCACTGCTTTAGTACAATGACATAGAGGTGCCATAGGGCGAGTAAATACATCCTTAGCATTACATACCATAAGCTTGATGGGGTCAAGAAAATACCATGCAAAACATATGTCATCCCATATTTCATTAGTGTGATGTTGAGTCCCTACAAAAATACCCCAAAAAAAGCTTTAACAAACCTTAAGTCCATGAAGGCTTCCGATAGGAAGTGAAAGATAATGCGGTTTCTAGGTTGAGTTTGGGGGATTAATCTTCGGCCAACTTCATCTTTGATAGTGACCTATAGCCATTCAAAAATATAATAGATTTTTAGCACTAGGGTATTATCATAATAACTAATATCTAATTCTCTAAAATAATTTTCTCATGTTAAACTGATCATTAGGTTGGCAAACTGGTCATAGTGGGGATCCAAAGGAGGGAAAATAGGGAACCAAAGGGGGGGCCATTTGCAAAATAGCAATGTGCATCAATGGGCTTCAAAGACCCTAAGGTTCAGCCCATTAAGACTTCCAAAATGCTAAGGTTCCAAAATTCAAAGGTAATGTTCAATGGTTGATCAAGCCTTAGGGTAAATTGAATGTTGGAGTCTTCCCACATCCCTATCTAGGAGAGGGCGAGCCTTTTATGTAGGGGATGAGAGAGAAACACACACACACACACACACACACTCTCTCTTGCAAGCTCCCTTTACACAAAGGGCATAGTGGACACATGTTGGCTCCCTAGCCCAGTTGCCGCCAAGATGCATTCAAATCCTATTGGATGGCCATAGAGGTGGACCAATGAGAATTAGGCTAGAGTAAATTTAGTTTAATTTATTTAAAAACACTCGATAAAAGAACCAATAGAAATAAGCTCTCTAGAAGCCTATTGGACAGTCTCCCAAGGGGTCCAATGAGCATTCAGCAGCCCAATGGCTTGCCTGATTCCTATTGGCCAGAAGACTAAGAGGTCCAATGAGAGTTTAATTGCATTATTTAAATACCTAAAGCTCTCACAAAAGGGGAAAGGGGGACACATGTCACAAGGCTATCACTCATGCTTCTTAATTGTCATTGGCTAAGCTTTGCAGGCGCCAATAGGATGCCAGCATGAGCAAATAGCAAGAGGGGTCGACCAAGAGAGAGAGGGGGCTGAATTTTTCAAGGTATTATCACACACACACTCACACAATCTCATGTGTGAAGTAAAGAAGACTATCTCTCCTTCTCAATCTTTAATGGAAAGCTCATCATCTACTCCAAAGCTTGTGAGAAGGGAGGCCTACACCACAACTCTTGGCTTTGTGATGCAAATCCAACCAAGATCCTAGCTCCAATGCATGCTCATCTCCTCTACCATGCTAATTACTAAGCTATTAAGAGTGAATATGTGAGGAAACATACTTCTTTCTCGTAAGAATACTCCTTCTTCCTCTCAATCTACTCTCATACCCCGCTAACTCTCACCATCTTCAAAGGTGTGTGAGGTCTTGGGTCTGAGATCGTGAGGGAATTGATGTTGTGTTTTCAAGTGTAAGCTTGGTGCTTGAATCTTCCATCCTCATTGCACCAGCAATTTATTGAAGGAACACAAAGTATTGTATTGTAAAATGTCTCCCTTGATGGGGAAAACCTATAATACAAAGCCTTTTGGAGGGGGGACCGGCTCCATGTAAATCAGGCCCTCAGCTGTTGTCAATAGCTTAATTTCTCTCTCTTTTTGAAGTATTGTTCATGCCTATCTAACTAGGTGTTATTCTTTTGTTACTCTCTCTATCCAAGCACTCTTGCTATGCTCATTAGGAATCTATTCTAATGAAATGCTCACTATGTCTATGTTATTTTTCGCAACACACAAGTTACTAGAACATTAAATGTTACATTGGTATCAGAGCACAAGGTTTCTCTTTTCTTGGTCAAGAAGAGAGGTCCTCAAGCTAACTATAAATGGTTGGTATGATTAATTGCAATTGAGTACGTAGAATATGGTTTTTTTAGCCTTGCAGTGCGCCTGCTTCGTGCACATAACAGGGCATCACCGTCGAGAGCTATGGTCTAAATAGTAGAGTCCTACGGGGCTTGCCTACGGCTTGACCACTATTGAGCTATTAGAAGCTTGACAGGAGCCGGTACTGTTTTGGTGGTGAAAGACCCTCTCTTTTATTCCTTGCAATTAATGATATTCAAGCCACCGGTACAGGAGCTTGAGTGCTTTTCTAAAGAGTTTAAGAGGAGTAGCAACTAGGGCTTGAAGTGCCAAAGTACACCTTAAAAAAATTTACACCTAAAAGTTGTTAGAATGGCTGACAATAGTAAAGAGAGTAAAATTAATGTTGATAGCTTTGATTTTGCTAATGAGCAGGCTACTAATGATGCCCGTATACTTGTTAATTACCTTGTTACTAGGCTTCAACAAGCCATGGGCAATCCATCCCTCCAAAGTGAAGTGCACAGCAGCTACGTGCTCATGGGATTCTCCAAACTCCCCACCAAGAAGAGAGAGTACCTAGGAAGCATCCTTGTGAGACTTCCAAAAGAGACCTCTCTCCGATAAGGGAAGAAGAAGAGGATCCGTACGAAGGGCTCAAAAATCTACTACTTGATGATGCATCTCCTTCCCAAAGGAGAACTCAAGTTTCAATGGTAGAGACCGCACCAAAAGAACGAGAAAGAAGTGAGTCTCCTGCCATCTCGACGGAGATAGCTCCATGAAAACAGCGGGAAAAACACTCTCCAAGACCCCCTAAACAGAGAAATTCTCCACACCATAATTCAAAGAGGGACGACAAAAAACAAGAGAAGACAAAGGCGAGAAAGAGACCAGGATCCCCATCATCAGGCACATCACCTTTGAAAAGGTTTCAAGAGACTCACATGAAATGCATTGTGAATCCTCCAAGTGTCAGGCAGTTTCAGTCGAAAGGACATTGATCATTTTAGATCTCAAAAGGTCCGTAGTATCGCATACTAAGCTTTCACCCTCTTCTCCATCTTCTTCATCCTCTTCCTCTTATGAAGAAAGTGATGGTACACAGACAAGGAGGAACAAGGGAAGAAAAAGGCGAGAAAGAGGTCCACCCCTTCTCCATCCTCCTCAAATTCTTCCTCCTCTGAAGAAAGTGATGGTGCACCTTTTGAACCACCAAAAAGAAGAGGCCATAGGAAATCCTATGCCGCGTGGAAGAGGTCATCCAAGCTCATTAAGTTCAAAGAGGGAGGAAAGAACATCTCTTTCCTTACCTACGATGGCACCTTTGGTGCTACTGACAAAGTCTTGGCCTTCATCCAACAATTCAATGCGGCGTTTGGAGATGAGGGCTTCACGGAGTCCTCTAAGCTACACCATGTAGCTATGCATTTTCAAAAGTTTGCCAGGCAATGGTGGTCTAGCCTACGGGCAAACGGTGAAGCTCCACGAACATGGAAAGATTTAAGAGCATCCATCATGAAGCAGTTTTTGGCTACCGATGCCAAAGACAAAGTATTCATTGAATGGCGAAGCTTGAAGCTCTCTCCCTCTACAAATCTATTCACAAATATGTAGATAAGTTTTGGGACTTACATCTCAAAGCCACTGTCTTCAAAAATATGGATTTTGGAGAGCAAAAACAACAATTTTGTGGGGGTTTAACTGAAGATATGGCGGAGTATGCCAACTCCCAAAGGCCACGCACCATATCTGCAGTCATACACCATACCATGGTGGCTTCACAAATCAATTTCCAACAAGGGGCTAAGAGAAATCTTAAGCCCATGCAGAACAAGACCGTAATAATGAGCCCAAGGGGAAGGAGAATGTCCAAAAGTCTCCTAAAGGCAACGCCAACAACAACAAAGCTAAGGAGAAGGGAGTTTATAAAGACAAAAATAAACTCTCTCCTGAAGAGCTTGAGCATTATTGTAAAGATAACTGCTGTTTCAAGTGCAGGGAGCAAGGACATGCCTATCGTGCTTGCCCCCACAAGAATACACGAAATGAGCCTCCTAGAGCTACCTTGGTCGAAATCCAAGAAGAGGATGCTCACCACAAAGGATCTCCTCTATGCCATGCTTGGGGAAAGGTAAGAGAACATGATGATTTTATTCTCTTTGACCCTGGTTCTACTCACAATTTCATATCCACAGAGTTGGCCACCAAGCTAGGCATCCAAGCCTATGAGACGGGAGATGTCCTACCCACCGATGGTGCTTTCAAGGGGCAAGAAGCCTCAGTCACTCCCTTAATTGGGAAATTGAGGCTCCATGTCCAAAGATATGTGGACAAGGAGGACTTCTTTATCTCTCCTCTCATGCACAAGGATGTAATCCTAGGGGAACCATGGTTTGCCATGCGAATGTTAAATTCCTTGAAAGGCAAATCTACTTTAGGTTCAGGGAAAAAGGGGAAAAAGATATGTACATAGATGCTAAGGAGTTGGGTAATACCATACCCATTGTACATACGCAAGCTTTCAATAAGTCAATAAAGAGCTCTATTTTTGTATACAGGACTTTTGTTAAAGATTCTCAAAATGAACCTAATGCTTTAGCAGAAGAAAATATTAACAATCACAAGGAATTAGAGTTATCCAATTTTCTCTAGGTATTTCAAGATGTTTTTATTGACGATGTCCCTTGTGAACTACCTCCTAAACGAGGCAATGATGACCATGCAATTGAACTTCTTCCACGAAGTTCACCGCCTAATAAACCTCCTTATAGAGTTTCTCAAGTTCAACAAGAGGAGATTATGCGGCAAGTGCATGAGTTAGTTGAGAAGGGCATTGTTAGGACTAGCTCATCTCCATTTTGTTCACCCGTGTTATTAGTGCAAAAGAAAGACAACACATATAGTATGTGTGTTGACTATAGAGCACTAATTAAGAATAGGTTTCCCGTTCCACGGGTAGAAGACCTATTTGATAAGCTCCAAGGGTCGACCTACTTCAATAGGATTGACCTAAAAAGTGGCTACCATCAAATAAGGATAGTTGATCAAGACATTGTAAAGACCACATTTCGCACTGCGTTTGGTCTTTATGAATACATTGTCATGCCTTTTGGCTTTTGACCAATGCACCAACCACATTTAACCGCTTGATGGAGAAGCTATTCAGGCCTCACCAAACCTTTACTGGAGTGTTCTTTGATGATATAATCATCTACTCTAATTCACTAGATGAACACAAGCAACATCTCCATGTAATATTCGAAAGAAAAGTGAGTTTTTCTTACAAGAGATTCAATATTTAGGTCACATTATCTCTCAAGATGGCATCCAAATGGATCCATCAAAGCTAGAGGTAATAAAAGGATGGCCTAATCCAAGGAATTCACATGAACTAAGAAGCTTTATAGGTATGTGTGCATACTATAGATGCTTCATAGAAAAGATATTGCAAATTGTTGGACCATTACATGACCTAACAAAGAAAAACGTTAGGTATACATGGTCTACCAAGGAGAACAATGCTTTCAAAAAGCTTAAAGAAAAGCTTACCTCTCAACCTGTGCTTACACCATCAGATCTCTCAAAGCCATTTGACATCCAATGTGACGCTTGAGGTGATTGCCTTGTAGTTATTTTACTCCAAGAAGGGCATGCCATAGCCTATGAAAGTCGAAGGCTCGAACCTGTTGAGCAAGCTCTATGCATATATGAAAAGGAACTCCTCGCAGTTCTACATGCCTTAGACTCGTGGAAGCACTATTTATTGGGGACTCCTTTCATTCTGTGGACGGATCACCAAAGCCTTAAGTACTTCATGATGCAGACCAGGCTCTCCGACAAACAAATGAGGTGGGAAAATTTCCTTTCTCAATTTCATTTTCATATTGCTCACATTGCTGGCAAGCATAATCAAGTAGCCAATGCACTCTCAAGACGGCCAAGAGTGAATGCAGTTTCCATAGCAACTCACAATGATCTAACTTCTATGATAGATGAGTGCGCTATCAATCTCGATTTTAGAGATGTGATTTCAGCCCTTGCACTAGGGAAGAAAGAGGAACCATTTACCTTACAACATGGTTATATTCTCTATGGCAATAGACTATGTGTTACTAACTCACTACGTGAGAAAGTAATGTATGAATCTCACGCTCCTCCTTATGCAGAACATAGTGGGATTCAGTCTACCCTAAAAGAGATAGAAACATATTTATATTGGCCTACCATGAAAGCAAACATACAAGAGTATGTTTCAAAATGTGTGGTCTGCCAAAAGAGGAAGTTTGATAGAGGGAAGCAACCTGGATTGCTTCAACCTTTGTCAATCCCTAATTCACCATGGGGGAGCATATCCATGGATTTTATCTTTGGATTGCCTAAGTCTATCCATGGGAACACGGGAATATGGATGATAGTAGAAAGATTCAACAAACAAGCTCATATTATACCTGTCAAAAAGACCATCAAAGCCCATCAAATGGTAACCCTCTTCATATCACAAATCTTCAAGTACCATGGCTTGCCAATGTCCATAGTGTCGAATAGAGATCCTAGAATGACCAATAATTTTTGGAAGGGTCTCTTTGAGAATTTAAGGGCAAGGCTAAACTTCGCTTTGGCCTATCACCTGCAAACGGATGGCCAAATGAAATAGCTAACCTAAAAATTCTTGATCTACTAAAAGCCTATGTAACGGGATAATTGGGCCAGGTGGCACGCTACTGCTGTATTTGAACATTTCTTTATGGCCATGATAAAGGGTAATACATTATAGTTGTTGCTTACTCACTAGCGGTTGTTGTTCCCTTTGGTGCTTGGTAACTGTTTTGATCTAGTGCCTAGGTTGGTTTTGTGAGCAGAATGGGGTTTTACCATTACACAATGATCTTTGACATCATTATGGTATGGGAAGTTGCCATGACTGCATTCTATGATGACTTTTTGGACTATTCACAAATTATGGTTAATTTGCTGCTTATCAGTATTCGCATGGGCAGTATGGTTTTTTTATTTAATTATGGGGAAAACAGGGCTTGGCCCTACTGCATACGGGTGGTTGATGGTTTTTTATGGCCCTACTTCTTTTAGATACTAGTTGAATGTCTAAAACCGTCGTGATAAAGTGCTACAAGGATCCCCCTTATTTTCATTCACATAAGGGATTGATAACTGTATAGCATAATTATTTTTTAGTTAGACTCATGTTCTAACTCGATTCAGCAAGGGCATCTTGCCACCTGGGTTGGCCAAAATGATGTATAAGGTAAGTGACATGCAAATTGGTTGATTTGGATACCATGGTAGGCCTAAACTTTACCCGACTTAAAACAAACATTGAACTAGCCTATGGTTGGATTGGAACTATTCTTTTTCATAAACTTCATATGATGGTGCTTTCATTGATCTAGGAAGATAAAAACTGTGATAATAAAAGTGGGGAGATTCAGACACTTGGATTAGAAGGGGTGATGGCCTTCTAATCAGAATAATATAAAATTCTTCTCTAAATCAAAAACTTTGGGTTCTTTTTTGAAAAACATTTGTCCACATAATTACTATGGACTTAGCTTGCAATTTTTTTTCAAAAAAGCTTGTAAGATGGACATGGATAACAATTGGTATAGTCCATTGATATCTGTAAAACACATCCAAGGCTAACATATTTGTTGTTTTGTTTGGATGGATGCAGGTAAGGACTCTATCTTATCTTGGAAGGTTTTCTTTAGCTTTGGCAAGCTGTCCTACATTGGATTACACATTCACTTACTGCTTGGGAAGTTCTTATGTTGTTTGTATATTGGAATGAGGCCTCATTCTTACAAACATTGTACAAAAATAACTCTAAGGTTGAGTTGTTTTTGTACTTATCATTTCCTTTTTTCTAAAGCCAACTGTCTTTTGAATGTAAAAAGTTTAATTATGTCGTATTATTTATGGTAAAACAGCTACACACACACACACTCATTCTCATGGTGAAAGGGATAGTTCTTGAACTTAATAAGATACCGTCGGATAATCTTATCGCCTCTGAATACTTTGTCTTCATGTCGGAGAATGGACTCGGGCGGCAGCACCTCTTCTTGGTCCTCGATCTTCGGCGGGTCTTGAATAGTTGGTTCTTGAGGTGGCTCTCCTTTGTAAGGCTTTAGTAGGCTCACACGGAAAGCATTGTGTAATGAGCCAATGACTGTGCAGCTTGAGTTGATAGGCCATCTCGTTGATTGGTCTAAGAATCTGGAAGGGACCATAGTACCTTTTTGCTAACTTAGCATAGTATTTTTGGTGTCCCGTAGGATTCTTTCCCGTCGTGTGCCTTAATCGAGCCTTGGGAAATTTAAGCAAGACCCAATCATTTTCTTTAAAGGCTTGGGCTCTTTTGTGCTTATCAGCAGCAGCCTTTTGCCTTTACTGTGAGATAGAGATAGCATCCTTAATCTTTTGGAAAGATTCTTGTAGGTCTCGGCTATACTCATCTGTAGCGCAGATCTTCCCATGTACCTTAAGTAGCATGGGGCTTTTGGATCTTTCCTCAATTACCTCGAAAGGTGCTTTTCTCGTGGAGCATGTACAATATTATCGCAGGCATCCTCCACTAAGGGTAAGTACTTCTCCCATTGGGACCTTTGATCTACTTCCACAAAAAAATTTCACTATCGTGTGCAGAGGGTGGGACAAAACCACCCCATTTCAAGCTCCCAACAAAATAAAAAACATAAGGTTGATCCAGTCATAGAACCAAAGCCCATGCAAAAAAGGCACCAGTTAGCATGCCAACCTACAATCATATTAGCAAGCACCATAAAAATGTCTATTCATACCAGTTATCAGGGAAAAGCCGTAACCAAACTAGTGGTTAGTCAACCAAATAGTAGCTAGTAGGTAGGTTTCCTTTTTTTAAAGGAAAACCAGAGTTTAAAAGTGGCAACAGGTAGTAAGCCATACCAAAAAAGAACCACCATTATGGAATCCTCAACAGAACTAACACGAAACAGATAGCAATCAGAATCCCAATATTGTGATTAAAGCCTTGCAGAAAAAATAACCCATTGTTCCTTATTATACTGTATGAAAACTACTCAAGGTGTCATGCCTTTTAAAGTAGTACAGACATATTGCCCTAAAAACGTAGGTGCGAAAAAAACTATCAGTAAAAGTAGCCGACCTGTGTTACTTGTGTTGTGAGCTCCATACTTCGGTGCAGTAGAGATATAGACATGCAATCCTATTTTATGCAAAAAACGGAGCACAAACAAAGCTAAGTGAGGGGCAGAGTTGCACCCTCACCTTTTAGATAGAGGAGGGAGGGAGGTCGCCATAACTGCATAGCGCGCAGGTTGCCATGAATGGAGAGATCCGCAGCTGAGATGGTGAGGCTGCCTGCAAGGTGTAATGAAGAGGCAACCCAAGTGCTTTCACGGTCGGGTTAATCTGAGGCAGTACCACGATGTTGCACAAATGTTTTTAGAAGTGCCACGCTCCATGGTGGAGACCATAGGAGGTAGGATTCAATAGAATCCCAAGAGCTAAGTAAGCTCGGGATTGCTTTATAAAGGTAGGTGATACAGTGTGTGTGACTATTAGCCCGGGCAGAAAAACCACCACCACAACATGTCCTTTGTAATTTAGAAGGGCCAAGTCCCATGGTGGAGACTCAACAAATTGAAGCTTTAGGAGCGAGAAACCAATAAGTTTAGGGGTTTTAAAGTACTACAATGTGTGTGTGTGTGTGTGTGTGTGTGTGTGTGTGTGTGTGTGTGTGTGTGTGTGTGTATGAGAGAGAGAGAGAGAGAGAGAGAGAGAGAGAGAGAGAGAGAGAGAGAGAGAGAGAGAGAGAGAGAGAGAGAGAATATGGTCAAGCTACCCCCCTCCTTGCTCGGATCGACCCCTCTTCCTGTCTCAAGCTTAAAGTTGATTGGACCTTCTCTAGACCAACCAATCACATGCATTAGACATATCAAGAAACCATGGTAGCATTTGGACAAGTGTCCTCCTTTCCACTTTGCGAGAAAGGGCTTGAAGCTTTCTTAAACAATTAATTAAATAAACTAAATTTTCATTGGACCCCTTTAGAGGTCAAGCAATAGGCTCTAGGCACTACATGAGGACATCATGTGTAGGTGCTTGACATGTGTCCTTGTTGCCTCTTAGGTCTTGGGCTTGCCTTGAGTGAGAGTGTGTGTGTTCTTTCTCATGCCTCTAGCTTTAGGGCTCGCCCCCCTTCTTGTAGGGATCATGTTGAATTCGGAACACCTCACCCCTTGAGAACCTTGGTCATGAAGCCCCTCAAGCACCTTAGTGATAAAACATGACAAGCACCTTAATCAGTAAGCAGGACAAGCACCTCAAGCTTGGGTCGGGTTCCCACCTCAAGCTCAGCCCTAGCTTGCCTAAGGTCCTGGCCTAAGGACTTTTAACACCAACCATTTGAGGTCTCTAATGAAGCTAACCCAAAGGTCTTTCAAGCTCCATTAGCTAGAATCACTCTTTGACAAACCATCTCTCATTTGGAGTCGACATTGGTCCCGCACTGAGATAGATCCATAAGCACATGTCTATATTATAACTTTTGTTCCCGATTATTCTCCCACATTAAATGATTAGTTTAATATGAAGAAATCATTTGGGTTAGTTAGATATTAGATTTTATGACATTACCTCTCTCTTGAAATCTTAGTCATCCTCGACTATGATCTAGAGGAGATAAAGCCTTAGTCATTAGTCTATGTTTCTTAGTCGGTAGAGGATCCCTTTTTACCCTACGACATCATTCCAAAATGGATGACTAATTCATTTTGTGCTTGGGAGACATAGATGCCGCAAGCATGTCTGCTCTTGAGCCCATATCATATTCCCAAAGTAGAGTGACAAATTCTACTTGTTTGAGAGACGTCAATAAACATGATTGTAAGCATGCATAGTACTTAAATTTGTGCACAATAAAAAGAGAACTAGTCTTATAAGGCAAAAAGATTGACCATTTAAAATAAACATTTACATTTGCTTACTCTAATGTGCAAGCATTGACAAGTCCCTAAGCTGTGTTCCTTGCATCCATCTAGCATCTTCAAAAGGATAATTTTTGAACTTAATAAGATATTGTCGGGATAATCTTAGCATGTCTTAGTACCTTGTCTTCATGTCGAAGAATCGATTCGGGTTGAAGCACCTCTTCTTGATCTTCAATCTCGAGCGGGTCCTCAATGATTGGTTCTGTGGTGGATCTCCTTTGTAAGGCTTAAGTAGGCTCACATGAAAAGCGTTGTGAATGAGCCAATGGTTGGGCAACTTGAGTTGATAGGCCATCTCGTTGATTGGTTTTAGGATTTGAAAAGGACCATAGTATCTTTTTGCTAGTTTAGCATAATATTTTTGTTGGCCCGTAGAATTTTGTCGTAGTTTGCGTCAATTGAGCCTTGGGAAATTCAAGTAGGACCCAATCATTTTACTTGAAAGCTAAGGCCCTTCTGTGCTTGTTAACATTAGCCTTTTTTACCTTTGCTGTGAGATGGATAAAGCCTCCTTAATCTTTTGGAAAGATTCTTATAGGTCTCGACTATACTCACCGGCAGCGAAGATCTTCCCATGTACCTTAAGTAGCAAGGGACTTTTGGGTCTTCTTTCAATGATTTTGAAAGGTGCCTTTTCTGTAGTAGTATGGAGAGTGTTATTGTACGCATACTCTACAAGAGGTAGGTATTTTTCCCATTGTGAACGTTGATCTAGAATCATAAGGTTGGCTATTTCACTTTGGCCATACGTTTGTGGGTGATAGGCCAAAGAGAAATTAAGCCCAATCAAAGAGACCCTTCCAAAAATTATTGGTCTTCAAGAATATCTATCCGACACTATTGATGTTGGCAAGCCATGGTGTTTAAAAACTTGGGATATGAAGAGGGTTGCCATTTGGTGTGCCTCTCCAAGAAGAGAGAGAGCTCAAGTATAAAATGCGCTTGTTTTCTGTATTCCCATGGATGGACTTGGGCAATCCAAAGATAAAAGCCATGGATATGCTCTCCCATGGTGAATTTGGAATTGGCAAAGGCCGGAGCAATCCAGGTTTCCTCCCCCTATCATACTTTGTCTTTTGGCATACCACACATTTTGACACATAGTCTTGTATGTCCGTCTTCATGGTAGGCCAATAGAAATACGTCGTTACTCCGTGAAGGGTAGGTTGAATCCCTTGATGCCCCGCATAGGGAGAAGCATGGGATTAATACATCACTTTCTCACGAAGAGAGTGAGTAACACATAGCGAAGGAGTACGAGCGGAAGTGTGACGCGAGAGAGAGTGCGAGAAGAAGAGCACGACGATATGGTGAACTCGCTCTACTGTAATGTGTAGAGCATAGTGAGTTCTTATTAGGTTTATACAAAAGAATATGTGTACATACCTGGCGGCCCGCCCACTTACCTGGATGACCACATTGGGCTTTATACCCCAACAACCTCCCACTTAAAGTCCAATGTGGTACTTTAAGTGTGAGAGAAGCTACTATACAAGCTAATATACAAGAGATGTAGAGAAGTGATGTACTACCCTACACCTAACTGCTTGCGAAAATGTGCAAAGCTCTCTGAGGGAAGTCCTTTTGTAAGTAGATCAGCAGGATTTTCTGTGGTGTGAACTTTGACAAGCTGAAGTTGCTTATCCTCGAGCATTTCCCTAATGAAATGATACTTCACATCCACATGCTTTGTCTTTGAGTGATAAATTGGATTCCGAGCCAATTGTATAGCACTTTGACTATCACAATATAACATAGGCATCTCTTCTTTGATTCCCAAATCTGTTACTAGTCGATTAAGCCAAATTGATTCTTTGCATGCCTCTGATGCTGCAACATATTCAGCCTTTGTAGTAGACTGAGTAACACAATCTTGTAATCTAGAACGCCATGATATTGCTCCGCCAGCCAATGTAAAAACATACCCTGACGTAGACCTTCGGTTGTCTAAGTCACCTGCATAATCTGAGTCTGTAAAACCCTTTACACTTAGCTCCTGACTCCCATAGCATATACACATACTCTTTGTAGCTTTCAGGTATCTCAATATTCCTTTCACTGCCTCCCAATGTTTCTTGCCTGGGTTTGACATGTATCGACTTACTACTCCCACTGCAAATGCAATGTCTGGGCGAGTAGCAATCATTGCATACATTAAACTACCCACTGCAGACGCATATGGAATCTTATCCATTTCAGCCTGTTCTTCCTCAGACACAGGAAAATCTTGTTTGCTAAGTTCCACATATGGTGGCAATGGAACACTCAATGCCTTTCCCTTCTCCATATTGAAACGTTGCAAAACCTTGTCAATATACTCTGTTTGAGATAACCAAATCAACTTCTTTGATCTGTCTCTCTCAATGCGCATACCAAGTATATGACTTGCCTCACCCATGTCTTTCATGTCAAATAATTTTGCCATTTTTGACTTCAAAACTGAAATTTCTTCCAAGTGCTTGCCAGCAATCAACATGTCATCCACATACAAAATAAGGATCAGCCAACTGCCATCCTTAGCCTTCTTTGTATATAGATAGTGATCGAACTCACTACGTTTGTATCCTTGAGAAAGCATAAACTTGTGGAACTTATGGTACCATGCCCTCGGTGATTGTTTTAAGCCATAAAGACTCTTTAACAACTGGCATAGCAAATCTTCCTTGCCTTTCTCAACAAACCCTTCTGGCTGCTGCATGTAAATTTCCACATCTAAATCACCATGCAAGAACGCTGTCTTGACATCCATTTGGTGCAACACCAAATCTAATATGGCAACCAATGCAAGAAAGCATCTCAATGTAGTCATCTTGAGCACCGGAGAGAAGACTTCATCAAAGTCAATGCCTTGTTCTTGCTTAAAGCCCTTGGCAACAAGCCTTGCTTTGTACTTTGGCTGACTATCATGAGCGGTGATCTTATACGTGTAAACCCATTTACAAGGTAGAGCCTTTTTGCCCTTTGGTAATTTAACTAGCTTCCATGTCTGGTTTTTATGCAGAGCTCTCACCTCTGACTGCATGGCCAATTGCCAATTCCCAGAATCCTTCATTTGCACTGCTTCCTTGTAACATGAAGGCTCATTGCAATCAGTCAACATGACATAGTTCATAGATGGAACAAACCTATCAGGAGGTCGCGTGATACATCGAAATCTACGCACAATAGGTGGCTCAGGCTCAGCCACAACCTGTGGTTCCAATCTATCCTGTCCTTGCTCCTCTTGAGCCCTGACATTTTGTCTTGCACGTGCAGGTCCATCTTCTTGGAAGACAACTCTTCTAATCTCCTCAACCCTCTCTGGTTTAGAATGATATTTGGATTCATTAAAGTGAACATCATTGCTGCGGATAACCTTTCTGGATTCGGGATCCCAAAGTCTGTACCCCATCTCACCAGAATTACCATAGCCTAGAAAGATGCACTTTCTACTCTTTGGCTCAAGTTTGTTCCTAAATTCCTTTGGGAAGTGAGTATATGCCTCACAGCCAAAGACTCTGAGCTGCTTGTATGAGGGCATTTTGCCTGACCATACCATCTCTGGCACTGAATCCTTCTGCAAAACCTTGCTAGGAGATCTATTTACAAGATGAACAGCTGTTGATACAGCTTCAGCCCAAAACCCATTTGGCAGTTGTGCATTACACAACATACTTCTGACCTTCTCTTGTATGGTCCTATTCATCCTCTCAGCAACACCATTTTGAGGAGGATTGTAAGGAGCAGTAAGTTCACGTTTTATACCTTTTGACTCACAAAAGTCCTGAAAGGCCTTTGAAACATACTCTCCACCATTGTCAGTGCGTAAGCATTTAAGCTTCTTGCCACTCTGATTCTCCACAAGTGTCACAAACGTTTGAAAACACTAAACGCTTCATCCTTGTGCTTGAGAAAGTAAACCCATACTTTCCTCGAGTAATCATCTATAAATGTCATAAAGTAAGAAGCTCCCCCTAGAGATAGGTTAGGCATAGGTCCACACAAATCACTATGAACAAGTGCCAACTGTGTATCTCTTCTACTGCTTCTATGCTTATGTGGCTGCTGTGTTTGCTTACCATACAGACAATGTTCACAGAATTCAAAATCATTAAATGAAAATCCAGGCAAATAACCAGAACGAGACAAGATTTCCATTCCCTTCTTGGACATATGTCCTAACCGGCTATGCCACAAAGAAACGTTCGGCTGCTCGGTTACATTGATTACATTTTTAGAGACATTTGATACATAAATCATGTAAAGTCCTCCAGACTTTACTCCATGTGCTACTGTCATAGAACCCTTGAATATCTTCCACATGTTCTGTCCAAAAGTGGTGACGTAGCCAACATCATCAAATAAACCTATGCTGATCAAGCTCTTTGTAATTGCGGGAACATGTCTCACATTCTTCAGCGTGAAAGAAGAGCCATTCTGAAACTTCAATTGAACATCTCCAACACCTAAGATCTCACATGTCTGCCCATTGCCTAGCCGAACATGATCTTTAGTGGTCACAAAAGAGGTAAACCACTCCTTGTTTGGAGACACATGAAGTGATGCCCCTGAGTCTATAATCCAGTCACTCAGTGCATTTCCATCAGATGATGTAAGAAGAGCTGAGTCCATTGTATTCTTCAAGAAGTAGATGTCTCCTGACACTAGACTGTCATCCTCTGCAACAGTGTTTGTCACATTTATTTCTTGAATCTTCACTGAGGACTTGTTCTTCTCACCATGGTCTTCAGCTTTCTCTTTGCCTTTTTCTGCTTTCCATTCTCTGCAGTCTCTTTTCATGTGACCCTTCTTGCCACAATGGTAGCATTCTATGTCACTCTTGCCTTTAACACTGTGGGACTTGCTACGAGACTGATTCCTCTTTCCACCTTTGTACTTTTCTTTGGTCCTTCCCCTGACAACTAAGGTTGTTCCTTTGCCTTTGTCCATTGTCTTTCTATTGGTTTCTTCAGTAAGCAGACTTCCTTCTACACCTGCTATGTTCAAACCATCTGGAGGTGCAGAATTACTCAAAGTTGTGCGAAAAGTGTCCCAACTTTCCGGCAATGTGATCAACAGGAACATAGCTCTAACAGGTTCATCAAACTTGACACCTTGAGCTGACAATTGACTGTAGATTGTGTTGAATTCATTCAGATGATTGGACATAGGTGTCCCTTCTTTCATCTTCAAGTCAACAAGCTTCTTAAGCCAGTATACCTGTGAAGCTGCACTCTACTTCTCATAAAGATCACTCAGCTTTAACCATGCTTGATAAGCCGACATCTCGTCTGCACATTGAAGTAAACGCTTTCTGCCAAAGTCAGCATAATGGTAGAAAGTGCCAATTCATCCATTTCGCTCCATTCATCTTCGTCCATATCTTCTGGTTTTATCCCCTTGAGCTTTATAGGTTTTATCTGCTTCTTTTGTACCAATCTGCTTCTTCCAGAATGGGAAATTGGTTCCATCCAGCTTCTTGATATTGTAAAGAGTAGTGTCCTGTGATCCAGCCATAGCTACGCTTCACAGTAGTTTACTTTCCTGGGAAAAATTCGGCAGAGTTTCCCCTGTAAACTGACCTCTGAACCAATATCAACATGTCAAATGAACCAAGAAAGCTTCAGATTCTGCATAAATTTCGGCAGAGTCTCCTTTGTAAAATGGCTCTGGTGTACTCAAAAACAGACCAAAAAACAGCTCAAAAAACCACTGTCTCTCTAACACTGTAAGCTGTGGGTAAACCTGTCGTGCACCTGTACTGTCTCTCACTGTCCTGTAAGCATAGACTGCAACAATGCCTCAACGGCAGTAAAGCAAAGATGCAATCCCAACTGTCTAACTCACAGTCAATACATCCTAGCTGCCTATCTAAGGGTGCTCGAGGGATCGCTCCAAGACCTGTATCACCGAAAGGATCTCAACATTCGAGAATCCCCTAGCTCAATAAAACCTCACTCGACCCTCAACAAAGGCTGTAGTAAATTTGATAGTACATAGACTTCCCACAAAGTCATACATCCACAAAGTTCCCACTATATGCTGTAACCGCTGCGGCGGTTGTTTGCTACGTGACTCACAGCCAACAAACCCTCAACAGACATACATCATCTCTGACAATACATCCCATGTGGAAGTACCTGCAATGTCAGGATGAAATCTGGAATATCAAGCAGCAAACACAAGCTACCTGATGAACTAGTGAATGTCGCCTACAGTCTGTGTGTAGATGCGTCCGTGTCGTATGTGACACGCCTCCAAGAACTGTGAGCCGTCCTTCGATGTGTAGACAGCCACAAATCAACACTCTGGGAGTGCCGATATCCTCAGCACCTACAGTCGTAGGCCGAAACCCCAAATTTGCAGAGTCGGATTTGCACCCGCTGAGACCACGTAGTCGAAAATGGCCTGCGCAGAACTTTGTCGAAGCCGAACGGTGGCCGAGATGACCTCAGAATGAAATTCTGAGAACACCAAGCCCCTCGGGTTTTCCCACAAGATTTGGGGCCGTGTCTTTGCCTGTCGAATCTCACTCCAATCTGAGCAGGTGACTCTGGCTACCTGCAAATGCTGCCCTGAGCCTCGATCTGAGCTCTGATACCAGTTGAAGGAGTACAAGCGGAAGTGTGACGCGAGAGAGAGTGCGAGAAGAAGAGCACGACGATATGGTGAACTCGCTCTACTGTAATGTGTAGAGCATAGTGAGTTCTTATTAGGTTTTTACAAAAGAATATGTGTACATACCTGGCGGCCCGTCCACTTACCTGGGCGACCACATTGGGCTTTATACCCCAACACATAGCCTATTGCCATAGATAAGATAACCATCCTGCAAGGTGAATGGTTCTTCTTTCTTCCCTAAGGCAAGGGCTGAAATTACATCTTTAAAATTTGGGTCAGTAGCATACTCATCTATCATAGAACATAGATCATGGTGAGTTGTTATGGACACTACATTGGCTCTTGGCGATTGTGATAGTGCATATGCTACTTAATTGTGCTTGTCAGCAATGTGAGCAATATGAAAATTGAATTGTGAAAGAAAATTTGCCCACCTCATTTGTTTGTCAGAGAGATTGGTTTGCGTCACGAAGTACTTGAAACTTTGGTGGTCCGCTCGTAAGATGAATGGGGGCCCTAATAGATAGTGCTTCCAAGTGTTGAGGGCATGTGGGACAGCTAGTAGCTCCTTCTCGTAGATGCCCAATACTCGCTCGTCAGAATTGAGTCTTCGACTCTCAAATGCTATGGCATGCATGCCCTTCTTGAAGCAAAACTGCTCCAAGGCAATCTCCACAAGCATCACATTGGACCTCAAATGGTTTTGAGAGATCCGATAGTGTAAGCACAGGTTGAGAAGTAAGCTTTTTAAAAGCACTTTGCTCTTTAGCAGTCCATATGTACTTAAGATTTTTCTTGGTCAAGTCATATAGTGGTCCTGCTATTTGGGAGAATTTAGCTATGAAGCATCTATAGTATGCACACATACCAATAAAGCTTCATAGCTCATGTAGATTCCTTGGGTTAGGCCATCATTTTATAACCTCAAGCTTGGTTGGATCCATACGGATACCATCTCGAGAGATAATATGTCCCAAGTATTGAATCTCTTGGAGAAAAAATTCACTCTTATTTTGGTTAATGAAAAGTGTATTCTCCCTCATAGCTTGAAAAACTACCTGGAGGTGTTGCTTATGCTCCTCCAAAGATTTGGAGTAGATGATAATATCATCAAAGAACAGTCCAATGAACTTGCGGTAGGGTCTAAATATTTTCTCCATTAGGCGATTGAACACGGTTAGAGCATTTGTCAAACCAAAAGGCATGACAAGATATTCATAAAGACCAAACGTTGTATGGAACGCGGTCTTTATGATATCTTTATTCACTATCCTTATTTGATGATAACCACTTTTAAGGTCAATCCTACTGAATTAGGTCGAACCTTGTAGCTTATCAAACTGGTCTCCTACCCACGGTATGGAAAATCTGTTTTTGACAGTGATACAATTTAGTGCTCGATAGTCCACACTCATGTGGTATGTGCCATCTTTATTTTGCACTAAAAGGATTGGAAAACAATAAAAAAAGGGAGAGGAGCTAGGCCTCACCATCCCCTTGTCTACCAGCTCATGCACTTGCCTCATAATCTCCTCTTGTTGAGCTTGAGAAACTCTATAAGGAGGTTATTAGGCGGTGAGCTCCCGAGTAGAAGCTCTATCATATGGTCATCATCCCCTCTTTTTGGATTCCATAGGGATGTCATCAATAAATACATCTTGGAATCTATTTACAAAATTAGACAAGTGTAATTCTTATTGATTCCTACCACTTTGTTTTGTTAAAACATAAGCATCATTTAGAGACTCTTTGACAAAAATCATGTACAAGGAAACCGAGCTTTTCATTGACTTATCAAAAGCAGGTGAATTTACAAGCGGTATAGTACGACTGGACTCATTAGCATCTATATACATGCTCTTTTCCCTGTAGGTGAAGTAGATTCTCCTTTCATGGAAATTCATGTTGGCAGCCATGCAGTTGAACCATGGTGCCCCTAGGATAACATCCTCATGTTGGGCAGGAGAGATGAAAAAGTCTTCTTTGTCGATGTAGCTTTGGACATGAAGCCTCAACTTCCCAATCAAGGGAGTAACGAAGGCTTGTCATCCCTTGAAAGCCCCATTGTCAGTTACAATATCTTCCATCTCGAAAACTTGTATGCCCAGCTTTGTGTCCAACTCCGTTGATATGAATTTGTGAGTAGAGCCAGGATCAAATAGGACGAAGGCATCATGCTCCCTCACCTTCCCCCAAGAATATGAAAGGGACGATCCTTTGCAATGAGCATCCTCTTTTGGAGGTTCGACCATGGAAGCTCTAGGAGTCTCATTGCGCGCATTTCTTTTGGGGCAAGAGCAATAGCCATGTCCTTGCTCCCCACACTTAAAGCATTTGTGTTCTTTATGAAAAGCCTCTAGTCTTTAGGAGAGAGTTTGTTTTTACCTTTGTAAACTCTTTTCTCCTTGGTCTTGTTGTTGTTGTTGTTGTTGTTGTTGGAATTGCCTTGGGAAGAACTTTGAGCATTTTTCTTCCCCTTTGCATCATTTCGATCTTTGTTTTCCAAGGGTTTGGCATTCCTTCTAGCCCCTTCTTGAAAATTGATACGAGATGCAACCATAGTTAGGTGGATGACTTTTTTTTTTCGAGAAAAAGATGCTTCTATTAGTTAATGAAAGCTGCCCATAGGGCTACAACCACCTCTGCAAGAGAGGGCTACAACAAACATGATGGGGAGACTCTCCCAATGAAAGAACAACATATATACAATGAGGCTAAATCAAGGGATGGGAGGAGGGAAGAGCCACAAAGGTGGTCAGGTGGATTACTTTGATGATAGAACCAAGCCGTTGGGACTCGAAATACTCAGTCATTTCTTCAGGTAACCCCACAGAAAATTGTTGCTTTTGCTCGTCGATGTCTATCTTTTGAAAGATTGTAGCTTTGAGATGTAAGCCCCAAAACTTGTCTACAGATTTGTGGATAAACTTGTTGGAGAGTAGCTTCAAACTCCGCCATTTGGTGAGCACTTTATCTTTGCCATCGCTTGCAAGAAATTGCTTCATGATGGAAACTCGTACACTTTTCCATGTCTTTGGAGCTTCACCATTGCCACGAAGGCTAGCCCACCATTGATGAGCAGATTTTTGAAAGTGCATAGCTACATGACATAGCTTGGAGGATTCAATGAAGCCCTTGTCTCCAAAGGCCGCATTGAATTGCTGGATGAAGGTCAATACTTTGTCAGTTGCACCAAAGGTGCCATCATAGGTGAGAAAAGAGATACTCTTTCCTCCCTCTTTGAACATTTAGTAAGCTTGTGGGACCTTTTCCAAGAAGGGTATGATTTTTTATGTCCTCTCCTCTTGTGCTCTCTAGGAGAATAACCGTTGCTTTTGTCGAAAGAGTAGAAAGGTGAAGAAGAAGGAGAAGAGGGTGACCTCTTTCTTGCCTTTTTCTTCTTTTGTTTCCTCTCTTCCCTTTCGGAGTGATGAGGAGGACTATAGGATGATCTTTTCCTCTGGGGAGGAGTTGGGGATCGTCGAGACCGCCATCTTTGTAGAGCCACAGCTTCAGAGGAATTCAAAGATTCACTTCTTTCTCGTTCATTTAATTACTCCTCTTCTCTTATCGGAGAGAGTCTTCTTTTGGAAGTCTCAACAAGAGGCTTCCTAAGCTCTCTCTCTTCTTGGAGAGGTAGGGAAATCCCATAACCACAAAGTTGTTGAGTAACTTTGGCTTGCAAGGCAGGGTTGCCCATAGCTTGTTGAAACCTAGTAACAAGATAGTTCACAAACATTGGGGCATCATTAGTAGCACCTTCATGTGCAAAATCAAAGTTGTCAATATTCATTCTACTCTCTTGATTATTGTCAGTGATGCTAATTAAACTTATGTATATGCTACTTTGTGCTTTGCTACCCCCAAAAACCTTAGACTACTCTTTTTTACCCTTGAAAATTAGCTCTCAAATAGCCATTCTCGTGGTTTAGAGACTGTTGATTGGAGAGGATCTAGCATTTCCCGGTTGATTATGGTTCCTGTTGACCTTGCTAGTAGCTCAATAATGGTTCATCCAAAGGCAAGTCTCGAGAGACTCCGTTATTAAGTCTATAGTTCCCAATGGTGTACCTCAAACTAAGCCCTTTTCAACCAAGATAATAGATCCCTGTCCCACTTACCCTCTTTCAATGAACAAGTCCAACCTTTCATGGACAACTTAAGGACCTCTCTTCTTAAACAAGAAAAGAGAAACCAATAGTTTGATAACAATGTAATGGAAATGGACTATGAACATTGAGAATAGCGGAATTAAGAAAACTGCAATGAGCATTTTTATGAGAATACTTTGAGAAAATAGAGAGTGAACTTGATTAGAGGTAGCAATATAACCATTATACTTAATTAACTTGGCATGAACAATACTTTCAAGAGAGAGAATTAGAGAACTTGACAATAGTTGAGGACCGGATTTATGTGGAGCCAGGTCCCCCTCCAAAAGGCTTTTGTATTATAGCTTCTCCCATAAAGAGAGACTTGGTACAACACAAGCTTTGTGTTCCTTGAGACCTTGATGTTGCAATGAAGATAGAGAGCTTCATGCACCACACTTATGCCCATAACTTACCTAAATGAAAGCATTAACTTGTCCCTGGCCTCAGTCCCAAGACCTCAAACATCTTTAAAGGTGGAGAGAGCTAGCAGGGAATGAGGGTAGGGAAGAGGAAGATGAAATATTCTTATGAGAAAGAAGTAATCTCCTCACTTGTATTACTCTTGTAGCTTAGCATAGCATAGTAGCATAGTAATGGAGATGAAGAAGATGGCAAGCTTGCACTTTGGAGCATGGATCTTGGTTGGATTTTCATTCCATAGCCAAGAGTTTTTGGTGTGAGCTCTCAACTTCTTAAGCTTGGAGAAGGAGATGGAGTTCTTGCTCAACACACCATGAGAATGAGTGAGTGTGTGTGTGTGTGTGTGTGTGTGTGTGTGTGTGTGTGTGTGTGTGTGTGTGAGAGAGAGAGAGAGAGAGAGAGAGAGAGAGAGAGAGAGAGTATATGGTCAAGCTACCCCCATCCTTTCTTGGATCGAACCCTCTTCCTAGCTCAAGCTTGAAATTGATTGGACATTATCTAGACTAGTCAGTTACATGCATTAGACATATCAAGCAACCACGGTAGCATTTGGACAAGTGTCATCCTTTCCTCTTTAAGAGAGAGGGCTTGAAAAATTTTTTAATTATTAATTAAATAAACTAAATTCTTATTGGACCCCTTTAGAGGTCAACCAATAGGCTAGGCACTACATGAGGGCAGCATGTGTAGGTGTTTGACATGTGTCCTTGTTGACTCTTAGGTCTTGGGCTTGCCTTGAGTGAGTGTGTGTGTTTTATCTAATGCCCCTAGCTTTAGGGCTTGCCCCCCTTCTTGTAGGGGAACACCTCATCCCTTGAGCACCTTAGTTATGAAGCCCCTCAAGCACCTTAGTCATAAAACATGACAAGCACCTCAAGCACCTTAATCAGAAAGCATGACAAGCACCTTAGTCAGCAAGCATGACAAGCACCTCAAGCACCTTAGTCAGAAAGCATGACAAGCACCTCAATCTTGGGTCGGGTTCCCACCTCAAGCTCAACCCTAGCTTGCCTAAGGTCCTAGGTCTAAGGACTTTTAATACTAACCTTTGGAGGTCTTTAATAAAGATAACCCTAAGTTCTTTCAAGCTCCATTAGCTAGCATTTCTCTTTGATAGACCATATCTCTCATTTGGACCCATTGACTTTGGTCCTATGCTGAGATAGATCAAAAACACATGTCTATATTCTAACTCTTGTTCTCGTTTATTCTCCCACATTAAATGATCAGTTTAATGTGAGAAAAACATTTGGGTTAGTTAGATATTAGATTTTATGACAACTCACGGTAGTAGATGCCACTAGATGCTATCCAATCAATCCTTCATCCTCTTTGAATTCTCGAGGTAGGTGGTACAAACTTGTCAAG